>NC_092476.1:6990000-7615000 GCF_047495875.1 Pithys albifrons albifrons | reverse complement strand
GGTGAACTGAGGGAAGACAGGTTTGCACTGGGAGTTGCTGTGGATGCAGCTGGATGGCCTACCCTGGGCTCCAGATGCTGCCTCCTCCCCAGCTGGGTGCTGAGGGCTCTTGCCCCATCCCATCCTGCCCAAGGCAGAGATCCCAACTCCTGCTGGGCTTGTGGAGCTGGAGTATTCCCAGCAGTATGGGCAGGGGTTGGCTGTTTCCATCCTTCATTAGCTGGAACCACGAAGTGCTCAGGGCACTTCACAACTGGAGTGCAGAGAAGCTCCCCACAAAGAGCGTGATGTCCACAAGAGGGAAAACTGAGGACCATGAGGGCAGCAGAACCTGCCCAAAGACCACACTGGAGCTAGGAATGGAAACCAGCCATGCCCTGGCACAGGATCCATGGCCCAGCCCAGAACGAGGGTGTGGAGGGAAGCCATGGGATGGAAGCCAGGAATGGGTTCCCACCACCACATGTCAGGCTGCTGCTTCCTATCCCTGCATGGACGTGCCTCAGCCCCATGTCACCTCCCCAGCAAAGCCAGCCTGGTGTCCAGTCCCACAACCAATGGGACCAAAGGTTTGCTTGTCCAACCCCAAAAAGGAGCCCAGGGTGAGGCAGTGTGGACCTGACCTGCGCTCCAAAGTTCTCCTGTACTCTCCTTTTGGCTTTAATCCACCCTTTAAAGATAAACCAAAATAAGCAGGTCCTGTTGGCTCTGATTTCCCTGTCTTTACAAACATGGTGGCCCATGCCTGACCTGTGCACCTGGAGGAATCAGCACTGCCCTGCCAGTGGATGTGGGGCTGAGTCTGCAGGTGGAACCAGCATGGCTGGTGTTCCACACGGCTGAGGTGCCACTGCAGAGCATTCACTTCGCTCTCTACCTGCCTGCACAGGAGGCTCAGGGTGCTCACATGTGGATGCAGGTTACCACATTTCAGTGGGGAGGTTTGTGTGAGTGGTGCCTCCCTGCAGATGTACAGGGGATGAAAGGGGCTGGGAGAAAGTTGATCCCCCATGGATGGTGGCTGCTCTCAGCACCTGATCACCCCAGGACCAGACACCCACAGCAATGCTGAGTCCTCCTCCAGCTCAGCACAAAGCTGGTGGCAACAGTGAGACCCTGTGGAGATGGGTGAAATGCCCTCACTCCCCCAGAGTCAGCCATGCAGGGATGGAGGGAGCCAAATCTCTGGAGACCCCAGGGTTTGGCTGGGCACAGTCCTGTCCCAATCCCTGCCTGTCCATCTCTCCCAAACCCCATCAGTGAACTGCTGGGTCTGCTTGTGGCTTTATTATTAGTGCTGACAGGATGAGCACTGAGCTTTGCCCAGCCTTTCCATGCTGCTCCGTCACTGCACCAGGGACAGATGCTTTCTGGAGCTCAGCCCTTCACAGCAGGATGGAGCAAACGCCTCCAAGAGCGGGTTCTTGTTGCTGCTTTGGCTCCCTTAGATGTGGGGCCCTGGGAGTGTTTCATGAAGATAAGGCCGGAGTGTGTGCTCACATTCATACACAGTGTTATCTTCCGGAAATGAAGGATGGCCACGAACCAAAACCATCAGATTTGTGAATGTCCCAACAGAGAGGGAGCACACCCAGGCCTGGCTGGCTCTGCTGCCACAGCCAGTGCTGGGGCAGCCACAGCCACTCCTCCCCAGAGCCCCATTGTGCATTGGTCGGCCCTGGGGAGGGTTTGGCATCCTCTGAGTCAACCAACCATCACGAGGTGCTTCACCACATCCTGGCTGGTGACGTCAAAGTGCTTGGCTCCCCATCACACCACTGATCTGCTTTCTGGTGGGGGGCCAGCTGCCCCACGCCCTTTCTGGCAGGGTTTGGCCAGTGGCAATGCTGGGAAGCTGGCTCTGGCACCCACAGCTGGGATATGAGTGCAGGGAGGTGCTGGCACTAATTTATCAGTTCAGTACAAGTCCTGCAAGAAACGATGAACAAGTGCCACCCAATGTGTCTGGCCATGGGTGGAGGTGGGTCCCAGCTCCCATGGAATGTCATCAGGAGCCAACCTGCCAGGGTAGCTGTGCCCACCTGAGTACAGATGGGCTGAGCCCCTCAGAGCTCCTGCAGCATCCCTGGAACCTCAGAAAGTAGTACAGCACCCTTCCACAGCCAGTGCCCAGGACTTTGCCTGGTCTTGCAGGCACTGAGATGAGCCACGGAAGGGTCTGTAGCAAGAAACAAGAGTAGGAGAGCTTGGAGGGCTGTGGAGAGACTGGATGGGCAGAGATGTGCAGCTTGTGAGCCTGATAGGAAGGGATAGGGAGGGGTGGGACTGGGTGTCTTCAGTCCCTGGTCTGTCAGCTGGATAGTGGTAGTGTTGGTAGTGTTGATAAGCTCCTGCTGGTGAGGCACCTGAGCTGGGGATTGTCTGCATTGTGAGATGGAAGCAGCAAGCAGGGCTGGAAAGGTCGCTGGGCAGAGTTCTCTGGATCCCTGGTCAGCCTTGGCTCCTGCGAGACACTTGTGTGGATGACCTTTGCTGTGGTGTGTGTGATCGTGGTACTTGGGCTGAAAGAGCAGCCTCCAGCATAGACACCGGGTCTGGTACAGCCTTTGATGGCCTTGATCTTCCTGTGCACAGACCCTGTGCTCCCCTTTGCAAGCCAAGGTTGGTGAGGCTGAAGTTAGTTGGATCCTTGCAGGAATAACACTAGAAAGGCCTTGCAGAAAGCTGCAGCTCCAGCATCATCCTTGATGGACCCTCTTGGGGATTTTCCCTCCCTCCTTTCTGTCAGCTCAAGCGATCCCAAGATGTGCCTCAAGGATGAGCTGGTTGTCTGCAAGGAGAGGTGGGGCTCACACTGTGCTGACCCCTGGGCTGTAGTGTTGTGTTTGGAGTGGTGGGGGCTTTACAGGGCTCTGCTCCTGCTGGGAACCTGCCTTTTCGTGGGACAGTGAGGCAGGATGCAGTGGCTTGATTTAAAAAGCTGCCCTGCTCTGCTGGCCTTCTCCCTCGGCACCCTCTGCCAGAGCTGGCAAGGATGGTGCAAGGATGGAGCTTGGGCTAAAGCCTGCTTGGCACTGCCTCCCTGTCCATGCCTAGGGAGATGCTCCATCCCGCAGTGCCAGGCAGGATGCTGGGCTGACCCCCCATGTCATGCTGTACCCCCAGAGTGGCATGGAGCAGGGTTTGGGTGGCAAACAGGCTGGGATCTGCTCCCAGGCAGGGCTGTGGGTACTGCTGGTGTTGACAGGGCCCGTGGCAGGGACGGAAACCCAATGCCTGCTGTGCCAGGCAGTGTCACACCAGCGGGGGCCGTGGGGGAGGCAGAGCTCCGCTCCCCACCTGCCTCTACCTGTGCCCAGGCTCCCAGGCAGAGATCCCATAACAAGGGGCCCTTGTCTCCTTCACAATACCTCCCCTTCTGGCCTGAGCACCTGCTGGCTGGGCTGGCGACGGCGCCGGGGGGCTCTGAAGGGCCTTTCTGTACAGGGATGAATGGAAGCCTGTTCCCCTCCGGTGGGCTCCTACCTCCTGCTTGCCAGGCTGCAACCCTGCCCGCCCCCAGCCCCATTTCTCCCCTGGGGGGCTGGGTCAGCTCTGCCTGTCCCCTTGGGGCTCAGGGCACCCCAAACTGCTTGGGGTGGGCTGCCCTTGCCTGTGTTCCCCCAGTGCTAAATGAAGGATTAGGGCATGCCCCATGGCAGACGGGGTCCCATACACCATGAGAGCCTGCAGACCCCAGTTGCTGATTGCTTCTCCAGTGTAACAACTAATTGTGTCCTGCTGGCCTGCCCACCTTTTCCCAACCTGGTCCAACTTCAGCTCAGGAATGGTGAGATGGTGGTCAGAGCCAGAGTGGTCTCGGCAGGGTTCTCCCAAGGCTGTAGGCTGGGCTGGGTGTTGTTTTTGGTGTGTGTGGCTCCTGGAGGTGGGCCCCACCAGGAGACAGCAGTTGCTTTCTGCACAAACCTTGTATTTTGCACATCTGTGGTTCTCCACTTGCAGCAGGACATGCAGACAGGGATGGGTGGGCACAGGCAGTGGTGGAGGGGAGACAAGTGGAGGGGACATGGTCCTGCCCTGTGGCTCTCGAAGGTGTTGGGATGCTCAGTGTCACCTCCTCAGCTGAGCCCTCCCTGTCTCCTCCCAGCCTGCTGCAGCCGGAGCCACTGGTCCTGGCCCCATCATCAGGGACACCACACCACAGATGGGCCCTTGGAGGCAGCTTGGAGAGGTAAGAGGGAAAAGATGCCCAGCAATCCTGGCATGAGCTGGGAGCCCCCTGCCCACTGTGGGGTTCCCCAGTGCCCAAGTGATAAGTTTTTAACTGCCATATGTTTCCTCCATTGCAGTGGGAATTCCCTCGAGCCCTCCTCAGAGCTGGAGGAGCCTGAGCCCAGCAGAAAGCAGGTAACCATTAGCACAGCACAGTCATGTCCATGGTGCCCCTCCGTGCTGGGTTTTGTTGGTTGAAGGGCCGTGTGGGAAGCTGAGGAGGAGCAGCAACCTCTGGAAGGAGTTTGCAGAGGAGCAACCTTGTCCATCCACACCTGTGGGTCTCCCCAGGCCTCCCTGCTGTCATTCCCCAGTGTGGCAATTGGAGCCAACATCACCCATTTCTTCCAACCCTGTGACTCCTGGGCCACCAGCCCAGGCTGGAGACTCATGAGGATGGATCCAGGCTTGGGGGAGGGACCATTCCTGGGCACTGTGACTGTTCTCATACAGCAGAGCCCTTCAGTGGGGTGACCCTGTAACCTCTGGTCCTCCCACCCACACTGAGCTGGGGTGCACAAGGGTGTTTTGCAGCTGGAAACCAAGGCACAGGGCAGTGCCCTGCCTGGAGGACCCAGCAGAACATGTGATAGACAAGGAGCATTTCTATCCGTGGATTTGTCCTCTCCTTGGTGCTTGCTGAGGGGTGGAGGCGTTGTAGGGAAGGCAGACCCAGGCTGGAGACTGAGCTGGGGTCCTTCTCCCCCCCAGCCCAGCACCTGCCTGCACTCAGTGATGGCCAGAGCAAAGGCAGACCCCAAGTTTGGGGAGATCTTCCGCTTCGACACCCCTGTGCTGATGTGGGACCAGCACTTCACCCTGGAGACCTGGAACAGGCTGAAGACACGACACGTCCCCTACGGCTGGCAAGGCTTGTCCCTTGCAGGTACACACCCAGCTGGGATGGGAGGATGTGGGGCAGCTCGGGGACCCAACAGGAGGAACTGGTGACATAACAAAAGCAGAGAAGGCTGCAAAGGAGCCAGGGACCTTGATGTCTTCCCACTCCACCTCAGGGGCGTGGGGTGGAGGGCACAGCTTCTTGCTGCATCTTGTGACATTTTGCCTGAATAAAAGCTCCAGTGTGTGCATAATTATTAACTGGGGCCGGAGGAGCTGGGACAAGCCGCTCCATTGTTGTGGAAGGAGATTGTTTCCCTTCCCACCCCAAACTCGCTCTCTGTTCTCCCTGTCAGCCATCAGCTTCAATCCCTGGGCTGGGAAGTGCTGGGGATGGCAAGGGGGTGCAAACTCAATGGCACTTGCAAAGGGACATTGTGAGGAGGGGGACATGGACAGCATGAGCAGCAGCAAAGTTGGGGCTGGAGATGTCTGGATGTGCCGCTGTGCCCTGCACGGCCTTGGGTGCCACTGTTTGGAGCAGGGTTAGGAACATGGGTGACACAAAGCCTGGGAGAGCAGGGACTGCCTGGTGTCCCCACAGCCACCTATAGGCCCCTCTCCTGCATGGGGTTGCTGTGAGTTTTGTGTGCTGCTCCTGGATGTGCTCCATGCAAGCTCTGTGCTGTTGCACCCTGTAACACACTCGTGCTCACGTGGGCTGACACACACACCTTTTCCCCACTGACTGGTCCCATCCTGCTCTGTTCCAGTGGTGGGCAGCACCCTCCGGCTCCTCAATGCCTCTGCCAACAGGCACCTCTTCGACAGGGCCACCTTCCCTGGGGGCTGTGTCCGCTGCGCCGTGGTGGGCAACGGGGGCATCCTCAACGGCTCGAGGCAGGGCAGGGCCATCGATGCACATGACCTGGTGTTCAGGTATGGAGGGGTCCTGGGCAGGATGGGGCCAGGGTGCTGAGGAGGGCCCAACCCTGGACATGCATCCTCTGCTTTTCCCACAGACTCAACGGCGCTGTGATCAAAGGCTTCGAGGAGGATGTGGGCACCAAGGTCTCCTTCTATGGCTTCACCGTGAACACCATGAAGAACTCCCTCATTGCCTACGAGGAGTATGGCTTCACCCAGGTCCCCCAGGCCAAGGTCAGACCCTGAGGGCTTGCTGGAGAGGTGGTTCTGAATTGTCCCTTGAGGCCGGGCTTGCCCCCCCAAACCTTCTCCCCATCTCGTGAGCCCTCAGTCCTCACCCACCAGCATGAGCAGGGCCCTGTAAAGCTCCTCCAAGTGCCACATCTGTGCCCCCATTGCAGGACCTGAAGTACATCTTTATCCCCTCGGATATCCGTGACTACATCATGCTGAGATCGGCCATCCAGGGCAGCCCCGTGCCTGAGGGCTCGGACAAGGGGGATGAGTGAGTAGCCCCCAGAGCCCCCCAGCACCCTCAGTGATGCAAGCAAGATTTGCCTGCTCTTACCTCAATATCTGTCCCTGCTGCGGGACAAACCCCAAGTGGCTCCAGGAGTCCTGTGACACAGTTTTGCCCTTCTCCTTGCCCTGCTGCAGGCCACAGAAGTATTTTGGACGGGAAGCATCTGCAAAGAAGTTCAGGCTGCTGCATCCTGATTTCTTGCAGTACCTGACAACAAGGTGAGGATGATGAGGATGGTGGCTGCTGTCTGACTGCTCCAGGCTGGACTCAGACCACCTGCCTCCTGCTGCTTGTCTCTCTAGTACAGACCAGTGGCTGCTCAGTATCAAAGTGCATTTCCAGTCCTCCCCAGACAATTGAACAACCTCTGCCCTGCTATCTGCAGATAAAGCTGAGGCACCTCTCCCCTGCCATTCCTGCTCACTGCAGCACAGCTCACATCCCTTCCTACTCCTGCCTGTGCTCACCTTGCTCCCATTCCCCAAAATAAATTACATTTTGTCCCAGCCTAGCAGGAGCAGAGGTAGGGCTCAATGAGAGTGCCTTTTTCTGCCTTTCATGAAAACAGGCATCTAGGTTGGGGTATCCAAACAGCAGAGAGGTGCCCTTTACCAAACTGCAGCAAATGAGCCCAACCTCAGCACCAGCCGTGAGAGAACCCGCCCAAGCCCTGCATTTCACTCAGTGATTCTGCCTTACCTGGGTCTGGCATCACTGAGCACACGGTGGGGGCTGGTGGGTGTGGGTCTGGGGGGTGCAGGGCTGTGCCAGCCATGACCCCCCACCCCTGCTGTGCCCATTGCCAGGTTCCTGCGGTCGGAGCTCCTGAACACACAGTACAGCTCCCTCTACATGCCCAGCACCGGCGCCCTCATGCTCCTCACTGCACTCCACACCTGCGACCAGGTAAGAGACCACAGGACCACATTCCTGCTGGAGACAAGGGGATACCTCCCCTTTGTGGAGCTCCTGGTGGGGACCAGTGTGTCACTACATGCCTTCCATCCCTGGAGGAGGGAGGTGGCAGTGAATGTCCCACCCAAGGTGGGGCCCTGACCCCAGTCTTTGTCTGTCTCTCCCCATAGGTCAGTGCCTATGGGTTCATCACTGCCAACTATGAGCAGTTCTCAGACCACTACTTTGAGGTGGAGAAGAAACCGCTGGTGTTTTATGCCAATCACGACATGATGCTGGAGGCAGCATTGTGGAGGAGCCTGCACCGGGCCGGGATCATCACCCTCTACCAGCGGTGAGGCCGGGAGGTCGCACGCAGGGACAAGTCCAAGGACTCCCATGCCTCTTCTCTTTCCCGAGGGCCACTTTCCGTCTCCTGAGGGCTCTTCCCAGCTGGCCAACCAGCCCACGGAGCAGACCTGCCCACTGCAGCTGGCGGTGGTGTGTGGGTAAGAGGGAAGCTGAAGCTGGTGGAGAAATGTATTTCCTCAGGGATCTCCTGAAATTGTTTCAAGGCTCAGTATGGCTGGATACAGCCTTTGGGGGACCAAGAAGAACCACAGCATGTGGCTGTGACCTGCCAGCCCCATGACCATGGCTGTGGGGCAGCAGCGGTCCCTGTGGAACACAGGAGGGGCAGAATGATGCTGGAAGAGGATGCTGGAGATGCTGGAAAACACCCTTCACCTCACCATCATACTCTAGCTCAAATGCTCCTCACCGTGGCGGGACAATGGACAGGATGACTCCTTGGACTGGAGACCAGATCATCCAGCTGAGGGGAAGGTGGTGTGTTTGGAGAACACCCCTCCCGGATGCAGAAAGCTCCAGCTCCAGCCAGCTCTGTGTTGGTGTGTGCAAAGTTCCAGAAGGATCTGTTTGTCTCCATGATTGGTGGCACAGACTGTGGTGTGGCTGCTCTCTCCTGTGACAGACACACAGTGTGCCCTGTCACTGTCCCCTTGTCTAGGTCTGATGTTTTCAGACAAGGGTTTTAAAAGCCATCAGCTAAGAGTAATGTCATGGCAGCTCAGCTGGGACACCAGGAATGTGTCCAGCCCGTGAGCAGCTCAGAGATGACACTAGACTGAAGCCACACACTTGTGGCACTGGATTTGTTGGGCTTTCCTTGCACAGGGACCCTGTGGTGCCCCTCTGAGTGCTTTGAGAGGCAGCAGGTGGGTCATAAGTGATTATCACACTTTTACTTTCCTCCCCAAAATCCCCAGGGAGGTGAAGGTCCTGAACTCTTGTTACCCTGTGTACACCAGCTCTGCTCAGGGAGACTCCTCCAGCTGGAGGGGGCTGGAGAGTGGATACAGAGCAGTGTAATCCAAGACACTTCCCCACTTTGTGTAATTACATAAATGTTGAATGATTTCCTTAATGCTGTTTCTGTTGTTTTGATGAAGTGGGTAGGAGTGAGACCCCCCTCGGCCTCCCTCCTGCAGCAGAGGAGGAGCAGCAGGTAGTTAAGTGAACCTTCGACTGGGGAACAACCCCAGAGGTAGGGATGGGGATGGGAGTGGGATTATATCACAGAGATCTGAGCTGGCAGGGAGGCCGGATAGCTCTGAGCATGGCCCTTTTCCACTTGGAATGCTATTTACTGTATGAGGTTGCTGTACAGAGATGGCAAAAGATAGCCTGGCCACGAGCCAGAGAACCTCCAAACCCCCTCGAGCTCCCAGCAGGCTGTTTCCAGCCAGCTCACCTCCGGAAGGCTGGGCTCCAAGCGTGCCTCAGATGTAATCTCTAGCCTGGGGCCCATCTTGTGTTCCTATGTCTCAAATTAACCTTTGTTCTCATCAGAGCCACCTCACACTGGTACCCCAGCAGCCTGTTAGGCCTGTTTTGTATTTGCAAGCTCTCAACAAAACCTCTTTCATGACAAGAATGAGACTGATCCTCACATCACCTGGCCAAGACACTCCAAAACCTCCTCAAACCAGCTCTGGCCAAGCCTCAGGTGACATCAGCAGCACCTTGAGACACAGGGTAGGAAGAGCAGGGTCACAGGGCTGCATCCTGCCCACAATCATCCAGTTTGTGCTCATCAGAACTACCCTGTGCATCTTCCTCTCATCTCTCAGAAGGGAGGTTTTCCCAGCCAAGGGGGGAGCCTGGTGCTGGAATTAACTCCGTTTTAAGAACTTACTAGCCAATGAACCTGATGGCTGTACATCCATATCTCTGAAATCCCAAGGAGACCACAAGAACCATTTCTGTCACCAGACCTGGCCTAGTCACAAGTGGTTTTGTCACAGTCCCCATGAATTGCTTTTCTTTGACTTTCAGTGTGTGCAGACACTGAAGTCTTTGCTTATCAGGTTTGCTATGAAGGGTAAGCTCAGAACTGCTTGAATTTCTGGAAGTCTTTTAGTCTAAAATCCTTTCTAACTCACAAAACAATTTCTGCCCAAGTAGAATCATGGAATCATTGAAATTGGGAAACACCTCAAGTCCAACCTTTAAAAAAATAACCAAACAAAAAACAACTTCAACTCGCAAGATTTTCCATAATTTGTTTTATTCTGGAACAGAAGAAACCAGAGAACCACTTTTTGTTCCAGCCAGGTCCTAGTGGGAAAAAAAAAAGACAATGTCAGAGCAAAGCAACTGTCAGCTTTGAAGTTTCACTATTTAATCCTGACTATACAACTCAGAGAGAAAAACTTGCTCCTGCCCAAGCCAGTGGCGCCAGTACTCAAGTTCTCTTTGGTTTTAGTGGTAAGTTGCCTATGGTGTGGTTGCAGCAACCCCTGAGCAGAGAGGAGGAGCCTGTGGTTATGCAAGGTGACCATTCCACACTGTTTCCAACAATTTATCAGTGGCCATCTGTCTCATTCAGTCCAGAGCAATCTTCCTTCTGCTGCTTCTAGGACTGGAAGACATCACAGAGCAAGGCTGTCACTGCCTTCCTAAAGGAGTCTGTTCTGAAAGAATTCCTGCCCCTCTAATCTCACATTTCCTATTTATCATCAGGCTGCCTCGTCACCTTTTCCCCCCTTACTCCCAGGAAGCCAAACGCCCCATGTGCTTCTCCCAGTGACTGATCTTGCTTGGAATACAACTGTACTGCCAGAGCACCCAATGTGACTGCCATTCCCTCCCCTCCCACATACCAACCTTCATTTCTTAGAACGTTCCCTGTCATCAGCTTTGCCGGCTCAGCCTGTCAGAAATTGTTACTGACCTTCTGCAAACAAAGAAATTCTGTTAAATAAAGCGTAAAATCATTTAGCAGAATGCAGCTGTCAGCTGCCTGGAGACAAAGTGCTGTTCCAGCCTGTGTATTCAATGACTGTACATCAAGCAAAGATAAAAAATGCATTTCTTATCTGCCTTTCAACCTGTCACTGTTTGCTTAAGGAACTTAAAAGCTTTTTGCAGCTCTAAACTGTGCTATGACAACAGCAGCTCACAGTTGGCTCTGGAGTCATGTCTGGGCTGCAGGAGCTGGGTCTGGGACAGCACTTGTGTCACAGGGTGGGAGGACAAGGGACAAGATGCTGCATCTGCCCCACTGGTGCCCCTCGTGTCTGCAGTCTCTGCAAGGGGCAAGAGATCCCACTAAGGGAAGTACAAGAGCCTCAGTGGAAATTTTTCCTCACAGCTGTGCCAGACAGGGATAACAGCACATCACAGGCTCAGTTTCTCTCCTGCCCTTGCCCACACAAACCCCTCAACCTCACAGACCCACGCTCAGCACAGACACCCAGGTGTCGCTGTGCTGATGGCCAGTGTTCTCCCGGGCACTTTTCCTGGCAGAGCCTTTGAAGATCAGGAATTCTGATCAGCACATGACTCATGCTGCCTACAGATGTGGCATATAGCTGTTGAATTTAAAACAGGCAACATACAACACTGAAGAATTCAAGAATTCTCTTACCAGCTTAGGCCCAGCTTAGCAGCTGCCCTCTTGCAAAGCTATGTTTGGGCAACAGCAGTCCCAGGACTCTGCAGGACCATTTCCTCCTAAACACAAGTTACAGTGAAAACTGTCAACAAAAGTACTTTAAATACAGTTTGTCCTCCACTCATTTCCTCTCCACTCTTTTGGAAAAAAAAACCAGCCTTGGGTCACAGAGCAAGAATTGAAGACAGAAATTCTCCATTCAGAGACACACAGTGTTTGTTTCACAAACTTAGCACAGCAAAAACTGTCCCTAAGACACAGAGGAAGATGTTTGCCAGTGGGCTGTCTCACTCACAAGAAAGTTTGGGAGGTGGATGCTCTTTAAATTATTGCTTAGGAAAAAAACCCACCAGCTCTCAGACATTGGTAGTTTGGACCCTTTTAAGCTGTTTCAAACTGACATCCTCCTCCAGAAACATCTTAATTCAAGTCCCTCCTTGCACACACACAGACACACATCCATCCATCCATGGTGTAATTTGTCTCTGGGTTTATCTTGAGAAACACATTCATCAGACCTAAAACAGACACATCCCCTCAGGAGAAGGATTCTTCAGGTTGTGACCTTTCTAGGATGATCCTTTGGGGCAGGTGAACTGCATCTCCCCACCCTCAGCAACCTGATGCAAGTCTGAAACTGCCCCAGAGCACCTCCAGGTAAGACAAACAGAGCAATTATTCTTTCACTAAGTCTGTTCCTGTGACAGACACAGTTCTGAGATGAGCTGTGTCAAGTGTCTCCATAATGGGCTGTCACCCAATCCCTCCTACCTTTAATCCCTTCTGCTCTGGCTCATCTTTGACCACACTGACAAGCAGGTGCTCTGCTGGGACCAGCACCAGTAAAACTCCCATTCATTCCGTGCTGCCTTTCAGTTTATGCTCCCTGGCAGCAAAGGGCAGCGCACTCAGGTGGCAGCTGCAACAAAGCTACAGCCTTGATTGACTTAATTACACTAATCAAGCCTTGGGCTTTTATACCTCCTCCCAGGATCCCCAGGGCCACAGAAAAAAATAAGACTACAGCAAGAGAGATGCTTAAGTTTCTCACCGTTGTGCAGCTGCTCTGTCAGTACATATCCAGTAGATAAATCAGCTCCACAGCCTGGTAAGTGTTTTCATCCTTTCTTGACACCGTGCCATGCTCTGAAAGTGAGGAACAGGACAGTCAGTTGATGCAACAAACCATTCCTTTACCTTTATGTCTTTAACGCTGAGCCTCAGAGTGACACTTCCACAGAGGAAAGACCAGTTTCAGACAGGGATAACTTTTTATCATCACTAGCTCAGCTTCCAGCGCAGCCAAACCCCAGACCCCGCAGGGCCACCCCGATAGCTCGAGCCTGTTGTTGCCCTCGTGGCCATCGCGCTCCTCACTCAGCCGGGGCAGCACCGACACCTGCGGGCACCCCCGGCCCGCCGAACCCACCGCTCCGGGGGTCTTGGAGACACCCCCAACGGCAGCGCTGAGGCTGAACCACATGAAATACTCCCACAAGCGCTGCTGAGGAAGAACCGGCACAAGCGGAGCCACACCCTGCGAGCTGAGGATCCCACAGCGCCCCGGCCTTGCTCCCTCCATCCACCATGCCGGGGGCAGGGGGACACCACGACGCTTCCTCCACTCACCCATCGAGGCCTCGCCGCAGCCCTACGGGCGGTCCCGGCGGCGCACGGGAGTCCCCCGCACTCCCTCGCGCTGCCCCCGCGCCCTTCGGGGCCGCCGTGCCCGCGGATGGCGGCGGATGGCGGCGGGTCCCGCTCACCTCACCGAGCTCGGCCGCCATGCTGTCCTCGTGGTCCCCGGGCAGGGCGGGGCGCGCGGGGGATCATGGGAGATGTAGTCGTAGCCCACTGAGGCTCATGGGAAATGTAGTCCCGTTACGCTCCCATCCGGATCATTAATAGCATTTATTAATTACTTATTAATTCCTCGCGTCTCCCGTTCACTAAGGAGGTGTGCGTGACTGTGCTTAGCGCCACTGAATGCTGCAAAAGGCTGAACAAGCATTAGCTGGCGGAGGAAGGGGCTAATTAGCCGGAGATGGGGATTAGCCAGGGATGGGTTAGTGAATGGATGTGCCGTGCCTTGAACAAGCGATGCTTCCAGGATGTGCTGTGGTTGTCCTTCACTGTTAAAACCTGGCAAGAAATCCATAGGATCCTGCTTAGCTTATATATGAAACTATAAATGAAATTATAACTTACAGATGAAACTATATATAGTCCTATTTACCTCCTATACGAAGCCTGTATGAACAATAACAGTGTGAACAGAACCAAGGGGAGGGAAAATAAGAACTGCTAATAGCCACTTTCCACTTTCTTGCCCCAGAGGTTTATCCACCCTGGTGGAGAAAAGAAATGAAAAACCGTCAAACTGAACTCTGGAAGCAGCACAGCCTGAGCACAGGCGACATCCCCAGTGTCACCCCTGAAATGTCCAGGAGCTGGGGGTTGTCTCTCTGCTCCTGGATCCCCTCTGCCAGCAGGGAGATCACAGGATTAGGGTAGGTTGGATTGGAAGGCACCACACAGACCCATTGCCCCTGCCATGGGCAGGGACACCTTCCACCAGCCCAGGTTGCTCCAAGCCCCGTCCAACCTGGCCTGGGACACTTCCAGGGATGGGGCAGCCACAGCTTCTCTGGGCACCCTGTGCCAGGGCCTGCCCACCCTCACACAGATGGTTCCACACTGTGCCCTCTGTGGGCAGCCCTTCTCCAGGCAAGGCAGTTGAGTTCCCAGGAAAAGACAGTGTGACTTCGTGTTTATTTTTAGTGCCTGGATCCTCCTGACCTTGTTCCTATTTTAGAACCTGATTTTTATTTTTTTTTTAGTTCCATAGCACAGATTTAACCCAACTCACAAGTTCTCTACTCTCCAGAACAGCCCCATGTAGTTCCTTAAAGTCTTTCCTAAAAAGTCAACAGGTTGCAAAAGTCAGGGGCTTTTTAAAAGGTGCAAAGGGGCTGTAAATAGATATCAAGGTGCTGTTAGAAATAAGCTGCTTCCACCACAAGCAGCTGGCTCTGAGGTGTTCCCCAGCCCTCTGTGCCCTCTGATATCTGCACAAAGCCTCACAGTCTGCCCTGGCAGGATGGGCAGGACCTGAGAGAAGCAGCCTTTGGTGAGTCCCATGCTCTGGCTTGAGGACACAATAGATTCCATGCCTTCCTGCCCTGCAGGAGCCTGTGGCACGAGTGTTTGGCCTGGCAGGAAGGGAGATGATGATACAGAGCAGGAGTAATTAACACAGCCCTTTGCTCTCTGAAGATCTGGCTGGCAAACTGCCTGGATGCTTTTAGCTTCCCAAATAAGCAAATATAACCCATCACAACTAGAACAAGCCCTTTAAGTCTCCAAGGGACATAAGTTTTTAAAAGAAAACAAATAAAATCCCCCCTTGTGCAGAGTTCAGCTCTTGGGAGAGAAGAGGAAGACTTGGATATGCTTGATTTTTGGGTGAAAGCTGCCCAGCCCATCTGTGTGCCTATAAATGGATAAACTCTGCCAGGTACTGAGTATGGAATGGGCTCAACAATTAAAAGCCTGGGAGAATGGCATGAGCTAAGGGTGCTGTCATTATCCATGGTTGTAGTGCATGGATAATGTTTCCAAGGATATGCTGGAGTCAGAACAGACTCTGGATGATGAGAGAGGGTCATTTCCTTGCCCCTGCCAACACTCATAATTCTCTGCAGTTTTGCCTGTGTGGGGATGAATCACGTTTTCTTCTCAGCTTTTGCCTTTAGAGGGCGACCATGTCCCACAGATCTCTGGCGTGGAACCTTCACCACCGGGAGCTGCAGGACAAGGCAGAGCCTCCCCGAGGTCAGCAGGTCATGGGGGTTCTTCTGAGGGTCTGTGAACCTTCCTAGAGATGTGAAGGAAGTTAGTCTGGTCTGGACAGTTCTGTTTGAACATATTCTCCTTCCTCAGACAACTGCAATGCTGCTCCCAAGGGCAATTTGGACATGATTTGTGTAGATTTCCTGTGGCAAATCTCCATCAGTTATGGTATTTTCCTGTTTCAGTCTATGAGAGGTTAAACAAGTAAGAAAAGCTGTGAAAAGGCATGGAGATGTACTCGTGAGCTGCTGGGGGCTGCTCTCAACTCCCCCACAGAGGATTAGGAAGGGATTGCTTCCTCCAGCATAACAAATGAGACATTAAGCCCCATCTCTCTGATTTCTCAAGGCACTTCAGTATCTGTCCTTCAAAGCTACAGCATTACCCTCTCCAGAGAAGTCTGTGCTTTGCTCTCAGGTGTTTGGTTATCCCTACACCAGATAACAGGGCAACAGGCAGAATATGTGACAGAGGAAGGAAGGATGGAAAGACAAATGGAAATCAATGACAGAACTGCTCCAACTTCAGCAGGGCTTTGATCCCACGCTTGAACTGAAGGACAAGGTCTTTCAGTTTTGCACCCATTTCCCTTCTTAGTTGCCTTAATTCCCTCAAGGGAGAAACTCTTCATGCTTGCTGACACCAATTTGATTTCCTCCTGATCTTCCCCTCTGCCTGTGCAGGTCCCACCCATCTGTGCTTTGAGGGATGCCTTGCTGTGGGTTTCTTTGACACATGAGGGAGAGAAGCAGACATTTAAAAAGCCAGTTCCCTTGTTAGTCAGTGCATCTGGCAGACACCAGCCCCCTGCCAGGCTGGTGCAGGGGGTTATTGATGCTTGTCTCTGTTAGAAATGCTGGGTGCACGAAGAACAGTCCCTTGGGGTAAGGCTGGAGATTGCTTGCTGGTATTTTTCAGGTGCCAGACTTCTGAGAGGTAAGATCTGTACTGTTAAAAAAACCTGCCACAAGGTCCCAGATCCTGGTGTCTGCTGCTTCAAAACAGTCCCAAGAAATGGCAGAAAGGCTCTTTGCAGCTCAGCAGCAGAAAAACAACATCTTCCCACACAGGACAAGACAGGCTGCAAACAAAACATCCTTCCCTGCTCCCAGCAGCAAAGCTCTTAAGCCTTCATTTAGTGTTAAATACACGTTTAAAACTAAGCCCATTCCTCCTCAGCATGTCTTGCATGCTTATGTAGAAGTTTAGCAGGCTCAGGAATGCTTTGAAGGTCTGTCTGAAGGTCTGTGCACTGAATGACAAGAGCTTTATCCTTACAAAATATCTATGCAACAAAGGGATGGCTTTTCTGGGAGAATGGTGGGATCTGCAGGCAGGTCTAAGATATGGATTCTGCAGTCAGAGAACAGAAAAGGTTCCCCTTCCTCCCAGTAGTGCAAAAGAAATGGCAGCTTCAGCCACTCAGCTCTTGCTCCCACTTTCCCCCCTTTCCTCCACTGACTTTTGGGCTCAGTGCAACAAAACCAGTCTCAAGGTGTACTGTTTTGAACTGCAACACAGAATGGACCTAGCTGGGAACACACAAGCTGATCAATGACTTGACCCCTTCAGGTCTGTGTCCTGACTGGGCAAAGTGACCCATCTTGTCACAGCGAGCCAGGTTGCATTCCCAGCTCCATTCCTTGAAGGAGCTAATGGGAACAGAGAGCACACTAAAGAGTGTTCCAAAGGCAGTGTGTGCACAGATAAATCCTGTGGAACAGTAGCAGTAGGAGTCCAGCTTCATCATGGGCAAGGATGTTTAATTAGAATATATATCCTCAGAGCATACCTGGAGATGGAAGATGTGTACAGATACACAAATGCACTCAAAGGTAGTAGAAGAACCTTAACACTGTAAAGCTACTGAGATCAGGAGAAAAATTTCCTTTAAGGCCAAATTAGATGAGCAAGAAAAGGAGAGCTGTCCTTGCTTTGGGCAAAGAGATGGATCCTCTCCATTTTCTGTGTCAGCCTGGGAAATTACAGCTTGGTAAGCAGAAAGGGAGTGAGGTGGTATAAAAATATCTAGGCAATATTAATGAGAAACTTCTCAGGTCCTCTTTTATCATAAACAGTGTTTCTGTTTCCTTGGATTACTCGGCCACCCAGCTGTTGGTTCAGCTGAGCCACTCTGTGCTGTGCCATAAGCAATATTTCATCTATCAGGCTCAGATACAAGAAATATGCTGGGCACGCACGAGCAAACGAGCATATTCTTGCAAGTAATTAGCATAAGCTGCACTGAGGTCAAGCACAATGCAAATCAACATTTCCTCCTGCTGCAGATGGAAAATGGGGAATTGCAAATGCCATATCTCCGGCTCACCTCTTGCTTCCCATCGTTTATTCCAGAGGAAGGAGATAATTGTTTTGAGCTACTTTTGAGAATAGCATCTCTGGTACTTTCATTGCCTAATGGGAAAGAACATGTTTAAATGATGGAAGGTTATGTTATTTCAGGACCTTTGAGGTCATTTTTCATATCCTTATGCAGGGAAAGCAGGCAAAGTGCCTAATTTGACCAAACCTGAAGTGGTAAACTGAGGCCTCACAAAATGACGGAGGGTAGCTGGTCAAAGGCCACTGGTTATTTCTTCTGCTGTCTCTAAAGAGGTTTGTTGAGGACAGTCTCCCAGTGACATGTGCTTGAAGGAGCCCTGCTGCAGGGCACCAGACCAAGGGCCACCGAGACTAATGTAATTTTTCCAAGAGATGTCCTAAATGAATGCCTAGGGAATGAAGGAACAGCATGACTACATATGGTACATCTCTCAGCACTTTCCCAGCTACCAACCATTTAAGGGGTGTGAATTTTGACAGCCAGAGGTCATTTCACTGCCTCTGCTAATGGGTTTTCTCTGGAATGGAGATTTCAGTAACTTTCTTTTCCATGAACTTGCCCAGTGCCCTTTTGAACCTGTAACAGCCGTTCCCTCCTGTGGGGAGGAGAGGGACCAGCTTCATTTCTTTCATTTATTCTGTGTCTGGCTCCTGCTTGTTTTGTTTGGTGGCCCCAAGCTCTTGTACACAAAGAGATCATAAATGGAGAATTCCTCCCCAGCCTCACTGTGCAAGCAGAACTTATGGTTCTGCTTATCTTCCCCTTCTCTTCAGGCTCACAGGTGTGATGTCTTCAGACTAGATCAAAGAGTGAGGGTAGTGTTGTTTTAAACCACTGTTTTCCTCCAGAATGTGATCTATTCACTTGCAGATGGCTTTCATGGTCTCTAAAGCCTCCCATGGATTAGCCTGTGTTTGACTGTATAAATATTTTCTCTATCCCACATCCTGCTTCCACAGCATGGCTCGTACTTGCTCCTCTGTCTTTCCACTTGGTCCAAACATCCTGCAGAAAGGCTCCAGCTCCCCTTGACAGCCTTCCTCACTCCCTTTTCCCCACAGACTGCAAACAGAGCTGAATCAGCCTAACACAACCCCCAGATTCCTGGGGACCTGCCTACAAGGGAGAGACCCACGTGCCTTTCTTTCTGATCGAACTACCAACACATGTCCCGCTGCGCTGCTGTTGCAGAGAGGTCGGTCTGGCTTCAGCCATCTCTCCCCTGCACGTCTCGAGTGCTCTCCTTTCTTCCCTCAGCTGTCATCTCCTTGCTGCTGAGGGAGGTGGGCGGGAGAACAAGCACCGCGGGAGATGGCTAATCCTCTGTGCACTTGTGCTCAGGGATGCTGCTCTGGCATCCTCCCCCACCTGTCCTCCCAATGTCAGAAAACCCCACCGTGGGTGCCTGGCACACGTGTGAGCTCTGTGACCTGGGGGGCTGTGTGTGGGGGAGCTGGACATGCACCCCTGTACACAGCAAAGCAGGGGCTGCACTTGCACACACACTGCAGAGGGCAGGGAACTGCTCCCTGGGGCAGCAGGTCTCACGGTAACCCCCTTCTGAGGCTGATGGGTCCACGGGCATCCCTTGTGCCAGAGAAGCTGTGGGGCAGGCAAGGTGAGGCAGGGGGAACCAGGGCAGCGTGGGTGGTACTGTCACAAGCCACAGCACCTGGTTTACCACAAGTTGCATGTGAAGTGCTGCTGACTTGAAGCAGCTGGCAAAAAAACTGGAAACAACCCCCCTCCTCCTCCCCAATCATTATTTAAACAGTATAAAGGTCTCTGTAAATGTTTAAAACAACGTGGTTGGGAGGGGAAGGAGGAAAGACAAACAAGTTTGCTGTTTCAGCTTTGCAGAAACAGATCTTATTTTCTGGCAGGGTTTTATTCATCCAGAGGATCTAGCTGCTAGCACGTTTTGGGAGGCTCCAGATTCATAATTACTTCCCAAACCTTCCCCCAAGAGGATGCAGTTTGGCACAGGCACCACCTTTGGTGTCTGTTCGGCCAATGCCTCATGCAGTAGGATCCCGGTTCATGGCCAGGGCACCTATGCAAGGAGTCAGTGGCTGCCAGTGTTTGCTCCCAGTGATGTTTTTCTTTCCCAGACCCAGGTCTTGTGATGGTCAAATCTCAGCAGGAGCCAGGGAACTCAAACGAGCAAGATGCTGCAGGCTGGCTGACTGCTGGGGTACCTTTCTCACATGTGAGCAGGGCAGGAATCAGGAGCCCCTCTCTTCCCTGAGCACCTCTCCCTGTTCCCAGCCCACTGCCCTTCCTTCCTCATCTGTCTCAGTAGCACTGACAGCACCTGCTGCATTACCAAGCAGAAACCCTATGTATTCCTGTTTAAATACACAGCTGGCAGCATGACTTCAACTAATTCAGCTTTTTGCTGTTGAGCTGGAGCTGTATCCTGGTTTGGCTCCAGGCTGAGAGGGAATTGATTTGAAGCCCTGGGCATTGCAGGCTGCTGGAGATTGGTGGCTCCTCTCCACTCTCCATCCAGACCCAGTGCTCTGAGTCCCAGATTCCACATGGTGCAGAATCAGTCCTGGAGCAGGACCAGCATCTGTGTGGGCTCTCAGGGGAAGGGGAACATCCTGTTCAGCATGAGGGAGACTTTGGGCTGGGAAAACAGGGGCTCATCCATGAGGAAGAAATGAGAACCAGGTCCCTGGAGAGCAGGGGATTGTACTCCCCACCAACCTGCCAGAGGTCTCAGCTGATCCCCACTTCCCAGTCAGGGCTAGTTTCTGCCCAGTCCCACCTGCTCTGTTCCTGTCCAACCAGGGAAGGGGCTTGTGCTCCTGTCCCAGTCTCCTTCTGGCCCAGTCCTTCTCAGCCCCATGCCAAGCTGTGGGGTATTATATCACCTCAGTACCCAGAGCTGGGTGGTTGCTCTGTGTTGTGAGTTGCTTTGGCCAATCTGTGCAAGCTGTATTGCTTTAGAAATGTTTTCTCTACACTCTCTAGAATTGCACTCCTGCCTCAGCTGTTCAGTCTGACAGTGGTGCTAAACTGTGATCTGAAGATGCTCTTTCCAGAGAAGCTCAAATACCTGTTGGGCTGCCTAAGAAGCTGACCTTGCTGCTGACGTGTGTGTGGCTGTTCTTTTGTGCACATGTGGGGTGAGATGTATATGGTGGTTCCTCACACACCCAGACCCACCCTGGCTCTTGCTGCTTCTGTTTCTGGAGTGGCCTGATCCAAAGCAGAAAGACTGAGCTCAGCTGGGCTGGCTTAGCTCTTGAGCAGGGATGCTCCTGTTGCCTGGAGGTTCTTGTAGTTTGGCTGGGGGGGAACTCTGATACTATTTTCAACCAAAGCTTGAAGAGTGATGTGAAGCAACCAGCTGCTTGTGTGCTGTCCTGCCTCTCTGGAGTCCTGTTCTATTCAAATCAATAACTGCCCACAGATAGCACCAGGAAAAGCTGTTGCTGGGATCTCCTTTGCTTTTCTAACTTCAGCCAGCTCCTGTGCAGAACCTACACTGAGATAAAAGAGACTGACACAGTGTGAAACCTTCCTCCTCTTCAGCAGATGGTGTTTGTGACAATGGACTTTGCTTGTGTGGTTACAGCAGAATGGCCTGGGCTAGCCAAGAAACAGAAAGAGAAGCTGCAGCCTAGGCTTGCTGGGACAGGCTTGCTGTGTAAACATGGCCTGAAAGGCTGCATCACAAAGGACCTCTTGATTTTTCAAGGATAGGCTTTTCTGGCATCTCCAGCTCACAAGCTGAAGTGCTGTCATGACTTGCCTGCAGTCAGGAGCTCCAGCCACTCTGCAGCATTCCCAGCAGTCTCCTGGGACTCACAGTGAGCGAGCAGGTGATGCGTGTTGCAATGTGAACTTCATGTTACCTTCACAGAAAACCTAAATGCATCTTAACTGGGGTTAAGATGCTGCCTTGGGCTTTAGCAGATCAGTGCTGCATCTGTCCTAGCTGTGAATTCTACATGCTTCATGCCAGAAAATCCTCACAGTTGGAGAAACAGTGCCCTGATTTGAGTGAACCACTGAGATGGTGTGAGTTATGGCTGGTACTGCTGCTGACTGAGCCTGTTTCTGCATATCCTGCTAAAATGATGACTGGGAAGGTGAGGCTGAACCTCCATCAGGCCCATTGCTGTCAAACTGAGACTGCTGAACATGAACTGTAGTGGGTGCTTTAAAGGTAATCCTCACTCTCAATCAGGGTGAACAAGGAAAAGCATATTGCCTTGAGAGTGTCTGAAGGCTGCCTTGTGGCAGAGGGTGGAACCTGGTTATCTGCAAGAATCAAGCTGGCATAAGGCCTCCAAGAAACTGGGTTACCAATATTTCTGACCTTATTCTATCTATCACATTAGAGATGTGAACAAACACAGAGCAAGTGCTGTTCCTTCAGCAGGAAAGGCCAAGAAGCCACATGCTCTGATGCTGTTTCCATGTCTCAGCCAGTCCCAGACCTCCAGAAACTCTTTGGCCAACTCCCTTCTGGCTGTCTGACCATGTCCCTGTTCCCAAGCAGCCTGCACTGTAAACCCTACCAAACCACAGCAATCTGTGAAGAAATTGATGAGTGTGGCAGGGAGACTATTGCAGGCTCTGTCCCACATTTGGTTAATACCTGAGGGAGATATCAACCTTCATGAGGAAAGGGGTTATGTACACCTGTCAGCTCTGCTATTCAAGCATGCAGCAATCCCATGGACACAGACACCACCTGAAATCTGAGAGCCAGCTCAGCCCTGTGTACATCCCTCCTCACCAGCCTGATTCTGATAGCACCAGGCTTTCTCACAGCACTTGGAAACAAACCTCACTTAACCCTGACAAGCCTCAAAAGCTCTTTCACAGCAAGCCATGTGTGAACTTAATGTGTTCTGTGTCAGCACCATCTGCGTGCCTTTACCCTGCCTGGTCACAGTAGGCACAACAGGCCTGGACAGGTAGGAGGACACTGGGCACAGTTGGACTTGGATGCTGGGGAGTTCAGCCAGAGTCCACTCTTCCTTACAGCATTGCCTTCAGCTAAAGATCAGATCTCTCTTTACCTCCTCTTTCACTCCAAGCTCTCAAAGTGGTGCCGTATGGATGCAATCATGATGTTCATTAATCTCTGTCTGAGCCCCCTTATGCTGCAAAATCCCTGGAGGGAATGGGCTGGATTGGGATGGGGTTTGCTGCAGCTGAGCTCTTGTGGTTTTCCCCCTGGGGTTTCAAGAAGTTTTGTTCCACCATGAGAAGTGCCAGGCATCAGGGGAAGATTTGTTTCTTGGCAGCTGTTTCCGTTTTGGTCCGGAAAACCGATGCTGTGCTAGGAATGCACCGTGACTGAAATTCCTCTGGGCTGCTCAGGTCAAATAGCAAATTGCAGCAATAGGGGAAATGGGGGACAGGAGAGCAGTTCTGACCTGCAGAGAGTGAACAAGAGGGCCGAGCCCTTTCATTTCCCTTTCATCCTTCCCTGAGCCAAAAGCAGGAGGTGAGCAGTTTGAGGGAGAGGCGGAAGCTGGGGTTGGCTGGCTGGCTGCTTCCTCCCACCTCTGGCAGCCACAGAGCACAGACATGCACGCTTGGCTCTGCCTGTGCCTGCTCTGGGGAGTTCTGACACTGTCAGTCTCATTGCTTTTGAGGTGGTGTCTGATCCCGGTGGAGAACAGACCACTCTCTTTCCATTTGTTTTGCAGAGAGCTCAGGAAAGCTTTCAGGATCAGAGGTTTAAACAAGGGGTGTGACGAGCAGTGACAGTTTGGGAAAAACACAAACAGCAAAAGGTTTTGATACTGTCAGAGAACATGACAGGCAAGTTCACAGCCCCTACAGGCCCTTGGCTTCCTGTTTTGCCAAATGGGGAAAATAATCCTGTGTGGTGACAGAGTTGCAGGTGGTGACCTTGTGGCAGGCAGTGCAGAGCTGGAGATGCTGAGAGCAAAGCAGAAAGCCTATGCAGGGGCTGGGAGTGGGGCAGGTGGCCTGCAGGGACCAGGGAAGCAAGACACATCTTTTTTGGGGAGGATGCTGTGAAGCATCTGGAAACTCAGCTCCAATGTGCTCAGCTCTGTCCATTGCATCCTTGATGCTGAAGTTGCTCGCAGGGCATCTCTTCTTGCTGCTCAGGGACTGCCAGGGCTGACAGGAACCTCTGGGGCTGCAGAGTGGAGGTGAGAGGTGCAGGAACCCAAAACTTGTCTCCTTGCTCTCCACTGGCTGAAGGGGCCAGGACTGAGGATAGGGCCACCCCTGCCCAGTGAGCCCTGGGCGGGTTGTGAACACTGTGGGCACAGCCCTAATGCTCCAGCCCCTCGATGCTGCTGCAAAATGGGTCGCCCCATCAAAACAGACCTTGCTCTGTTCCCAGGCTAAAAGAAGGGGTTGTGTGATAAAAAGCTGCAGCTGGTCTTTCTAATCTCCCACCAGTGTCTGCATTAACTGTCAAGACAGTGATTTCCTTGATGCTGAGCAATTTTTTTCTGTGCACGCATCAAGCTAATCAATTAAGTTTCTCAGCAGCTTCCTCCAGCATTCAGCCTTGGAGGGTGGAAGGAATTTGTTATTCCAGGCACTGTTGGAGAGGCATGAACTGTACTAAAAGCAAATTGGTTGCGCTTTCCAAGCACTGACACTCTTCACTCACAGCTTGTCTTGCCGATTCTCCTCCCTCTACCTCCTCCCTGCTCTCCTGAGCATCTCTGGGTGCTGTCCTTGTCAGACCAGCTCACACAGGGCTGGCCTGAGGCACATCTGCTCAGTACCACACTGTGCCCAGCTGTGGTGGAGCTGGGTGTTTGGGACACTCTGTGTGCTTTCCTTGGGACAGGATCTACCTACATCAGGTCAGTTTGGCTGTTCAAGGGCTGAAAGGTGGTGGATTATCTCACCTGATTTCCCAGCTGCAGCTGGTGCAAACTGGCAAGGCTGGGTACCACACTACTGCCATGGGGATATGCCAGGTTGATTTCTCCCTTAGCTTTGCCCTCTGCTAAAAAAATATTATCTCTTGATGCTTTTATTCCTTTTCCCATCTTGTTTTCCTCCTCTTTTCTTCCTTGCCCTGCCTAGGTGTGGTCCTCCACATAGAGGAGGCAGATGATATGGGATGTATTCACATCCGTCCCAGTAATCTTGGGCTTGGTGGAGCTGAGCCCTGGGCTGAGAAAGGGAAGTGGAGGGATCCAGCAGGGTGGGTGGAGGCACCAAGAAATATGAGAAATTTGGGGTGATCCTGGGAAGATTTATGGATGGTTGAAAAGAACAGCATCCCCTGCCAGATCGAATACACCCTGGCTCTCTCCTAGTGGGAATGGGGATGTTTTTTTATGAGTATTTAGCAATGCTATGGCTGAAACATGGGAGTGGCAGGGTTGCCGGAGTCAGGAGGGCTGCAGAGGTTTGTTAGGAGGTCAGGCATTGTGTAAGACTCCTCACTCCTCACACTTTGGCCCATCAGGATAAATGCACACACCCTCCCAGGCCAAGGAAAATTTGGTCCCACAGGGTTGCTGTTAGCTGGGTGGCTGGTGGGTAGGGATGGCCACAGCCTGAGTCCAGCCTGGAGGTGAACAAGGACTTTTCCATCAAGTGCTGCCTGGTGGCCTCAGGGGTGCCTGCTCAAAGCCTTCCCTGGGGGTTTGCTGCTCAACGTGTCATCCTGCTTGGAAATCTCAGCACAAAGGATAAGGAGGAACTGAGTGAAGAAAATGAGCCATGTCTTCAGAAGGTAATCTTTAGCAGCAAGAGGATTTCAGCCACCTCCAGGCCTGTTCTCTACAGCAAGATAACTTGCTGCTAATGGCACTCCTTTTGTAAGCTAAATCCCATAGATGTTCTGGTCGGGAAGCAATTTGGTGAACCAGGAAAAAGAACCCAGGATGTTTGCTGCCAGTCTTCTTTCCAAGCCATTACACAACACTGTTCTGGGGTAACAAACCAAAAACATCTGGGAATAATCAAAGCTATTTATGCTCTGGGAAAGCATGGCTGGAGAAAGTTTGAAGGAAGCAACTTGAAAGCTCAGCATTGTTAAAAACAGTCTGGAAGCCTTGAAAATTAAAACTAGGGTAACATCTACAAAGAGTGAGGAAGTATCAAGAGAAGGATCTAATATCCTCTGAGGAGCAGAGAGGAGCCGGAATGAATTGTAATGCTTGAGCCTCTACTAAGCTACAGGGCATTAAAAATTGCTTTGGAACAAACAAATCTGCCATTCCTGCGGTTTGTACTGGCAGGAGAGCAGAGGAAAAGACCAGGGGTCTGGCTTAAAAGCAGCCTGGGGATTGGAAGTGTGATTTAGAGGCAGATAACCACAGTCCTCCAAACGCCTGGTACTGGGGATGCAGAGCCCACAGGGAGGGGGACCTGCCAGGGCTGGCTCAGGGGGGCACAGAGCATGCAGCAATGGTTTGGGGTCAACAGCATCCCTGTAAGGGTGTCACCACCCAGAGTACAGCTGGGGCAGGGAGGAATGTAACCTGCAGGCTCAGCTTTCCAAGTGGCAGGATGTGTGTTTGGGCTGGCCAATGGCATTGCCATGGGAAGGGGAGCAGAGTAGGTTGTGGTTTCCAGGGGATGTTCCTCCTGAAGGGAGACAGTGCCTTGCTGCCTCTCACTGCAGGGAATGTGCTCAGATCTTCTCAGATGTGGGAGCTTAAATGATCCTGGGATCATCCTCTGAGTCTGGTGGATAACCCAGGGCTGGCATCTGGAAACACTGTCCATGGGATGTCCAGCTGGGAGCAGGGACTGTGGTGCTCCCTGTGCCCACTGAGCTACCTGCAGCACTGACCCTGCTCCTTCCTTAGGAACCTGGGGGCAGTTTCCGTGAGATGACTCAAGGAGCGAGCCTGCATTGATGGAAATTCTCTCTTCTAGCTTCACTGGGGAGGTAAGTCTGTTGCTGGGAAATATCACTTATGCTGATTTGTAGAAACTTTAATCTTGGAAGGCCTCTCTCAGTGCTTTCCATTCCCTCTTGCACCACTTTACACCTTCCCCTACTCCTGCCTCTGGCTGGGTGTGGAGTAAAAGCCCCCAGCACCTCCAAGAGATGGAAAAGGGGGCTGGGCATGGGGAGGGTGAGCACACTGGAGGAAGGACAACAGGGCAACCAGTCACCAGAGGAGCCATGGAAATGGTTAAAGAATTGGGGAATCCAGATCTGCTGCATCTTCTGTGACAATCTGGCCTCCCCAGCATCCTTGTAAATGAGAAACTGCATAAGCCTCACACTCTATTATTGCTACAGAGCATTAGAGTCTCTCATTTAGGATAAACATTCTCATCTCCAGCAGAGCATGAATAACATTAAATGAGATAGTTAAAATGTTTCAGGCCAATTATAGCCCCGGTGTAACTTCGGCAGAGTTACACCAGGGATTAATTTGATTCAGAGAGCTCTGCCTCCTGTTCTGAACTGGGATTCCAGCACGGGTAATTACATCCTGCCTCTCTGCACTTCCTCTGGAGTTTTAATTGGGTTGAATGGACTCAAATTCTGCTCTTTTCTTCAGAAAACCACCAGATTTTCCAACTGCTACCAGAGCTGAGGGAGCTCTGCCCTGTTTCTCTGCCTTGCTAGAGAGGGTCAGGTCTGCTCTGGGTGCTGGCAGCCCAGCATGGGTGCACAGCAACCTGCACCCCTCTGTACCTTCTGCTGGTAAACCCACCACCCCAATCTACTACTGGGGGGTCCAGCCCTCACCTCCCAGCCTGGATTCCAGGCCAGACTCCCTGTACACTGAGACAGGCAGCTGGACTGTCTCCCTCTTCCACTTCCCAGCCTTCTCAGTAAATCAGTGTTAATGAGGGACATTTGACCCTCTCTTTCCTTCAACAGCCTTATGAAGCATTTTTGTTCCATGAGATAGTTAAGAAACTTGAAGCAATTTCCTCTCCTTGCTTCTACTCTAGTTTTTTGGTGGATTTTTTTTTACTTTTTTTTTGAGGAAAGGAAAAGTTATAGGCCACATGCAGCATTTAGGATGCCTCAGAAGTGGGAGCAGAGGAGAGACAGCAGGGTCTGATGTGAAGGGGATGGAGCAGCCAGGCCAGTCAAGATGGGGTGACCCCAGCCCTGGTCCACTTGGTCAGCCAGAGAGACCACGTGTGCAACTGAGACAGGAGGGCTAGAGCTGGGAAAGTGCACTGGCTGGCTGTGATTAGGAATTTAATTGTGAAGGAATTGAATTCCGAGGCATTATCTCACTGAGTTGGAGCAATACAGAGCCATACATCCTCCATAGCCAACTGCACACAGGGGCGAGGGCAGAGAGAAGGGTGCTGGGAACGGTCTCCCTCACAGATTTCCAGGACTTTCTGCTGCTGTGTGGTCCATTTCCCTTCTCACAGAGAAATAAGGAAAACAGCCAGATAAACCCTGGGGAGCTGGGCCCAGCAAGGCCCCCCAGGTTCGCCCTCTCCTCCAGACTGTGTGTGACTGTGGGTCCCACACCCACTCCAGCCCCCCAGCTGGGGGAAGCCCACTCGCCTTTCGTTTCCCTTTTTGTTTTTCCCACACTGTATTTTAGTGGGGACAGAGATGGAAAGAAGAAGAGCAGAGATGTCACAATCCTTCCTTCCTCCTCAGACAAATGGCATCTCCTCAGTGGTATAACGACAGCATGACCACGATGGTGTGACCATGTCCATCAGCCTCCTGACCCTGAGGAGACCTTCAGCATCCTTCAGAGAACTGCTGATGACACCATGCCTGACACATGGGGGTTGCCACTATCCCTTCTGTGTTTCTTGTATAAAATGGAGGGTGGTTTTGGCCAGCAGAGAGAACACATAGAATGAGGTTAAGTGAATTCCCACTCCCACCCACCCAGGGCCTTGTGGGACCATCCCAAATCTCCATGCAGACAGCAAACACCTCGTCGTGGCCAGCAACCCTTGCGCAGTCACTGGCAACAGGCAGACTCGCCTGCTCTGAGCTCAGCTGCTGGCTGTGGCTGACTGAGTAAATAAAGAACATTTCTCACGAAATCCACCCTCTTGGAGGTCCCCAGGCAGAGAGCTGGCCTTTCCATGGCTCAGGAAATCTTTATCCCCCAAATCTACAGCACCCCTGTGCTGCAGTTGATTTAGCAATTGATGTTTGCACTCCCAGGTTTGCAGTGCAGTGACCCTTGTTCTCAGCAGCACCGTGGCATTTATAGGCACCATTTCCATCTGGCTCCATGTTGTCCTTTCTGGGAGTGTTTGTGTGCTCATCCATATGGGGAGAAAGGTCAGAGTTGTTGATAGAAGGTCCAGGCTGAAAGCTTGATTTCCCTGAACCCAGGATGGCTGTGCCTGGGCTAACCCTGCAGATTGGGGCTCCAGTGGGCCACCCTCAGTGAGGCTCTGCTCCTGGTCTTTGGGGCTGTCATAGCTTTAGCACACACCCATTTTTCTTGTGGCTCCTCTTCATCCCATCTCTGACCTTGCAGATTCTCCTTGTTATTCATCTCTACCCACCCAGAGCTGAACAGCCCCGATGCCTCCTTTGCAACTAAGCCTTTGACCTTTATTTTCCCTTAAATCAATACTTAAAAGCCATGCTACAGCAATATCAGCATGTCAGGGGAATCCAGGTGATTTATATCATCTGAGGAGCCGATTCTGCTTTTGAGGCTCAGTCCTGGTAAGCTTTTGTCTTTTCAGCTTCCAATCTCTTCTGTGCTGCCTTCAGCACAGTGTTGTATTCATCCCCCAGCTCCCTCCCTCACATTATAGCCTCTGTACAAGGGTTTTAATCTGAAGGCAGCTCGAGGTAAAACTAGGTTTTTTTCTTTCCAATCATAATACTTCTTTTACCAAAAAGAAGAAAAAAATTGTTTAACATGAGTTGAAGTTGAAAATGTTGAATTAAAAATCTTATGGGGAAAAAAATTTACAGGGGAAACTCCACAGACTTTTGTGAAATTCTTACTATGGAGAATCAAGCTGCTGGGAGCTCTTGTCCTTATCTCTGGCCTTACCTCCATGGCAGGGAGGTGACCCTACAGCCCCAGGATGAGGAGAGAGTGCTGCCATCAGCCCAGAGCATCCTGGCTAGGAGCCACATCCCAGGCTTCTTCCCCCCCCATTGCTGTGTCCTGCTGTGGCTGCCAGCAGTCATTGGCTTTCAGAAGGAGCAAACAGCCTGGTTTGGGTGCAATCAGGGTGTGTTTGCCAGTGAACATTCATCCCAGCCATGGTGAGACCAACACAACTGTGACCACAGAATGAATCCAGCTTGTGACGACTTCACTCATTAAAAAAAACAAAGAGCTGTCTCCTTCTGCCTAATATGTGTTGGCAAAAGCCTTGGGAAATGCTTTTTCCAGTAGTTGAAGCTGATATTTGCAAGCACACCATTCCCAATGACTGGTCAATACACCCCAATAGACTTTTCCCATCAGAGCATTTATTTTTTCAAGAGAACACTGAGTCCTCAAACAAATGAAGGCTTGCACAAGAAATCCTCTGCCTCAGTTTGGCAGCAAACAGAAAACAGGAATATTTTTCTTTATTCTAATACCAAATTTTTGTGGCTAAATACAGCCAAAAATATATCTCAACCCCCCCTACCCCCCACTTCTCCCAGACACGAGGCATCTCTGAATGCCGAAAGCAACTTTTCCCTGCTGCACATGGACCAAATAAACCCAGCACGAAACTGGTGCTTGGGAGAAACAGATGTGCCTCTAATGCTGTCATCTACAGCAAGCTGTGTCTGCAAACTGATCTTTCATTAACGTATTTATAGTGAGGGGAAAGCTGCAGAGCAGGGCCCCCTGATCACCCTGTGTCCACAGGCTGCGCTGGGACTGCAGGACACAACTCAGGCAAGTTGCCTTCCTGCACCAGTGTCTGAGCTCTCCCTGGGCTGTGGGAGGGCAGCCCAGTGATGTGGGTTCATCAGTGTTCAGGTTGGCGTTGGGGGTTGTTTTGCTGAGGGTTTCAGCGTGTGCCGAGGTGGGACGTGCCAGGTGCCAGCTGAGGGGAGCTGCAGGAGGAGAAGGAATCACCCCATTAGTTGTATGCTCAGAGCTGAGACAGATGAGGCTAAAAGTCTGGGGGGTCTGCCCAAGGGAAGGCAGGGCAAGGTGGGTCCCTGAGCTGCCCTGGGAGTGATTAGGAATGAGCCTTGACCTCAGTTTTCCCCTAGAACTCCACACATGTGCCCCAGTCCAATCCAGTGTCCCCTCACCCTCAACATCAAAGGTTCCCTCTGAGGACAAAGGCAGTGGTGTGTGAGTTGCCCTACCTTTTCTGGGAGACATAGACAGACACCCCAGAGCCAGCCCTCACTACTGGGATCACTGAGCAGGACACGAAGCCACATCTGTCATAAATCCCACACAGAACCACAGAACCGTTTGGTTTGGAAAGGACCTTAAAGATCATCTCATTCCAGTCCCCTGTCAGGGGCAGGGACACCTTCCACTAGCCCAGATTGCTCAGAGCCCCATCCAACCTGGCCTTGAACACTTCCAGGGACGTGGCATCCACAGCTTGTCTGGGCAACTTGCACCCCATCCCACCTGGATTACTACTGGGTCTGCTGCCTTTTCTATCCCTCCAAGATGCTCCTGGCATCCAGACACTGGGTGGGAGGCCACAGAGAAAGAGCTGAATGTGCCCTCACCTGGGAACTGAGCTGCTATTGAAAGTAATGGAAAAATGGGGTTTTCCCTTCCAATCTGGCCATTCCAGGCTCTAATTCCCTTTCCCTAGAGTGGGACACTTGAGACTTCACAGCCTCACCAGTAGGTAGGAAGACTTAGAAATCCTGGGTGAAACCAGAAAAAAACATCATTAAAATGCCTGAAGGTGAAGAACAGGCTTTTCACCCTGAGCTAGCACCTCTTTTCCAAATCTGCATCATCCAAATCTGCATCATCCCAGATAACTGCAACATCCCACCTGGCTTTTACTCCAAAGTGGTGTCATGTGGCGCTTGGGTCAGAGCCAGCCTCTCTCCTGGTCTCTTCTTCTCCCTCAGAGTGCCTGGGGACAGAGGAGATGGGATGAGCTGTAGGTACTGGTGCTCATTGCAGCCTCTTTCAAAAGGAAAGTGATAACTTGGTAACAGCAAACCCTCCTTTTCCCCATGACCCCCCCCCAGCTCTGCAAAGCACTGTGCAGCAGCAGGAGTGAATGTCCCTTGCAGGGGGACCAAGCACCCCAGCTCATGTCCCACAAGGAATTTCTGCAGCCTAGTTCAGCCTGGAATATGTTGATTTTATCCAACAATTGTTTTTTTATGTGGTTTTTTTTTGTTTGGTTTGGTTTTGTTGGTGTTTTTTATTTTTTGATTGGTTTTTTTTTGCTAGGAAATAAATAAATCATGAAAGTTCTCCATCACTGTCTCCAAGCAGCTGTCCCCGTACCACAACCCATCCTTCCCCTGGGCTTTGGAACTGGGTCAGTGAGCAACATCCAGCAGTGGCTGCTTCGCACTGAAATTCATAGAAAGCAGATATGGCCCCTGGGTGCTTTGGAGCGACTTTGTCTTTTCAGCACGATTCTCAGGCAGCCTGGAATGGGGTGGCTGGAGGAGCAGAGGATGCTCAAGCACAACCCTCAAAGGGGCCAGAGGCTCTGCCAGCAGCAATTCCCTGCATCCCCTTGCCACACTGGTGCTCATGGCTCTGCATCTTTTCTACCTGGTAGGGACTGGATGTCTTTGAACCTTTTTCCCCTGCCAAACTTGGCTGAAATAAGCCAGCAGGCTCAAAAGACATCTGGGGGAGCAGACACACGTGTGGCTGGACACACATACACAGGGATCACACAGCACTTGCTGCTGGGGAAACCAGGCAAAAGGGGAGCAGCTTCATCCTGTGAGTTTGCCCTAGTTCTGCCTGGTTACACACCATGGTAAAGGGAATTTGGGCTATACAGGCTGGGGACCAGGTCTTGGGACAGAGCTTGTCTCATCATAGGGAATGTGGCTGAAACAAGTCCAGAGTCCTAAAGCTGCCAAAAGAGCACTGCAGAGACCAGAGAGGTGGGTAAAACCCATTCCTACCTCCAGATACCCAACTAGCTTTTCCACTTGGGAAGCGCAGTTCCTTTGGAGTGCTAGAATTTGGGGTCACTTTCAATAACTTGCTCCAAAACCAGAGGAAAAAGCCAGAGATGCTCTCTGAGTCATTGGCATGTTGTTACCAGGGACACTAAGGTTCCTGATTTTGAAGAAGAGATTAATTACATTCTACAAATAGACATTTTATCTGCACTGAAGAGCAGCAAGAACGAGTTCTTTCAGAGTAGCTCATTATGTATCAGCAGGTAGTATTGTGACAGATGTAGGAATCCAGTCATATTGTCACTTGGGTTTAATCATCAGAAAGCTGTCTTCCCCGGGTCAGCTCCTAGTGAGGATTTGTAATATTTACATAGCACTTGGGGCTGGCTGCTTTATTGCTGGAGTCTGTATTCACTTGTCAGTCTCTCATTATGCATGTGCCAGTATTAATTGCATTTAGAAATGAGATTCTAAAGGAGAAGTGAGAGCTATTTAGACCTCCATTCAGCGTGAAAGACAGCAGCCTTCTGTGTGACAGCTCTCGAGATGTTCTTGTGCTCAGCTTTCTCTCCAGCTGAAAAGCAGGTGTTGGAGAGAGTTGGTGTCGGAGCTACTGTATCAGCACTGCCTTTTGTGCATGCCCAGACATTTATATAACAGACAGGAAAATGACTCCACAGAAGTGGCACAGAATTGACCCTTCTGGTACTGGATTGAACACAGCAAGCAAGAGAGTGGCTCTGCTCCGTTGCTGTGCAGATATGAGGGGGAAAGTGATGCTGAGCCCTATCTTCCACAGAAAGAGGAGGGGTGTTGTCTTGCTGATGGGCTTGGGGGTTATTTATTGGCTCGGCTGTGCCTGCAGCACTTTGGAGCTGTGTCTGTGGCCTTGCTAATGTATTTAAAGTCGTGCAGAAATTCAGCTGACACTTGTCTGTGCACGCCTGCTGCGCGCTGATTGCTCCAGCCTGGAGATGCAGAGCCGTGTGCCACCGCTGCCGGCTGCCAGCCATGCCTGGGCGGTGGAAATGAGGAGGTCACGTCCTGCTTCCCAGAGGGAAATAAGCTGGAAGGTTAATCTAGATGATGCCAAACAACCAGCTCTGTTTTCTCCAGCCTGAGGTGCAGACAGTCTGTTCTTGCCTTGCAGCACCACGTGTGGGGTGCGACAAAGGTGTTCTCATGGCGGGGGAGAGACCTCCACAGGCACTAAATGCACCCTCTCTCTATGGCTCTGGCTTCGGCTCCCAGTCCTAGGAAAATAACCCCTCTGGGGCCTGGGGAATTCATGTCCAGCCTGTTGTGAGAGGGCTGAGAAAACTGCAGTAAGGCAAAGACTTGTTTCACTTCCCCAAAGGGCCTCCTTTGCTTTGCCGTGGTCCAGCCCTGCAACACAAAGCCTGATCCCTCTCCAAGAGCTTTCTATGGAGCACATCTTCCCTCACAGATCTGACTCTTCCCAGCAGGCTCCTGTGGGTACTCCTGTGCTCCTTTGAGTGCTCCTGTACTCCCTTGGGTGCTCAGTGCCCTGCATCCCCCAGCACTGGACCAGCACCAAGATCAAATCCTGGGTTCCACACCATTAGCATCTCTACCTCCCAAAAAACAGAAGCAGGCGGTGAGCAGCTCCAGTCAGGAAGGGACAGGAGGGGAAGAACATGAGAAAGGCGAGCAGAACAGACATCCATAACCAGCCCTGGCCCCCAGCCAGGACCTCCTTGTTAAATATCACATAAAACAGAATAATTCACTGCTTGTTGAGGAAATCCAAGCACCAAAGCCCAAGGAGTCCCTCTTGACCTTCCTGTCCCTTGATGGGAGGTTAGTCCAGGGTAGTGTTCCAGTTTGCTTTTCAACTCCAGCAAGGGGGGGAGACAGCAGATGTTAGGAGGAAACCCTTCAAACCTCTCCATTCCAGATGATGGCAGCCAGCTCCAGGGGCCAACCTCAACCCCTCAGCCCCCTGGTTGAGCCCTCCAGTCCTGCAAGTGTGGGCCAAGGACAACCTGAGCCACTCCTGGCAGCCCTAAGGTATATAAATAGAAGACAGGGACGTGAAGGAGGTCAAGTGAGCAAAGGATTTCACATAATCTGATCTTGCCTGTGTTGTTCATTTGTGTCCTTTGCCCAGGACACACGCCCTGCTTTGCACATGGGGACGTCAGAGCCAGAGTGTTGATCCTCCACCGAGCCAGGTTTATCCAGCAGAACATGTGGGCTCCTGACTTTTTCATGTGTGCTGTCTTTCAGGGGTGTCTTTAATCCAGTGGTTATCCATAGCAGTGAACATATGGAAAATCCTGGTCTTTGTTAATATATGGGGTCCTGGTGCCTGACCAGAGCAAGCCTGGTCCTTCAGCTCACCAAAATCCAGTTGAATCAAAACTGTATTTGGGCTCTGGTGCCTCAGGTCTGTTTCTGGTCTTAAGGATGTTGCCTGCTCTCCACCAGGCCCATCTGAAGCCTTGGTCCACTCTGCCTTGGTCTCCTATACCACTTGTCCCCAGACCCCAGCTGGCAGCACTTTTTTCTCTTGCTTTTGCTACTTTTCTTTTTCAGGATACGAAAGGCTGGAGAGAGAATCTCTCCTGCTATAAAGCTGTTGGTGGAAGGGCTCTGATTTATGCCAGCACAGAGCAAGGCATGTAGATGAATGTCCAAAATAGACCAAGTAGAAAATCTGTTAATTAGGCACTGGTCTTTAATGGTGAGAGCAATTAATCACCAAATGAACTAATCCAGAGGCATGTGGCTTCTCTGTGGGCTGCTGTCTGTATCCAGACCAGGTGCCTGTCTGAAGGCTGCAGTGGAGCTGAGGAAGCTTCTCCTGCCCACCAAGCTGTGAGCCCCTCTCATGCTCCCTGGGGCCCTGTGCCGTTCTGGGGAGCCCTCATGCTGATTCCAGCTTTGGGCTCCTTGTTCCAGGGCCAGGCTTGTCCCCTCCCCAGCTGTGTTACTGTTTTACTGGCCACACGTTGATGATGATGATGGTGATGATGAAACCAGTCGGGTGCAAGGACTGATCAGGCTGCAGGGCCCCAGTTTAGACACAGTGGAAGGAGCACTGATCCTGCCATGAGTGGAGGTAGCACAGCCAGTGTCCCTCCAAACCTCAGCTTTTTCAGCTCCAGGGTCCTTCACAGCTCCTCCTGCAGGTATTTGTGCTTTTCCACTGCTGGCTCCTTCCAAGCTGACCCCACACAGAGCTCCAGTGGGCAGGGCTTGTGTTGCAGCTGCATCTGCCTTCCCAGGACTGGGGCACTGCCCTGTCCACACACTGTGTCACTGGTGCCATCGTTCCAGGTGACCTGTCCCCCAGCCACACACCTGCCCTATCTGTGGGCAGCGCTGCCTATTCATCCAGCAGCTTCCAAAGGGATGGACCTGCAGGCTGCCAGCCTCGCCAGCAACCCCCATGCCCCCTGCCCAGAGACAGCCCCCACCTCTGCAGCATGTTTGCTCGGGCACTTAATGAGTGTTGAACTCAGCCAGTGCTGTGCTGCAGGTACCACAGGGAGGGCTGGGGGCAGCCAGGCCAGGAGATGCCTTCCCTGCTTTGTCTTGTTTCTCCCTCCCCTGACTTAACTGGTTCATTAAGTGCCAATTTGACCTCCACACTTTCAGATGTCTCCAGTCCTCAGTGGTAAATAGATTTGTGCATCTCCAGCAGAAACCTCCTTGGGCTAAGCCTGGTGTTGGGGCAGGCGAGGGTGATGCTCGGCCTCGCCGTGAACACGGCCCTGCTGCCACCGAGCTGAAGCCAAGTGAGAGCTGAATGGGGACAAAACTCCCTCCCAAAAGACACGGGGAGCTGCAGGTAGTGGAAGCTGCAGCCGCCGGCACCGTGCCCGTGGCGCAGTGGGGATGCACCAAGCAGGAGGTGACCCTGCCCTCCTGTCGCAGCTTTGTCATTGCCTCGGTGTGGGACTGCAGCAAGTCCCTTCCCATCTGCTCCCTACCATTGCCTTGGAGCCAGGATGAGTTGAGAGCATGTGTGTGATCACTGAGCACAGTGTAGCAGGGCCATGACCGCAGAGTGGTGGCTGCTGACTCTTCTGAGAGCCAACATTTAGCTGATGCTCCCAAGCATTCTACCTATCCAGACATTCTTCTAACCTCTGACACCCCAAGGATGGAGCAGGACCTCCCTGGGGCTGTTTTACACCAGCTGGCTGCTGCTGAATGTCACTGGCAGCCTGGTGATGTCCCCATAGCTCAACCTACTCCCAAGCTGAGGCATGAAGACAGACAGGCAGCCAGGCTGTTTGCCTGGGTGGATGGCAGGTACTGGACTGCTCCATTTGGGAAACACCTTGATCAGTGCATGTAAAAGCATCACAGAAGTCCAGCTCTGCCTCTTTGCACCAGAAAGGCAGGAAAACCAACAGTGCATTTCTTCCTTGCTGGTGCATGGGAGAGGTGACAGCAACTCACAGAAGCCTCCCCTCTGCACAGGTCAAGGGAATGTCTTCTGGCATCACCCAGAGAACTGAAACCAGGAGGAACCCAAATATCTCCAAGAATAGGTCCTAGGCTGAGTAGCAAGATCCTCCACCCCAAAGCCACCCCTCACCCTCCTGTCCCCACACCCAGGGCCCTGAGGGGGCAGAAGGGGATGGGAGAGGACATACGGTTCGACTTTGTTGCAGAAGCGGCGCCGCAGCAACATGACCAGCGGACCCAGGATCAGGATGGTGGTGCACATGGCTCTTCCTCCATCACCACGCAGTGCCAGCAGCCCCTCACATCCCTCCCGGAGCCACCGCTCAGCCTAGGGCTGCCACCTGTGCCTGGATGGCCTATCACCTCGGCTTGTGGAAACCTCTCCCCAGCAGACACCTGAAAGCTCTCGAGAAAGGTTTTAGGAGGAATTAAGGCAGGATCAGATGTAATTAAGAGGCAACAAATGAGGACGCTCTCCTCTGACCTCAGACTGGAGGGAGCCCAGCAGTTGGTCTGTGACCCATTGAGCACTTAATTGGTTTTGGCATGTGATGCTCCTGCCCTGGCTGGTCCAACCCCACACCTTGGCCAGGTGGGTGCTGGGACTGACGTGTCATAGACCAAACCCATTCCCACTCCATCCCACTCTATGACATCCCCAGTCTGTCTTCCTGCCCCCATCAGCCACACACCACCAGGGCTGTATACTCCCCTCTGCTCCCCTCCTTCCCATGTGCCTCCTTCCCCTCTTTGCCCTGCTCTTCTCTTTCCCTCCAGCTCCTCCATCCCTCTGCCTGCCAGACCTGCCTCAACCCACTCCCCCCTTCCTGGCTCCAGTAATCTGACAGGCTCAGACCTGCCTGTAATTCCCCGTGGATGCATCTCAGCCAGTTGATCCCAAGACCTTGTCTGCATCCTTCCCTCACCAGGGCTGGGTTTGCCTCCTCCATCCTGTTCTCCCATCACTCAGCAGCACACAAGCCTTTCTCCATGGAATGGCTCTGGCCCTTCAGATCTCTGTACCCATTCCATTGTCCTGCAGGGAAGCCTTTGCCTCCACTGTAACTTCCATGGGCAGTGAAATGCCTTCACAGAGCCCTTTGCAATGCAGAACACGTCTTCTGGAGTGACTTTGTGGCTTTAGGTTAAAGAGAACAACTGGGAAAGCACCTCTGGAAGAGAGAGGATGAGGGTAGACAGCTGTGTGGGCACACGCACACCTGTGGACACGCACACACATAAGGCTTAATGGTGGTCGTGGTGCTGATCTGGAGAAGAGCCCTGGAGCAAGCAAGGAGCTGCAGGCAGTGACTTCCTGGGCAGATGTAGCATTTTGACTCTAGGTGGGGTTTTTCAACGAAGTTCCTCCATAAATGCTTTACTGGAGGAACCTCAAACTTTACTGCTTTTACACATGGACACTGTGACAGTCGGCTCTGAACCATGGAGACACTTAGGGGTCTAACTCTGGTGCTCACCAAAATTGGGACATGTCTCCCTTTGGGGCTATGCACACAACCTGGTGGCTTTTCCCCATGCCCCTGCCCTGTTTTGGCCCTGGACTTTGCCATAGGGTGGGCATTTGCTGCAGCAGGATGGCTGAGAAAAGCTCTAAGCTGGGCATTTCCTCAGCTCAGATGGAAAACTCCTTCCTCCTGCAAAGGGATTTTGACACCAGACCTGAATCCAAGCAACGTAGATGGGTCCAGGTTTAGTGAGTTGGTGGGTCTGAAAGAAAGCAAAATGGAGCTTCCCAGGAGCACTGGCTTTTCATCCCTATCCATCCTGGGCCAAAGATTTGCCCCCCAAGTCCAGCTATGGCAGAGGCCTGGGACAGCTGTGGTTAATCCCCTCCTAGTGGATGTGTCCTCCCAAAGTACTCCAAACCCTGAAAACAACAATCTCAAGCAGCACTTGAAATGTCAGTAAAACCAAATTTCTCCAAGGCCATCCAGTAAACAGTCCCTGTTGCTGAAACTGGGGCTCGACCGGGAGCAAAGGGGATGGATCTGGCCTCGTTACTGGCACCAGCAGGATGGGAAGCCTTTGTGAGAATGGTGGAAGAAACATCCCAAGTGTGTCCTGCAGCCAGATGAAGACAAGAGTGAATAATTTCTTCCTGAGTGTAAGTCAGGCTGGACAGAGGGTGCGGAGCTGCCTTATGCAAGGCACCAGGGAGCGACTGGGGTGGCCACGCCTGATGCCTCTCCAGCCTCTCTGGAGCATGCTGGGCCCCCAGGAGCATATTTTGGTATGCTGTGAAGTCAATGAAGCCAAATAAACAGCAGCTTCTGGCTGAGCTGAAGCCCAAGAGGCTGGAAGGACCTTCTTTTCCCTGGCAATAGGCAGCCTGGCTTTCGTAATCCTTGGGATGAAATCCTGCTTGCAAACCTTTCTTCCCTTGCCGAGTCCTGGCCAGGCTGACACCAGCAGAGTCCCCGGTCTTGCATCCCAGATGCTGTCTGAGGCTCTGAGCTTGTTCCTCTGGGGACTCTTTTAAATCCATACCACCCTCCATAACCAAACAGGGCACCATAACCTGGGCTGCTCCACCATTCCTCTGTGGGCACGAGCCATGGGTGAACTCTGGGTGTGAAAGGGACCCTGGTACGGGGGGCAATGTATAAGTGCTGGTCCCTCCACTCACCTGGGTGACCTTTGCAACACAAAACACATCTTCTGGAATCGAGTGACTTTGGCACTGAGGTCATTGGTGACCTTGGCAGCCAGAACTCACCCCACATGGCAGCATATCCCTTCCAAACACCCTTGATTGATGCCGAGAGGTGCTTGGTTCAAAGGAAAGGTAATGTGAGCAGATTAGTCAATGCTTCTTGCCCTGGCCCTTGGGAGCAGGACTGGAATGGCAGGGCAGACTTAATGGGTTTTGAAGGCTTTTCTTTTTAAGATATGAATCAATGAAGCTGTACGAGGACCATGGATAACGTGATCAGAATAAGAATCAGGGCTTGTCTTTGAACTGGAACAAGGTCCCTGACGATGTTTACTTCATGTCCTGGCACCAAATGTGAGATGACATGAATATATTAGCTTACTGGCTTTCCTGAGCAAACCCTGACACACTCAGACCAGCTTCATGAAGAAAAAGAGCAGCAAAGAGAATCTGTTTGGAAGTGTCAACTTGTTTCTCAATAACCCTGTCATCCTCACTTACCACTGAAGGGTCTGGCTGTGACAGGGGTCACACTCCCAGGGGGAGAGCTGGGCTCAGGGCATGAAGAGGAAGGTGGTGGCACTGGAGGCTGCCAAGGGTTTGAGGAAGCTTAGCAGCTGGCTGATACCTTGTCCATGAAGGCCTGTGGTGCTGAATCTGTCATCTACTTCCTGAGTGTCTCTTGCTTCATCTCTCCCAGTTGCATCACAAGGTTTCAGTTTCCTCACATCCCAGTGTGGGACTGGGGGTTTTTGCAACTTTCCCAAGCTGGGAACAGGTTGGTCTGGGTTGGAAGTGTTCTCCAGGACCGCCTTGGCAGCTTCTCACCATGCCCTGCCCTGCCTGCAAGCATTGGGATGCACCCAGCCCTACTCCCAAGGTTCCTCTGCTTCCTATTCCCCTGGATTTCCTAATCCTTGGGGATTTTTGGATTCTGTGGGTTGGTAGGGATTTTTTTGGGAGGGAAGTGGAATGCTGACATAAGATCTAAGGTCATGAGGAGTTTTTGCTGTCCCCATCACACCCACCACCTCTCCTCTGCTTGCTGCTGCCAAGGGTCTTCATCCCATGCGCCCTTCTCAGGTATTACCCCAGTGCTGCTGCTGTCCTGATCCCCAAGCCAGCATCCCCAGCATCCCATACCATCCTGCTCCAACATGTGGTGAGCTGGAGGCTGGAGTGGCTGCAGGAGTTGAGGTCCCCTCTTGGAGCTGGGGACTCAGAGCAGGGTCCCACAGGGAGGGGGGTTCCTTCAGTGACACCTCAGTCTCTGCACAAGCTGCATTGTTGGACTTGAACCCCAGAGCAGACTAACCCCATTTCCATGTGAGAAGGATAGTCTGGGCTGGTTTGGTTTAAGCACATTCCCCACAGCTCCGGCAGCACCGCCTGTGGTCTGGATTCCATCAGCAGAGGAATGTCTGCTCCTGACTTTGCTTTGCCCCAGCAGCCCGGGTGTCATTTCCCAGTGCTGTCCAGGGCTGGGAGGGCACAGCAGTTCCCCACATTGTCACCTCCCCAGCCCAGCTCTTCCCAGCTGAGTTGAGGACATAGAACTGGGGGAATCCCAGTTTCTCAATATTACTGGTCTTTACGAATAAACTAGTGACCAATCATTCCAGTAACATGGACAATGACTGTGTGATTAAACTGGGATCACACATGGGCTGACCACGGGATGGAGATTCAGGCAGCACTGTAACCCCAGCTGGATCTGGGGGGTGTTCTGCTGGCTGTAGCCCCTTTTAGCCCCCGGCATATTGTCCTCCAGCCTGATTGTTCAGTGACAGCTCACAGACCACAGACACCGCCGACACAGAGCAGGAGCATTAGGATTGCGCACAGGTCTCCTGGGATCAGAGAAGCTGGGGGAAGGAAACCTGCAATAAGCACAGAGCATTTATACAGGCTTTAGGCTAAATCCTTCCCTCCCTGGGTAGCAGCACTGCAAAGCTGTTTCCTAAAGTCTTGTTATTCCTTTTCAGGCCAGGACTTAGCAGTTGGCAGCAGGGCTGGATTAGGAAGGGGGAGAGAGAGGCACGGCATACTGAGGGCACTGCTGTGTGAGCTGGGCTGGCAACCAGGGGCTTTGCTTCAGCAAAGTTCAGGGTGACAAGTCCAGTGTCTCCAGATCAGGTATCAGAGCTGTCCAGAGTGGCTCTGGGAGGAGGATAAAGGAGAAACACTCAACAAGGCATGCACCACACTCCTGCCTTCAGCCTTATTTCACTTAATATCCCAGGACTGCTCCTGTTCTGGCCTGGAGAGGGGATCCTCACTGCACCCCTAACATGTCACCAGCAGCTAGGGCTTTGGGCAGCTCCTGCAGTGACTTCCCAAAGCACTCCCTGAATGAGCCCATGGAGCATCTTCCTGGGGCCACTCCAACTAATGGTGTCTGTGCAGAGGTCCCAGGGAGCTGACATTGCAGGGGGCACAAGAAGTCACCTACTTTTCTCCAGGAACCAAATCATGAGGCCGAACCCAGTCATAAGAGAAGGTGGAGTCAGCCCCGAGGGTCTGGATTTGAGCTGTCTGCCTTCACCCCAGAGACAGTGGAGGAGTCAAGGGTGGGGATCTGCCATCATCCACATCCCACACACTGTGGAGCTGAAGTCTTGGGTTTTTTTGCCTTCACCTCCCACTCGAGGATCGGGAGCCAAGTACATTTCTCATTGCACCCAGCACACGGGAGGAGAGGCAACGTGGGAGGGCACAGGGGGAGTGGGAGAAGCCGTCGGCAGGCGGGTACAGACCCCGCAGAAACATGATATGCCACAAACAGAGGTTTGGAGGGACTGGAAACCCATCCTCACCCTCTGCAGCCAGGGTGGAGGACAGCTTGAACAAGCACTTGATCTCCCCTTGTTGCACAGAAGCTCTGGGAGAAGCAGGCTCAGGCTCAGCAGGGACAGGGGGCCACACTGTCACCTCATCATGGGGACAGGTCCATATGGGAAGGAGGTGGAAAGCAGAAGGGCTGCGATGCTCAACTGATGAGGGGAGAGGGATCAGGGTGTTGAAATGAATTGGGATCTGAGAGGTGGAGTGTTTTCTTCAATACAGATTACCCAAGCTGATGCAGCCACTCCACTGACCGTGGGGTCCAAGTTCTCTGTCCCACTCCCTGAGCCCCATGTCCCTGGACTACCCTGCCTTGGCAGCAGGCACTGTGCTGAGATCCCTTCTGGGACAGCAGGCTGCAATGGTGTCAAGGCAGCATCTTTCTCCTTCTGGAACAGTCACCTCCTAACCCCAAGCCCTTGAGAGCAACAGTCACAGGAAACCATGGAAACAGGCGGCAGGCACATGACAGAGTGTGCAGGCACTCCTGCCCCTGATTTATGTCCCATGTCTGGGACATAGAAGTGAAGGGCTGTTGGAATCATTTGGGATTTTGAGGTAGTGGAGTATCACCACTGCTTTACTCTCCCTCTCCTGTTTGCAGAGCAGGATGGCACATGGGAACAGGGCTGGGCGCCTGACAGGGTCAGATGTGATGAACCCAGAGAGGGAGGCAGAAACATGGAAAAGGCTGGGGGATTTCTCACTTACTCATCTGATTTTTCTAATATTTTAATATTTATAAATGGAGACTCTTGAGCTGAGACCCTTTGATTCCTGGTGCCAGGGAGAGAGGTAACACACCTACTGCACCCAGGCTCACCATGGAACCAGGAGCCAGGCTGTGAACCCTCTGTGGACTAGGATATCAGGTACAAAAGCTTCAAAGAGTCCTTTTCTTTAAACACACAGCAAGTGATAACCAGTGCTCCACTTAGATTATCTCCCTGTTGTTCACATTAGTAAGAACTTGATTTTTTCCTTTTTTTTTTCAAAGCACTTGCTCTGCATTGCAGTTTTGATCTGGTTTTAAGCTGGGTCTCTCTGGGTTTAAGCAAAGTCTAAAGCACCTCTTTCCCTGTACTTTAAGGAAGGGGGATAAGCTTGGCCATGCCATCCTTGGGCCAGAGGGGCTTCCCTGTTGTGTGGTGACCACCTGGGGACATTGTAGTTAATGTTTGAGCTGGGGCTCATGGCCACTAATCCCAGTGGCCAATGGCCAGAAGGCAAATCCAAACTTGGTGAAAATCTGATGGTTCAGCAGCTGGCGATTATGTTACTGAATCATTCCCAACCTCTGGCCAGGTGAGATTGCCACGCTGCTCTGTTTTCACACTGGTGGTTTCAGCAGCTCCCAGTTGAGCTTTGTACTTGAGCTGAGGGATTCATGGGTGCGTGGGGCTCCCAGTCTGTCCCAGCACGTATTCACTGGGGGACCCACAGTGGGGGATCTGTGGGCAGCATCTTCTCCACCCACCCTCAGAAGCTCTGCAAGAGCAAATTTGCTGACACCGCCAGTCTGGCGGCTGCTAATGGGGAGGTGGCCAAGAATGGTTTGGAGGAGAAATACAGTAAAGAGCCTTGACAGATCTGCAATAACAAAGCTCCGGGTCCCCAAGGGGCTCAGCCATCCCCCAGCCTGCCTGCTCGGGTGTCAGAGAGGCACTCGCAGCCCGTCTGTCCGCCTGTCCGCCTGTCCGCCCCACGAGGGTGCGCAGCGGGTGCGGAGGCTGCTCTGCACACCCGCTGCTTCCCTTGTCTGATCCCTCTCTGGGGGACTGCCGGCTGTTACAAGTCTCTGTAGGGTTTTCCTGCTCTCCGTGCAAATGGACTGTGCTGTGGGTTTAATATGCCGGCTTGTCAGGGAGCTGTAAATGGCATTTGGGTGAAAACCAGCCCAAAAGCACACCCACGAAGGCTGCGGGAAGCCCGGAGTGGAGGTGTTCCCTGACAAGGCACTGCCAGGAGCGATGCAATCGCAGAACGACAATACCTTCATTTCACGTGTCCTAACTCTGGATCCCTTTCAGTTGGGTCCTGCCACGAGAAGGGAGAACAAATTCTCGGCATTAAAAAAGTCCCTGTGGGACAGACCATGATCTCTTGGGGGGGGGCAGAGAGATGCTCACAGTGGGGATGCCTCGTGTTCCCCTCTCACCCCAAGAATCGGAGGCGAGTGTGGGTCTGTCCTTCCAAACATCACCACCTGAAAAATCAGAGGGCAAAGAGAATAGCCAAGGCAGAACTCGGAGCAGGGAGCGGCTGGGCTAACTTTAACTCAGCACTTTGGACTCTGAAATTTCCTCTGAGCTGTTTACAAAGGGCTGGAAAAAAACTTCCAGCCCTACCTCCCCGCGCCAACACCGTTCTGATGTTGCCCAGATCATCTCTCTCATCCCTCCCTTTCGTGGAGATAAAAAAAAAAAAAAGAGAAGGAGGGAGGAGTGGGAGAGAGGAGGAGAGAGGGAGAAAGTGAGCTCACGTTCACACATTGGTGAAGAGGCTGGTCTTGCAATGCCTTTGAATATTTTACTTTTAGGCAGTTCCTCATCAGTCAGCCACACACAACCGAGGCGAGCTGAAGCTCACTACAGCCATGGACAGCACTAGGAGATCTGAGATCTAATCGCACGCATCATACCTCCGGGATATTTTTTAAATTACATTTATAAACACACCGACAGGCAGCCGAGCTCGCGCACACAGACACACAGACACACAGACACACAGACACACACACACAGACACACACACACACACACACACACACACAGACACACACGCAGACACACACACACACACACATATACATCCACTCGTCGCAGAGCCGCCAGCACCCGCACGGCCGCCGAGCAAACACCTTGTCTCCTCTCACAGGATATACCCACTCACACACATCTCTCTTTATCTCCTCCTGGCTTCCCGGAGGATTCTGCCGGCTGTTTTTCATGGAGAAAGTCCAGGGAGAAATGGAGATTGAGAGATGGGAAAGAAGTGAAGAGATCTCAGACGCAGAAAAAAAGGTTATTCAAGAGATATGGAGCAGAGTATATGCAAACTGCGAGGACGTTGGGGTCTCCATACTCATCAGGTATTTAAAAAACAAACCAAAAAAAAAAGGAAGCAGCAAATCCAACTAAATCTCTTTATAGCTGAGAAAGAGGCAGAACAATATATAGAACTGAGCAGAGATGAATGACAGTGAGTGGGGAGCTGGCTGGGTGTATTCACTGCCTGGGAGCAGGGAGGGCTTCACAGCACTCCTCGGATTCCCGCACCTTTGAGCTGGGTGGCAGCGGCGTGGGGAGTGGGGGGAGCCGTGCCGGGGACTTTGGGGGAAGCTGCTTCTGTGCAAAGGTCACCCTATCCTGCAAACGGAGCTGGGGGGTGGCAGAGGCAGGGGGAGCTCAGCACTGGCTTTGCGTGTGTTGGGGGTCTGGGTTTTTTCACCCCCCAAGGAAGCTGCGTGTGGATGGCATCAGTACGTAGCAGGCTGGCGGGTGAAATAATGCAAGTTGGGAGCCAAGATAAAACCCAAGCAGGTGTGTCTCCGAGGGCACCATCTGTCCCTCCGGTGGCAGCGTCGGCAGGAAAGAGAGCACTGAAGTTGGCAATGGAAGGGGGGTATGGGGTGCACAGGCAGGAGATGGGGGCAGTGGAAGGACAGGTATCCAGCAGTTCTGGGTTTGGGATGTGGAGCATTGCCTGATGGAATTGGGCTGTGCAGCACAGACGGGCAGCTCAAAGTCCCAGGTCTGTGCCTGAAACCTGAACAGAGGAGATGCTCTTGAGGTGGGGAGCAGAGGCAGGTAGGGGTTCTTGTGTTGTCTGAGGGTGCAACCATGTCCTTGTACCCCAGGAAAGCATCAAGTGGGAATCCCACAGGGTCACAGGGCTGCTGGGACTTTGGGGTATTAGTGGGGTGCAGCACTGTTTCCCTTATTTAAGAGGGGAGAAGAGGATGGGCAGGGTGAGGAGAGGGGCAGACAAGATGCCCACACCTGACCTCTTGTTAAACAGAAAAGATGCTGTCAAGAGAGTCAAAGCTCCCACCACTCATCCCTGTGATAAGTAATGCTGGGATGTCCCTGGTCAGGGTCCTACCTGGACCCAAAGCCAGGCACCCCAGATTGGAAAGGGGAGGCTGGGTTGCGTCCTTCCCATTTTGCTCCTGCAGCAGGGGACTCTGGGTGCTTGCAGAACTCCTTGGGTGGATGTGCTGTTTACTAATAATCATCCAAAAGTTTTCCGGTATTCTATGAACCAATGCCCCAAGCTCATGGGGTCTGCAGGGAGTGGAGTCTCCCCAGTCATGCCGGTAAGCAGAGACGGTTCCCTTCTAGGCTTGCTGCCAGTATTGCAATGGGATTTTCCTACCAAGACCACTCTGTACCTTCCAAAATGACATTTGATTCCCCTCTCCACCTTCTTCTCAAACATTTCCTTCCCACAGAGCCAGCTGATGGCTGACCCCCTACCCCCACAGCCCCCCACTTTGTGTAGCCATCCAGGGCAGTCAGGAGGTGTGACAGCCCCATGGCTGGGGACATCAAACCCACCTGGGCTGGGTTTGAAACACACACATGGCAGAGATCTAGGGGGTGCAAAATTCCCCTTATCCCCATCCCAGGAGGTTCAGCTTGGGGCTTGGCCAGCAGCTGTGCATGGCCAGCCCCATGTGGGGCACCGTGTCATGCCATGACCCCATCCACAACCCTCCCTGTGCTGTTGTCAAGTGCCCCCTGCCAAACAGCACAGGGAGACGCCTGTGGCTGGCACTGAGGGGCAATGCCATGGGGGTTACACCCAGGGCAGATCATTGTTTTGGTGTCCCTGTGTGCGGCCAAGGGGCTTGGAGGAGGGTTGAGCATGAGGGGCATCGAGATGTGGCAGCATGGACCATGTAGCTGAGCTCTGGTGCTGACTCAGACTTTCCCAGTAAAAGTTTTTGGTCCAGTTGGTTTGGTTTTTTTTATTCCAGGTAGAGTTGTGGTGCTGAGGTGAAGGTTTTCCCCTGCTGTGGCAACAGGGCAGGACAGGATTGCCTCCTAGGGTGAACCCCAGCTCCTTATGAGCCTTTACATCCAGTCATGGCACATGCCCTGGCACATCCCAGCTAAATTTACCACCTGCTCCCTCAGCCAGAGCTTCCCTTGGATGCTATAAGTGAGGTCTGGACATTCAGTCCATGCCCCCGGGCTAGTGATGTAATCTAGGAGAGGTACCATCCCCTCCAGCAGCGCTGGTTGGAGCAGCACACCTGCCATGGCCACATCCCTGTCCCCCTGGTCAGAAACCCTGTCCCCTAAGAAGGCTTCCTGCTGCTGCCCTGAGCCCCATTTTCCCCTAGCAGTGAGCTGCAACAAGCTCAAACTGAGCTCCCTGGGGAAGCAAGTGCCAGGCAAAAGAAGGGCAGCCCTGGCCAGGTCTGGAGCACCGGTGGCTGCTGCTCTCCCGGCTGTATTTCCCAGCTGGCATCAGCCGGTGGGAGAAGTGGGTCATGCGTGGAGGCCGCCGGGAGCACAGGTGGTGCGGCCTGGCAGCAGCCACTTCCCAAGACATGATTCAGCAGCTCCAGAGGTTGGGACTGGGGAGGGGACAGTGGGCAGCTCACCGGCGGGGTTGGTGTGAAGACCGCCCAGTACTCTTTGGATGGGCACCCACACAACATGCCTGGGGCTGAGAGCTGCCCCATCAGCCTCCCTGCTTCACCAGTGCTGGGCTGAGGCAGAAGGGGTTGTGCACAGGTGTGGCCAGGGAGAGGGAAGGGGAATGCACAGCTGTGGTCCCCGCTTTGGTGCAACCACCACGTACAGAGCAGAGAAAGCTGGTAAATCTATCAGCACTCCTGTTGTTGGTGTTGCAACCAGGGAATTGGCTGTATCTGGTGGCAGAGGGCCTCTCCATGCTTTCCTTCTCTATCCCCTCTCCATCCCTTCAGCCCTGCTGAGGGCAGGGAATTACTTTTCCGCATGTGGGAAGGGCTGGGTGTTTGCAGCGCCTCTGGACATGAAGACTTAAAATTAATCTGGGGCCTCATCCTGTGCCCCAAGGGTGGAGGCAGGGAGGCAGCCCCCACAAAAGGCGTGGCTGCAGTGCTGATGACCTGCAGAAACCCAGTCCAGCTCCCTCTGCCCCTGACCAGCATTCCACCCCCACCCCCAGCACTTCCATGCTTTGCCACTGGGCAAACTGAGGCACAGATCTGGGCATTGTGTTCCCATTCTCCATGACTGCTGTTACTGTTTGAAGCCACAGCAAACCCCTGGGGTCCTGCCCCCAGCACGGTGGGTCCCTGATCTCACAGAGCTCTGTGATCCTGGGGGACATAAACACAAATAATGGGGACTACGTCTGAGCAGCCACCGGATCATGGGAATCTGCGCTTTGTGGTTAAAACTATGTCGCTAATTGACAATTTCCTCGGTGGGGAGTCTGGAGCTGGGGGAATCACAATCTCCTTGCCATGCTCATCTTCCTCCTTGGGAGCTCAGGGGCCTCTGCAGCTCATTCTCACAGCTGTTTTAACCCTTGCTGGAGCTGGAGCTGGAGCAGGAACTCCAGCCTGGAATAGCTCATCTGGGGCCATGTGTCCTGGCTGGGACACTCCCAAGTGGGCACACTGAATGGCACAGCCCACCCATGCCCCCAGGCTTGTTGCTGTACCTCAGTTTCCCCATCTGTAATTTGGGAATCAGTCCTTTTTGAATCCCCCTCACTGCAGAGCTCTCAGCAGGGAGCCCAGGTGTTCCAGGAGGAGCAGGACAGCCTTCAGGCCCTCAGGTACCTGCATTAGCCCTCACCGTGCAGTGCAGGAGCCCCTTGAGCACATGGCCATCACTCTCCAAAGTCGCTCTTTTCCCCTTCCAATGGTTTGTTGCTAGTACCCCCTACTCCGAGACTGGGCTGGGGATACAAACAGCCAGGTGGCTGAGCCCTCCATGGCACACGGGGGCTGAGAGCACCCCTGGGTGAGCATCAGTGGGGGCTCAGGACCCTCAGTCCTTTGCAGACCCTAACTAAGTCCAGGTCTCCAGGGCTAAAACCACAGCCTGTCCCAACCAGCACATGCACTCGCTCCCACACCCACACACACGTACCACAGTCACAGATGTGGGACCACAAAACTTTGTGGATCCCATCAGGGGATAAAATGCAGGAATAGTTCCTATTAGATCCCAGAGAAATCTGTACCAAATGTTAATGCTGTGCTGAGAGCAGGAGAAAAAACCTGTCACAGCCACCACAGGCCGTGCCACCTCCACAGGGCTTCTCCACCACTGTTCCCTCTATTTCCACTCCAGACCCATCAGCTTTCCTAATTTCCAAGATTGTTACCTTCTCCATCACTCCTGATGTGCTCTTTTCCCCTCAGGAGGTATAGGAGGGAAAGCAAATGTTTGTCAGTGCAGGGATCAGGCCCCCGGATTTCGACAGCTTTTTAGTCTGAGCAAACACACCTGGATTCAAACAGTTTGCAAAGAGCTTTGAAATATGAAAGCACTCATTGAATGCCAAACATTATTGGAAGTTCTAGGTTAAAATAGCAAAAAGTCTGAGTAATGAGTCTGGCAAAGCAGAAAACTTTTTTTTTTTTGAGTCAAATCTAACAAATATGTGTTGAATCCATGCAAAAGTGCAAAAGTGGCATTTAAAGAAATGATTTTGCAGCTACCCCCAAAGCCAACACGTGTTTTATGGAGGCGTCTATAGGGCTCCATTCCTGGCTATTGAAGGGCACATTTCAGAGCAGAGCAGCTCAGAGAGATGCAATATCTCTCTTTGCAAAGGGCCCAATGAAAAGACCAGCAGCAATGTCCCTGTCCCATGGCTTGTCCCATGCTTACAAATCACTGTGGTCCAGCTGGAGAGATGTTTTTTCCAGGGACATCGATAGCCAGAGAGCAGAAGGACTCTGCTCTGCTGATGAGGACACGCACAAGGAACATTTCTCAACCCAAGAGCCCTTCCATGAGTGGTGAAGGGGTGAATGTTGGTTTAATAAGCTCAGTCTTGAAACAGCCTCTTTTCCTATGACTGTGTAGTCTCTCTGATCGCAGCACCGAGGACCAGCCCTTTCACCTGCCTCATGGCCAAGGTGGCTGTGTGGGGATCCCTGTGGCACATCTTCCACCTGTCATAGCCTCAAGGCTGTCAGCAGCTCTCAGGGTGACCCAAGAAGAGCCTTTCCCATGTCCCCTGTCCCAGGGCTGCCCTTGCATTTCTTGTGACCCACGCCAGGGTAGAAAGAACCCACTTGGCCCCCCAGAAACTGCAAGGACATCCCTGGACAAGAGAAGCAAAGGCACAGGGGATGAGCAGTTTCCCTGGACGGTTTGCTTGTCAGTAGCTAAAGACATGCTGGATGTGTTGGTACCAGCCCTGATAACCCCTCCTCCAGAGCAGGCGGCGAGGGCCAATTCTCCGCTCTGCCAGCCGGCTCCGTTAATGAGGCCGCAGCAGCGGAGCGGGGCTGCGCCCGGACGCGGCTCGGCGAGCGCCCGCCTGCGGAGTTTCAGGGCTCATTAAAGGCAGGGAAATGTCAGGACAGCCCTCGGCAGGCTGGCAGGCGCTGAGCGGGGCTGGGGAACGCAGAGTGCCGGCTGGCTGGGGATGCTGCTGGAGCACGGCAAGCGCTGAGCCGGAGCTGCTGGAAATCCCCATGGGAGCATTGGATGGGAGCCGCGGTGGTGGACACCACTAAAACAGGCTCCCGGTTTTGCTGAGCAGGTGGAAGGTCCCAGCACACAAACCATATGCTTGTGAGTTTGTGTTACTACCCTCAACCAACCAGGAGGTTGCTTCAATCTCCAAATCCCTCTGCTGTCCCTGGGGGTCAGGGACAGGCTGCTGGGCTCCAGAAAGCTCCATCTTCACTGTGTATCTGCTTGGAGGCAAGAGTCATGTTTTCACATTGTTTCCAGACACCCATGGACCCTGCTGGGCCACGCAGAGCCCGCTTGGCAGAGTTGTAGGAAGGGTGCCTGATGCAGGGGGAGATGCTGATGATGGGGTGGAGGAGTCTGATGTGTTTCAGCCCTGCGTGGTTTCTGCATCTAGCAGGCACGAACAGTGGTTTAGCAGTGGAGAGGGACAGGGACATAGATGTGGAGGGGCTGAGGAGAATGCTGTGGATGAAGCCAGAGATGTGTGGGGAAGCCACTTTGTATTTGGTGGTATCTTTGCTTCACTGAGGTGTCATGGTCCCTCTGCCCTTGGGCAGGGGGACATTATAGCCTCTGAGCACAGCTCATTGTTGTGCTGGATTCTGCTCCCAAGGCTTTGCAGTAGGATATAGGCTTCACCTAGATGAAAGCCAGCTACACCTTCTCTCCCTGAGCTGCAGAAGAAGTTGAATTTAACATCAGTTGTGTGGATGGAGGGCTTGGTCCTTTTCCCTCCAGCCCTCCTGTGCCAGAGCTGGAGATGTTGCCCACCACCATCTCCACCTGCCCATGAACTTTCAGAGAGAGAACACAGGAGCAAGTAGGCACAATCCTCTTCTTACTCCATTAGCTTTCCCTTTTTCTTTCTTGCTGGGCATGTATCACTTACATGGCTGAGACCTTTCCCACCTTGGGCTGGGAGCTGTAAACACAGACAGCACCCTTGCCCCAGCCTGAAAATGGATGATACAGGTGGCTGGGAGGAGCAGGGGGAACGTGCAGGCGGTGAGACAGCGCTGGGCATAATAAATAGCAGCGTCACACACCACCTGCCTACCCATTATCAGCTGCTTTGTAGGCACCCGAGCAGAGGGAGAGGTTTGAAAAGGGACAGGGAAAGGCTCCAGGCTGCCTTAGAGTTTCTCCCACGTAGAGGGACGAGGCGAGAGAAAACATGAAAGCATCGGTAGGTTGAGTCACCAACACTGAAGGGATTTAAAAGATGTGTAGTTGTGGCACTTGGGGACGTGTCTTAGTGCTGGGCTTGGCAGTGCTGGGTTAGGAGTTGGACTTGGTGATCTTAAAGGCCTCTTCCAGCCTAAATGATTCTATGAAAATCTAGTAAAAATCAGTCTCCAAGTGCTGGCTGGGGGTTCAGCTGAAGCCTCTCAGCAGTTCTGAGGGCTCAGTAGCATTTCCTCCCTCAGTTTACAAACAGCATTTAGGGTTTAGGTGCTCAGTGGGACAGAGTGAACAGCACCTAGGTGTCTCCTTTTCACAGGGGGAAGGAAGGAGTTGGCTGGGCTTGGAGATTTCCTCCATACAGGGTTTGCTCTACATGGTCTGGGGAGAGGGAGGAAGATGGGGGAGATGGGAGAAGTGGCATCTCCTCTCTAACAGAAAACAGGTTTCCAGTAACTGCAGTGGGTTTGCACCTTAATTATTTCCTTTGGCTCTGCTACTGGAAATGGTTGTCCTTAAAGTTGTTAAAAGGGCACAAGAGAGAGGAAAAGCAATCCTGACATCCTGTTTGTTGGGTCCAGATGTAGCTTGCAGAGTACAAATTAGTGGGTGCAGAATAGAATCGTTTAAAAAGAAATTTAATGAGATTGGTATGCAGGCATCTGGTTTCCATCAATCATCATTTTGTGTGATATGCAATGGTAAATATCATCTTTTTAATGACTCCGATGAAGAAAAAGAGCCCAAACCACACACACATGCATAATGATCCAACAAACTCCCAGAGCCTGAGATGTTTGAACTCTCAGAATGTTCTGTGGATGGAAAAACCCCAACTGACACCTCTTCTTACTATTGTTTGAGTTATTTTATTTCTTCTTTTTTTTCCTCTCCTTCCCTCTGGTTATATTTAACCTTTGTGTTAAATTAATCTTCTGTGTTTATTAACAACTACCACTGAGTGCACCTCCTTCCCTCTTCTTCGTGCTTCAACAGCTCAAACTTGCTTAAGGCCAGAGGTTCTTGCCTCAGGCGCCTGCTGCTCTCCCAGCTGAGGTGGCTGCAGGTCTCTGGCCAGCCATGGATTTGCTTTTCAACTTGAAGCAAATATGATTTGGGCTCCTCTGTTTCAGTTCTCCATCAAAGAAAGCCAGCAGACACAGGACTGAGCACATGAGCTGAGAGTTTGCTGGTTTTACATCCTCCAGTACCAGTGCTGTCCTCATGGCAGGACCCCTGGGAAAACTTCTGGCCTCAACTCCTCACCTTGAGGGTCTTTGAAGTTCTGAAAGGTTGGAAACCAAATATTAAGATCCTTTACTGGTCTGGTCTCACCCAGATTGGGGCCTTTTAGGAGTTTAATCAGTCTTTGCTCCCGTCATATCTGGCTGAAAGTGAGACTAGGTGGAGGTGATGGCCCCAGTGGCTCCTGCTGTTCCCCTGCTGCTGAAAGAGCCTGGCTCAGACCAGAATTTTTCTCAATCCATTCCCCACATCTTCACAACATCACACCTTTCAGATGAGATCAAATATGGCTTTTCATGGAACTTCTGTAGTTTGGGGTTCAGAGGCTTAGACATGCAGGGATCAGCTGGCAGCCTCCATCCCCTGTGCTGGGGCAGGAGTTCCCACTCCCTTGATCCCAGTGTCCAGGGGGTACCTGCTGTGGGGAAAGATCCACTAGCAGGATGATAAAACCCTTAGCTCTGACCTCAGCAGGATCATCACTGTTGACAGCTGGAGGGCTTTGATCTCAAGGGCTGGCTGGAGATACAACAGCTTGAATAGAGGTGCAGAGGGGTAGGATGCAGGAGAAGAATGCTGAATCCAGCTAGGAAAAATGGTCCCATTAAACCAGAGTGGAACATTCATCCATCTGTGGGGGAATGCTCAAGGCAGAATTCTTAACATTATTCCCAGGATTTATCTGTGTGGCCCTGGCCAGGTCCATCCCCCAGCCACCTCTCTGACAGCTCCAAGCTGAAGGGTATGGACTGAGCATCTCTGTGGTGACAGGAGCTGGAGACAGCCAGGCCTGGGAATGATTTCTCCCAACAGGGACCAGATGTGTCAGGAGGAGCTCTGCTGGGGGAGGAGGCTGCACAATAACAAGAGGAGTTTTGTCATGAGTCCCCTCTGCCTTTTAAAAGCGACACCTTGTCTCCCCCCTCCACCTTCCGTCCTCCCCCACCCTTTCCGCCACACACTCTTCACACCTCCAAAACCTATTTTGGGCCATCTGATGAATCCCAGATGCCTTGAGAAGCAACAGAAGTGGCGGTGCACTCCAGGCACTGCTTCACTCTGCTTCCTTGGCAATGCCCCCAAGCTTTCACAAGCCAAGGGAGCGGGGGAAGGAATGGAGCAGGGAGGAAAGGAGGATAGCAAAGTGGTAAAGGAGCCTGGTAGACAGTATTACAATTATTCATGGAGTGGTGAGTGGGGAAGAGGATCCCACCTGGCTCTGGAGGGAAGTAGTGGTGGTTGGAAAAAACAGATGGGGTGGGTTCAGGTTCCCATGGGCTGGTGCTTAGGAAGGGGGTTAGAGAGGGAGTCTGTCTAGAGGTGGGGTTGGTGGGAGACAGGTTGGGAGCCCTCTGACACCTCCTGAGCATCCTTTGCTGGTCCAGGAGGCAGGGAGAGCCCTGTAGGAAGGAGGGAGCTGGGTGAAAGGAGGGAGCAAATACTGATGTGGTTTTCTTTTGCATAAATTGGGTGGAAGGGGGATGGTTAATGTGACTCAAGTGCCAGCCCCAGCTGCCAAGAGTGATCAGCTGCAATGCTGGCACCGGTGGCTCCAGCCCTGCACCCTGTCACCTTGTGTCCTTCCCCTTCCCCAGGGAGATCAGCATACCAGCTGCAACAACAGCTTGATTTCTTTCAGCTGCATTTTGGTGGAGTTGATTTAACCCTGCATAAAAGAGGGGCTCCAGGCCCTCTAAGAGGGGCTGGTTTGGTGTCTCCTTGTGCTGGGGGAAAAGTCTCCTGGCACAGATGAGCAGTAACATGAGCTCAGGGCTAAGATCCCTCTGCAGACTGATCTGTGAAAACTGGGGGTAACCTGGGGAGGGAGAGACTATTTTGAGTGGCAAGGCAGAAATAAAACCCATGGGGCCAGGAAGCTGCTGTGAGACTGAGGAAGAGGGGCAGGGAGAGGCTGGCTGAGATAGAGAGGCTTTCATGCTCATCTCCAGGTCTCTGTGGCAGGACATGATATATATGGGCATATATATAGCATCTGGCACCAGGGTGGAATCTCTGGGCATCAGGAACTCAGTCTTGCCTCTGCTTTGTAAATGAATATCCAGCTGTGATGCCCTTGTAGCAGATGGGGAAGTTTTGGGAGAAAGGTATCCACCTGCTGGTTTTTAGGCAGCTGAATGCCACAGTGCCTGGGGAATTCAATAGGCAAACCAGCCCAGGGTATGTTAGATGCAGGGGGTGGGTCCACCACTCTGAGCTTTGCTTTAACCCCTCAGCCTGCCCTCACTGTCCTGATGGTATTTTGTGTCAATTCTTTCTTGAAGGTTTTTTGTGAACTTCCCCTCGGCCAAGCAGTACTTCAGCCAGTTCAAGCACATGGAGGACCCTCTGGAGATGGAGAGGAGCTTGCAGCTGCGTAAACACGCTCGGCGGGTCATGGGTGCCATCAACACTGTGGTGGAAAACCTCAATGACTCCGAAAAGGTCTCCTCCGTCCTGGCCCTCGTGGGCAAGGCCCATGCGCTCAAGCACAAAGTGGAGCCCATCTACTTTAAGGTAAAGGATTGGACCAAAATAATTTTGGGGTGCTTTAGAAATTAGGAGGGCAGGAGACAGGGAGCTGTGGAATGCTGGTGCTGCCCGTCCTTGCCTGGAGGAGCTTGGCTGGATGTGGGGGTTGCTCCCCATGCAGCTGGTGTGTCCCCTGTGACATTGTCCCACACAGACCACTCTTCCCACACACAGTCACTGAGCATCCAGCACATTCACCTTCCCAGGGAAACCTGCCTGCCTGTGTTTCTCTTGCAGCCCCTCCAGCATGTTTGTGTCCATATGTCACTTCTTTCAGAAATTAAGCATTACAGTAGGGACTAAATAATTAGAGGTGCCCAAGCTGGGGCAACCCCATTGTGCCTGGTCTCGGCTCTCCTGTCCAGGCAGGCTGGTTACCTGCCCTGTTTGTTCTCAGGAACGTCAACAGACCTTCAGGACATCTGTCTGTCCCACAGAAGGTCTCATTCCCAGAAATCAGACCCAGGACTCAATTATTTTTGCAGGAAAAAATCTAAATTTGCTGTTAGCCTCTCCCTGGAGAGTTATTAACCCCTTGCTGTCCACCTCCTTCCAGAAACTCACTGGTGTCATGCTGGAGGTCATTGCTGAGGAATACCCCAATGACTTCACCCCCGAGGCTCATGGTGCCTGGACCAAGATGAAGACCCTCATCTACACCCACGTGACAGCGGCGTACAAGGAGGTGGGCTGGGCTCAGTACCCCACTGCCACCCTGTGAGCGGCCAGAGGGGCCAGGCGAGGGGCAGGGAGGGCTTCACTCACCCCAGGACTTCTCTGGTCTCTTGTCAAGATCTTTGCTCAGTCTGGGGAGCCCAATAGGGCCAGCTCTGTCAGCTGCCAAGTCACAATTTGATCTCCATGGGGTTTAAAAACAAACTAAATAAGTGAAAAAACCTATAGAACCACGAAGGGTGTGGGTGGGTCGGGGTGAAGCAGTTGCAGGGGATGCTGGAAGGGGATGCAGAGGGTGAGGGGAGAGTGCTTGGTTGTTGGCTTCATCTTACTGTCCTGGTCTGTCCATCACCACCTCCCAAATCCTGCACCTCACTTGCACCATCTCAAGGTCCCTTGCACAAGTGTTGCCACCCCATTCAGTGACGAACACAACCTTCATTTTCCATGTGAAGCCCCTGGGTAGACCTGGCTTTTGGGGGCACAATGCTTATGGAGACCTCCGGCCGCCTGGCTGGCACTGAAAACGCTTTGCTTTGCACTTTGTGTATCACCTGGCAGGGTGGCAGAGCTGACAGCTGTGGCCACACTGCTCTCTGTGCCCATCACCCTGCACTCTGGGCTGGCAGCAGCCATCACTTCTCCATCATCCACAGTCCCTCTCCCTGGCTGGCTGCTGCAAACCCCCCTGGGGCTGGAGGGAGCAAGGGGATGGGAGAGATGTGCTCCTGCAGCATGAGAGAGTGGGGAAGGAGCGGAATGCCTTTGGGCTGCCTCCCCTCATGGCTCGGAGCATGGTGTGTAGGTGGGATCCCTGTGTCATACATAGGGAGCTGGTGAGTCCACCCACTGCCCTTCAGCTCCCTGAGGATGGGCTTGGGTGGCACATGTGCCATTGCCTTGGGAGCTGGTGGGTGTAGGTCTGTCTGTCCAGCTCTGCCCCACAGGGTGAGAAGAGGGGTTCAGGCTGTGATCAGTAGAGGGAAGGACGGCATGGGCAGAGCAGGAGGGAATTCTAGGTGTGAAGAAAGGTCCCTTCTCTGTAAAAATGAATAAATAACTTGTTTATTTACATATTCCTGCCCTCTTGGTGAAACTGGGTTCCTTCAAATAAAGTGCCTGGTAGAAATCAGCCCATGCAGGAGCTGTGTCCCCGCCCAGGGACGGCAGTGCTCCTGTCTGTGCCTGACAAAGGCTTCTCCCCTGTCCCCCAAAACGTGGCTGCAGGTCTTGTAGCACTCATCCCACCTCCATCATCAACTTCTGCTGAACCTCCGGGTGAGTCTGCTTGGTTTGTGCCTCAGTTTTCCCTGCAGTTACAAAAAAAGGGAGGAGGAGCAGCCCTCTTACTGTGGTTGGATTTATAGGATTTCTGGGAACTGATTGGCAAAGGATTGAGGATGTGTCATATGCGCTGGGAAGCTTTGGAATCCTTGTCATTCAGTATTCCCCTAAAGGTCTCTTATTTTTAGAGCTCTAGCACTAAGGGCAATGTTATCTGTTGAAGTGGAAGGGGGTTCCCTTCCAAGATTTCCTCTGGCCTCACTCCACTACTTGTCCTGGAAAGCTGGCAGCTTCCTGAGAGAGACCAGCTCCTCTCCTGGATGCCAGCTGGATAAGCAGAGAGCTCCTACTGGGATCTCCTGGGCCACAGCAGGGACAACTCCCTGCCATGAGAACACTGCTTGAGAGGGCAGCAATCACTCCAGACAGAAACTCCTGTTTTTCTCCCCAGCAGCCACCTCACCTGTGCTTTTAGTCATCCCCAGAAATAGGGTTTTAATCCTTCTTCCATGCTAAGGGACTTCTTTTGGCCCAAAGTGCTGACACTGCTGAGGGGGTGGTGGCCAGCACCACATGTGCATTCCCAGAAGAACTCCCAGAGGGTTTTTCCCCTTTCCTGGGTTTCTGCTCAGGATCTGTGTGAGTCTGTATGGAGGGGCAATCCCACGGACCCCAGTCCTGCCCCTTCCATCACACCAAGATGTTGACACAGTGGTTGGGAAGCAACCCCAGGACAACTGCTCAAAGCAGCAGGGCAGGTGTGTCTGGGTGAAAGTGCCCTTGGAGGGCTCTGTTAGATGCAGCCAGGAGTTTGTGCCATCACCCAGTGCCCTGGCTCTGGGCAAAGGGGGATTTGGAGAGGGCTCTAAACCTCTTGGCTGCATTTCCCAGGTCTCCCTTCCTTTTCTGCAGAGCCACAAGACCAGAATTAGTCCTAAAATAGCCCCAGGGCTCCAATAGTGTCATCACAGCTGCTCTGGCCTTGCAGTTCTTTCTTCCTATGTCCCACAGTAAATCTGATGGAGCAATGTCACTTGGAGTGATGGCATGTCCTGGGTGTCCACAGAGGGTGGGGTGGAAATGATGGCTCAGGGCATGGCTGTCCTTGGCATGGCAGGGTGTGAGGTCAAGGGGGTTGTAAAAGGAAGGGACAGGCACAGGATAAGTGATGCTGCTTTTGCTCATGGGGTGAGCTGTCATTTAGAGGCAGCACCCCCAAAATTCAGCCCATCAGCCTGCACTGGTGAAGGTGCCAGCACAGCTGCTGCCTCCAGTTCCCACTGGAGTGTCAAAGCAGCTGCTCATCCCTCACATGTCACTGGAGGCATCCTTCAAGCAGCTGCTGCTGCCCAGGTCAGGGATGGATGGGAAAATCCTGTTCAGCCATTGACTTTAGTCCAGTGCAAGACTGGAGAGAGATCACTTGGACCAAGACTGTTAGATTATATTTTTGTGTATGCACACCATGGGACTCTCACGAGCACAGCTTCCCTGATTCCTGCCAAAACCTTGAGGCCAGCAGCACATATTTTTGATGAGTTCATGCACTCCCTGTGCTCTGTGGATGCTGAGCCAGGGATGTTTCTGTACAGGGATGTTTCATCTTTAGAAAAAATTTGCACATTAACCTTTGAGGTTAATATTGTCCAGGTGGGAATTTTAGTTTTGCAGTGCAAGCCCTTCCCCTTCCTTCCCACAACCAAAACCAGACTCCCAGTCCACAGGGAAGCCACTTTGGGGTGGCTGGAAGATCCCCATGTTTGTGTCCAACCTACCCATGTGCCTTGGTTTTTGGGGAGCAGCAGTGAGGTCCCCCCACATCACCCTTAAAGGGCGCTTGGTTTCTCCTTTCTTTTTTTAAATCCCTAGAAAAAACCTGACCCATGGCCTTGTGCGCCCACGCATGTGTGTGCTGGGCTTGGGTTTTAACCAGGAACATTTTCCTAAAGCAAATCCAGATGTGTGCAGCTGCTGTCCCTCGAGGAGCACCCCCCTCCCCATCAGCCAAATTGCAGGCCAGTCCAATAGATGCAAACAAAAACATGTTTATTTTTACCAGCTTTGTAGGAAGTAACATGAAGCAGGAGGGCAGCCAGGGCAAAGCTCAGGGCAGGAGGAGATGGAGATAAAGCAAACGCCTCCTCTTTGCTGCCTGCAGCAGAGGAGGTATTGCTTAAACCAGGGAAAATTCTCATCTGGGGAGAGATGAAAATGAACAGAGAAAGGAAAAAAATACCATTCCAGAGTGACAGGGCTGATAAATGCCATGTGGAAGAACAGAAAGGGAGGCGGGGTCCTGCCTCTGTGCATGGCTCTCCAGCGCACACACACGCACAGTCATTCCCTGTTACTGCCAGCCCCATTCACCCCCCCTGCCCCAAACCCTCCACAGCTGACTGGGGACCCCTTTCTTCCCCCTTTCCTTCAGGTCTTGCTCTTTGGGGTTCAGTGTTTCATCTGCTGGCATGGTTAGGCTGAGCTAAGGGTGCTTTGGGCTGAGCTTTGCTCTCCTTGGTCGTGGCAGGTAGAGACCGACTTGCAAAGTCCAATCCCCAAAATTCACAGGAAGAAAGCTGGGGCTCAGGGCATGATGCCAGCACTTGCTGGTCTCTCTCCTGCCCTGGGGAGGATTCCTGTGACTGTCAGCCCCATCCAGCCCCTGGCTCACCCAGTGCCTTGGCATTATTATCAGGGTGATGCTTGGACCTGTGATTCAGGTGGGAAAGCCTTTGTGCCCCCTGCCAGAGGCAGACACATGTTGGGTGAGGGGGAGATTTGGTATCCCTGGGGCAGCATCCCCATCAAAGCACTTTGTCCTGGCTCTCTTTGGTGATACCCACTCATACCCCAAGTTCAATATTTGATCAGAGGGAACCGAGCACTTGAGGGAATGGGAAACATTGGGATGGGGCACAGATCCTGTTCATCTTCTTTCCCCCTTCCTATGGCCAATACTCATGGCAGGTTTAGGTCCACAGGCACTTGACCAGCTGGAGAGACATCCCAGCACCACCAGAACCCTTAGAGACCTTGTGCCACCACCCTCATCTTCTCTCTGGTGAGACCAATCTCCAAGACAGCTGAGCCGTGGGCTCTCCTGAAGAGTCCTCCTGCATCTCTGCCCCTTTGCTCCACTTTGTCCCAGTAAAGGGGCCCCAGTGTTTCCCCACTCTCTGGGGACGTCCCCAATGACTTCAGTGGGGACCAGACTTTGTCTGGCTGGACTCTGGTGCCAGAGCTCAGCCTTCCCTGCCCCTTGCCGTACGGAAGCTGCCCTGGTTCAGGAATGCTGGATGTTGGCTGCTCGGGGCCAGCACCAGTGATACCAGACAGATGGATGAAAGGGAAATCCAATGTGCTGACCCTGGACCAACTTAGGGAAAAGGAGGGATAAAGCTACCCGCCTGGGTCTGACCTCTTCAGCAGGCTGTGATGCTAATTATTTTCTGTAGCTGAAGTTGTCTCTAATTGTTAGTATGTCTTAACCAGTCCCACCGTGACCCACAGACATGAGCTGGTGTGGTCTGCTGTAACTCCATGTCTTTCCTGTTCCTGCTGCAGATACTGTTCATGTTCGTGTTTCTCGGCGCTTCAGTGCTGGTTTTATACTTGCCGTTCTGTGTACGATGGGTGTAACTTGTTTTTCTTTTTGTAGATTTTTAGTATGTTTGTAACCAGACAAAATGGTGTTATTAAACTGAAACTTGTATCTTCAGTGGATAAATCAATCAAACCCCTCCAGCTCTGCTTGGTTTCTTTCTGGTGGGGTGGCTGCAAGATGAGGGGGTATCAAAGGGCTGCCCCTTGCCCAGATGGGTCTGGGGGTTCCTGATCACTCTTAGGGAATGATGAGGGAGCTTTATGGCTGGAAAGCAGCAGCGAAGGGAGTGGATGTGCCTCTCCCTGCCCTCTGCACCAAGGGTGGTAGAGGTGGCTGGAGGCACTTTACCAGTGAAAAGGGGAAGGTCTGCTCCTCTTCTGGGCTCTTGCCTTGGCTTTCAGGTACATTGTGCAAACCTCCAGGGTCTCTCTCTGGATCTGGTGCTATTCCTGTGCCTTTGCCAGCCCAGCCAGGCCAAAATGCATGGTGATGACAACAAGATGGAACAACCACAGCCACTGAGGACTGTGAGACAGTTCCCAGCTTGTAAAAATAACAAACAGCTCCCTGAGCAGCACAAGATCAGTTTTCCATGTCTGTTCCTTGTGGCTCCTCCCATGCCTCTCCCTGCAGCTGGATCATGTTGCAGTGGGATGGGTCCCAGCACGGTTGGGTCACGCCATGGTTTCCCCACATGGGTCTTTGCAGCTCCCTCATTTGCAAAACAGGCCCATGACATGTTGGAGACCTCTGTCAGATTCAGTTGACACTGGCCAGCCATTCCAAGGTTGTTGGCAGAGAACAGATGGACAGACAGACAGATACATGTTATGGTTCCATAAGCCTGATATCCCTGGGACACAAGGCTTGGAAAAGAAACTCAAGAAATCCTGTTTGTTGTGCTCCTCTTGACTTCAAGAACAAAATAGGCTTACAGGGAAGGGAAAACTCACCACACCAGGGTGGTGGAAACACATGCCCACAAGCAATTTTAAGGGGAGCAATCCCAGTTTAGGTCTAAGGCTGGGGTGGACTCAGTGGGTTCTGAGAGAGAGGATGGCAGAGACTGATGCCTTGGAGGCTGCCCAGGGTCTTGGGGAGCCTGGTGGTGACTTTTCTCCTGTTGGGTAGAGGGCAATGCCCTCCAGCCCTGCACATGGTGGAGTAACTTTTGCATGGGCAGGCACTTGGTCTGGGGTCCCCAAGCTACAGTGGCTGGGGTGGCTATGCAGGGGGAACCTGTTTCTTTCCCTGCAGCTTCACAACCATGGCCTTGGAGAAGAGAAACAGAGGTCAACCCACACGGGCAGAGGAATAACTGCCTGGTTCAATCTGTCTTCTCCCACTGTGTCCTCTTTTGTGGGGGGGAAAAAACCACTTGGTGTTGTTAATGTGATTAATAAGCCATGCTTGGAGTCTCTGCCACATCCTGTATACACTTCCAGGAGGAAGCAAACAGTCAGCAAAGCCTACATGCTGCAATGCTCCAGATGGGAAACATCGGCTTGGAAACCATGAGCAAAAGGACTGGCTGGCTCCAGAGTGGGGAGTCTGCAGTGGGGACCCAAAGCTATTAGACCTTTACATGCTGAGCTGAGACTAGCCAGGGCCAGCAGTGGCCAAAGGGCACTGACACAGGGCTGGATTTTCCAACAGCTTGTTGAAAAGGAGTCGGGAATTTCAGCATTACCTTGAAGGGAAAAAATATGTACACAGCCCTTCTCTTCGTACTAATATTTACCCCCAGATCCCGACACATCAGGGTGGCTGTGACGATCATGCCATGACCTGGATCCACAGCCATGCCAGTGCTCTGCAAGTGCTCGTGGGAAAGGAGGCAGGGTGGGAGGCTGAGGCTCACAGCCCACTGGAAAACTGGCCAGGGGGATGGGCTCACACCCTCTGGCTGCTCTGTGCTCATGGGGTTCTAAAACAACCTTGTTTTCGAGTGTACCAGCCTGGGGATGCTGCTGTCCAGGAGACACCCCTTACCCAAGGGAGCTGGTGGAGGTTCAACTCTGAGAAACAACCTTGCTGGCCCTGGTGATGTTTTATGGTATGGGAGATGGAGGGAGAGAGGAATTGCATCGTGAAGGCATAGCAAGGGATGTGCTTCCAGCCTGTCTCCCATTTTCCAGCCCCAGGATAGGCTCTCCACCCCACATCAGTAGTGACAGGGTCCAGGGCTCCCTGCCCAGTGCCTACCACAAGCTGGAGGAATGATTGCTCTGCCAGCCTGGTGCTGATGTGGGATCAAAGGCGATACATCTGCACCCTGTGTGTTTATACTGGTGGGCCCAGGTGAGAGCAAAGGGGAGAGCCAGGAGGTCACTGTGAGGGGCAGACAGAAATACAACTGCAAGGGGGAGATTAAAAAAGAGCATATACAATAACTGCACTGCAGTTATTAATATATCTATTAGAAACCTATTAAACCCCATCCCATGGGAGCTGGTGTTGAAAAGGGCTCCCATTTGTGCTGGATGGCACAGGGTGAGAAGCCTCAGGAGACAGAGCTTGCAGGATCTCACCAGCTTGAAGGACATGTCCCTTCTTCCTCTCCATTATCTACACCAGGATAAGAGCCAGGAGCTCCAGGCTTCGCTGTATGAACCCCACCAGGGCCACCCTCACCAGTGCAGTGGTTTTGGTGGCTCCTTGTTGAGAGCGAAGCCCCCAAGGAAAAGGGAAAAAAAGGCAGGAAAATATTCTCCCAGCCTGGTGGAGCTGACACTGAGCAGGAGCCAGCCCTTCCTTCCGCGCCCGGCTCCTCTTCAGCTGCGCCGGCTGATATGGTTTATCTGAGCAGCGCCGAATGTAAACGCTGTCAGCGCCGGCCGGGATTAATTCCCGGGAGTTTGGCAGTCGGGAGACGAAATAGCAGCGCTGCGGGGGGGTGGGGGGGCTGGGGGAAGTGCACATCTCAGACTGAAAAATCCTCCCGGTTAATTTACAGCCAGGTTTCTCTTCTCCCAGGCACTCTTGAGAGAAAGAGCAGAGCCGGGGGCAGGGGGAGGGCTGGGGAGAGGAACAGGAGGAGAAGGACTCCTGGAGTGAAAGGCTGGGATCCAAGGGAGGGGAGATGACTGGCAAACCACACTTGCCCCACGTGTCCCACAGTGACAGGGACACTGCGGGTGGTGGGGCCCATGGCCCGCAGCCCCCAGCCCAGCCCAATCACCCTCTGGTTTTGCAGGATCCCTCGGGTGCTGGTGGAGGAAGCAGCGCCGAAGGCACCGAGGTGCTCCCGGACACCTGAACCCTGACAGCTGGCACCACGCAGGGAGAGGAGCCCCCTCTGCCCTCCACTTGCACTGGCCTGGGGGGACACTCCCATCCCCCCATTGCTCTCTCCTTGGGGAGCAAACCACCAAAAAGCACATTCCCATTGAATATTCCCACTGTGAGATCACCCAAGGACTTGGCTGCTGGGAGGACTCCCAGCTCCAAACAGGTGGGACATCTACTGCTGTTTATTACAAACCCTTTTCATTAATTGACAAGTGTATTTGCTTTAAGAGAAAGCTTTAGAAAACTGTCCCACAGACGCTGCCGTTTTGAGGCTGATGTTTCAAATAGCTCTTAAAATAAAATAATCATCAGGTTCTGCCTCATTGTTTTGGTTTATGTTTATATAGCAGAGGGATTTGATTTGAGGACTTTTCTAAGCAATAGTGTGGTTTTCATTTACTTTCCTTAGCTATTTCAGTAAATAATCCCAAATACTTTCACTTCTTTTTATTGATTTCTTGGTAGAGGATTGGCTGGAAAAAAAGCCCAGCAGTGCATGGGCAGGTAAATTGGTTTATTTCAAACTTAGGAAAGCCCATTTCTCTGCCAAGAACTGTGCATCACTTGGGGCTCTGTTAACAGCACTTATGGTTATACACAGGATTTAATTAGATATTTTATATCTACCTATATATAACACAGTCCCAGGGCAGTAGGTAACACCTGCACTGGCTCTGGAGGTGCTGAGAGGGTGCAAAAGGCAGGAAGTAGGTCCTGGAAATGGTACTGTCAGCTTTGGGAACCTGATTTAAAAATAATCCTAGTGATGATGGCTGGGTAGGGAGTCAGTGAGACAGTGGTTTCCCCCTCTTGTGTGAAAAGCCACCCATGACATGGTTCACTTTGGGACCAGAGGCTGCACTGAGGGATGCTGAAGCATCCTTGGCCCCAGCCCTTCCCCTGCCAAGGGATGATGGAGCTGTTTCCCACACCAGACCAGCTGCTGGTTACAGTTTGGCTTGGCACCAGTGGCAGGCAGGGAACCTCTCTGAAGGTGAATGCAGGTAAAAACAGCACTGCAGCCTCTGCTCAGCCAGGCGTGGATCGGCTGAGCCCGGCACAGAGTCAGGCTCAGCAGAAGAAGCCACTGGGAATGCTGGATAAATAGCAGTGGGCAAGGAACATTGCTTCTCAAAGGTCACTGTTTCCTCTGCACTCACCCACTTTCATCCATCCTCCCCTCCAAGGCAGCATTCTCTGCCCCAGCCCCTGTCCCAGCAGCTCCTGCTGACCCAGCCCCACTGCTGGGGGGTGAAGCAGGTCCCCATCAAGTCAAGCTCTTCCCAGCCTTGTCATCTGACTGGGCTGTCATAGGAAGGAAAATCCCCAAGGCTGGACCATCAAAGGGAGTAGGCAGCTCCCAGTCTCCTGCCCTTTCCTGCTCCACTAAATCACTCCAGAGTCCTCCCAAATGTTTATTCTTTGAGAAAGCAATAAAAGAGGAGGAAACCCCAGAAGACAAACTCCCACCAGCCTGCCTTTGATTACATTTGATATTGGTTTATTCCTTAATGTTTTCCCACCACAAGTTGGCTGAGGAGGGAGGGAGAGCAGGAGAAAACAGTGCTTGAAAATGGTAAAAATACTAAATTTTCCATTAATGTCTGTATCTGGAGGGGTCTGTGTGCTTAGGGGAGCTCAGTCAGGCTCTGAGGGTAACAGTGCCTTTGAGGATGGGTGTCAGGGTGCCCCAGCTCCCCAGGCCATGCATATGCAGGTGAGCAGGAGTATCACCGTGTCTGCAAAGGTGACCAAGCTCAGGGCAGCTGCGGAGCATGGCAGTGGTGGGCAATGGTCCCCATTTCCCAGCCCCTCGATGGCCAGGGCAGAGGAGCAGCCAGGGAGGATGACATGACAAGCTTCACCTGCTGCACAATCAGGTGGCACTGTTGCCACCAACACTGTGATGCCAGTGGGAAAGGCTTGGAGGGGGTTTTCCATGTGCTCTGCCCTCACAGAACCAGACCTGAGTTCCCAGTTTGCCTGACAGGAAAAATTCAGTCTTTGCATGGAGCACCAAGAACCAGGTGGTGCCAGGGGTGACAGCTGTGACACCCGGTGTGGCACCAGCAGGGATGGGGCAGCAGAGACTGTCGGGATGGAGGTGAAGGGGAAGGGAGTGCTGAGCGCTGACAGAGTCTGAGCACACTCTGCTGCTGCTGGAAGAGCTTCCATCCCACTCAGAGCGTGGCCATGGCCTGGCCTCTGCCGTTCACACCGGGAACGGCAGCGCAGCGGGATCCAGCTGCAGCACCGCCTGCCAGGGGGCTCTGCTGACTTCCAGCAGGCACGGGGGATGCTGACAGCAGGGACAGGCATTTTGTAACCCTGAGGGAGGTGAGACAGCGTGCGAGGGGGACACGGGGTGGGGCAAACCAGTGGCGAGGGCTGGGGCAAGATGCGTCCTCTCCATGCAGGTCTTATCCCCCAGGTTGTGTCCTGAGAGACCAGGGGAGGAGGGGATGTGGGAGCACAAACCAAACCCATCTTCCTATGTGTGGGAACAACTCAAGACAACTAGGGGGATTTCACACCCAGATGGGGACCTCCTAAAGAGCCAAAAATGGGAAAAAATCCTGGAGGACCTGAACGTTTTAGGAAGCGGTTGGAAAAACAAGGAAACCTTGGACTGCAGCCTTGGGCTGGAGGTTGTGAAAACCGGAATCTTTTGTCCCGAGCATCCTTGTGTCACTGCTTCTGAAAAGTCACTGGAACTGATGCCAGGCTTCTGGAGCCCCTCCACAGGCAGGGGCCTTGTCCAAAAGGCTGCCCAGTTCCATTCAGATCCAGCACATCCCATAACACTGGCCCTGTTCACCTGTGTCCCCCAGCCAGGGCTGGATGTTCCTGGTGAGAGGGAAGGCCAAACCCATGGGAAGCAGGGCTCCTTTTCCTCAGGGAGCAGTCTCCCAGCTCTGCCAGCTCTCCTGAGCAGGACAGCTGGGCTCATGCCACATGCCACAGCCCCACTGGCACCTGGACTTGTGCACCAGCATCCTTGAGAGGAAAAACTGCAGCTGCCATTGGAGCAAATGTCTTCTTTCAACATACTTGAATTATCAGAGAATCATAGAATGGAAGGGACTGTAAAGCTCATCTGCTGCTACAGGGTACCAAGACAAAGGGGAGTGGGGCTGAGCTCACCCTTGAAAATCCTCTTTAAAATCCCGTGATTCTCAGTTGTGGTTTCCAGTGAAGTCTGATGCTACTCACATCTCCTGCAATTGCCTCCATATCCAAGGACAGGACCTGCTCTGGCAGCAGCCCCCATCCCTTCCAGCCTTGGGTGGGCAGTGAGCAGCAGGACCTTACCTGGTCCCCAGCTCCTGGGGACAAATCCCACCCTGGGGTGTTCCATGGCATAAGAAGACATAGAATGTCTCTTGTTGTGATGTCCCAGCCCTGGGCCTGGCTCATGGCTTTGGGGGCTCCCAGCATCCTGCACAGGATGGTCTCCCAATGCCAGGGTGCACAGCACTGTGTCCCCTCTCTGCTTTCCTTTGGAGACAGGCCATCCAGAACATTCCTGGCCAGGCTGTGGGTGGTTTACTCCTCAGAGGGAAGTGCTCTGCAGAGCATCTCCCCAGCAGTGACGCAACACCCTGTCGTTGCTGCCTTGGGGTTTTTTCAGCCATTTCTTTTGCTTCCTTATTGCCCAACACTCAGCAGGGTTGGCACAGGTGGCAGACACCCTCCTCTCTTTCCCACTGTGGGCTTTGCCAGCCTGCCTGGCTCCTTCATGTAAAGGCTCATCCTGCAGGACACAAGCCTTGGAGCACAACTTAGGCAGTGATGTTTTTTGTCAGTCTTGGTTTGTCTCGCCCCAAGGTTGTTCTGTCCCTTCCCAAACACAGGGAGAAGTCCATGCCTGGCATCTTGGCACAGGTTCTGGGTTTGCCACTGCCACCTCACCCTTTCCTCACCCCTGAGTCATGGATGGGGAGCACTCACAGCACAGTCCGTGTTGGGGTGTCCATGTCCAGACACCCATCCCGGCACCTGCTGGGCTCTCCCTCTCTCCACCCACTTCAAATCACAGCTTCAAAGGAGTCAGCAGGAACCAAAAGCTTTCTCCACCCTTTTTTCTACCAGGAACCGGGAGCAGATTTGCTGAGCCATGGAAGTGGAAGGTGTGAGCACCAGCTCAGTGCCCTATTAGGCATCAGTGAGTCTAAGCTGGACCTGCTTTAGCACAGTATGTTTGAGGGTAAGAGAAATAAAAAGGAAAATTGAAGTTTTAGATAGCAAGGCATAAAATTCCTGGTCCTGCCTGGTCCCAGCTGTAAATTCAGTGAGTGCTCACCTGAGACCTGCAGTGAGTGGTGATTCAAGAATTTATTTTGTGGCAAAATCCAGGACATATTGTTCTGTATAGAGGCCTCAGCAATACAGCTGATCTGCAAAGGTCTCTCCTCATTTCCATGCATCCTGCTGGCACCCATTCTCCTCCACAGGGATGGGAGGAAGCCGGACATGAGGCTGTTGGGGCAGAAGAGCGACCCAGTGCCAATGCCAAGGGAGCAGCAGAGGCAGCTCCTGAGGGGCTCAGCTCCACCAACCCCTGGATGAGTCACCATAAAAGCGGACAGGACCGGCCCTGTGGCTGCTGCCCATTGCCCTGGGCTCACCATGCATCACCAGCACCCAGCCCGGCCAGCAGGATGTGCCTGGGCCTGCAGTGCCCCCAGGGCTGTGCCAGCCTGGACCATGCCCACCACACTGCCTGGCACTCCAGCGTGCCCAGCACTTGGAAGTGGGGTCAGGGGCCATGGCCATGGGTCCTAATGGTAACCAAACCTAAGAGTGACCAGTCCTAAGAGTGGCTGGTCCTAATGGTGACTGGTCCTAATAGTGATCAGTCCTAATGGTGAATAGTTCAAATAGTGACCAGTCCTAATGATGTCCAGTCCAAATGGTGACCAGCCCTAATACTGTCTAGTCCTAATATTGACCAGTCCTAATACTGTCTAATCCTAGTACTGATGAGTCCTAATACTGACCAGTTCTAACACTCATTGGTCCTAATGGTGACTGGCCATAATGGTGACCATGCTTATAGTGACTGGTCCAGATAGTGCCCAGTCCCGACAGTGCCCAGTCCTAACAGAGCCTGATCCTAATAGTGGCCAGTCCTGATAGTGCCCGGCCCTGGCAGAGCCGGCACCAGCTCCGAGTGCGCGGTGCGGCGGGGCAGAGTGCCGGGGGGGATCGCAGGGGCCGAGCCCCCCGTGTAGGACCCCCCCGTGGCGGATGTCCCTGGATGGTGCCGGTGAGAGGCGGGGACAGGAGCGCGAGAAGCCCTCTCGTGGCGCCGCGGGCAGAGCCCCCGCCCCACTGAATGGCCACGGCCACGCCCCCTGTGAGCCACGCCCACGGCCACGCCCCGGCCACGCCCGGCCCAGGTGGAGGCGGCAGCGGCCGCGGCGGGACCGGGACCGGGACTGGGATCAGGGCCGGGACCGGGACTGGGATTAGGGCCACGACCGGCACCGGGCCGAGGTGAGCAGGGTCAAGGAGGGGAGCAGGGCAGGGGGTCCCGGTGCCTCGTTTCGTGGCCGCCCGGTTTGTTGCCGCTTTGTGACCGCCGCGTCCCGCCGGCTTCCTCCTCCGCGCCGGCGCTGCCCCGGCCCCGCGGGGTGGGTCGGGGAGTGGGTGGGCGCTGCCCCGGCCCCCGCGGACCCTTTGCCGGGACACCCAATCTCCTCTCCAGTCCCAATGTCCCTGCCCCGGCCGTGCCCCGCTCCCTGCCCGCCGCCTCCGGACGGATGGCGGGGCCGGGCTCTTCCTCCTCCTCCCCTTCATCACAGGGGGAAGTGGGTGCGTGTCCCGGCGGAGTGACCCGGCCGGAGGCGAAACCCTGCCCCAATCCCCGGCCCAGGCAGGGAGGAAAGCCCTAACCCACTTTCTGGCGCCGATGGCCCGATAAGCAGGCGGACGTGTGGTTTTGTTTGTGTTTGCTGGTTTCCCCCCTCGCCGGGCGAGCAGGGCTGGCAGTGCCCGTCGGGAGCCACAGCAGCCCCGACGCCGCAGGTGGGCAGGGCAGGGGGCCCTGCCTGTCCCTGACCCCGAGCATCATCCTCCTGCCCTCCCGCCCGCCGGTGCCGCCGGGGCTTTGTTGTTGTAGCTGGTTTGAGGTTTGTTAAGGCTCGGGGAGGCTCGCACGTGCTGCCTGGAGTGGCAAGTGCTGCCACCAGCCCTTCGCAGGCGAACAAAACCCTTGCAGAGAAGGATCCGGGTTATCCTCCATCCATACGTGCATCCTGCCGGGAGCAGAGGGATGCTTTACCCGGCTGGATTTTTGCTATTGGCCCTCCGGGACTGGGACAGAGGGGTGAGACTGAGCTCTACCCCATTCTGCCCTGCTAGGCCAGCAGGATGGGTCAGAGGGCATTCTTCCAGGCTTGCCCACAGCTGGATTGAGGTGCCCACTGTGGTCTGAGACCCTGCAGCTCTCTCCCAGCTCCCCATGCCCATGTTCCATAGGGGGAAAGAGGCCTAGAGGCTGCATTGTCCCTATGGCAAGAGGAAGTGTCCACTTTCTTCCCCAGTGTGGCGTCATCCTTCTTGCTGCAGGGAGCCAGGATATTCTGCCTGTGTGTTTGCAGTCCCTGGATGGTCACTCCCGGGGTTTTCCAGAGTGAACTCACCAAATCGCCACTGTCCTGGACAGCTGGAGGATTGGGGAATGCACCCCACCACAGTCCTGTGGATGTCCTGAGCAGGGAAATGCTGCCCACTTGGTTCACTCCTTCATGCCCTCTGAAGGAGCATCCTTTGGCTCCTGCCTTTTTCCCTGGTGGGAAGTAACCAGATTGGAATTATCCTACCTCCCAAACGAATGGAAGGTTCAGCTGCAACTGAGTCTGGGACAAACCAGAGCTGCTGCCCCAGTCACAAGTGGCTCCCTGGGCTCCCAGCTGCTGCACCCAGGCTCTGCCTCTCCCAGCTCTTTTGCAATTAATGGAGTGATACACGCCTTTTGCTGCTTGCTCATTTGGAGGGCAGCTTCTGCCTGCCCTGCTTCTGTTTACTGGAAAGCAGGTGTCCAGCTACTGCTTCTCCCAGTGGGAGGGTTCTGTGGCACTTCTGCAGCTGCACTGGTGCACCTGGAGGTGCTGCAAGCCCTGGAGTGAGAAAGGGTAAACCACAGAGTGTTGTTTGAGACCAAAACAGAGACCTGGTTTAAATTCTGTGAGATGGGGCCGAGCTTGGTGTTGCTCCCAGAGGCATGTGTGAATGCTCTTCGTGTGTTGCTGGAGCAGGAATACCAGCAGCAGGAACAAGAGATGCCTGTGGGTGCTGGGAGAGCAGCTCAGGCTGGGGATGCAAAGCACAGGGGCATAAATCCAGTGGGGAAGGGGTTGGCTGCATTGTCTCTCTGGTGGGCTGCACTCTTTGGGGTGTGCTGTGGGACCTGGGAAAACTGGGCCATGTTTGGCTGGGCTGAAAGGCAGGCACGTGGCTGTCCTCTGGGTCTGTGTTTTGTTCTTGGATACTGCTCCTGTTTAAGTCTTACAGTGAAGGTGAGGGATCCCGCAGGTACATCCTTATTCCTTCCTTTAGGTTGTTCTTAATCTGAAAACATCCCTTGAGATGAGCCAAGAGTCAGAACATTGCTGTTGTCAAAGGAAATAGGGGACAGGTGATGGAAAACCAGCTGGCAGGGCTGGGGGGTTGCAGAGCTGCCCAGACTGACACGGGGCTCCTGAGGCATTTCCACATTTCCCATGGGCACTGGGAGCCCTGCAGGGACCTGAGCCCAGAGGAGCAAGCATGGCCTTGGTGCTGTCAGGGGCTTGGTATCAAAGGAATCAACTAGTGAAGGCTGAAAATGAATTACTTAAATCTCAATGAGCCCACAAGTGATGGGATCATGAACTTTCCTCCTCTTGAGGAGCATTTTATCTAATGACTTCTGGTTTCCAGTGTCCTGCCTGGCTGTGAGATGACTCGTAATGTGACAAGCCCCCAGTGGGGATGGGCACAGTCCCTTTTAATTACGATGATCCAGGAGTTATGGTCATTTGGGAGCATGTGGTGCTTTGAGTTATGGTCATTTCCTGACCTCCAAGTGAGCATGGAAAGCTCTGTGTGTGCTGGCAGATATGGAAGAAACCCTTGGCATTGGTACCCCTTTTTCTCACTTAATCCTCCTTTCTTAAAAAAAAAAAAAGGGCAACAAAAAAGCAGTTGTTTGGTGATTGCTTTCTTAATGAGGCATTTAGGGTGGAGAATGGACCCTAAGGAGAATGCCTTGGGAATGGCCATGTGCCAGGTGGCCCCAAACCAACCCTGACCTCTGCTTGCCCACCACACAGAATCTCTGTGTCCCCATCGTCCTTAGGGTCCTGCACCCTGAGGGCCAGTGTGTGGGGTGCTGGTCGTGTTAACTGAGCATGGGTCAGGGCCAACCTGCAAATAACTGCTCTAGGAGGACTGGGGATCAGCCTATACCCTTTATGGAAATCAAGTATGTATAGCATTTGCATGTGAGGGCTTCCCCCTCCACCCTCGTCCTCCAGGAACTGAAATCTGGGAGAGCTGTATGGACTTTGATGGGAAGGGGCTGTGGTGCAGCTGTGGGGTGGGAAGGCAGAGAGTCTTACTGTGTTGTGGTGCCTCAGTTTCCCCACTTCTGAAATACCACAAATGAGTCATAAAGTGCAAAGGTGTCCTGTGAAACCACTACTTGTCACCTCGGGTGGGACGTTTGTGCAGCCACCAGAGCAGGATTGATGCTGTGGCCATACCCCAGGAGTGGGGAGCGTGGGTGCAAACTGACTCACTCAGTGCTGTGGTGCTGCAGTGGGACACAGGACAGGGAGGGAGCAGGGCAGTGCCCTGTGATGATCCTTGGCTTTTCCCAGGCTGCTGCAGTTGGATAGGAGGAAGAAATTCACCAGTGTTGGAGGGCACATGGTCTCTGTGCTGCATGCCCAGCCCTGTGGGGATCTGCTTGGATGGGTAGTGTGTGGTCACTCCTCAGTGGGATGCTCCTGCCCTCTGCTGCCACGTGCCTGGCTAACACACAGGACCATCCCTCCCATCCACAGGCTTCTTTTTGGACTGCTGCAGCTTCCAGGACTGTGGGACCCTCCTAACAGTCTCTGTCAGTTTGTGTTTTATTTATTTATTGCTTAAAAATAATAATTCCTGATGTGTTGCTCTGGTCTGATGGACCCACTGGGAGTAGGGGAGATGTGACTGGTGCCCCTCGAGATGCCCAATGTGCCAGTGCCCCCCTCCCATGCCATGGCGATGGCTTCACTCCCTAAGTGTCATGCTGCAGCTTGTGCTGGGGTTTGACGTAGTTGTTCCCATAATTTACCAGCCTACAGGAATGCCAGGGCAGGGCTTGGAGTGACCTCCCGTTAGGTGTGAGCCCAAAGGCTGCACACTGTGCTCACGGGCAGCCGGGACAAATCCCCAACACTCAGCGTTGGCACGTCCTGCCCATTCCTCTGTTCCTCCGTGGTGTAAGCAGGGAAGTCTTGCTGGGGCCAGCACTGTGCTGCTGGCATAAGCCTTTTCCAAGGATGGTGCCATAACCAGAGTGAAGTTGGTTCATGTACATGGTGGCACCCAGTCCAAGTGCTCCTGGGGAGGACATGGAGGTGGCTCCTTAAAAATCAGCATCTCTAGCCCCTGCACTGAGCTATGTGGCTTCCCTGTGGGTGTAGCGTCCCAGGGATGGGATGGGATGGGATGGCAGGCAGGAGGAGGATGAGGATGGTGGGGGAGACGCCGCTGACAGCGCTTGGCAGCTGAGAGGCTGCAAAGTGCGTTGCTGGCACAGGTCCACGGTGATGCTGTGATGGGGAGAGCATCACATTCCGCAGGTACCAGTGAGTGTAGGATTCCCCATGCCAGGTCATGTTGTATGGGAATGAGCTTCTTCCCAGTTGGGCTTTCCTTTGCAGGGTGTGGACCTGGGTGCTTCTGGCGTTGTTGCAGTCAGGAGTGAAAGGAAGGAAACTGAGGAGTGACCCACCCAGGTTTGGCTGGTGGTGGTTGGGAGGAGGGAGGGACGGGCAGGAGCAGCCTCCTCTGGTTGTCCTGGGGCCAAGGGAGCACAGAAGCTTAAGGTGATGTCTGAGGGGCAGCCCACTGCCAGCAGAGATGCCACCTTCCTACACAGCACAAAGGTCCTTTTTCTCTCTCCTCAGGGAGCTGCTGGCCCTGGAAGGGGAACAAAGGAGGCTGCTGGTGTCCACCCAGGGCTCCCCTGTTGCACAGGGGCCAGCAGGGCGAGCAGCACATTGTACAAGCCTTGAAATGGCTGCATTGAGATAAGGAGTCTGTTCCCAGAGATAGGCAGCTGCAGCCAAGGGGGCTTGTCCCAGCCCAGAGATCATCTTGTCCCTGGGATGAGCCAAATTCTTAGCAGGGCTAAGCATTGACTCCCACTACTGCATCCCACAAAGCATGGGGATGCTCAGAGCTCACAGCGAGGGGACACTGCAAGTATGGGGCATTTTTGCCAGCCTGATGCTACTCCAGGTGGCTTGGTGTGCTCCAAGCCAGGAATGGGGGACTAGAGAAATCTGAGCTTAGTCTGAGCCTTGGCACAAATAGCTGCTGCTGAAATTAGTGCTTTGCATAAGAACTGTAGGAAATGTCCCCCCATCCCTGTTGTCCCTTCACACCAAGAATTTTGCTTTAAGAAGGGAAGTGAAAATGAACTCAGTAATGACCTGCAGCATGGGGGTGGCAGGCAGATGGCCTGCAGTCACCCCTTTCCTCAAGTAAATACCAACCTAGGACCCCTCAGACCCTTCCAGAAGGCTCAGCCAGGGCTCAAGCACTTGCACCATCATGTCTGTGCACTCTGTGTTTAAGCCAAGCTAATGAGGAATCTGAGTAGTTCTGAGTAATTATTTCTCAGATAAAACCAAGTTAATCAATCCTGGTGGACTGGGGTATCCATGTGGATCCTGGAAAAGCTCTCCTTGTGTCTGGAGAGTGCTGTGACCCTGCCTGCAGTGCTGCTGTGGAGTAGCCAACCCCTCTGCACGTTGACTGGTGAAGCCACTGCACTTCCCTCACTGCCAGTGGAGACTTTTGCCCTTTGCTCTTCCTGAAGCTGTTGGGGTGACTCAAAGCCTCCATGTGCACGTTCCTCTCTTGGCTTGGGCTCCTGCCTGAGGAAAGATCCGGTGGGCTGGGGGTCCCCTTACACAGCCACAGCCCCTCCAGCAGCACCCACTGCCCTGACAGCGTATACCACCACTGGAAACAGAGAGTAAGTTTGTGCACTTTTGCCTGTTTTGGGTTGTTCTGCCATGAGAGTGTGTGGACCCCTGGAAGGGGAGAGTGGGGAGGTGTGGGCTGGGTGGCACAGAAGGGACCCCAGCTCACCAGAGCTGTGGGCTGGGAAGCCTTTGGGTGCTGGCACTCACTCTGCCGGGGTGGGTGGGGGCTGTTGCACTGTTAAAAATTAATGAGGGTGGAAAACAGGCTGTGGTTGGGATGTGGGAAATCCTCCACATGGCTCTTTCCACCCACTCCCAGACATTGCAGGCAAATCCTTCCCTCTCTGTGCCAGTACCGATGGCGTCACCCAGGACTGTCAGAGAGTCCCAGACCACACTCCCAGCACTCCAGCAGGGTAGCCCAGTGCATGGCTGTGTGCAATGGTGTGAGCAGCTGTGCTCGTTCCCTGACCCCCCCTTCCCTCCCCATGGGCAGGGCTCAGCCTTTATCAGCAGGTCCAGTGCAGCCCCCCCGGCCTCCACGCTCTATCTCCCCGGCCGCTTCCCTTCCTTCCTCCCGGGCGTGCCATGCGCCTGGCTCAGCCTGGCTCAGCCTGGCTCAGCAAACCTGCTGCCGTTGCCCAACGTCCTGCCCGACGCAGAAAAATGGGAGAGGATGTTCTAATGGCAGCGTGGGCGAGGTGTGTGCTGGCTGCCTGCACACCTCAGGGACTGGATGGGATCCCAACACCCACTGGGCATTCCATACTCCGTCTTCCTACCCCTGCCATCATGGAGGTGGGGATTTAAGTCCCTGTGGGTGTCCATGCTGACCATGTGGCTCAGTCATGAGGGAGAAGGCAGCTTAAAATACCCCATGAAGCACAGAGGGCCTCTCTCAAGACTCAGGCTGAAACCCTGTGTCCTTTGCTGACCGAGTCTGTTGCAGCAGGGCCAGAACACATGGGGGGAAAATGGAGTATTTTTCCTTTTTCGTTCCCAATGTTTTTTCATTTCAAGAGCTGTTTGTGCTGGGCTGCATCTCTCCAGATCTGAAACTTCAGACTGGAAAACAGTACAAAGCTTTTTAGAAAGGACCAGAATGGGGGAATGCGCTGGGCAGCCTCTACTTGGGTGCAAGTCCACGGGGGCTCGATGCTCAGAGCAATTGCACCTACTGAGTTTCCTATCTGGAGCTCTTAATAACTGGGAGCACCTTTTAACGCGGCTCCAGCCTTGAGAGAGGTCTTTAACGTGCTTGTGAATCATTTATGGGCTGCAGCAGCAGCAATTCTGCCTGATGGACTCTTGGGTGCCAGCAGCACTGGAGGCTGCGGGGATGTCTGGGGGCTCTGTGGTATAGCTGACCCCTTTCTCACTCCTCTACAGAGATGGAGAAGGAAGAGCAGGGGCTCATTGTGCTCTGGGTGATGGGTGTGATGGGTGCTTGTGGGGGGTCCCACTCTTAGCCCTGCACCCTTGTGTGGCTCAGAGCTGCTTTCTCCTCCAGCTTAATTGTACCAGCCTGATGCACTATTATTCCAGCACTGGTAATGTTACTTCCCCCCACACCAACAAGCTCAGGGAGAGAGATCCCAATCCTTTTCCAAGCATCTATGAACCCTGTGCTGCACACACCCTGCTCTGACCAGGGCTGCTCTGCAGGCTTGTCTCCAGTGTCTCATACCTGGGTTGTGCTTGGTTGTCACAGTTCTACTGACTTGGTTTTGCTGATGGTCCCTTTGTGTTGCTCGGACTGTCCTGGCGTGTCCTTCGGTGACGCCTTGTACAAGCCACATCACTTTTTCCATCACTCTCTTCCTTGGGTGTGCTTCCTTGGGTCAGCACTTGCTGTGATCCACCCCGGGGCTGGGAGCCAACCCTGTCACCTTCCTCATGCCTTGCCTGGGTGAAGACTAAAACCTTGTCCCAGTTGCTCCCCAGTGACCCCAACACACCTGCCCTCTTGGGAGGGCAGGGGCACTTCACCTTCCTGCTGCTGATGGAGCATGGGCTGTGTCCATCATGGCTGGATGTCAGGCTTTGGTGAGCTTCAGTGGGTAAGAGCTTTGGTTGGGAAGATGGTGATGGTGGGGGATTTCTTCTTATTGACCAGACCAGGTGACCCGCCCTCCACCTCCTGTCCATTTATCACTTCCTGCAGGTTAATGGCAGCGTCCCCAGTGCATGGAGATCTATTCTAGCCTGAAGTGAGACCATGCTGCCCCAGGACCCTTCTTCCAGCCTAAAGCACAGCTCCTACCAAGCTCAGATGTGCTTGTGGTTGCAGAGTCCCATGTCTGTCACCCCCCACTGTTGTCACCCACCTTGTTCCTGCATGAGGGTGTTTGCTCAGCCACCCCCCCTGCTGTGTCAGCTCAGCATGTCTCCTCTCATTTCTCTTTTCTGTCCCCAGGACAGAGCCACCACATCCAGCCCAAGCACCGAGGGATTGGGCTGAGGCTTCTTGGGAACCCACAGCTGGGCTGTGCCCTGCGATGGGGCTGCTGGTGCCAGGTCTGCCAGGCAGGGAACTGTGTTCCTGATGGCATAGCCCTCCTTCCCAGGGCTGGGAGGATGACAGGGACCTGGGACCATAGGGATTCAGAGCACCAAGCTCATGGATGGAGGCACTGGCTGGCCTGTTCTCATGCTGAGCATGCCAGCTCTGGAGGGGTTGGGTGCCAGCATTGAACACGTGGGGAGCGGGAAAAACACTTTCCCACCACCATCCCCGAGAGATTTCTCTGCCTGGCACAGGGTAAGGCTTCTTGTGGCTCAGAGTCTGTGTCTGGGCGGGGTGGCTGCTGCCCCCAGCCAGTGTGGAAAAGGAGACTTGAGCCCTCGTGTGCTGCTGCCCTCCTCCCCCTTCTCACCCAATGCCAAACGTTGCACTAATGCACAGAGCCGTGAAAGCCGCTCTGGCCGCGCCGCGTGACCGGGTGGCAGGTGCCTGCCGGGCTGTGCCAGCTCCCCCGGGAGCTGCGTCACCTCGGGGCAGGCCAGGACTGTCCCTCCACCTGCTGCCTGGGGAGCTGGGGGGGAGCAAGGCCAGGGGTTTAAGTATGCTGCAAGCCTGCTTTGCTGAAAAGCATGGATTGCCAACGGCTGTCTGGAGTGTGATGGGAGCAACTGAGGATGGGATTTTGGGATAGGGGTGTAAGAATGGGGCTGTGTGAGAGTTTGGCTCCGATTTTTGTGGTTCTGACTGTGCAGGCTCTGACCTCTGAGAGCCATTCCTCAGAGCTGGAGGAGGACAAGGGTGTCCCCAGGGATTGCTCTGACCTCAGCGTGTTCCCATTCCCAGCTCTCCGGAGCAGGTGGCATCTCATTGCTGGCTGCTCTGGGAGGAAAACAAACAGCATCTCCAGCTCACCAGTGGGACAGAAAGTTTTGCTTGCTGGGACTGGTGTTCTCCCAGTTTGGCAGTTATGAAATAGCCAGTGAGGCACTCATGTTCCATGCCCGCTCTTCCTGGGTGTCTTACTTCCCAAGAGCTTTGTGTGGAACGCTCCCTGCTTGTCCCATGCTGTTCCCTGCCACAGAGTGAGTTTCATGGCTGTAAATGGGAGCTTTTCCAGCTGCCCTGTGCCAGTGGTTGATCCATGTCCGTGGTGTCCAGCCACCTGCAGCTCTGTCTCCAGCATCCAGGGAGCACTGAGCTCAGCTCTCCCTCTCCTGGGATGCTCCTGCAACCCTCTCCTCCTTTCCCATGCGTGGCTTTCCATTGCAGCCTCTCTCCCCACAGGCAAGGCAGGAGGAACTCAGCCGTGTCCCAGGGCTCCCGTGTGTGAAGGACAGAGGAAGAGGAAGGCTGCTGTGGGTGTTTGCCACCAAGACACACTGCACATTCTTATGAGGTAAGGAGCCCTGGCTGAGCCCCCAGGGGAAATTTGGAAGCTGATTGCCTCCAGCTTTGGTGCTGGAGAGGGAACCCAGCACCCTTTTTAATGCAGGAGCAACAGGTCCAGGAGCTGATGGAGTGCAGCGATTCCCACCAGTGCTGCTGGCTCCAAGCTTTCCTGTCCCCAGGGAGCTGGTTCTGGACTCCCACATCCCCATGGAGCTGATCCCATGGGCACCCCATGCTCCTAAAGACAGGCTTTGCTTGTGGTGGGGTCTAAGGGGATGGTCGGGTTTCAGGAGAGTGGAGCCATAGAAGGTGATTATGGGGAACATGGGCAGCAAAAGAGCCAGGCCCATGGGTCGAGCTGGCATTTTGCAGCCAGTGGCACTGGGCAAGCAAGGCAAATGACACCATTTGCATGCCTATGGCTGTCCTGAGGGGACAAGGGATGCTCATGAGACCTGTGTGAGTGCCCTGCAGGCTGGCACATGATCAAGAGGTACAGGAAGAGGTCAAAGGGGCCTGTGCCTCCCTCTGGGTGCCCCTGTATCCCTAATAGGATCTAGGAATTGCTCTATTTTGCTCAGATGGAATTACTTCCCCTGCATTGTCCTGCCTAGTAGAGCTGGCTGCAGGGACCCTTGGGAGGGGATTGCTTGAGGAATTAACCACCTCTTGGCTGTTAAGCTTGCCCCTCCTTGCACATGGTGCCAGGGAGGATTCAGTCTCCCAGCCTGGTGTGTGTGTGTGCACATGCTGGAAGGGAATGTCCTGCATCCCCCTCCCTTGGGGTCCCCAAACACATGGTGGATCCATGTGGGAGCTGTGGTGTATCTGGAGATGTGGACTGAGTGTTTTCAGGCTTTGTGTGTCCCCTCCCTTCTTGCCCTGTCTGGGTAAGGGGAGCTCTTTGCAGAACCCCTGGGAGTGTCTGTGATCTCCTCTTGGCTCCCTTACTGTGCCAAACCAAGAGGCAAGGGGCAGTGCACCCACGTCTGAGAGCTGCAGCCATGTGCCATGGGTCTGGCCAGGGCTTGCAGGGATCCCCTGTGTCTCACACACACGTGCCAAGTTGTTCAGGCACATCCTGGCGAGGTGTCAATCATGGGTGTCCTACAGGCACGTGCCAGGATGATGGGGATGCTCTGACCTGGTCACTCCTGCCATCCCTCACCCTGCACCCAGCAGGTGAAGGAGTAGTGCTGGTAGCCTTGGGGGAACTGGGAGTGAGTGGGTGATGGAAGCATTCCTGTCCACCCAAATTCAGGGATGGAATGTGGGGTTTGGGGATGCAGTAGCTGGACTAGTAGTGGCAAGGTCTCACCAGCATGGCCAGTGGCACAGGGAGTTGAGTCTAGTGACATCCTAATTCCCACTGAGACCCAGCCTTTCCCCACATGTGAGCTCCTGGGAGTATATTTCTTCCCCTCTCACCGTCTCCCTGCACTCTCCCAGCCTGCCGACTGCCGCCGGCCTGAGATGTCTGCCGGCGACAAGAACGGGGGCAGCCGCTCCAGCAGCAGCCGCCTGCAGAGCAAGAAGCCCCCCAACCTCTCCATTGTCATCCCGCCCCGGGAGGCAGAGGAGGATGGTGCTCACAAGGAGGTGAGTGATGGAGCTGCATCTGTCTCACACTGGGCTTGAGGGGCTGCTGTCCCCTGGGGAGCCCCCCATGCTATCCTGTTCCTAATGCCCTGCTCTGCCTTCCAGCCCTCCAAGGTCCCCATCTACCAAAAGAGCAAGAGCCTGCAGGAGCCCCGCCTGGAACGCCAGCACGGATTCCGACGGCAGACTTCCCTGTCCCAGAGCATTCGCAAGTGAGGGCAGGATGGGCTCCAGCAGTGGCTGGCTCATTTGGAGGGGTCCCTATCAGGATGTTGTGGGTACCAGCAGGGGATTTGGGAGGGGGATGGAGGTCATGTCTCAGAAAGAAATGCAAGAATGATTTTCCCCAACTTCCCTTCATCCCGTTGCCAGATCCAAGCTGCCCTGCTGCAGGCTGGGCTGAGACACCCCAACCCAAACCACCAGCTAGAGGGGATGTCTGGGTGGAATGGTGGTATTGGAGTGGGGGACAAACTGAGTGACAAGTGTGCCCACCATGTGTCCAGGGGCACAGCGCAATGGTTTGGCGTCAGCAGCGACTGGGAGGGGAAGCGCCAGCAGTGGCAACGCAAGAGCCTGCAGCACTGCAGCATGAGGTATGGCAAGCTGAAGCCTGCCTATCGCGATATGGAGCTGCCCAGCCAGGAGGTGCCTTCCTTCCAAGGCACCGAGTCACCCAAGCCTGCCAAGATGCCCAAGGTAGACCTCGGGATGGGGGGATCCTACTCCCAAGCTGTGCTCTTCCAGCACTAACACTTCCTCCCTCCTGCAGATCGTGGACCCGCTGGCCAGGGGCCGTCCCTTCCGCCATCCCGATGAGACTGACCGTCCCCACACGCCCCACCACGTGCTTCCCCCACTCACCCCCGGCGTTGTCTCCTTGGCGTCCTTCAACAGCATCCGCTCCGGCCACGGCCGTCTGCCGCGCAGGAAGAGGGAATCTGTCGCCCACATGAGCTTCAAGGCAGCTGCAGCTCTTCTCCGAGTGAGTTTTGGGACTCTGGAGAGGGATCATCTTCTTGAGCTCTATCCCTCACTCATCACCTTTGCCTCTTGGGATTTTGCTTTGCCTGGAGAGCACTGTCTGTCCAGGGTGGGTTTGAGAGGTGAGATTGTGCAGTTTTCACCAAAACTCTCTTTAAGTGGAGCTCAGGTTAAAAACCAGCAATCTGAGAAACGAACAGCTTCTGGGTTCCAATTGCTAAGGAGCCAGGAAGATTGTCTGGCAACTTTCTTGCTCCTGATGAGTCCTGGGCAAGCCTTGGGGACAGGTTAGTGGGACAGAGACCAGAGAGATTCAGAGGTCACTTGTCATGCTGACCAACATGACCATAGTCCAGTGCTGGCTCTGAGGAGCTAAAGACAGTTCCTGCTGCCAGCCCTTCTGACACAGGGGAATATGGTGGCTGATTGGGATTTAATCCTTGCCTGTTGGCTTTGGGGAGGGAAGCTACAAGAAACCCTCAGTGCTGCAAAAACTGGGGGGGGTTCTGGTTGCTTACCCTCATTTGCTTGCCCTGCCAAGGGGCGCTCTGTCCTGGAGCCACTGGCTCCCAAGCGGAGGAGCAACAAGAGGAGCTTTGTGTACCCCAGCTTCATGGACGAGGACATGGTGGATGCTGCTGATACCCTGGACTCGTCCTTCTTCAGTAAGGCAAGCGATGTTCCATGCTGGCCAAGGAGTGGGGGGCTGTCCCAGTGCCCCTGAGTGGGGGCTGGACGTGGAGCAGGGTTCTCAAAAGGACTGCTGTGTCAGTGCTTCACCCTGCCCCACGAGCAGGAGCATTGGTGGCTGCCATGCCCCAGTCTTGGTGATGCACCTTGGGGGTGGCAGGGAATGCTGCCAGCATCGTGGTTATATTCCTGCCCTGTGATGTGCAGTTAATGAGATGTCGGTGGGGATCACCCCCTCCTCCTGACCTAGGGGTTGCTTGGTTAGGGGGAGGCTTCTGACCTGTCACACACATTCAGGAATATGTATCCCTCCTCTTTCCAGATGGACATGCACGATGAGACGTATTCCATGCCCGATGATGTCTTCGAGTCACCACCTCTATCAGCCACATACTTACGCATGCACCAGGTGGGAGAGGATGCCAGGGTGTCCCCAGAGGTGGAGCAGCCCACCCTGTGAGTACCAGCTCTCAGCAGGTGCTACCCCTGAGGCTGCCCAGGTGCCCTGCTGCAGGCAGGATGATATCCCCAGCTATCCCTGCTGCAGAGGACCAGGCACTTCCAGTGCACTTCCAGCATGCTCCTAGGAGGATAGAGCCAGGAGATGCTCCCAGCCCTATCCTGGGGCATCCTCTGGGTCCCTGGGGTGTTTCTCAGCTGGTCTCTTTTGGCAGCTGTGATGGTTTTCTCCTCTCTCCACAGGCGGGAGGGTGCCCGACTCACTTCAGTGTCTGGCGGTGCCGGCCCAGCTCCCCGGCGAGGCAGGCGAATCGCTTCCAAGGTGAAGCACTTTGCCTTCGACCGCAAGAAACGCTACTACGGGCTGGGGGTGGTGGGGAAGTGGCTGAACAGAACATATCGCCGCAGCCTGAGCAGCATCGTGCAGTCACAGCTGGAGATCACCGACAGCCACCGGTGAGGGAGGGGGACCAATGGCACAGGGATGTGCACGGGACACCCCGGCTCTAACTCAGATCCCTCAATGCTTGAGGATCAGAGCTTGTAGTGTCACTTTGTCCAGTGATCCTTGAGCTGCTCAGTTTCTGGGTCCTGTCCCCCACAGGCCATATTTCACATACTGGATCACCTTTGTCCACATCCTCATAACCTTGCTGGTCATCGGCACCTACGGCATTGCCCCCATCGGCTTTGCCCAGCATGTGACAACAGACTTGGTAAGTTTAAGAGCCGTTGTCCTGGGGGGACTGTGACCACTGGTGTCCCATACTGTCATGTTCTATGCAAGGGCTGGGAGTATCTTGGGAGATTCCTGCTGTTTGAGAGACTCCATGAAATAGCCAGGGCAGGAGGATGACCAGCAGCATGTTGCAGCAGCATTGTGGTGGGAGCAGAGCTGTTCTCCCTCCAACCTTGCTGGTGGGACCACAGCCCTTTCCCTTGGGTGAAGGGGGCTGCTCATGAGTGGAGAGAGAGGGGGGTACATCCCCTGCTTCCCCTCTGGGAGCTGATCCTGACCTCTCTCGGCAGGTGCTGAGGAACAAGGGTGTCTATGAGAGCGTTAAGTACATCCAGCAGGAAAATTTCTGGATTGGGCCCAGCTCGGTAAGGACCCTGCCAGATCCTTGGCCCTCAGTTCCAGGCTCTGCCCTCTGCTCCCCTTGCCCTGAGCTGTGGGGGTCATCTGAGGTGCTCCTCTCCTTGGGGGTAAAGCTTGACACTTTATTCCACCTGCTGCCCTGGGCCCTCGGTACCCCCATCCCTCTGGGACCTGCAGCATCACAGTGGGATGGTCAGAAGAGACCCCATTCCCTGCCCATCTGCCTTCCCCCGCTGGGGTAACAGAGATTTGTGTCTATTGCCTGCTGAGCTCTCCCCAGAGGCAGCTGGAGGGAAGGGAGGTGTGCAGAGAGAGCATCCCCTAGACTGGCATCTCCCTCCCAGATTGACCTGATCCACCTAGGAGCCAAGTTCTCCCCCTGCATCCGGAAGGATAGGCAGGTGGAGCGGCTCATCCAGCGCGAGCGGGACCGGGAGCGCAGCTCCGGCTGCTGTGTCCAGAACGACAACTCAGGCTGCATCCAGACCCTGCCACAGGACTGTTCGGTGCGTGCCACTGCCATGGGCACCAGGAAGTGCTGGTGATCCCTGGGGAAGAAGGGGAAACCATCTCTGCCCTGCACAGCACCACACGGGGTGCTTGCAGGGTCAGAGCAGTACATTCCCCGCCATATCCTTGGTCTCTCCATCCTTTCCGCAGGAGACACTGGCGACGTTCATCAAGTGGCCGGGCAGCAACGCGCCAGCCATGAGCTCAGGGGAGAAGCGAACGTCGGGAGCTGTGTGTCACCAGGACCCCAGGTAGGAGTGACAGCTGGACAGAGGAAGCACAATCACCTGGCTGTGTGCAGGACGTGGCAGGAGGCGGCCCAGGGCTGCCTTTCTGGCTTGGATGTCTTGAATCCTCTTGCACACCATAGGAGAGTGATAAGGAAGAGGGAATCAGTGGGAAACTGGAGTGGGGTCTGTCCTAAATGCAGGCAGCAATGGGCAATGCTGTTGTGTTGGCTGGTCCCTGCTGGGATGGGCAATACTGAGCGAGGCATCAGTGAGGTTGTGTGAGAGGGATGAGTGCTGTGGGGTTCACCTGTGGAAGGAGCTGCTGTGGGATGTTGTGGGACACCCCTTGGTGGTCAGGATCCCTCCCAAGACAGGGAAAGGAGGGCTGTGTGTGCCTGAGGGGATTACTGGTCTGCAGGGAGGGATGTGTTGGGAGAACCCACATGACTCACCCACCTTCTCCTGCCAGGACGTGTGAGGAGCCAGCATCCAACCCACCCCACGTGTGGCCAGATGACATCACCAAGTGGCCGGTAAGAGCCTGGTGCTGCTGTGAGCTGGTGGCAGCAGGCAATGAGCTGGGCAGGAGGCTGCAGGGAGGGCCTGGGGCTGGACTCTGAACAGGGCTCCTCTCCCTCCTGTTTCTAGATCTGCACCTACGAGACCAAAACCAACCACACTGGCTTCGCCCACCTGGACTGCCAGATCAAGGGCAGGCCCTGCTGCATCGGCACCAAGGGCAGGTGGGTTGCAGCGATGAGGACACCCAGCTTGGCTCCCTCCTCTGCCCTCCTGCCTTATGTTGTCCCATCAGTGTCCAGAACTGTGCCAGGGTGGGGAGGGAGATTATAGAGCTTTGTAGGGTGAGAAGTGTGGTGGCAGCAGGACCAGTTGCCAGGAGCAGAGGGGGATGCTCAGGGGAGCAAGGGAGTGTGCCCTGCCCCGAGCAAGCCCCCTGCCTGCCCTCTGCCAGCTGTGAGATCACGACGCGGGAGTACTGCGAGTTCATGCACGGCTACTTCCATGAAGAGGCAACGCTGTGCTCGCAGGTGAGCAGGGCCGGGGGACATGGCCTTGGATGTGGGATGCAATGACAGCAGCCATGCTGATGGCAAAGTATCCTATCAGGAATGGGATGTGGATGAGATGGGTGTGAGCAGATGGGATGCAAATTGCAGGGACTTGCCCAGCTTTTGGTTGGGCTTCTGCTGCTGTGGGGCAGGATGAAACATAGGGCTTGAGCCAGCCTCACCTGGCCAGCACCAGAGTCCTTGGGAAAGGCACATCCTCGGCAGGAAAACAGCGCTTCAGCATCTCATGGGGCACTGGGGATGCCCAGCTGCTGTTTTTTCAGCACCTGAGCAATGCAGGTGCCCCACACCACTCAGGGTCCCCCAACAACTGGCGCACGGCATCAATGGCCACACATCCCTCTGACCCATCCTTTGTTCTCTGTGGCCTTGGGGTCAGGGCTAAGCCATCACCACCCCCTCAAACCCTCTGCCTTTGCAGGTGCACTGCCTGGACGAGGTCTGTGGCCTCCTGCCCTTCCTCAACCCGGAGGTCCCTGACCAGTTCTACCGCCTGTGGCTGTCCCTGTTCCTGCACGCTGGGTGAGCCACAGCCTGCTGCACCTGCAGTGTTGGGGGGACTGGAGATGGAAGTGTCCGTTGGGATGGTCTGGGACCCTTGGTGGGGTGGGAGAGAAGAGGGGAGGGCATCCCCAGGTGACAGTGACACGTGCTGTCAGTGCAGGGTGTTTTGTAAGATGTCTTGTGTCCTGGGGCAGTGGGTGGGAGGGCTGGGCAGGGGTCTCTAACACAGAGTCTCTCCCTCAGCATCCTCCACTGCCTGGTGTCGGTGACTTTCCAGATGACAGTGCTGCGGGACCTGGAGAAGCTGGCGGGCTGGCATCGCATCTCCATCATTTTCATCCTCAGTGGCATCACAGGAAATCTGGCCAGTGCCATCTTCCTGCCCTACAGGGCAGAGGTGAGGGCTGAAGGGGGGCTCTGTGCACATCACCTTGAACCCAGCCAGGGACTCAAGGATACCATTCCCCATCCCAATCCTGGCAGAGGTTTGGGGAAGAGGCTGGAGCACAGGGCTCTCATCCCCTGGCAGGTTTTGCTGCAGGGAGGGTGAGAGGCTGGCACCCCAGTAGCAGGAGGAGAAAGTGTCTCTGCCCCACGTGTGGTGTTTGCACATGCCGTGTGTGTCACGCGTCCCCACGTGTCCCTGTGTGTGCAGGGTCCCTGGGCAGGCAGATGGCTAATCTGCTGCCAGCCAAACCTTGCCAGGCTTTAAATGAGATCATGCCAAGCACCCTAATCCCCTTGGGGGTGCGTCAGGATAGGGCTGGGGCAGGGCTGTGCTCTGGGAGGGAGTGATGCTTTCTGGCTGCTGAGTCACAGAAAATACCAGCTCCATCAAAACAGCTCTGGTTTTCCCTTCCTCTCCCTCCCATGCCAGGACTCCCACCCCTGACCTCCACACAGAATCCTGCACAGGGATGCAGGAGTCAAATATGTTTTGCAAGGGGAAGAGACAGTCCACGGGGATATGTCTAGGGTGGCATGTGCAGGGTCTGGCCATGACTTCTCCCATCCCTGCAGGTGGGCCCTGCCGGGTCCCAGTTTGGCCTCCTGGCCTGCCTCTTCGTGGAGCTGTTCCAGAGCTGGCAGGTGCTGGAGAAACCCTGGAAAGCATTCTTCAACCTCTTTGGCATTGTCCTCTTCCTCTTCATCTGTGGCCTCTTGCCCTGGATTGACAACATCGCTCACCTCTTCGGTTTCCTCAGTGGCCTCCTGCTCTCCTTTGCCTTCCTGCCCTACATCACCTTCGGCACGATGGACAAGTACCGCAAGCGCGCCATGATCATCGTGTCCCTGCTGGTCTTTGTGGGGCTCTTCGCCTCGCTGGTGGTCTGGCTCTATGTCTACCCTGTGAACTGGCGCTGGGTGGAGTATCTCACCTGCCTGCCCTTCACCAGCAAGTTCTGCGAGAAGTACGAGCTGGAGCAGGTCCTGCACTGACCCTGCCGGCGGGGACAGGGCTGGGAGAGGCACCAGTGGTGGTGTTTTCCATGGGGTGGGTCCTCAGCAGCCCACGGGAAATGGCAGGAATGGGACAGACCCTGGGCACAGCTTCATCCTCAGGGGTGGAGTGTTTGGGGTCCTGCTCAGTGCTGGGGATGCAGTTTGGTGCAGGCCTGAGCCAGCTCTGCCTTGCATCTCTTTGGGGCTGCCTCCTGAAAAGCCATAACTGGTTTGGGGACCGACTCTGGCTGCTGCCTGTGTGGGGAAAGGGCTGAAGGGAGTCAGATTTTGGTGTATCCACGGCCAGGCTGGACTCCCAGCCCTGGGGTGACGCTGCCAAGGTCTCCAGCCTGTGTCCCTGCCTGCCTGGGGCCCTGTCCCACCTTGGTGGTTCCAGGCGATGCAGCTCATACTGTGAACACAACCCCCTTTTTGCAGGGGCACTTCTTTTTTTCTGCAGCTCTTTAGGCCCAGGGTTTCCCCACTTTGGACTCCCTGGAGTCTTTATCATTGCTCTGACATGTTCAGAGCTGAGCTTCCAAGGTATTTTCCAGTTTCATTCCTCCTGAGGCCCTGAAGGAGGCTTGTGCCTCCCCACCTGACTCCTCACTAGATGGAGAGACAGGACTCAGGGCAGGGGGTCTTCTCTTCCCCTTATTTCAATGAAATTCTGTTTTTGGAAGTGGAGAAGCAGGACAGACTGTGTCTGTAGTGCCATAGTGAAAATAGGCAGGCATGGAGAGAAACACCCTGTGGGGCTTATGTGGCTGCTTCTGAAGCCCACAGACCTCTCAAGAAGCTGTTGGTGCTTCCACCTTCTGCCTTGAGTCCCTGCTGTTACCTTTTTCCCTTTTTCAAAGCGTAGAGACCCAGGTAACCCTCCCTTCCTGCAGCAATGCTGTTCAGTTGGAGAAGTGCAGGATGGAGAGGTTGCCTTCCCCCTTCTCTGCCCGAGGCTGCACATTCCCACCTGTCCCCAGCCCTGGGCTGCTCTCCTCAGCATCTCCTCCTCCTTCCCATCAGCCATGGCATGAAGGCAGGTCCTTCCTGGGGTCCAGGTGACCCCTCTGGGCTGGTTTGCACCCAGGGTGGTGGCAGGATGCCTCTCCCCTGTTATATGTTACTTTGGTGCTGGAGGCCTCAGTGCTTTTTGATGGAGGCAGGTGGGAATCCCGCAGTTAGGATGTCCTGAGTATTCAAGGGCTGGGAGCTTGGCTCCCCCTTCACAACCACTTGCCAGGTGATCCCAGAAGCCTGCATCCCTCCCTGCACCCTGGGCCGGTTTTCAGCCCTGCTCCATCCCTGCAGTTGCTGCTCCAGCCAAAGACAGACACTTCACCTCATTTGTCTCTTTTTGATACTTTTTTAAAAGCTGTGGGTTTTTTCCCCCTTAATAAATTTCTACCTGTATTTAATGAGACACATGAGGCCTCTTATCCTTTCTCAGGCCTGGGGATGTGGCACTTTTGGACGGTTCTGGTTGTTTTGGTGATGGTTGGTGTGGCACACAGGGAGGATGAGTGGGCAGTGCCTGGGACTGGTGCCCTGGGTTGCTCCTCAAACCCTTCCATGGGAGGGGACAGCATTTGGAAGGTCTCAAGCAGAAGTAGTCAAACACCTGGATCCATGGACCTTCCTGGCCCTGGCCCATGGGCAGAGCCACCCCTGCCTGTATCCCACCCTTTACTGGATGACCTGAGGCTGGATTTGGCCCTTCTCCCTTGAGGCTGAAGTGCCCCAAAGGATACTGGATTGCTCCCCTTTGCCAGCTGGTGCCCTCCCTCTGGCCTTGTGACAAGGTGATGGTAAGAGCAGAGCAGGAACACACATGGGCTGTATAGAAAATCACTGCCACATCTTTATTTGCCTGAGGTGTTTGCAGAAGGCTTGTCCTGGTCCAGTTGTGGGTTTGGGACAGGGAGGACCAAATGGTTTGGACTGGCTCCCTCAGGAGACTCCTCAACATGCAGCTGGGAGTGGCCATGGGTTGGAGATGTGCTTCAAGGGGTCTGGAAAGATGGCTGTGATAAGGGGGGCAGCTGCCTGGTCTGGGGGCTGCTCAGAAAGAGCTGGGAGGTGGTGTGCTCCACTTGTGGTGGTGGGAGGGGCTGCAGGGCTGGGGGCACGTTTATGTAGGGGCTCTGCTGGCTGTGTCAGCAAAGGGTGATGGGCATAAGTGCCCTTAAACAGCCCCAGCTGCTCCCAGGGCAAAGCCTTCCCATACCAGGGGCTCGTGGTCCTACAGCCCACCCAGACTTGCCACCACAGTCCCGGCTAAAGCAGAGCCCAGAGAGTTGCTTCCAGCAGGATCAGGCAGAAATTTCTGTGCCCAGCCCTGCCAGGATGTGATGGGGCCAGGTTGATGTGGCTGGAAGGCAGATGTGGCAGAGGGTGTAGCTGTAGCCAGGGCCAGCCAGGGAAGGTGGTTGTGGTGGGGATGGAGAGGGGCTGCAGCCTCTTATCACCTCCAGCCTCTCTCCACCTTCCTCCAAGCCAGGCTGGAGCAGAGGGGGCTCAGCAGCCGCTGTTCCTGCGCACGAAGGCGTGTCCCCGCACAGAGTGCTGCATCTCAATGAAAGCCAGGTCCCCCACCGTCACCTCGCAGGGACCCAGCGGCTCGAACCCACACTTCTGGTAGAAGGGCACGAGGAAATCTTCGCACATGAGCAGGGCTCGACGAGCAAAGGGCAGGCACCGCAGGTACTGCAGGTACCGCCACATCAGGATGGAGCCCTTGCCCTGCTGCCGGAAGGTGCGGTGCACGGCCAGCACGTGGATGTGCACGGCTGTGCCCTGCGGCTTGTGCAAGGTCAGCGCTGCCTGCCAGGGGGAACAGGGGTTAGTGGGACCATCCTGCTTGTGTCTGGATCCCCACCCCAATAAACCATTGCCCACATCCCCTCCAAAGGAAGAAGGGTCCCGGTGCCTTCCCACTTCACCTCCCCCCATCATCTGTAGAGACTTTGTAATTTTAAAATGAATGTTGAGGGAAATTACTTGGCAGATTTTTTAATGGCGTTGTTCAAATTTATTAATGAGGAGGTTCATTTCCACCAGAGCAGCCCTGTAGCAGTTAGTCTTGGGAGAAGATGTGGTGAGTAGCCTGGGGGCCTCGGAAGCTCCTCCTGGTCCCCATGCTCTAGCCGTGTCTCTCCCAGTATATAAGGTGGGAAAAACAGGGTCTTACCTGACTGAGCCTCTCCTGATCCCAGAGGGAGCCGATGATGAATGCCACGAGCCTCCCTTCCTCAAACCAGCCAAGGGAGAGCTCTGGGCACAGGTTCAGAAAGTGACGGATCTCGTCCAGGTGGAGGGGACAGTCCCCAGAGACGGATATAAAAGCTGGATGGAGGAGATGATGGTGAGCACAGTGAGGGGGACCAAGGATACCTGGACCCAGAAAAACTCCCAGCATGGATGTAGGGGAGAGAAAGCAGGGTGTGATGGGGAGAGATGGCATGTGTCCTGCTGCCTGCTATGTTTAAAGGACTTCTAAGAGTCATGCATGGTTCCAGGGAGCAGCTCTGCTCCTCCAGCAACAGCCTCCCATGGGCCAGTGGCCAGCTCCCTCCCCTCACTGCTAATTCCAGAGCTACAGCAGTAAGTGCTGAGCTGAACTCCTGGCACATCCCCAGCTGCCCTTACCCCTTGGAGAGAAGGGAGAAATGGGCTGGGTGTCTGGGTGAGGTGACTGGGATGGAGGGAACGTTTCAGGGAGTGCATCTCAAAGTGCCCCTGTGCAGCTGGAGGCAGCAATGTCCTTCCTCTCCCTTTCCCCTCTCCTATCCTGCTCTCTGGCTCTCACAAGACTGTTATGGGAGAGCTGCTCCCCAATTACCTGGTCCTACTCAGCCCAGGGCATCATCACCTACCGTCCCCACCCTAGGCTGAGCTGAGGCTGTAGCTCTCCAGCTCATTAACCACAACTCCCCCACCTCATTAGGGAGCCCGTGGTGACCTGGCCACAAGTCACAGCCACTGCATCCTTCCCATAGGGACACACTTAGCAGGGTTTGCCACCACGGTGTGCCCTCAAGGAGCACAATGGAGCGGTGAAGGGAAGGGATGGGTCATGTCCAGCCGACGGACCTGCCCAGGGCACCCCGTTACCTTCGCGCTCGATCTCGAACACGCTCACGGCATCCTCGGGGCTGAGGCAGCGGAACTCGCTGGCGGGCAGCGTGTGCCGGCGCTGGCCCCCGGGCGAGCTGCGGGGCGACCTCAGGTGAATGGGCTTCAGGAAAGGCAACGCGCTGAGCGCCGGCATCCTCTTCCTCCTCCTGGTGGTGCTGCCTGGCTTCCCACTGATCTGCCCGGGGCAGCCTCTGCCGGCTCCCAGACCCGGCGGCTCGGCACAGTACTCCAGACAAGCTCCTCCAGCACTTTTAGCTGCAGGAAATACCTGTTGATGGCAGCCAGGATTAGGTTGCTTGTCCCTCTTTTCCTGTCCATTGTGTGTGTATACAGCAAATACCCGCCCACAGTGACCCTGCCTGCCCTCGCTGCAAGCTGGGGAATGGGAGGCTGGCACTAGCTGTGGGCTGAACAAACCCCACGGACTAGGGGTACAAAAGCCCAGTGATTCAGGTGGTGAGATGGAGCAGAGAGAGGGGCCAGGGCTGTTAGAGCAGGAGCAGGTTTGGAACTGAGCATCCAGCCCATGGCAGCATCAGGCAGGACAGCCCTGGGGCAAGTGCAGCTGCTGCCCTGAGGTCAGGCAGGGTGAGATGTGGCTGCAGGAATCCAAGAGGCTGCAAAAATAAGCATCTCAGTGTGAAAGTTTCCTGTGATGCTCTTGTGTTTGTGATGCAGCACAGCTGTGCCTGAACAAGAGGTTAGGGCCAGGCCAGTGAGCATGGACTGAGGTGCCCTGGCATGGACACACATCAGGCAGCCAGAGCCACCTCTGTGAGGCAGCACGACCTGACAGGATCTACATCCTTCTCCAGCTCACTCAGCAGGTAAGTGACACAGCTTAACCTTTGTCGGGCTCTTAGGTCATGTCCACACTCAGGCATGGGTCCATGGCAGGACTGAAGGAGTGCCTGAGTCTGCAAGCCTCGAATATTCTCCCTGCTGAGATGCCCCCAGGCTCACCCCTGCCCCAGGAGCTTTGGGTAGCATAATCTCACCAGCCACAGCCCATGCCAAGACTCTCCACCTGCAACACGAGGTCCCAGATCCCCGGGTTCCCCCAGGAGGGTCACCAGGACCTGAGCTCACCCAGAGCACTCATTCTGCACAGCACAGACAAATCCCTTGACCTGGATCAGAGCCTGTGGCTTCAATCTGCCTCTGCTTTCACGTGTGAGTGAACCAAGTTAATAAACCCAGAAAGAACCACAAACTGAGTGAATAACTTTACTAAGCACATGCATCTCACAGGCAGAAATAGTGGCCATAGCTCCCAGACCCATCCATCCATCCATCCCTGCTCAGCCCAATATTCAAGCAATTTGCAGCAAAGCCAGAGCAAAGCCAGGTCATTTTTGATTATTGTTTCAGAGGTGCCGGCTTTCCCTGCTAATTATAGGCTTGCCTCCAGCTAATAGGATTTATGGAAACAAAAGCATTACCAGCACAAACATTGCGCAGGGCAGAACCGGCACAAGCTGGGAATTTTCCATCCTGAAATGCCGAGGGCTGGGTGCTTGAAATGCCAGTCTTATCCAGTCTGCAGTGAGACACTGTGGTGTTGGGATTTATTTACAATGAATTGCTGTTTTGGCAGTGGATGTGTATCTAGGGGATCAGATCCATCAGGGAGAGGGGGTTTCCTTGGCAGGAGAATTATTTAGCATTCCCAATGCTTGTTTTAGTAACCAAGGACTGACTGAACTGGTGCTGGAAATGGGTGATTCATGCTCTTGCAGGAGGCAAATAAAAGAGGTGAGCTGGAGGGAAGAGTGGGGTACTAGCAGGGGGGGTTGTAGTGTTCGTAGAGTTTATTATCAAATCTTCTGGAACTCTTCATCCTGCTAATTGGATTAGAGGTTCATCTACATGGATAAATCCCAGAGCAGGCAAGAAGGTAGGCTCAGGGGACCTAGAAAATGCAACGGTGGTTTGATCCTGGGTGGTGCTGAGTGCCGGGGGCAAGGTCTGGAGATGCTGCTGGATCAGACCCAGGATAGCAGTGCAGGGATGGCAGGGCAGAGAGGTCAGCTAAGTATGGCCTCAGGCATTCCAGCTGCCATGGGAACTATGAAGCTGAGTTTTGGAATCACAGAATACTCTGGATTGTAAGGGACTATTAAAGGACCATTAGTTCAACCCCCCTGCAAGGAGAAGGGACAAATTCCACTAGATCAGTTCCTCAGGGGTGTTTGCTCACCCATAGCCACCACTCAATGCTCACTGTCCAAGAGCAAGACTTTATCCCAGAGCATATGAAGGCTGGAAACAACTGAATCATGGAAAGTCTCTACAGGGACAGTCACAGAACTGAGGGGCTCAAGGCCTCTTGTGCAAGTGTCTGCCCCATTCCCATTAGAGATAACTGGGAAAGGGCAATCAGATCCCTGCAGCTATTTTTAGAAATTTCCAGAGACTCCAGCAAGCCTAGAGCAGTAGTTGGTGATAGGGAAAGGCTGCTCTTTGGCTTGTTTTCCCTGTACTTCTTCCTCTCCAGCATTTTATTCCTGGCAACCCAGGTTACACAGCTGGAGGGCTTAAATATTTGTGTTTGGGATTTTTGAAATTAATTTCTTGCTCTGCTTCTCAGCTTCCTGCAGACACAAAGGTCTTCTGGGGAGGGGGGAATACATAGAACCTGCAGAGCACAGAGGAACCAGCCATGCCCCCCATCCCCAGAGACAACCCCGGGCCCTGCACAGCCATGGGAGCACCAGCACTGCTCTTACACTGGGGAGCATCCAACCTGCAGAGGTGAGAGAAACTCACCCCACGTCACAGAGTAAGTGACAAGCAGAGTGATGAGGAAAATTCTCTCTCCCTGGCTCAAGACATCTGTCTTCCAATGCTCCAACACAGCCTCCTGTCTTTGTTGAAGTCATTTATACCCCAGACTGAATTTTGTGCTGTAACTTCTTGCCAGTGCTGCCAGAGAGGAGCCCACATTTATGTGTCGTAGCAGCAAACCAAAAGCTTGCTCTGTAAATTTCTCCCCTGCCCCTTGATTTTGTGCTCCAGAATCAGACCATCTATATGGTCCTGAGAGATGCTCATGTGTAAATAAACAGGCAAGTCCTCAGTACCCCCCCAACAGCATATTTTATTGTTACTAATGTCTGCCCGGGTTTGAAGCTGGATTTTTTAAATTAGTTGATAGTTAGGAGTAATTCACCCAGTTTTGAAGTCAAATATTCTGTGCAAAAGAGCTTGAGTTCTTCCCACACCCAGAACACAGAGGGCTGTGGTGAGAAGAGTCCCTACAGTGGGGTTTTGGTAGCATGTGTTGGAAGCGTAGAGATGGGACATGGGATGAGAATCACACCTTTCTCTACACCAAAAATCACTTCTCAGCAAGCTAAGCTGCATGCACCAACCTCTCTCCTCTCTGGGGCAATTCCCCACATCCTGGGAAACAAGGGCAAGTCACAGTGGCCAGGGGACCACCAGCTGTCCCCAAGGCTGTCAGTGCCACAGGGATGTGACAGAAATGGGAGTGCTTACCGGACGGGGACCCCACGCTGCTCCTCTGCCCGCCTGGCTCCAGTGGTGCTGCCTCACTGCTGGCAGGAGAGGAGGATCTGGGGTTTTGCCTCCCCTCCTCTGCCTGCACCCTCTGGAGCCACTGCTTATATATATTTGTTATTTATGGAGCACGTGATGACATCCTAAGGAGTTTATAACTCTGATGAAAGACAGGGAGAGGTGAGAGGCTTTGAGGTGACAGGCCAGCAAAAGGATCCCATTAGGCTTTTTTTTTTTTTCACCTGGCGTGACTGGCTGCAGATGGATAAAGCATTTAGCTGATTGCTCTGCAGGCTGGGCAGGGAGAGCAGGGGACTTAGCCAGGCAAGGAGAGCAGTGTCCTGTGCCTGATCCAGACCTCTCCAAGAGCATCGAGAGCCAGGAGGAAGCCAAAGGCAGCCCTGGCCAGAATGGATGAGCTTTCCTTGTAACAAGGATGGGGAGGCTGCTGATTGTGCTAGGGTCATCCCTTGGGCTTGAGCAGTGGGGTTTCTCAGGGGAATCAGCTGGCTCCTGGTAGGATGGGGGGCTCAGACATAAGGTTTCCTCCCCAGGGAGCTTACGCCAAAAACCAAGCATCTCTCCCCCATGCAACCCTCGGTCCCTGGGAGCTGTTACATAAGAATCTGGACAGGCAGAACAGACAATATTTGTCCCCATCAGGACACACACAATAAAAGGGGGATTATCCCAGGCGTGAACATAATGTTGGAATCATCATTATCATCATGAACCAGATGCAGCCCTGAAAGAAGCCTGGAGCAGGAGGCAGAGCTGGCTTTGCTCCACTGGAGACATTTTCAGGACAGCTCAGGACCTGCTTTAGTTTCCAGCCATGGGCAAAGTGACCTGGAGCTATGCCCTTATCTCTCTCTTTTAAGTTTATTTCATGGAATCAAAAGAGAAGTATGACCCAACAGCTTTCTGCTCTTCAGAAATGGCATTTCAGAGCAGCTCTCAGCCATTAAAAGAGCCCAGCAGAGGCTGGCCCGTGGCTGGAATAGTCAAGCAGGGATGCTGCATTCCCCAGTTTTAGTTGGGTCTGTCTCTTCCTGATCCCACACAGCTGCAGAGGGTCAACAACTCCATTAAATGAGAGCCACAGCAGTGTACCGAGATTTACATATTTAGCAGCTCTCTCAGCATCTTCATAGAGCCCTGAGCTGTCATTGCAGCCCCGCAGCCCGGCTGGCCCCTCTGCTGAAGTACCCACTCAGGAAGACAGCAATTATCTCCGGGGAGGATTTGCAGCAAGGGGCGACGTGTGGGAGGCAGATGAATCACGATTCGCCCCCACCTCTGCCAGGCCCTGCAATGAAGCCATGCACACGCAGCTCAGAGGCTCCTCAGCTGCCCATCCCGGCCATGCCCCATTATCCCCGTGCTCATCAGGATTAAGCTGCTTTGGGCAGCTGCAGCCCTGGCTTTCAGGGGCAGTGTCTGCCATCTCAGGGGATACAGAGGGCATTAGGATCCTCCCCTGTGTGACGCCGTCAGAGAGGTCTCTCTCCCAGACTCACATAATTCCCATGCTGGATGCTGTTTACATCCCTGTTTAACACCTTCCCCTGGCTTAGCCATGGGGACCTACTTTTCCAAGAAGGTGATGCTTTTCTCCTGGCAATGACCTAACAGGGATGGCAGCAGGGATCTACAGCTTGGCATCACTACCAGGTCAGCTGTGGGCTCTGATTTCACTCTCCCTTGTCTCCTGTCTTTTCATCACTTGTGCTGCTGCTCGTTGTTGCTGTAACTTTGCAACAGGATGTGACTCTTTGGACTTAGTACTTTCCAGCACTTGTCAGGCTGCCTACCTGCTGCTTTTATCCCCCAGTGCTCCCTCTCATGCTGTCAAGAATGGTTTTAATTCACCACCTGAGAAGCCAGTGTGCCTCCAGCCTCCCTGCTGGAGTGGGACATTCCACGTAGCTTAGGAACCTGCAAGGTGCTGCTCTTCTAAAACAGCAATGCAGGGTGGCCATCCCCAGCCTCTAAATGGGCCCTAGAGGGGCTGGTCCTGCTCTGTGCTCTGAAGTGTTAATATATATATTATATACATAACATGCAAGTATACATGTAGGTGCCTTTCCTCTGGCATGCTCCTCTTGGCCCACCAGTTCAGCTGATGCCCTTCTGTGAGAGTTCAGGGCTGATTCTCTTCAGTCAGTCACAGGGAGCTGGGGAAGGGATGAAGGGATGAAAGGATGCTACTTTACAGCTTATTTCAGTTCAGGGGAAACAGGCTTTGAACTTTGGCTTAGACCAGCAGTAGATAGACAGCTGCCTCCACAGTGCTGGTGTATCTTGTTACTCCCCTCCATGAGCCTTTGAGGAAAGGGAACAATCAAGTTTGGGGGACAGTTTCAGCCATGCCTGCTTGGCCATGGCAACCTCAGTGAAAAGCAGGAGATGGGGGGCTGAGACCTCTGGAGCACAGCACTTGTAGTAATTAACTTTCTCCTTCTCCCTGTGGGGCTGGGGTTTGTAACTAGGTCACGGCCAGTCCTGACACAGTTCCTGGGAGGAAGGAGGATGGGGTTCAGCAGGGGCAGCAGGGGCTGCAGGAGCTGCTGTAGGATGAGAGGGCTGGACAGGTGGGAAGGGCTTGGCAGAGGCAGCCCCACTCTCCAGTCCCAGACCTCCAAGCAGTTTAGATCCAGTTCTGGCTTTGGGAAGAGGCAGTCTGGTGATTGTTGTTTCTCCTGTTTCTTACAGGAGCTCTCCTGCCCTTGGTCCAGCTCCAGCCCTGGCACTCTGCTGCTGAGAGCCAGGATGACCATGGAGATGGCTGGGGACCATATACCACCTATGGGGAAGAAAAATCCTGGAGAGCAAGGCTGAGCATGGACCAGCCCCATCAGGGTATTTGTAAGGTCTTGGTCTCAGCAAAGAGACTGAGAGGAGGGAGCAGAGGAGGATCCTACTCACACAGAGCTGTACATGTACAGAATGACACTACTCTGAGCCATTTGTGGGGAGGGCCAGTGGTGTTTGATCAGGGCAGCACAAACAAGGAGAGAAGGGCTGGGTAATCCCATGCAGGAGCATAGGATCAAGGAATCAGAGAATGCTTTGAGTTGGAAGGGACCTTAAAGACCATCTAGTTCCAACCCTGTTACCATGGGCAGGGACACCTTCCACTAGACAAGGTTGCTCCAAGCCCTGTCCAACCTGGGCTCAAATAGGGCACCAGGCACTGACAGGGCCCCATTCCCAGGGGAGTGGCATTCCCTGCCCACCCAGCCTCCGGACATTTTTTGGTGCACTAAGGCAGGATGAAGGATTGCCATATGCTGCATCACTTGGTAGTATTTCTTTCCCCTGATGTGATCAAGACTCAGGGATTCCTGATGAGCTGATTGTCTTCGTGATGGTGATAAACTCCCAGCTATCGCTGTGGGCGGGTCTGGTGGCATTCCCTGTGACAGGAGCAGCGAGCTCTGCGCTGAAGCACCTTCCCTGGAGGCACCAGCTCTTCCCAGCAGGGACTCTGCATCCGGGAAGCAGCAAAAGAGGAAAATACTGGGCGGGTTGGCCAGAGAGGGATTGCAGGACGGAGCAGAGGCAGGTTGAGGGCTCGTCTGCTCTGAGTGCGGAGCTCCCCAGCCCGGAGGACAGTGTCCGGCTGCAGCCCTGGGGTTTCGAGAGGAAATGCAGCCCCTGGGGACCCGCGGGCCGGTGCCACCCGCTCCCCCCGCCACACCGGAGCCGCCGGGAGGTGACAGCCCACGAGGTGGCACCAGAGCCCCGCCGCAGTCCGGCACCGGCAGCGGGAGGGCATCCTGCCACCCTCCGGGAATCGCCAGTGCACATCCCGGCAACTGGTGGTCATTCCTGTATCCTGTGGACATCCCAGAACCTGGCAGATATCCCCACCACCCAGCAGACATCCTGGTACCCTGCTGGCATCCTCGGCAACTGCCAGGTATCCTGCTATCCTGTGCCTGGCAGGCACCCCAGGACCCTGAAGGCATCCAGGTACCCTGCACACATCCCAACAGCTGCCCCTTAAAGCCTGAAAGGCCTGTGCAAAGATGCCCTGTGAGAGTTGCATCCAGTGCCAGCTGGGTTGCAAGGAGGAAGGACAGGGCTTGCTTTTCACCAGTATCTCTACAGGCAGACAATGGGTATCCTGGGTATCCCAGCATCCCGTGGCCATCCCAGCACCTGCTGGGCATCTTGGCACCTTCCTGGCATTCTGGCACGCTCTGGGCACCAGCATCTCAACAGTATCACCAAACTACCATAAGGTGGTTAGGTCACATGGGCATCTGGCTTCCAGGGAGGATGTTCTGTAGAGGGAAGGTCATCACTTTCCAAGATGGCCTAAATAGCAAGAATTGTCCCTAAACTGGGTGTCAGGGCTGTTTGATGTGTCACTTCACAGACTTCCTGCATATTTTGCTAGGTGGTGTGACTTGCAGAGGTCCCTCAATGGAGGGCCTGACACTCAGGGACTGGAAAACCTGAAGCTCATCAGTGTTGTGGCAGCCCAGGCTGTTTTGTCCTGGAAAAGCGATAAGTCCTCCTTCAGTGCCACTTCCCAATGGAAGCACCTCAGATCTCCAGCTGGGATCACAGTGCAAAAACACACCCAGCTTAACTCCTGCTAATGAGCAAAACAGTCCTGCCTTGTCCCTGTTATAATCCCCCTACCGTGAGCCCAGCCACTTGTATAATGTGATTGTTTGCCTGGCTATTTATGGCTACCTGAAACCCCATCACTGCTCTTTCAGCACATAATTGCCCTGAAGAGGGAAAGATTCCATTTCCACACACAATTGTGCCTATTACGTGTATCTATATTTTATTAGCGGCTGTTGCAATGTACATTAAGGGCATGATGAGGAGCATCACTGTGCTGGATAAAGCTCTGCTTTGAAATATCGAGAAGAACATGGCACCAGCTCAAATGGAGCCAAAAGGCACCTTCTCCCCCTCCAAAGGTCCAATTTTGCTCCCACAAAGACACAATTCTGCCTGGCTGCAGAGAGAGAGGGGTCAGTACCTTATCCACAGCCCCATGGCTTTGGGGAGATGTGCCACACTCCTCTCTCCAGCACAGCAAGAGGGTGAAATCCTCATGCCAGAGGCACTTATGTGCTCAGCAAGTGCTGAGTGCTGCCTTTCAACTCTCCACCTTGTCCACTTCACAAAGGTCAGGGCTTCTGGACACAGGTCTGTATTCCCAGAAGCACATCCCTGGAAACAGCTATAAAACCACTGAATGGGTATTTTAACTGCTTTTCCAAAGGGTATTTCACTATTTTCCCACCCAATGGTCCCTTTTAACTCTATTCTGTTCCTTATCCCTGGGGTTGAATCCAAGAAATGCTCCGGCATGGAATCATGCCAACACACTGCCCTTCTGGTTAAATGATGCTGTAGGGAGCTGGCCTGTGGGCAGGCAGGTGCTGGAGTGTTTCACTGCCTGCAGCTCCCTGATTTGGAGGCAGGACAGGGATAGTTTGTACTTCACCATCACTTAGAGCATCCTGTGGCCCTGCCACCCACACCTCTGGATCACCGAGGAGCCGGGCAGAGCTCCCAGTGCATCCCACACCAACACACCACCTGCCTGCTCCAGCCTCTTCCCAGGGGTTTAGGGCCCTTTGCAAGGGTGGACAATCCCAGCAGGCCTGAGGAGAGGGTTCCAGAATTTCCGAAGTGAGCATGAGCAGACCTTTATCCTGACTGCTTTTCCTAAAAGCAGAGACCTTGGGAGGGGAACTGATAGCCAGCTGGTCAATCCACCCAAGGCAGAGCAGTCTGGCACTGATGGGAGGGAGAGGGCAAGAGGAAAACCACTGCTCTGCTGCTCCTGGGAGCTTTCCTGCAACAGAACAAGTCAGGCTGAGGATTTCAGGCATTTTCTTGATACTTCAGCCAGCACTGCACCAGCAGGGAGATCTAGAGAGCAAAGAGACAGGATATGTAGGGGTGAAGGACAGGCAGTGAAGTCTATTTCAGATTCCTTTAGTTCTTTGCCTGCCAGAGCAGTGGGATTTGCTCAAAAAACTCCTCTATTTACAAAATCTCTGCAGACTGGGGAAAAAACCCTTAGAGTCAGTGAAGCCAAATATTCTGCTCATTTGCACACCCTAATGAGGGCTTCTAGGAGCCACAAAAGCAAGACCAGGCTTTGATGTTGGCTGGAGATCAGCTCCCAGCAAAGAGCAGTGCCCAGTGCCAGGATGGACCCCCACCTGTGCCCAGGGAGATGGATGAAGCTGTGCAACCCCCATCACTGGGGACTGGGAGATGACATAGTGCAGCCCCCCACCAGTGGGGTCAGGGGTTGATGCAGTGCAGCACCCCCAGTCCCTGGGAACGACGCAGAGCCAACCTCCCCCCATCACTGGGGATGATGCAGTGCAGCCCCCCCATCTCTGAGGATCAGGGGATGATGCAGTGGAGCTCCCCCCATCACTGGGGATGATGCAACGCACCCCCCCTTCCCTGGGGATCACAGGACGGTGATGCAGACCCCCCTTCTTGGGGATAATGCATCTCAGCCCCCCACCCTGGAGATGATGCAATGCAGCCCCTCATCCCTGGGGACGATGATACAGTGCAGACCCCCCACCCCTGGGGATCAGTGGACGATGCAGCAGAGCCCCCCACTCCCTGGAGACAATGATCCATCACAGACCCCCATCCCTGGGGACGGTGATTTAAAGCAGCCCCCCCCATCCCTGGGGTCGGTGATAGAGTCGCCCCCATCCCTGGGGTCGGTGACAGATCCTCCACATTCCTGGGGGCGGTGACACCTCCCTTCCGCTCCTCCCTGTCGGTGGGCGTGTCCGATTCCCACGGCGGGAGTGTCTCCTCTCTCTATAGGCGTGTCCCCACTCGTGTCCCTTCTCTCTATAGGCGTGTCCGCTCCCTCTCTATGGGCGTGTTCCTCCCATGCCCGCCCCCCAGGGTGGGCGTGTTCTCTCATGTGTCCCCCCCTCTCTGGGCGTGTCCCCTCCCGTGTCCCCCTCCCTCTAGGCGGGCGTGTCCCTTCTGTGCCACGCCCCTATATGGGCGTGTCCCTCTCATGCCACCGCCCCTCTGTGGGCGTGTCCCCGCCCGGCCCCGCCCCCGGGCCGTTACTTGCCGCCCCTCCCCTGCCCTGCCCCCGCGCGCTCCCGCTCACCGGCGCCATGGCGGACCAGCCCGACGAGGGGGCCCCGGCACCGGCAGCCCCGGCCCCGCCGGCAGCCCCGGCCGCGGCTCCCCCCACCGCCCTGCCCCTCTCCGCCGCGCCGGGCGGCTCCCAGCGTCTGCTCTTCTCGCACGACCTTGTGTCGGGCCGCTACCGCGGCTCGGTGCGGTTCGGCCTGGTGCGGCTCATCCACGGCGAGGACTCGGAGGAGGACTCGGAGGAGGGCGGGCGCGGGGCCACGGCCGGGGGCGCCGCCAGCTCGGGCGGCTCCGAGTCGGGGGGCCCCGGCGGCGGCGGCGGGGAGGAGGGTCGCGCCAGCCCGCTGCGGCGGGGCTACGTGCGGGTGCAGTGGTACCCGGAGGGCATCAAGCAGCACGTCAAGGAGACCAAGGTAACCGGGGGTGAGTGGGCGGCCCCGGGTTTCTCCCTGCGGCCCTGGGTGTCTCCCCGGGGGCCGGCGGCGGCTGCAAGGCCGGGGCGCCGCCTCGGAGGCCTCCCGGGGCAGGCCCCGCGGGGCCTATGGGGGTGCGTCGGGGGCTCCCGAGGAAAGGGAGTTGCTGCCCGTTTCCCCCCCAACACCTCCATGACCCCCGTCCTTGCAGCGGCGGAGGTGGACGGTGCCCTCCAGAGGGTGAAGCGCAGTTTCCTTGCCTTCATCGCGCTCCCCGTGGCAGCCCGGCATGGATGCTGGGGCTGTGCGTGCGGGTGGCAGGGCACGGATGCTCTGCTGGGGCTTCACTAGGAGAAACCCCCCGTGAAGGTGATTTGAGCGAGCTTCCAGACCCGTCTTACTTGCCAGGGAATGCTGGTCAGTGTCTCTGCCTTTATTGCACAGTGTCGTCATCGCCTGGTGTAGGGGAGTCAGCAGCCGAGCAGGGAAACCTCCACTGGATAAAGATTCCAGCAGGAAGCACCCTTGGTTTGGATCTGCCCTTGTTTACGTGAGCCTCTGCCCCTTGCTGATGAGGCATATGTATAAACGTGTGACCTCGTAATTACATCTGATGAGCCACAGGGTGTAGGTCTGCCTTGGAATATTCCCACTTCCCAAAGTTGGTCTGGCGTGGGGTTTTAGCACGGGCTGACTGACAGCTCGGAGACAAAAGCGGGCGAGGGGGGCACTATAATGGAGCACAAAGGGGCTGCCAGGGATGGGCGTTGCAACGAGCAGGGCGGGCGCCTGCCCCGTCCCTGCAGGGCCCCCCTGCCCCTTTGGGCAGGCAGGAGGTCCCTGGAGAAGCGCCTGCTTTGGTGGTTCGGAAATGGCCCCGCACGCCGCAGGAGACGGGGAGACTGAGAGGCAGAAAGGTGTGTTGCAGTCCTACAGGCATTGCTAGGCTTGCCAGTGCTAGCAGAATGAGCTAAATTTAGGTGGTAGTGTCATTATACACGTGACCAGTTGGAGATAAGGAAAATGAAAACAGGTATTCAGAAAAGATGCTGCCATGTGATTTATTTCTACATCAAACAAAAAGAAAAAGCTTTTTTTCTCTAAAAACCCCACGTTTCAGTCCCTGCAGCCCTCCAATAAAATCTTTGTGTGCTGCTGCAGGAAAAATTTGTCCCAAGTTGAGTGTGGATTTTCAGCATCTAAAGAAAGCCACCTCGATTTGGGTGAGTAAACACGGCTTTAGTTGTTGCTATTGGGTTCCCAAATCCAGAAGCGTTAGCTCTGACTTCAGTCGCTTGGTAACTGTACCCTTTGCAGTGATGGAAAGAGCTGGACTGGGGAGGATCAGAAATCAAAGACAGTTATGTAAATAAATACACAGTCTGTCTGACTTTCCTTCTTGTGATCCTGCTCTGGTGTGGGTGGCTTTACCACTTGGGTAATGGACCCTGAGGAGAAGTTTCCTGAGTGCTTGAGAAATTTAGGTGTACTGCTATTGATTTTTTCTTTTGAAAAGCTGCCCACTGACAAAACTGAGAGGCATTGTGTACGGTCTGCAGTGCAGTCGGTGTTGCTAAAAACAAACCTGACACCATTTGAAACATGCAGTTGGACTGATGGTGGTTTTGTGGTTATAATCAGGTTTTTTAGCTCTCCATTTACCCAGCTCTTTTTGGGTTATACCGATGTGTGAGAACCAGCCAGGTAAGCCTGACAGGCTTGTCACTCACTGTCCATGCTGGGTGGGGTACAAACTACAGGCTGTGGTTGTTCTGCATCTAAAGTTTGTTGCCTTTTGGGTGCTGTTGCCCGAAGATACATCTTTTGGCTGCAACCGCCTCTCCAGCATCTTTGTCTGTGAGATTCTTCTTTGATGTCCTTAAAAATGTTAACCTGTCCCAGTCACAGCTAAACCATCCACTCCAGAGGGTGCTTATTGCACCCTTTTATTACCTTTTATTTCTCTACTTTTCATTCTGAAATAGGCAGAGGGTAAAGGTGTTCCTGGGGGCAGGGCCTTTGTGTGCCTATTTGTGCATTAGATCCTGCTTCCAGATGGAGGGCTGGTTGCCTTCCTACCTCCTGTTTGTCAGGTGATCTGTGAACTCTGGTGCACATACTGGATAGAGCAAGTGTTGTAACTGTGGGAGAAATAAAGTTGTTGCAGATTTTGAGGTTAGTGAAACAGCACCTTTGGCTCCCAGTGCAAAGGTCAAAAGTAGCTTTCTGTACCCAATTATAACCCTCCAGTTTTCCTGTCTTTTCTTTAAACTATGGGCAGTCAATTTTTAGGGTTTTTTTTAGCCAGAGAAAAGATTGGCCAATCACTTTTGCTGTTACTTCTACAAGTTCCACACTTTGTATTGCTCTTTCCTGTTGGGAATGGGAGGCAGAATGCCACTTAAACCCAGGCACACAGTCACTGATGTTAATCAGTAACAGGAACTTTCCCTTGAAATAGAGCTTAGCAGTTGGTACAAAGGCCCACCAGCTCCTCCAATAATTGTATATCTGAGCACATTCCTGCCTCTGGTTCCCCTGTTGACAGTCATTTAGCTGTATCACAACAATGATGTGAATAAAAGAGCCAGATTTCTTAACCCTCTGGCTCCACGTGCTCTTTTCCTACTTTCTGTGACCACTTAAAACACTGGGAAATCACTGTTGCTGAATATTGTAAACCCCAAGGAAACCTGAGAGGAGAAACATTTGGAAAAGGAAGCTATTTGCCATCCATGTCTTGCCTGACCCAACACACCTGCAGAGCAGATTCTCTGACTGGCTAAAGCCATCTCTCTTCTCATAGTACTTTTTGAATGCACATTGTAATTTGGAATGCAGATTGTAAAAGTTCTGTGAACTGGTGTGAACACTTGATGCTTTTTATGACAAATTAGCAGGACTACTTGAGACCCAGCTGAATTTTACTTTCAGGATTTCTCAGCTGTAGTTTGGCATTCCTGCTGCACACTTGGGCTGCTTTTGGGAACTTTACAGAAATGCTCAAATATTTTATGTATTAGTCAGAGGACTTTGAAATGCTGCTGCCCTTCCTCCTGCCTCTCACCTGAGAACCTTGGAACACTCTGCCGCCTTTCATTTTCACAAAGCTTGGGTGAGGCAGGTCTGCTTTCTGTGCAGCTGGGGGAAGTGGAAAGTGCAGGTGTTGTGTTTCAGCACCTTATCTGAAGGCCTTCAGCCAGCCAGGCCTCCGAGTTCCTGCCTCCAGCCCTGTGCCTGCCTCTGGGAGCCCCAGGGCTTGGTGTGATGCTGTGGCACACAGGGAGTGCTGATTGATGCCCCTGTAGGGACCATGCAGTGCCCCAAGTTCACCTTAAGAGTCAAGGTGCAATTCTTTTTACAGTTTTTAGCAGCCTTGTTTCTACCATCTGGAATACAACTGGGTGGGGGTGACTTTCTTACCACATTCAACTTTGCTTTGGAAGCGGATTCAGACTCCTCAAACATAATCCAGTGGCTGATAAACTCTCATTAACCGGAAATTTTCTGATGTTATCACCAAAAGTCTCTCTATGAATTCAGCTCTGCTTCATCCCACATGGACCTTCTGTTCCTTTCCACACTTCACTGCTATATTTCTTGACCTCACATATTGAGTCGTGATTATGAGGTTGCAGAAGTTTCTGAAGATCCTGAAAGTGGTCTGTGTTTTCCCTCTGTCCCTTCACAGCCACTTTGCCCTCATGGCTGGGATCTCAGCCCTCCAGTGTGTGCTCTTCAGGTGTTAACCCTGGCTAATGACTCTGTGGAACCTGTTTACAGTTGATGGTTGAAAACTGCCTTAAAAAATCTTCCATCTTCAAACCTGACAGTGTTGGCTGTCAGGAAGTGCAGAGTGGGTACATTGCAGCAAGTGAAGAGGGACAGCAAGATCCTTCTCAGGGGCAGTGAGGAAATGCTGCCACGGTGCAGAACTCTAGTTTTGTTGCAGCAAACAAATTCCATGCCCATAAACTATTAATAGTGGGTTTTACTGCATCAGGAAGCTGTATCTAGCCCTCCTCATGCATCTGACATTTCAGTTAGTCTCCCATGGGTGTTTTTTGAAACCACCTGATGTTTGTAGCTCTTAGAGGCAGAAGAGAAAAGGCTTACTGGAATTTTTGCAGTTCTGCGTAAAATAAACCAATTAATGTGTGACCTTTCCATCCTGTGAGTATTCTTTGCAAGGTTAGTACCCTTGAGTCAATTCCCATTTTACTTTGATTTGTTTGGCTCTTTTGATACAGACCTGGGGATCATCATTAATATTTTACTGCAAAAGTGGAATCCGGCACAACCCACAGTGTGGAAGTCTCGGGAGTACTAAATGGTGTACACTGTTAGTGCTTTGTGTACAGTGTGCACAGTGAATTGGTAATTCAGGAATTGCAAGTGGCCATCTGGGCTAAGCCATTTATTGTAATTATTCCAGATCTAGACAGGAGTTTTATTTTTAAAATGGATGAAGGCAGTTTTTGTGGCACGCTCTCTCCCAAGGTGTGCTCCCTTCCAACGTACTGGCATAGCTTAAAAAAAAAACCCTAACTAAATTAGTAATGCTTTTAGAACTAGTAAACAAACTAATGTGCACTAAAAGCTTTAGAAGAAATCAATCAATGCCCGTGACAGGCTTTGAAATACCTGTGTGGGTGAGATGTTTTGCTGCAGCTTTCTCTACAAATTCTTTCTTTGCTGATGTCATGCAGCTCCAGTGCAGACTTCTGCAAAAAAAGTGACTTTAAGGAATTTTTAGAAGTTTCTTGTTTGGCTGAAGATTCTTCATCAGAGTTAAATGACAGCAGGTTTGACAGATAGTTTTGAGGGCAAGGTCTTACTTGCCCATGGCAGCTGTGCTCATACCCACTCCCATCTTTGAAGACATTATTTTTAATGTTCAACATCTGTGTTGGTGCTGGGAAATAATTGGTGTTTGCAAAGCTAAAAGCCTCTTCTCCTTTGACTGTTTAATTACTTGGGGGATTTCAGAAGCTCAGAAGGTGATGACACCTTCCTAAACGCTACTAAAGAAAAATTACCTCATTATTTCCCCTCCATTGTTACCTCCCACCATGAGCTGGGTCTTTGCCCAAACAGACCTTTACTTAGGTTGTCCCAATCACAGGAGCTGATACTTTGAGATGAAGCCTTTGCACTTGCTTTTGAGGTTGTCAGTCCTGAGTTTCCTGGAGCTGAGGGATGTGAGATTATGCTTTGGCTTTCTTTTTATGTAGTGCTCTGGAGCATTTGACTGTAACTCAGTTCAGGTTTTACCTTGTGTAGCTGGTGTGTCCCATTCCTGAGACCTTTGACCTGTGGCAAGGTAGGAGAACTACTCCTGGAATGGAAAAAAGCCCATAGGGACACTCGATGGTTATGTTTGGGCTTTTTTTTCCTGCTTGGCTGCTAAACATAAGTGTAGGTGTTTGTGACTGAAACCAAAATACTCTGTAACTTGAATTCTCAAGTTAACTTAAGCAAAAGCAAGTTTCTCTTAATGACAATGTCCTGGAACTTGCACAGAGAGGGTTTCCCTTTGACAGATGCAAGGTAACAGTTTTTTCTTTCTGCATGTTGAGTGTTCCCATGAAGGGAGCAGGGGACTGTGTGGGGTGCTAATGATTGTAAGGGTGATTAAAAACATCAAATAGCATGAAAAACGTGTGGTTTTCACAGTAGAGGTGGTGGGGTTTGCTGATTCGTATCTGCAGCACTTGCAGATGTGCCTGGGTTTCAAGTTGACAGGTGTGTTTTTAGCTTTAATGCTGTTTTCAGTCTGTGCTGACTGAATACACACAGAGGATCTTGTACCCGTGGAGCACACACAGCCCAACTTCATGCAGTGTGGTGTGTTATGGGCTCAACTGTGTTTCTGGATAGAAAACACCTCTTGCTGTGCATTTCAGGGTTATTCTTACCAGCCTCGTGCATTTGACTGGCAAAAAGAAAGGTATGGAATTGTGTGCCTGTTCCTTTCCTGCCCCAGCCTTTGGGAGAGCTGGGACTGGGCTGTGGAAGTGACCCAGGTGGAAATTGTGTATGTTTACTGGTCTGAAATCTTCAGTGTGGTGCAGATGGAAACAAAGGTGTTGGTGGTGGATGTGGACTTGATAACTGTATGTTGGGTGTGTGCTTGTGCAGGAGAGGTGAGGGGAAGTACAGGTCGTGTTACCTTTGTTTTCTACTACTGGTGTTGGGGTTTATAGTGACTTAATGGAGAAACAGATCAGTAACACTCGAAGGTGGAATTCTTCACTCTCACAGAGTGGCCTGTAGATTGAGGCTGAAATTGTGGATTGAGAGTGCTCAGATTCTAAGACTAAGAAATCACTGCCTCTGTACACTAGATGTTTTTTATAGAAACTGCATCACTTTATGCTTTGTTCAGCCCTCTCCACTGGTCAGGTGTAGGTTGCTGTTCAGGTCACAGGCAAGACTTAAGGTAAATAGCATTGATACCTGTATGCTGTGAGCTTAAAGTGTGTACCTTGTACCTGCTGGTCCAAAATTTATCAATGAATAGTTAACATGTGCGAGTTGTGTCCAGAGCAGTGTCTCGACAAACCCCTGTAGTTTTGGTGGTTTATTTGGACTGGCTGCTGACATAGAGTAAGAGTTGATCGGGTGTACAAGAGGAACAGGTGGAAGCCAAGATACAAAATGCTTTTTGTGCACATTTTTTGGGATCTTGGAAGTAGGACACATCAAGCTACACCTTAAATAGCCTGTCCAGTTTTTCAAAGGGTTTGAGCCACCAACTCACTGCTGATATATGTTGGATGCTCTTAGGTAGGTGCTGCTTTGGGACTGCAAAGCTGAGGGTTTTTTCCATGCTTTTGTCATTGTCTTCAAAATCATTACCTCTGTTTCTTTCCTCAACAGCTGGTGCTGCAGCTCTCTGTGGAAAAGAATGATCTGTGTGGAGACTGTTGGCAGGAGGTGAGACCAAGGACTTGCAGCAGAGGACAGGAGCACTTGGTATCTTACTGTAGCTTCCAGGCCAGGAAAAATTAAATTCACAGGAGTACATTAGGAACAAGGAAACCCTGCTCAGTTTGCATTTGCAGTGGTATCACTTCACAGCCTCTGGTTACAGCCTCTCTTGGGTTGAAGAGAAGCTGCACAGCCATGCCTTTGGTCCATTAAGCAGGATTGGTTTTGTACAATAAAATTGCAGCGGTGGTACCATGTGGTTCTGTATTTTCCACACATCAAACACAGGCTCAGTGGTTTGTTCTTGCCACTGCCTGTAAAGCCTTCAGCTCTTCTAATTGTCAGGGAGGGGTTTGGAGACTGACAAGGCTATTTAAGCACCAGTTCAAAAGATCAGGAGCTTAAGACTTATAACTGTTCTTCTTAGCCCAAAGCTGGGAGTTCCTGGTGCATCATTCCTGTGGAAGTGACTGGGTAGTTTTCATTTGTCAGTGGATGATGAACCTTCTGCTTTGTGGAATACACTAATACTGTGAGCTGGAATTAGTTCCATCATGACTGATTTATTTTTTACCTGCTTTTGAAAGGATGTAACTTCTTTGAGAATAAATGAATTCTGCGTAGGAATCATTTTGGTTGTAAGAAAAGGTTCTGCTTTTCTGCTGATAAAGATACTTAGCAAATAAGTAGCACTTTTCATCTTCAAAGCATTTCTGGGCTCTGATGTGGGAGTGCAGTGTTGGAAAGGTGACAAAAACTTTCCCCTCAAGTGACTCTGGGTAAGACAGGAGAGTTAGTGCTGCCAGGTGGTGTTTTCCTGGTGTGTGCTCAGTGCCCTCTCTATTTGACCCTTCCAGGGCTGGACTACATGAGTTGTCTGCTTGATGGGAAAACTTCTGATGTTCTTCAGTGCAGTCATGGCTACAGATTTCTGTCTGGGGAAATTATCCTCACCCAGAACCACAATGCATTGGTTATTTGGCATCTGTGGGAACTTAATGACATCCTGTGTCACTTGGTGCTGTGGAGCTCAAGCCTGATTTGGTTGTACTCGTGTCAGGAGCTACACTGAGTTTAGGTGTAACTCTAGTGGATATCAGAAAAAAATTCTTTCCAGAGAGAGTAATCAGGCATCAGAATGGCCTGCCCAGAGAGGGAGTGGATTCCCCATCCCTGGAGGTTTTTAAACTGAGCTTGGCCGTGGCACTGAGGGCCATGATCTGGTAAAGGGACTGGAGTTGGACCAAGGGTTGGACTTGATGATCTTGGAGGTCTTTTCCAACCCAATCCATTCTACGATTCTAGTGAGCTGAGGATTTTGCAAGGCTGGGTTAGAAATGTAGTCAGTGAAGAGCAGCCTAGATGGAGGCTGTTAATTTAGTTCATGGTGGTGTTTTCAGGCCTCTTGGCTCATGATCTGATGTTAAGAACTGGTGCTAGATCTTGGTCCTCAGTGAGATCGTTGGCAGCAGCTCCGGTGAAACACGGTTGGAGCTTGAGCAGTGCTCTGATCACTAAGGAGCCTTTGCATTTTCCTTCATCCATATGGCACTCTGGAACAGGATCTGAGGCCTCAGCTCTGCAGCACTGGGGGCTGCTGCCCGTCCCAGGTGCCTTCACACCTTGGCTTTTCAGTGTTTGAGGTGTCAGTGGGGCGCTGCTTAATCTTTTTGTTGAGAGTTGATCAAATTTCCAGCAAAGCCCTATTTGTCTTTTGGTTTTGCCCCTTCTTTCTGCTTTGGAAGATAAAAGTTGGGTTTTTTCCTCTTGGAAGGTTGGTTATGTATCTAATCCAAGTGAATAATTCTCATGACTGTTGTAAGTAATATTCATGCTTCTGTTCAGCCTCTGAGTCCAAGTTCCTCGAAACAAAATTAGTCTAGAGACAAAATAGCCACATTTTCTAAATTTAGAGTTACTACTCAGTTGGATAACAGGCTGGAAATGCTACATCATGAACAGCTTCTTCATTTTGTTATCACATGCAACTTCTGTCAGAAACTTTTTCTCTGTCCTTGTGATTCAGGTTATTGAAATTGCTCTGGTTTCCCACACTAAGGTTGTCTTAGTGAGTTGTCTGTGGGTTCAGTTTAAACCAGAAAGTGGGAACAAGGAAGAGGTAGGAATCTCTGTCCTTCCTGGAAAACTTCTGAGTTTGTGGGAGTGTTTTTGGTTTTTTAAGTCTGCAGATGTGGATGATTCATTTGCTTCCTCTAAGAGTGGGACTGGCCAACATTTCAGGTGTATTCCAGAGAGGTTGGGAGGCTCTTCCTAAGGAGGTGTAGTAGTGTGTAATCATAGAACTTCCTCAGCCATGCGTTTCAGTACATTCCTGAAATGCCTGAAAGAGAGCACCCTGTGGAATGACACAGCAGGGAAGGTGACACTGTACAAGGAAACACTGGGATTCCTGTGACTGGATGCTTAGATTAGGAAGAAACTTCAGGATTGTTTGTTTTTTAAAATTCATTAACTGATATTTTAATCTAAATTATGGGATCTCACTTTGTGTTAAAATTGGACAACCAAACTCAGAGTGTGTCATTGGCTCAGTAACTATTTTCCACCCGGGACATCTGACCTGTGTAGCTGAATTGGATTATTGGCCCTTTTGACTCTGGAACTAGAAACTTCCTCTGTTTTGTTTTGTGTGATGTTGGGGATTTTGCTGGTACATGACAGAGAAGTGACATTTTGTTCACAAGTGAAATCTGCCCTGTAATGATAAAGCAAAGTGCAGGGTGACTTTCCTGTGCCATGTGCTGGGCTGGGGCTCCCTGTGCCCCCTGTGAACTCTCCAGGCTGGTGCTGCTCGTGTGTCCCTAAGGGAAGGTCTGCCCTAAAGAGAGTTAAGTTTTTGCTTTTATTCCTTGAATTAGGAACCTGTCCCAGTCTTGCTGAGAAAAGTTACAATTTCTAGCATAAACATGCAAACAGTTTACACCCAGCTCTTACTGTACAAAGCAAATCTGGCTCCTAAATTAGCTGCTTGTCTTTATAAATGTGCTATTATGTGGTGAAGCACAATTATTTTCTCCCTTTTCACCCTCACACTGTAGATCTTCCTCCCAGGTGGGCTCTTTTCCTGCTATTCTTGCAGCACCTATTCCAGCTCACACCACACCTTCTTGATCAGAATCAGGGCTCTGGCTGCCCTGATCAGCCTCAAGGACCTTGTTGATGCTATTGATGTTTCTTTTCTGAGCCTGCCTTTATCAGAGCCCAAGTCTTAGATGAAAATTTCACACTTCCCATATTGAGCACTCTTTGTATTTCCTGGGAGTATTATGTGATCTGCTCTCATATTTCTTGTTTTGCTGGGGAGCTTAGAAAAAGATTAATTTATAGAAAATAAATACCGCCAATACTGTAATTGTTGTGGTCACTGTGTAAACTCTTTAGTTAGAGGAGCCTCTGGGTTTTTTTCAGCGTTGACACTTTGATCTTTGGAAGAAATCCAGGCTAAATTCCTGGCTTCCTTTAATTGTGCTGTCTGTATTTTTTTTCTATTCTCAATAATATAATTTAGTACCAAATTGCCATCCATATTTGCTGGTTACCATTTGAAATCAATCTGCTGTGCACAATGGTTAAAATGATTGTGATTTAAATTCCCTTTTATATTAACATAGTGAAAGCAGCCTGAGTGTGTGTTGTAGTGATTCTGTGTCTAATTGGCATTCAGGTGCAAGCACATCATGTATATTCACATTTAATGTCTCTCTCATAGGGATCCTTTGGTTTTTTTTGTTTCTGCCCCAGCCAGTTGCTTTCTCTCAGCTCGCAGCAGTCTCTGATTACTACAAGTACAACCGTGCAGGCGAGGCAGCTCTGGGGAGGAAATACTCTTATCTGAGAACTCCCAAAGCTGCACAGCAAACAGGGAGCTGCAAAAGCTATTTATTTCCCTTTAGTGGAGATGGTTGGAAACTGATGGTGTTAGAAACCCTCCCAGTTGGGTCTGACAGGCTGTGTCTGACCTTGGCCATGGCCAGCTGGGTGGAGCACTCTCCTCACCCACCCCACATCTGATGAGTTATCATTGAGTGCACTTTGGTGTCCTCCTGACTGACAGGAACCTTAACTTTCTCTTGTGATAATCTCTTCTAATCTGGCAGTGTAAGTGCTTGCTGTCAGGAGAGCTGCGATGAGAAACGGAGGGACTGAAAAATCAGCTTTTAAAAGTGGTGTTTGTAGGAAGCAGGTCCAGAAAAGAGCAACGAGGCTGGAGAAGGGACTGGAGCACAAGTGCCGTGGGGAGAGGCTGAGGGAGCTGGGGGTGTTTAGCCTGGAGAAGAGGAGGCTCAGAGGTGACCTCAGCACTGTCTAGAACTCCCTGAAGGGAAGTTCTGGCCAGGTGGGGGTTGGTCTCTTCTCCCAGGCACTCAGCAATAGGACAAGGGGGCATGATGGGTTCAAGCTCTGCCAGGGGAAATTGAAGTTGGAGATCAGAAAAAAATTCTTTCCAGAGAGAGTGCTCAGGCATTGGAATGGGCTGCCCAGAGAGGGGGTGGATTCCCCATCCCTGGAGGTTTTTAAAGTGAGCTTGGCCGTGGCACTGAGTGCCATGATCTGGTAAAGGGACTGGAGTTGGACCAAGGGTTGGACTTGATGATCTCGGAGGTCTTTTCCAACCCAATCAGTTCAATGATTCTGTGATCTCTGTGTGCCTGTATTGGCTTCTCTGAATGAGTGTTGTGCTTTTTGTGCTGCTGAGGGGGAAGCAAGCTCAGGGTGCAGAGTTCCTCTGGGATTTTGTGACTGCTTAATACTGTTTGGGCTGGCAAGCCATTTTGTGAGGCATTTGTGAGCAGTCTGGGAAGTCTGCTGTGTGGCCCCTTTCTGCTTCTCCTGCTGCTGGAAGGATTTTGGGTGGCAGTGAACCAAACACCCCGGGAGCTGGGAAGTCTATGATACTTGTTCTGGAAAGCGGCCTAAGGAATCTTCATAAAATACCAGTTGTTTTTGTTAGTGCTGCCTGCTTAGCCCGGTTCAGATTGCCTGCCTCTGGTCTGCAGAGCTGGCAACACTTGAATGAAGCCTTAAAACAAAAGATCAAGGATTAGGTGCGGAACGACATTCAGAGAATCGTCCAACCTGTGTGCTCTACTGAGCATGGTAGAAAAGACACCAAATTGCACTTCTTAAGTATTTGTAAGCTGGGCTCTTAGCTCAGCTGGTTCTTGCTGTGATGTAGAGGATCAGGCATTCCTGCTGTACACAAAAGTTTGTTGTGGTAGCAGGTTTTTTTTCCATAGCTCGCTCTTTATTTTTATACTATTTTGCTACTTCAGAGGCCCTGAAGTGTTTATTCCCCTTTGGTTGGGTTTAGTTTTCTCCCCATTCTTGTGTCTCTGGTGCCTCAAAGACCCTTTTCCCTCCACCCATTTATCCTTACATCCCTATTTTTGCTATTTTCATTGTTCTCTGGAAGTTAAGTTATTCAGGGCAATAGCATGTTCATTGCTCTTGAGAGTGGTCCCTGTCCTGCTCTGGGTGGTGGCAGACCTGTCCAATGCTTTACCTCCCTGTCTAGGTCATCTACTTGCCCTCTTTGTTTTCCAGGTTCTTCAGGAAAAAAATAATCCCTGGATGCTTCCAAAATGCTTAATTGTTTAAGTATGACCTCGGCTGGGGGTGTTTCATCTGAACTGAGGAGTGATGCTGGGATGGCCTTTCAGGTTTTCCTGATAGTGAATGATGCTGATGTGTAAACCAAAAGGACTTTTTTTCTTCCCACTGAATTGCTTTAGGGTATTTAAAATGAAGCAGGATTATCTGTGTTCTGAAGAGAGGAGTAAAACAAAGGATGTTTCTTCTGTTCTCATATGGAAATGAGGCTCCGGTAGGAACATTGCAAGGTTGGTGTGTGCTGTGTGCGTAACTAGCACTGCTATTTCAGCTTGGTCTCATCCAAACAGTGCCTTTATCTTGTGCTTTCAGGAAAACGAGGCACCTGCCACGTTCAGCCACACTGTGATTTAGCAAAGTGGCAAATCTCCATGAGAGACCAGGAAGAGCTTTTAATCACAAATGACAACGTACAGTCTGTGATTTGCACCCAGGCCTTAAGTGATGGGTGAAATCACCGTTCTCAACACCCACCTTGCTATAAATAGCTGTTTTCACTGGGGGCAGGTGCTACTGAAATGTCACTTGGGTGAAATCTGAGTGATGTGTTGTGTGTGTCTCAGAGCAGGGAGAGGCATTGTCTTCATCAGATGTATTGAAATCTCTGTGTCTCTGCCAAGAGATGTTGTAATGCTGAGATAGCTATCGATCAGAGCTTCTCTTTGAAGTCTTTTGAAACTCTAATATTTCCTTGAATCATCTCCCTGCTCCATTCAGAAAAGCTGCTGCTGTTGTTAAAATTTCACACTGATAGATATGTATTGTTTTTATCCCACCCTATTCCCCCCAAACGTAAGTGATTTTCTTTTTCAGGAAACTACACTTTTTCAGTTCCCTATTTTTGTGCATATCACAAGGGGTTATTTTTTCCCCATTACTATGAACAGAAGTGTTGTTTGAGTGCCCAGACTCTTTGTAACATCTGGCAATATGGTTTTTGGTGCAGTGTTCAAGTATCTTCACAATTCTCTTTTTATAATTGTCCTTTGAAAGAGTGAGCTAGGGTGACTTCCCATTGAAATATTTATCCATCACATGCCACGGTGTTGCTGTGGGACTTGTGTTCTGATGCTGAGGCTTTCTGCAAGAGGAAAATTGCAGCTTGTCTTGTTCCATTCAACCCTGGAGTATTACTTGAACTTTGTGGAGAGGTCTGAGATTGATGCATGTGGTAGAAGAAAAGTAGGATTCAAGTGCAAATTGCCATTATTACGATCACTTTCTGAGATGAATTCTACCAATCATCACTTACTCTTGAGATGAGAGCAGCAGCTTTTCTTTAAACTTCACTGACATACTTTTTAAAGCTGCTGTATCAAGAACATCTTTCTTAGATGAAATAGATTTGAGACTTTCAAATTACAGGCTTTGACTTTTAAGCCACCTTCTGATCTTTAGGCTGTTCCTGTTCAAAAGGTGTGACACTGAAATGCTTCAGCATTGAGGTGCTTCTGAGTGCCTGGCTGGAGAATCTGGATACCCAAAGCACGTGGGAGTTGTCTCTGCACTGCCCTGCTGCTCTGTCAAGGAAGCTTTTAGTGCTGATACTTGTGGTGGTGTTTGACAGTGTAATCCTGAAAAGGAGCCCAGCTGTGGTGGGAGACTCAAGCACTGATGGACAGGTGTGTACCACACCTCTGTATAAATGATGTGTAATAATTACCATTTCTGTGTTACAGCTCAGCTTGAGTTGCTGACCAGACTGAAGCTTGGAAGAGCTCTGAATTTGGGGCTGAAAGGGCATGTATGTTGTACAGAGCCAGAGTGCCTGCTTGCACACATTTGGGTTTGAGATGTTTGTTCCATTTCCCCAAATCCAGTACCTGGGATGGACAAGTTTGGGAGACGATGCAATGCTGAACAGCACCAGGAACTTGAGAGGTGCCAGTGCTGCAGTGAGGGGGTCGGGTATGGTAGAAATGGTGTCTGTGGTGGTGGGTCCTGCTGCAGTGCAAGGCTTGGGCTCTGCCCTGCTGCAGGGAGTCTGGATCTGGATCTGGATGTGGATGTGGTCTGGCTGCCAGACCTGTCTGACCACTGCCTCCTGCAGACAAAGTCCTGTTCACTGACACCCACCAGCCGTGTCTCAGCAAAGTTCCCTTGAGAAGGGAAGGAGTTTGTGTGATAAAGCAGAGGACGTGTGTTTCCTTCCAGCTGGAGGGAAGTTTAAGCCTCATCTCTCCTTAGTTTGCTCTCCTTGGGGTGATATGAACAAAAAGAAAAATCGTGAGATTTTCTTCGTCTGTGGTTCCCTTACCCCGCCCCAGTGATCTCATATCTGTTTAAATCTCAGCTCTATTTCTGTGCAACATAATCCTTGTTGTTTTGTGACAGCTTATTGTATGCACATTCTCTGTGCATCTCCTGATCTTAACTGCTTAGTGTGTACCAAAGCAGGAGTTATTTTTACTGCTGTCAGTGCTGTTGAGCTTTGCAGCACTGGGCGTATCCTGTTCTGCATCACACATGAACAAAGCCAACAGCCTGGGGAGGGATCAGGGATCTGTGCTGCTGGTGGTGATGGAGAGGGCAGAAAAATGTTGTGCTTCAGCTTGTAAAATATGTTGGGTTTTTAAATACCCAAAAGTGGTACAGGATCAGAAAAGTGTAAAGCTGAAACACATCCTGATGAGGAGAATGTATTGATCAAATGAGTGTTTTCCAAAGGCTGTGGCAGTGAGGTGTGTTATTCCTGTCACTGCTTTTTCCAGCTGTTCTCAGTTCCTGTTGTGTCCTTGATGCCCTCACTGCAAGCTGTTGTCCCTGAGGTCCTGCTTACAGACTGTGTCCATGGCCCTGATGTGCCCAGGGGAAGCTCTGAGCAGCTCAGGCTGCTTCCCTGAGGAATGGGCCTGGCTCCCTGGATATGCTGCCTCAGAGCAGCTTTACACAAATTCCTCCTCTTTTGAGCTTTCTGCAGTTCCTTTTTAGTTCCTTTGGGGGTTTCTTAGGGTAGGCTGGGGATGTGTGTTTTGGGGGGGGTGTTTTTTGCTAGCTCTGCATCAGTAGAGAGGAGGGACTGTATGTTGGAACCAAAACTTTTGGGAAACGAGGGTTAGGTGTAATCCTTATATGTGAGTTGCTGCTCCCTTCTTTTTATATTTTAGTGCAGCCCATGACTCTGCTTATCTCTGTTCCCTTCACTGATGGCTCACAGGCACCTTTCCTGTGGAGACAAGAATGCCCCAAAGACCTCTCCTGAACTGGTCTTCCTCCTCAAATCCAAACCTGACTGCAGTTTCTCCAGAAGGCAGCCCATTGTCCAGAAAGTTAAAGGAGCCAGCCAGGCTCACTGGGGACATATGGAGGCTTTGGTGTCCATCAGTCCCAGTGGTCTCTGGAGCTCAGGGTGCCCATTGGATCAGGCTGTGAGAACTGCCTGCCCTCATTTAAACCTGATGGCTTTTCTACCACCCTCTCCTGGAGCTCTGCAAGCTCTGTGTTAGCTGAAGAGACATGAGGCTGCTCCATCCATCCCTGCTGAACCCTGAAAAAATGCTGGAGCTGATTAAAGAGGCACATTTCCTCTGGAGATGGGGTTCCTTTGAGCAAAAGAATGTGGGTCATGGTTAAGTATATAAAATGAAAAAAGACTCCATTGTAGTGGCAGCATTTCACCTGGGTAATCCAGCGAGGTCCTTGCACTAATAGAAACCTGTTCTTACGTATATGCTGTTTAATATGACTCATTAAACAAGCCTAATTAAATAGCAGCTTCAGCCCTGCTAAATACCATGACACATGTGATCCTTAAGGCTTTAAGGTTGGCATCCTGACCAGAGCATCCTCCTGTGTGCCATGTTTTCCCTGTCCAAGTCATCATTCTCAGGCTTCAGTGCCCAAGGCAAGGGGAAAGAAGGAGAGCAGTGAGGTGTGAGGCACCATTAAGTACCTGATAGGATAAAGGTAATGTTGGATCCATGGCTGGCTGAGCCAGGCACAGAGCTCTGGGTAATGAGGGATGAATCCAAATGGATGAATTGAGTGGGATGGAAGCTGGCTGTGTGTGGGGAAGGAGGAGCTCTGTGTTCACTGCATGACTCTGTTGCAAAGGTATGTGTTAGAACATGCAGGAGACCACCTAAAACACATCTAATAAGGGGCGTGTCCAAAAAAATGACAGGAAGACAGGGAATGCCTGTCAGCAGCGAGCCTAAGGTTGGTGGTTGTGTTATGTAGGTACTTATGACTGAGGACATTCCACTGAGGAATCTACTGCATCAGGTGCTTTCTGGATTTTTCAGTTTAAGAACACAGTGGGCCATTTCATATTCCTGGGGAAAGTGCCCCTTTTGTGGCTTTTTCTGTAGACTCAACATAGTTCTTAATCTTGACAGTATCTTGAGTACACGAGTAGATACTTGAGTATGTGCAGAGTGTTCACCTTCTCACGGAGAAGTGCCATGTTCTTGGCATATTACTGTCCCTGATTTAGTGGTGCTCGTGGTTTCTCATGGGTACTGTGTTCAACCCCAGCACTGCTGCATTTCAGGGGCTGATGGCACAGTGCCTTTGCATGTGCATAGTCTGCAAAGCTGGGGAACCTTTTCAAGTAAAAATCGCTGTTGTAAGCATAGGAGTGTCCCAGTAGTGCCTCATCTGAGTTGGTCTGAGTTGCTGCCGGAGGTTGCACATCCTATTCAGGAGCCTGCCATATCTGAGGAGTGTACAGTGGCAATTAATGTGTGGGGGCAGTTTTATAAGGAAGAACTTAGTTTGTGTTTAATTGGGAATGACAGGCCATATAATGCAGCCTGGGGCTTATCAACCCATGGATCCTTCCCAGAACATGACTGGGGCTCAGCACCTCAGAGCAATTCTGTTAATGCTGGTAATGCTGTTCAGTTCATGCCATGTGGCTTTTCAGCAACTCTGAAATCTGCTGTTCAGTCATTCCTTTCCTCAGTGACAGGCCTGCAGCTTTGTCCCCCCTTCAAGGGTTTTTCCAGGACAGTCCTCACCATGGCATTTTGGCAGTGCTGTTCAAAGGCTGAGTTCAGTTAACCTCCATTTTGCTGGAAGCAGGGAAAAGGAGGAGGAGGAAGCCAGAGCACTGCTCCAGCTGTCAGGAGTAGAGTGCCCTCAATCATCTTGTGAGGGTGTTTTTACAGTGTTTGCAAACCTGCTCTAACCACATTTATGACTCATTGTTTCACTGGGGTTGTGATGGACTGAAATCCCTCTATTATATCTGAAGTCATTAAAGAAAAGAATGTTATGTATGTGGCACATAACAGAGTCTGGTGTTTGGTTTTAAAGCAAAATACCCACTTACCTGCAGCATATGTGCATAGCAATATATCCCAAAAAAGGTGATTTTAGGAGGTAGGCGTCAAGTGAGTTACAGTTCCAGGAAATATGGGGCTCCCTGTCAACGATAACTGACTTGGTTCAAGAAGGTAAAAATCGTTTTGTAGAGGGGACTATTGATTAGTTGTTCACCAGACTGTTTATTCTTTGGTGTGTAGGTATGAAAATATCCAGATACGCAAAGCACACACTTGGAGTCCTGCCACTGCAGGAACAGGGATCAGTGGCTTTGTAATGGATTAGCAGCATCATTTGTCCTTAGCATTTTTTCTTCTTGGTTAAGGTATTTGCTGTTAGCACAGGTACAGTGCAAGATTTGCATCCATGCTAGCCTCTAGTGCCTTTCTGCTCTGAAGGCAAAGGCTTTTTTTAAAGGGAAAAAAAGGTGCCTCACACTGCCTGGCCATGTGTTCATTTGGAGGCAGAACTGCTGACTTGGGACAAACAGCTTTTACTGCTTTTTGCTCATGCTGTCTCAAGTGAGCACTTACTGCTCTAAGGGCATCCTCAGCAGAGCTGCTTATACCCAGTCAGATTGTACCTGAGAGAGTTCGTGGAGCAGTGAGGCTGCTTAAGATGAAAGACCTCAGCTCATCTCAGCCCTTAGGCAGAGCTAGCATGTCTGAGGGAGGGGTGGGAAGGGCAGGAGGGGAACAAATGCACTTTTTGAGCGTGCAACTTTTGACAGAGATGCCGAGTCAAACGTGACGTCCCCCACTGCCACTTCAGCATCTTCTCTAACCACCTCTGCATTGAAGTATCTTACAGGTGATGTTATTATCGGGTGTTAGTCACATCGGGCCAGGAAGAGACTAAATGTGTGTTCCCGTTGAAGGGGAACAAATTCAGAGAGGGCTTTTTAAAGAACCCACTATGAGCAGCTTTCTCATCTGTGTGCAGAGGTTCTAAACCCCAGTTTGGAAAATTATAAGAATTTAATCTTTTACATTTATGGGAAAATAGCCAGCTCTGAGATGAGTTCTGTTAACAGTCAATCTCCTCTTGCTTGCCTCCAAGAGATGACCTTTTAGAAATGTTTTTAGTGAAGGGGCAGTTCCAGGTTTCTCTGAGACGCTCCTCTTGTTAAAAATGGAAGATTTCACAGCTTCCTGGTTGGCCTAGAAGTGTGTTACTCCCCAGGGGACTCTTCTGATGCTGGGTCTCCAAAACGCCTAAGCCTTTCTTGAAAACTGGATTGGAGCATCTTGGGAAATACTTTTTTTCCCACTAATCCGTGATTGCTGTACAGCTGTTGGGCTGTAGAGCCTGGGCAGAGCAGAGGAACATAAAGATGTTCTCCTGCAGCAAATTTACTGTTGTGTGCTGTGTCTAGGGGAAAACCAGGCTAGTGGGGATTAATGAAGGTGAACAGGATTTTGCCCTTAAAGCCTGTGTAGACATGCACTTAATAATCTACCTTCAAGCAGGTTTAGAATGGGAACTGTGTGTACAACACAGAAAACCAGGGAACATCTGGCTTTATTGCTGCTCTGGTTCCTGTGCTGTTGCTGTAAGTGTTTACTTACACCAGGGGCTCGGTGAGTTCATGAGCCATCTCTGTATGTGCTCTTTGGCTGTTCAGTTGCCAAGGAGGAGGTGGGGAGAAAAGAAGATTCCCTGAGCTATAACCTTGAATTATTGTCACATCAAATATGCTGCTGAGTAACTGAATGGACACCTGTGGAGTAACCTGGAGAGGAGAGTGGTGTTTCCATGCAGATGTTGGATGTTCTGCCGGGCAAACACTGTGTTGTCTCTGTTTGCTGGCATAAATCTGGAGAGCTTATGGTAAATGGTTTAGAAGTCAGCCTAGAAAACACCTGAAGGTAAAATGATACAGTAGTCTTGTTATGATGGCATTGATGTTTTAAATGTGCTGTTGAAAGCTTTGTGCTCTGCCTGAGAGGGGAAGGAAAATTCAGTCTGCTAGACTTACCTGTGCAGTGGGATTGAAACAAGGCTTCACTCCGGGGTATTGAGACAGACTCTGGAGGGCTTTTATACCTTTGTCCCTGTTGTATCATAACTGTTACCAGTCCTGGTGAGGTTTTTCTCAGATTTATTGAAGAGAATTGAAGGTTGGTTGCTTTTGTATTATAGTGTGCACAAACAGGAGGCAGTGAATTAAATCTGCTCTCCCTGGGAGATGTTTCAGTTTCCCCCGAGCCGTTCTGCAGGTGGAAGATTCACCCCTCACAAAAAAGGGTGTCACAGTGCAGGGGTTGCAGAAATCCAGTCAGTAAAAACTGGGCTTCTGTAGACTGGTCTATGGATTCAGTAGGGGCTGCTCCTTCCTTTTTGTAATGGCCAATACAGCATTTATATATGGGGGGATAATTGAAACTTTTTCAGTGAATAGAAAATGCAGCTGAGGTTTTTTGGGCAATGATGCAACTGTGCTGCATTGTCCCAGTAGCATTCACACACTCTTCTGCAGTGTGAGCTGGGGGAGTGGCTTTGCTGTTTATCAGCAATAAAGGCATGCACAGGGTCCCCACACTGTTCCTGTATTTTGGGTGGATTCTCTCCAGCTTTCCAGAGGTTTCTTGAACTGGGTGTAAAAGCTTTGATTATTTTTTTAACCAATGTGCGAGTTAACTGTGGATACAGCTGGCTCAGAAGGCGTGTTATTGAACAGGAAGCCTTTGCAGAATGTTTGCTCTGCCTCGAAGCAACAAGCATTGGCCATTGTGCCTCTTACAGCAGCACTTGCCAGGAGGGACCGAGAGGTGACCCCAGCCTCTGCCCTGGCTCTGTCCCCACCAGGAGACAGTGCTGCTGGTTTCCATGTCAGCTAAACTGGAGTGTCCCCAGAGTGCTCTTAATCACTAGCTGTGGAAACTGCTCCCATAGCCAGGCTGAGCATCCTGTATTGCTCAGCTAAGCCAGCCAGGTCCTGATCCGCCTGTGGAATCCAATGCTCTGCTGTTCTCCTTGGGCTGCAGGCAGCCTGTCTGTCCGTGCAGCAGAGCACTGAGGCACTGCAGCGTCTTTGGGGAGTGTGTTGTGCATGTGAGATCAACCAGGACTATTTCTCCAGGGGAATGCTCTCATTTCAGAGCAGGCAGGAAACTCGGAGAAGGTAGAAGAGGGACTGGGCAGCTCCATGCACTCACGGCTTGGGAGTGACTGGGAGTGTGGCATGACACAGCATTTGCTGTGCTTTCAGCTACAGCTGCTTATACATTGCTTTCCAGGGTTACTTTGTCTCCTCTAGGAGATTCTTTACTTGATAAAATAATCTTGCTCAAATTTATTAAATTTGCTAAAGTTCCCAGACCTAGATGAGTATTTTGGCTCTAATAATCCTCTGCCTCTGGGTTCAAACATGGCTGAATGTGAGGGTATTTTTTCTTTAAGGTATTCCTGGATTCAGTCCCCTAAAGTAATTTGACCTGCAGACTGGACTTGCATTGAGTCTCGTATGTGAACTAAAACAGGCACAGTAGGGATTTAAGGATAACAGGCTAATATCTCCCCTCTTTCCTAGGAGAGAAAATTGCAGCAATTGTGAAACATTGCTGTCTGCAGGGGAAGGGACTCCTGAGAGGGTGGTATTGGAGGCTCTGGGTGAAAGAAAGGGAAAGAAGAGTGGGCTGTATTACACTAACCATCCTGTGTCAACCTCCTACGTTCGGGTGTCGCATGGCTGACATCCTATCAAAGAGCTCTGGCTGTGTCCAGAATTTTAAGCAGCTTTATAAATAGTGTTGCTCAAACCTCCTGTGTGTGCAGAGACTGTGAAGGGCTGGGGTAGACCAAAATATTATTGATGTAATTTTTGAACCAGCCCAAAAATGGGAGCCAGAAAGAGTAGAAACCTGAAGTGTAGAAACACCCATGCATTATCTTCTTCCCCTGCAATGCCAAACATACATCTGGGGGGTCTATTAGAGAGGCAGCGGCTGTGAGACTTGCCAGGCATGAATATGTGAGTCTTGTTAAGGCATCTTAAGCCGTTCTTTCTCTCCTACTTGCCTGACGTCTCACTGCTTGTAGGTTATGCTGTGTCTGAATAATTGTGAACAATTAGAAGCTAATTTAAATGGCTGGTTTGTATTCACAGCAGCAGCAAATGAGCTAACCAGCTGGAAAGCAGATACGGTGATTTTCTGTTGATCTGTCTCCCTCTTGTTTTTCCTTGGCAATTTTTGCAAGGTGGATTTTTGCTGTGGGCTAATGAGGAGTCTCTCCTGCCTGCTGTTGACCCAATTGCAAGGGGAGGGAGGATGCTTTGTACCCCAGAACAGACATACCACCAATGCAGCAGAGTCCATTTGGGCTCAGCAAAAAAACCCACACTGATTTGCTCCAGAAATGGAGCAAAGGAGTATTTTTCATGGATATATTCTTTACTCCTACTCTCTAAGACATAAGAAGGTGAAGTACACTTACTGTGCTGCAGGAATGAAATGGTCAGCTACAGTCACACAGACTTCCTCACAGCATCCTTTTTATCTTCTGGAAAGGCAGATGGAGGTCTGAGCAGCCCCACTCTTTCCTCCAGACCTGGCAGTGTGCCCCAAATGCTGTTCAAGTGACTAATTTTTATGGCACTGCTGCTGTCCAGATGGCATCTCCAGTGCAGTCCAGCAAAAACCTGGAAAACTTGTTGCATAATTGACTCCCAAGGCAAACAATTTCAGGAATTCTTTTGCTTCAGGCAGATGAAGGAGCTACTGGACAGACTATTTTTGCACATAAGGAGGAGAAACTATTAGTGGCAAGCTGAAACATCAGGCAGTTGGGAATCCTAAGAATCTAGACTGGTGGCTGAAATGGGCTCCTACTCTTCCTGTCACACTTGGACACACTGTCAGCATCCATTTGAGCTCCTCCTTCGGGGGGAGTCACTTCCAGTAGTGAACCAAGTTTCCATTAGAGCTTCCCAGATGCTGCCAGAAGACCAGCACAGCCACTGGAGGGTCAGGTGTTCACCAGGGTCTCTGCAGCCATTCCCTCAGGTCCTGTTGGAACTGGGCAGCTCTGGACAAACTGAGCTCAGGGCTCTGTGGGGCTGCCCTGCTCCTCACAGCACTTTTCTTTGGAATTGCTGGCTCTGACCTGTACTTCATCTGAACCTTTACTGACAAGTGTTGAGGCAGCCTGTCTGTGAGAAGTGCTGCCTGACATGCAGGCAAAATGTTGTCCATTTTTATGCTTGCTGCTTCCTGCCAGCTTCTCCTGTGCCTGTAACTACGGTCTCCTGTGGTTTTCCTCAGGTAACAGTGCCATCTGGTGCTGGAGCACTGCTCTTGGTCAAGCTTTTCCCAAATTCTTAGGCAGAAGCAGTAGGACAGTATTGCTATTAATCAGCCATCTTGCTATAAGAAGATGAGAGTGGGGATGTCCTGTGATAATCTGTGCTGTGGGGACATTGCAGCTGGAGGAGATCCTTTAAGCCTGGCTTGTCTTTTCTGTTTAACAACTGATGTTCCCAGAACTGCTATACCCAGAAGAGGCAAGAACTATAAACACTGAGAAGGGAGATCATACCTTTTACTATAAACTGCTGCTAAGAAGAAAAATCCAACATTTAGATTAAATCCTGTAACTGGAGACATCTTTGCAAGATGCCTCATAGGACTGTGTGACTTCCTAGTTGGTAAATCTTGTCTTTCTGTGTTTTGTAGTCATGGCTGTGTACTTTTAAATGTTACCCTTCCATATCTTTATGCTAAGCATCAGTATGTTTATGCTTTTTGAATTATTTTTTCAGTATTATTTTTATTTCCTCTAAGGTTTTGGAAGCCTTTTGCACATGCAGGGTTCACATTGTATTCCCAGATGAAAGTCCTGGTTGTTGGTTGATGGAAATGAACATATGGAATGTTTGAAAAACAGCATTTGATGACAAGGTTGGACAAAGTCACACTCTTCTGTAACTCTCTTCTGTAGGTACCAGGTTATCTTTGCTGCTTTACCCCTTCTTTAGGCATCTAACCCAGGCTCACCCCTTAGTGGTGCCTGGGGGTGCTCAGCATTTACACATGAGGTAGAAAATGTGAAACTAAAGAAGCAGAAAAGCTCAGAGTTACCGTTGTTTGTGCCGCTCTCCTTGTTCTACTTCCAGGCTCCTCTTCTCTCCCAGTCACATTGCTGCCCCTTCTGGGAAAGGCTGCCCAGCCTACTACTTGTCCTTTAAATAATAACCTGGTAACCTTCCTGTTGTCTTATCTCCCTTCCCTTGAATCACTGCCTTGTACTTTGTTTTCACAGTGGCGCATTCACCAGGCCAGGGAATATTTGTAGTGTTTTCCAAAATATCATGTAAATTTGCAGAGCCACAGAAGTGATCTGTTGCCAGTATAATAAATAATACCTGACAGTCTTGGACAAGGGAAATCCAAGTAAAAAAATTAAATTTGGCTGAGCAGAAGATTTCTGTTCAAGCCAGATCCCTCTGCTCCAAAGCACAGCATTTACCTACGTTATAATTAAACTGCACTTTTGTTTCATCCAATGATTCCTTCAGACCTTTTAGCTAAAATCCACTTCTTGGAAAAGGAAAGTAGAGTCTTTCAGTGCCTTTCTGTCAAGAGGCTCAAAAGGGATATTTGTTGAGAGAAGGGGAAGTTCCTGCATGCATTTTGCTATGACAAGGACCAGAACTGTGCTGTGGACAGTTGTGTACTGCCACCAAAAATACCTTAGTACCCAAAATAACGTGGAGGATAAAAAAATGAAAGGTTGGGTGCTGAGAAATATGGACAGAGACAAAAGCAGCCACAAGTCTGTTGTAGGTAGATGTGAAAACAGGGGGAGGCTTAAGGAAGCTTCAGCCTGAAGTTGGAAGGAACTCAGCTCAGTGGCACAACTTCAGGTTTCTGTGTCTCCATAATATCTCATAATGACAAATTACAGAGCTGTCAGTTTGTCTTACAAGAGCTGCAGGTCCCCAGGGAGGCTTTGCAGCACAGGGAGATTATCAGAACTAATGACACAGCTGGATTTTGAAGCTGCCTGTGCTACAAAACTTCCCTCAGTGTTCAGAGGGAACAGGGACATGGAGCCAGTGATTTGGTTCTGGTTTTGCAGGTTGCCTGGTCTCCTGTGGGTGTTGCAGAAGCTTCTCCTCTGCCTGGCATTTCTTCAGTGACCACCACAGGTGCTGCTTGACTCTGTCAGTCCTGTGTACAACTGATGTGTAATTTGATAAAAGAAATCATATCCCTTTAGTACAGGGCTTTTAGAGTTTTGTAGACATTCAGCTGGTGACAGGCAAATTTATTTATTTGGTGTTTTAGAGCAGAGTGTGGTGGCCTGGGGCTGGAAACTGCTGTGTTCATCTCTACCACTGATGAGATCCTTAGGAGCTAACTAGGAAATCCTACTTTAGGTTGTGCCCTTCTTTTATTTTTTGAAAAAAATTATGTCCAAACTGTACAAACAGTTCACAGCAGTTTTCAGGTAACAGGAGCTACTTGGCATTGGCTTAGTGGTGAATCTGAGTTTGTACTGCTGTGAATGTGCTCAGGGTTGGATGATTGGCAGATTCAGAGCTGCTGGTTGCATGAACAAAAGAATTGTAATATGTGATCAGGTGACTGCCTGCAGGTAGTGCAGCTGTGATGCAAAGCTCTCTTTGTTTCATTTTAGCCCCTGTGAAGTGTTTTAAAGCATTTATTTCAGCTTGAGGGAGCATTTTAGCCCCTCCCTGCCTACCTCTGTTCTGTTCTTCCTGCACCTGAAGTTAATCATCAATCTGACTTTTCTCAAAAGGGTGTTTTGCACTGCCCAGAGCAGCCTCATAAACAAGCTTTTGGACTCTTGCATTCAATGTAGGAAGGAAAGATCCTGCTCACTGTCCTCCTGCTTTGACCAAAGCAAGTGGGAACTGCATGTTCCTGAATCACTCAAGGTTTTTGAGAATTAGTTCAACACAAGTCATGTTGAATGATTTTTTTAACCCCCTGATGCAATTTTTATGTAACTCTAAATATTTTCTCCTTTTGTGGTTCTTTGAGTGCTTTGAGATGACAAGCAATATCATATTATGAAAATGAGGAATAATGTTAAAGCAAAATAGCTAAAAATCTAAATACATCTGCAGGGTGCCCAGAGAAGCTGTGGCTGCCCCATCCCTGGAAGTGTTCAAGGCCAGGCTGGACAGGGCTTGGAGCAGCCTGGGCTGCTGGGAGGTGTCCCTGCCCATGGCAGGGGCGTTGGACTAGATGATCTTCTAAGGTTGTTCCCAACCCAAACCATTCTGTGGTGATAGTTCAGTGATCTAAAGGCATTAGTTATGCATTAGCAGTGACCAGCTCTGTTCTACAGTGGTGTTGGAAGCCATGTACCACTCTGACATAGAATCACAGAATGGATTGGGTTGGAAAAGACCTCTGAGATCATCAAGTTCAACCCTTGGTCCAGCTCCAGTCCCTTTACCAGATCATGGCACTCAGTGCCACATCCAATCTGTTTAAAAACCTCCAGGGATGGGGAATCCACCCCCTCTCTGGGCAGCCCATTCCAATGCCTGAGCACTCTCTCTCTCTGCAAAGAACTTCTTCCTGATATCCAACCTAAAGCTCCCCTGGCAGAGCTTGAGCCCATCGTGCCCCCTTGTCCTATTGCTGAGTGCCTGGGAGAAGAGACCAACCCCCACCTGGCCAAAACTTCTCTTCAGGCAGTTCCAGACAGTGCTGAGGTCACCTCTGAGCCTCCTCTTCTCCAGGCTAAACACCCCCAGCTCCCTCAGCCTCTCCCCACAGCACTTGTGCTCCAGTCCCTTCTCCAGCCTTGTTGCTCTTCTCTGGCCCCGCTCCAGCCCCTCAATCTCTTTCCTGAACTGAGGGGCCCAGAACTGAACACAACACTCAAGGTGTGGCCTCCCCAGTGCAGAGCACAGGGAAAGGGTCACTGCCCCGGACCTGCTGGCCACGCTGTTTTGATCCAGGCCAGGATCTCATTGACCCTCTTGGCCACCTGGGCACACTGTTGGCTCCTGTTGAGCTTCCTGTCAATTAGTGCATCCACTACTTGAGCAGGCAGAAGCTTAGACCTTGCCCCAAAAGGGTGTCGTTCTTCTGTAAGTAATGCAGGAGTCTCCACAGCCTCTTGTCTCAAACAGATTTTTAATTTTTGTATGAAAGAGGCACAGACCACTTGTACTTGCCATGTAGGACTAGCCAGGAGCTGTCACGGGCAGAACTTCTGTGCCAATGGGTGTAGAAGATTTATTCTCATGGTTTTGCAGCTGCATCCCTCAAGGGCTGTTTTTAAAACCCTCTGTATTGTGTAGCTCATTGTTGAGCTCTTCTGGGTAGCAGAGTTTTGGTTCTCAGGAGTCTTAAGTTTCTAGTAGTCTTTCTTCTGCCCCATTCTCCCGTCTTTCTTACCCATAAAAACCCAGCATGGTTGGAAACTTCCAGTTAGAAGTGAAGCAACATGTGCCACTTCAAATGACCCAGAGTGAATCACATCTGAGCTCCCATGGGATTCTGTTCTTTTGCTTTATTCTCTGTCCTCCTGCTTTTTAGACTGTTAATATGCAGTGCAATATGATCAATTGTAACACAAGTCTTTCATGGGAAGTGAACTTTGGATGTGGAACATATTTTTCCAAGAGTAATATGTGATGCCACTGGTAATGTGTTGCTACTGAAATGATATTAAAAATATCTTGGCTTCAGATCTTCTGGGTCTTTGAATTTCTGAACCTTTGTCATCTAACTCAGTGTATCTATGCTATATTTGGGCTGCTGACTTGCTTTTTTAGGCACCTAATTTAGATTTAAAATTAAAACAGCTTGTGTTGGTTGCTACAGTACTGTTTTAGCTGAAGTAAATTTGGGGGTGTAATCAGACCTTAGAATTAAAATAAAAATAATTGAGGGATGCTGAGTTGGATTGGCTGCTGCCAGCTGTGCTCCCTCCTGTCCATTTCCTTGAACACCCATCCCACAGCTGCTGTGGAGCTGCTTTGTTGTCTCTTGGAGCCTGAGACTGGAGCTGATGGTGGCCAGGACCTCCTGCATGGAGTGAGGAGGTTTCCCTACCTCCAGTGAGAGCCCTGCAGTGATCCCAGTCACAAACCAGTCCTGTCTGGTGTGGTTTTCCAAGTCACAGCTTCACCACTGCAGAAAAGGACGTAATTGCTGTCAGGTTTAGAAACCAGGATGGGAAATATGGTCCATCATGTCCTGCTTCAGGTGGGACCTCAGGTGCTGAGAAGCCAATCAGGTCATTCAAAATACCTGTGAGGAGCCTGTCTGGCTGCTGAGTTATATCTTTTAGGTTATATCTTTGCCCAGCACCAGACACTTGGATTTACCTTTAACTCGTTCTGAGGTGTGTTCAGGGGTTTGGAAGGCTCTGTGGGGCCTCCTTACCTGTTGCTGCAGTGGCTGCTTTCCCTGTGCTTTATCTTGCAAGCACCGATGTTACAAGTTTCCATGGCAACTTCCAAGCCAACAGGTGGGTGCTGTCCCTTCAAAACAAAAATACTAATGGGGGGATTGGAGAACACTGGCAGTCAGAGTTGGTGACCTGAGGGGATGTCCCAGGGAGGGGATAAAGGTTTAACTCTAGAACAGATTCAGGCATTGACCTCCCAGGAGCACATTGACTCTCCAGTGCAGTTTAGAAAAACCTCCATATGTGTGAGTCTAAAATCCTAATTGTTAATATTGGACAGAAATGGGATATCTAGTTCATCTCTCCTCCATCACAACATTTGTCTGTTGTCACAAAAAGACATATGATGTATTTTTTGTGTATAAAACCTTGGCTTAGCTAAAAAGGAGGCCATAGAATGGTAATGCATCCAAAAGGCATTATTTATTATTTTTCCCCTCATGCTTTATTTCTTAGTCCCACTGAGAGAACTCACCATCCCTGTTACAAAACAGCCTTTATAAAATTGCAATTAACTTCTTATTTTTTACTTTTTGCTTACAGATGTAGGAGCAGAGCCTGGAAATAGTGGTTTAAATTAGATCAGTTGCAAAGGACGTGTGAGGGGAGTGCTGGGACATAAAGATGGACAAGTAGCCCAAACTGAATAGTGGTGTCACTCTCTGCACGTCAAAGTCTGGCTTCTTTGTCCTCGTGGTGGTGGCCACTGCCAGCCATGTCCTTGTTTAACTCAGGTGGCATAAGCAACTCTCATGATAGATAGTTCACTTCTGACCCTTAGTTGGATAAGCATCTCAACCATCATGTAGCAGTTCAGGTCAATGGATTGGAAAAGAGCTGTCTGTCCATCAGTGATTGTATTGCTCTGCCTATAACAGGGGAAGGGGGCAATGACTCAACTGTCATGTTCATCAGCCATTCCAGCTTCCTCTGGTTGGGTTTCTTGTGGGTTTTGGCAGTCTTTGTTCCATGAAAGACAGTATTTACTGTTTGTGCTGGCATTCTGCCTACTCCTTGGCTTACTTATCTTAGATACTGAGGCAGGTGGGTCTGGCACATGGAGCTGAAAATAGTTGTGCTGCCTTTAGAGGGACCTGAAAATAGGTTAAATACTGTCTGTACAGTGAGAGTTTTATGCCTTGCCTTGGAAAGTATTTGTATGATTATATTCTTGAGGAAGGACCACAAAATGGGAATGCTACTCATTTACAACTTCTGTGATTTACCAGTGTTGACTAAAACACAGATACTGTGGTGCTGGGTAGCATCAGATTGTCTGGGTCCTTCAGATGCTGTATTGTAGGGAATGGAGCACTGTGGCTCAGTGATATGTTGAAACATAATGCATCAATTTAAGCTCTAATGCTCAAGCTGAAATGAAGGTATCATCATACACTCGGAGCTCTGCAGTGAGAGAACATCAGTTACAATACTCAGACTGCTGCTCACACTGGAGTACTTACAGGAATGTGATTGTCGTAGCCTGATTCTGGATGTTAAGAGGCTGCCTATAGAGTATTTACTTTAACAAATAATTTTAGAGAGCTGTATAAAAAATTACATCTATCTATATACCCCAGTGGGATGTGGGAGGCAATGAAATCACTTTGACAATCTGGAAGTGGGCTGTGGGCTTCAGGTTCCCACTCTGGTGTGGTTCTGACTCTGGAAGTTGGGTCTGAAAGCCTGGCTGACACTCTTCCTCTCTTACTGAAACACACCATCAAGAAGATGATAAATATTCAGGTACTTTGGTTTAATTCCGGATCCTGTCCTTGGGTTATAGATTTATGTCTAATTTAGTAAAGCAGGCTGTAAGCCAGGGAGTGGGTTAGGATGAAATGCTGACAGAGCACAGTGGATTTCAGGCTGGAGATGAGCAAGGAGAAGCCACCAATGCAGCAGTGGTGATGAGGTGGGCTCTGAAAGTGAGACCTGACAGTGGCTCTGTCCCTGATGCTGCGTTCATGTGGCGCTTCCCAAAGCACATGGAGAGTAATTAGTGTGTTTGCAGGGCTCAGAGTGGTGGTCCAATGCAAGTATCATCTTTACCACTGAAATGCTGATGAGGTTTCTCCCTGTTCAGCAGAAGGAAATTTTATCTGAGTTCCTAGGAGGCTGAGCAAGCCTGAAATTGTAGTTCAGTCTTGTGGCCTCCCAGTGAGTACTCTTAGGATGTTATCCCTCTTGTAGTGTTTTACTGTATTCAATTGCAACTGCAATTTGTAGGTTAGAGCTTGTTGAAAACACTAATGAAATAGCTTTGAAGTAGTCTGGGGATAGCTGAAATAGCTGGATGAAGGGCCACTTTAGGAAGGACATTACTTGTTTAATCACTAGAGATTCATTAAGTGATACTTCCCTTTCCAGTAACGACTCCTGGTGCCCACAGCTCTGCGTGAGTTGATGTAGAGTATATAAGGATGGCCCAGCCACATCTTTTATTGCCAGCACGACCTCTTTGCCAGGAAGTGTTTTAGCAGGAGCTGGAATGAGCAGTTCTTTAACTTTAATCTGTGCTCTTATTGATGTTCTGTGTTACCTGCACAGACCCCAGAGTTTTTAAGTGCAGCAGCAGCCATTTCTTTTTCTTTGTTTTTTCAAGGCAAGTGCTTGCTCTGGTGAATTTGTCACATCTTCCCCTGCCAGCTAAGACTTCTCACTGTACAGTACCTTACCTTGCTTAAAATGCTCCAGACCAAACAGGATTTCCACAGATATTTGAGGGTATTTGGAGTGAAAAGCGTGTGGGGTGAGACACAACTGTGGTGTGATGTGCTGCTTCATGTGTCTTCTGTCTTCTCTGGTACCTCGACTGTATGTGGGTAGGAAATACTGCGTGGTGCAGACAGAGGAAGAGGAGAGGGAGACTTGAGGTGATGAGTGAGTCAATGTCTGCACCTTTTTTATGGATCTGCCATCTTAAAGCACAGTTGTGGATGGATCACCTGGTTGCTGTATTTCAGATCCATCAACTGGATCTTGTGAATGTGGCAAAGGAGTAAACTCTGTGTATGGAAGTGCCTTGGCATCCTCTGCTGAAAACCTTGTCAGTCCAGAGGGTTGGGACACTGTGCATTTGTATTTGTCATGTTCTTTCTGCCTAAGAATCATCTGGGGTCACTAAAGTCAGTCTCTCTTTCTCTCTCCCTTTAGCTGAAGCTTGAAGATCGCTCTGTGGTCCCTCGAGATGTGGTCAGACACATGAGCTCCAGCGTGAGTGCTTTTTCCTCTTTGCCCCCTTTGGACTGTGATACTGTTGCATGGATTTCTAGGACTTGCCAAATTGCCTGAATGGAACTGAACAATAATGCTTTGAGCATGTTCTATTTTTAGAGTGTTGGATAGACCTGGCTGTATCCAGGGAAAATGAAGTGCTGCTAAGGCAGCCTCTCTGCTGCTGCAAAGGTCTCCTGAGCAAGCCAGCCTGGGAATGGTCAGGGAATGAGACAAGAAGCCTGCCTATCCTGCCATCCTTAGTTTTAATGTAGTCCATTCTGGGATGTGGGGTCTGTGAAGCTGCTCTCCCAGATGAACAGGGAGGCAGATCCCAGCACCACTGCTTGCCTTTGCCTTTTGGTGCACTCCTGTAGGGAATTTGGAGGGAATACTTCCAGACAAACCTCTCAATCCACGGTGAGCAGCATCTTGTTCAATTTCTCCCAGAAATACAGCAAATCCCAGCACTGCTGGAGCATCCAACACAGCTAGGTTGACAGAAACCCAGCTGGTTCTTAATCAGCAGCTGATAATTAATACCTTTCCTCTTTATGGATACAATTCTATGTCCCAGTCACTCTGCTCTAGTTGTACACCATTTGTGCTTAGCAGAGATGTGTGGATTTGGGTTTTGTGTAGGAAATACTGGGGAGGTTGTTGAGTATGGATTATCAGATGGGATGTGCTCTCTTTAGGAGCTGGGTTGGCAGTTTCTTGCTGTGATTCCCAGCTAACCTATAACCCCAAGCCATATGGGCCACCATGTGCTCCCCTCTCTTCTCTTGACTTGCTTCCAGCAATGTGGCTACCAAGGAAGTCTGGGAAGGAGGAGGCAGCTGGCCAGTAACTGCTGCACTGGCACCACATGGTGTGCAGCCTGGTGCAGGGGTGGGGAAAGCCACTCTCTGAACTGGGTGGCTTGGTTTTATTCTTTCATAAAGCTTTTTTTTTTGTCAGTAAAAGTAAACCCTCTGCTTTTTCACAGAATATTCCAAAGAGGGAGGGGAAAAAAAAAGGAAGGAAAAACTCAAAGGGTAATTTGAAAATATCTGAAACAAAGTATTTCCATAGGAAATTTAATGGTTGTTTGAAATGGAAATTTGGAGGTGACAAACCTTATTAAAACTGCAGCTTTTCGATTCAAAACAATGAACAGGTATAAAATGGAAATAGCTCTTCACACTGTTGTACCTGGCACAGCTGGAGCCTGCAGTATATTCTTCATGCTCAGAGGGATGCTTTGAGTCCTGTCTCTCAACTGTTTGTTCTCCAGTGCTTCTTAAAGTCATTTTAAGCTTTCAGGACAGCACGTTGTTCTCCTCTTGGCAAACATGGATGTGCTGCTTTTGTTTGCAATTTCCATAGTCATTTGAGCAGAAATTGGCTCCCCTGGCTTGCTGCATGTGTTTTGGTAGATACATACCCAGCAGTTGTCTTGCACACTCATTTATTGTCTGTTTCCATGTTTAAATAATGGCATTTGTTTGACCAATTGTACCACTGGCCAATAACTTCATTTTTTAATGAGATTATAACTCAATTTCTTCCATCTGTTAAAAAGCATGACAGGTCTGAAGATGCCTTATACTTCATCTTCCCCTCAGATGTTTTAAATATCAGTGGAAAACTGAACAATAAGCCCATTTTATCCCAAAGAAAGCCTTCACTTGCTAACCAGATACATTCCAAAAATTACAGGAGCGTTTAAAATAGAAAACCTGCAAGTGTCAGCTTGCCAAATTCAGGATGTGGGATGGTTGCCCTGCACCAGTTGGCCTGGCAAATGCACAATGTGAAACTTATTCTGTATTCAACACACTCTCTTAGGGCTCATTTTTAACCTTGAACAGGAAGGACTCAAAATCCTCTGTTCTTCAGGAGAGGAGAGCTGACTCAAATTCATGTGCTGCTCATCGAGCACTGAGTGTGGGGAAAGATGCTTCGGGGGGAAATGCATAAAATGAGATTGTTTTCACTGAATGCAGTTGGGCTGCTAAGTCTAATCCAGCTGGATGAGAAGCTTTAAAAGCTGTGGTGTTCCTTTTTCCAGGTGATGCTAATTTGGGGAAAAGATTAGAAGTAGGTCTGTAATCTGTCAGACCACCTGGATTTTGTTGCTTCAGAGAGTGCTGGGCTATGCTGTCCCTTTTAAATAAAGGAATAAGAGTGCTGTGAAGATCCCCATATTAAAAATAAAGTGCTGAGGGAAGGAGTAGAAGGAGGATAGGCAGTACCTGATATGGGGTTGGAGCCTGTGCTTGCAGAGATGCTGCTCTTGGATGAGATTTTGCTATTCTGCCTTAAGGCCTGGCCTCTGATGGGGGAGGAATCCATTCACTGCTTAAATTTTCAGTATCTCCAGTGTGGTACATGTGCTGTCAGGATACCAGAAGAAGCAGAGGAAGAAGGTCTAAGGATTGCACTTAATTCTGGAGTGAATGGGGCTTGAACCCATCAGCTCTCCTAAGGCAGCTCAGTCACCTCCCTTTTCCAGGTCTGCTTTTGGGGTTGATAGAAATTATTTTTTGTAACAGAACTGTGAAATATCAGCTCGGTTCATTTGGCCCCTCCTTTCATGGGAGCATCCAGTGAAGGGCTGGGTGTGTTGGAGCTGGTGCAGAGCCGTGCCCGGGCTGCAGACCAGCCTTGGAAGATGAGACAAGCTGGCCATGTCTCTCTCTGGGGCTGCATTGCTGAGCTCTGCTATAATCCCAGAGTGATTCAGCAGAACCCTCAGCCTGCAAATCTGCCTCCCCTGTTGCAGGCTAATGTTTCATGTGACAGTGAAATAAATAAACTCCTGATAAAGGAAGGTTCAGTGGCAGGTGAGGGAGGAGAGATCAACAGCCCTGTAGCTCCTGGGGCTGCTGACAACATTGGTCTTCTTTCCTAACTACAGACAGGGCTCTGCACTTGCTCAAGCATTTTACAGCTGGGAGGACAAGCAAGCTGAGCTAGACCTGGTGCTGTTGCCCATATCTAATAACACCCAACTGTGTTAGGTGGGAGACCAACTTTCAGGGTGGTGCAGGGAACCTTCCTGGTGGGGAAACTCAGAGAATGGGCAGAGGGTGTTGGTGTGCATCAGTCCTGGTTTTATTGCTCTATGGAAGAGGGATTTTAGACTGAGAAATGAGATGATCCATGGAAAACACAGGTGTTGGATTGTACCATGTCTCAGAGCTGCTGTCATGTTGGCTGCTGATAAAGGAAAAAATAATTCAGAAATGTGCAGTGTTAGGTCAAAAAAGAATCTGTTTCTCTAAGGTTTTTTTTGGTTCTGACTACTAAACAATCTAAAACACAGGGCCTGAACTGTAAAGCACTGGCAGATGATGGACTGGGCTTATTTAATTTAGCTTAATCTGGATAAAGCAGGACAGGTGGCTGTGCTGTAGCCTGCAGAAACTGTGGGTTTGTTGAGGAGGTGCCACTTCTGAGCAGGCCTCGCTCATCGTACAGCCCAAACTGTGCTGGCAGGAGCTGTTGTGAGTCTGAGGTGATTCTGGTCAAGCCTTTTCAATGAGAGTTATGGTACAGCTCTGCTGGGCGCTTCCCTGTGATGGCAGGAACCTGCCTTAGGCTTGGCTGCAGCCTGTCATGATGGAGCAGTAGCTGGGAAAGGCTGCCTTTGCTTTCCAGCCTTTCTGGAAAGAAATGGGAGTGACATGTGGAGCGGCTGGAGGGAATGAGCCCCTGCTGCTTTGGGGTCTGCCAGCCTGGCTCTCCCAGCCCTTCTGGCTGTGCTGGCACAGCTCTGGGTGGGCCAGGTCCCACTCTCCTCATTGTGCTGCCTCTGGAGGAGGGGGCTGTGGAGCACAGGGCTGGTGTGGTGTGAGGAGAGGACTCTCAGCAGAGTGGAAAGCAAGTCAGAAGGGCTGAGCAATCTGTGCAGGAATTATCCTGGACTGAGGTGTCTTGGCTCTACTAGCCCTTGAGATGACACTTGACTGGTTGAGCACCAACAAACTCCTGAACTCCCACAAGGGCTGCCCAGGGCTCTGAGTGAAAGCCTTGGATAAACATTTAATGTGGTCCAAAGAGCAGCATGTTTGTAAGTGGGCAAACAAATGCACTTCTCACAGGGTATAAAGCCCTTTGGGTGTTGTGCTCAAGTCCTGCTGGAGGAGAGACCTTGATCTTTGGGATAAGGACAGCTTCAGAAGTCACTGATCCCAAGGCATTTGTCATGCTGGCCCTCAGTCAGCTTTTATAATGGGCTTGTGGTCTTTAATAAATAAGGATATTGATTGTCCCAGCTGTCAGGAGGCCGGGGCAGCTGCTGCCTCTGACAGTGTTTGGGTTAACGGCCCTTCCTTGCAGGCCCCCACCATATGTGAGCACCGGGCACATTGTGTGCTCCCTGCCAAGCCTATCCCCACAAGGCTCCTGGCAGCATGCATTCTTTTCTTGGGGACAAAAAAAGATTAAAACTTTGTTAAAAAGTGAGGGAGATGATGACAAACCATCTCTTAATTGGACTAATTGTAAATTATCTGTCTGGAAACCCTGAAATCTTACTAAAGGTGCCAGATTTGTGTTGTCTTGGTATGTCAGAAAATGAAGACAGTTTATAACCTCCTGCAAAATTACGTGAGTTAAAGTCATAATAGCTTTAAAGAATTTCTTTTTTTATTCCTGATCTGCCACTGCCTTTGCTGCCTCAGGGCAGTACCTGCAGGATGGGTCCTATGGAGCTGCAGAGGTTCACTCAGACCAAGGAACCAGCAGATTTTAAAGGAAGTAAATACTCATCACCTGGCATAGTGTGGTCTTACTTGACCACACACAGGAGTCTGTGCTTCTGCTTTTGCAACCATTGCAAGTTCTAACTGGGAATAAAAAAGTACAGATCTGTAATAGTGATCTCAGAGCTACCTCAGTGTCTTGTGAAATGCCCCTGCAGAACAAGGGCCTGAAGGGTAAGAGGAGGTTTATTCTTGAAGTTTTCTTGTCTCTGCACTTATGAGTTGTACATGGATCCTGTATCTATGTATGTAGGACCTTCCCTTGGTGACAAACACGTTTTCTCTTTTGTATTTTCAGGACAGTCAGTGTGGAACTGTAATTGATGTCAACATAGAGTGTGCTGTGAAACTCGTAGGAACCAACTGCATCCTTTACCCTGTCAACAGCAAAGACCTGCAACATATCTGGGTAAGAACACAGCTAAAATACATGTGGGAGCCAGGGCTGGGTGATCTGGAGGGCTGCTGCTGGACTTGAAGTCACCCCTGAAGCCAAAGCATCCATATTGTGCAAGATGCATCTGCAGTGTGGTTTTATTTTAAATTTGCTGCAGGCATCCTTCCTGCAAGAAGATGGTGCAGCATCTCCTTATCTCACCATCTGTTCTGTGTTTGTGATCACATTGCTGGGACCAAATTGTCTTGAAGGGCTAGACTGGCACCAAATTGTGTGAACTCCTGATACGGGCTGGTGTGGCAGCCTGAGTGGGGCACCCCGTGGCAGGGGCCCAGAGCTGCTGAGCTGCACTATCATCTCTGCTTAAACAGGCTGTAAAGTGCTGAGATGAGTCCAGCACCCTTCTGCTGAGCTGAAACAGTCTCAAACATACCTGGTTCTTTCTTGTGTGGGTAGGTGATTTCCAGAGACCTGATGGGGTAGGATTTTATAGTTCTTTTTCCTCTGAGATAATTTGGGAGTGAAGAGCAGGAATGTCACAACCCTTCTCCAAGTCACAGCCTATGGATGCGAGCTCCTCTGGAAAATTACACTCAGTGATAAAAATTAGCTCAAAGTGCAAGGGTTGATATTTATAAGGTTTTGTTTCCTGTTTTCATCCCAGCCTTTCATGTATGGTGACTACATAGCCTATGACTGCTGGCTGGGCAAGGTCTATGATTTGAAGAACCAGGTCATCCTCAAGCTGTCCAATGGAGCAAGGTACTTCTCTCATTTCTGTGCAAGACTGTCCCCCTGGCTTTCACAATCCTGTTCTGTTTTATGAGAACAAGAAACAGTTTCACCTTCACTCATATTTTGATAACTTCTCTGCTTGCATAATCTTTGGATATAGAGTGAGATAATACGTCTTTCTCTGAAAACATTGAGATCCATTGGTCACCCTCTGGAAAAGCTGTAGTCTGAAAGGGGACCATTTTGTTCAGTCCCAGCAGATCAGTGCTCTGACAACTAAAGCATGTTGGTTCAAACTGTGTTTCTCCTCTGCAAATGTAGCTGTTTCAGATGGAGGGTTATTCCAGGCCTTTTCTCAGTAGGCAAGCATAACTTCACTGAGATGCAGGGAGAATTCTTACCTTCAAAAGGATTTGTGAAATTGTGGAAAATTGCAGGCTAGTGGTTTTTATCAAAGATGGAAAACAAGCCCAAATTCGAACAGCTTTGCTTTTTCACTGTTATTTGCAACTGTATTAGGATTTTTTTTTCAATGAAGACATAATCCAAAGTCTTATTTCTAGAGAGGTTTAACCAGAGATATTGAAAGAACTATCTGCCAAACTTGTATCTGCAAAGCCAGCAGAAGGATCCAAATTCTGTTCATTGTGCGTGTTGGACAGTTCCTTGTGTGCTAACCCTTAGGAATTCACTACATTCACTCTGTTACTGAGGTCTGTCTTGTCCAATCAACTTTGTTATTGATGCAAGGGAAGAGGGGAACCAGTGGAGGGCCAAGAGGCCCAGCAGCTGGGGAATACCCCATCTGTCTTGTAAACTGAGCATTGACATTGATGTTTAAAAAACAGCAATCAAATCCACAGTCCTGCAGCCAGCTCTGAGTCCGTCTGACAGAAGTGAGTAATGCAGAAGCTGCAGCAGATGATTGGTGGATGCATCTGTGAGTTTGATTGTTTTAGTGTTCACTTAACCCAGGCTCAAAGGCTCTTATGCATATGTTAAACTGGGAGTGAAAAATAGCCACACATCTCTCTGTAATGCCTGGAGTTATTGGTGCAGTTTAAAACCTTGCTTGGAATCTGTTACCAGCTCCTGCATAGCTATGTAAAATGAGGTAACTGTTTGCAGAATCTCTTCCTAATGAATCATTTGAAATCCCACCAGAACTCACTCTAGAAATGAAGCTATTACTGAAGCAAGTATGCCCAAATTGCCTTTAGGTTCCAGCATGGTGTGACTAATAAATTTGCAGCAGGCAGATCTTGCCAGCACACCCTGCCTGTTACTAGGTTTGGGTTTTTTACGTGCCAAATGGGACCTTTAGATATTTTTAGTGCTTTTATAGTTTGTTACCAGTTTTTGCTCTGGGCCATAAAAGCACAGTGATACACCACTGGGTATATGTACAGACATGCTTAGGCAGTGGCAGATCCTTGGGTGCTGTTTGCTTTTGGGGTGGATGGCTCTGGAAATGTGACTGTGTATCTCTTGTCTGCTTTCCAGGTGTTCTATGAGCACAGAAGATGGAGCCAAGCTGTATGACGTTTGTCCTCACGTCAGTGACTCGGTGAGCATCTGGCTCTGCTGAGAGTCCTTCTGGTCAACTTTGTCTTCTAAACTTTTTGTGCAGGAGGGAGGGGGAAGGCAAAATTCACAGGCACTTATTAATCCTAACCATTAAACAGCTGAAGAAAAGCTTCACTCAAATTTTACTTGCAGTAAGAGTAACAGGATGTAGTTTAAAGGTAAGGTTAGTAATGAGCTGGTTTTGAGGGGGTATTACAATGAATATACCCAACTGCTTTCTTTGTAAACAACTTGTATAATATGCTGTCAGATTGTTGGTGTCAAGGCAGTTCACCCACTGCTTGTTCTATCTGCACATGCTTCAAAGGGCTCTTATTCCATTTACTGCTTTCAAAACTGTTTCTCTTCTGGAAAAAGGCATTTTGTTTAACAGGTGTGTTTCCAGGTCACACAAAACACTGTCTCTTGTTGTTACAGTCCATGGCATTCTCTGAATAGAGATCTGCCACCATGCTGGCATTTTCCACGTCATGTGGTGGGAAAGGTTTTGCTGGTTTTTGGGTAAAACATGGTTTGCTGTGTGATGGTCTAACCCCCTCTCACCTTCAAAGACTGATGCCAGCTTGCTCATTCTTCCAAAGGGCATCAGCAGAGCCTGGCTGTGTTGGAAGCTTTGTTGGGAGTTGACAGAGGATGGTGTGTAATTCTTAGGAGCTAACAATGCAGTCAGCTCTCATCCTTCCCAGCCTTTAAAGCAAAGGTCTCTTTGATCTAAAACTGCAGTTCTGCTAAAATTTGATGCCTGTATCTTGAACAGTAAATGGAATATCAGTTCAATACGATGTGCTGTTGTGGTTTTCTTTTTCTGTACAGAAAAGGAGTGGTCTGTAACTCAATATTCTTCAGTACCCCTACTTTGGGTAATGCAGTATGTTTTATGCTTGCTAAATAGACACTGTAGCAACATTCAGCTTCTGGTTACCCAATTTTGAGATGGCTTGTTTCGAGTCAGGCTGCCTTTAAAATGTACATAGTCCTCTGAGGACTCGTGGTTTGGTCTGAAACACTGCTTGTCCCAGTGTTACTCTTGATCCCATGCTAAAAATTGCTTTGTGTTAGATACTTCCCTCACTTAGATCTTGTCACAATGCTCTTATCCTTTCTGACAAATTACAAGACCTAATACAGTTTTGTGCTCAGTATTTTATCTACCATAAACTGCTCTGTCCGCCCCCACATGCTGGATCTAAATAGCAGTGGGAAGAAGCTCTAGAAAAGCAATTACTGTGTTTACTGTCCTGTTTTGTTTTCAAAGAACTGTCATATTAACTAATCCACCTAAGGCAGGAATAGTACTTACACACTTAATTTGACAAGCAGAGGAGTAAAGGCAAACATCCTCTGGCTCTGAAAGCTGTAGGTGCTTGAATTAGAGCATGGAAAAGATATGGATGTCCTTGTCCAGCCCACCTTGGCTACCTTGCTACTGAGAACCTTTGTGTGGAAATATGCATCTTTTGTGTCTTGCAAGTATCTTTGCTTCTCCCCCCACAAGTCACAGTCCCATTTGGTTGTGTGGCAGAGTGAGTTGCCATAGGAACTGCTGGGCTGACTTGAGGAGAGAACGAGCTTTAGGAGATGGGCATCTTGCAGACTTTACCTTTGTGATTAATCTTCCTGATCACAAAAGAGAGAAATGCTGGAATCTTAAATTAGAGTCCTTTATGCTGTTTTTCCACCCTCCCTTTCCTCCCACAGGGTCTCTTCTTTGATGATTCGTATGGCTTTTATCCTGGGCAAGTCCTCATCGGGCCTTCTAAAGTCTTCTCCAGCGTGCAGTGGCTCTCGGGTGTGAAGCCTGTTCTGAGCACAAAGAGCAAGTTCAGAGTGGTGGTGGAAGAGGTAAGGACTGACAGCCTGACACATGTCCCCCTCCTGCACAGCTTGGCCTTAGCTGGCTGTTTGGAGCAGAGTCAGCTTGCCATGGTAACCTCCCAAGAGCACATGCACTGTGGCTGTGCTGTTCTGGGGGGACAAATTTCTCGTTGTGGACTGACAGGACTTTGGAGTGTGGTTTGGCTTTTCCTACCCAGGGTCCCTGCTGGCTCCCTGTAAAGTGATTGTGAGCCAGTGCACTTAGAGACCAGTACTGCTGATCATTAGGGCAGTAGGGACACATCTTCTATTGAAACTTAGTGTTGCATGCTGTCCAAAAAGGGGGAAATATTGCTGACTCTCTGCTGAAAGAGGGAGCAGCTCCAAGTCCATTAGCATGTCTCTTTATGGCATTGGACTGCTGATTTGTATGTACTAGAGTTTCCTTCCCAAGCCACATTTTTGTCTTAAAGTTAAAAGCTGTAGAAGCTCTTGTGTTGCCAACAGTCATGCTGTAGGAGCACTGAGTGGTCCTGGATGTGGTGAAACTGTACTTGACCATCTTAAATGATAACAGCAGGTTTGCTGCTTTCCTGTGTGTAAGGATTCAGATCTGAGGTTCTGGTCTAGGAAAGCATCTGGAAAATGACATTGCCGTTTCTGTCTTTGCATTGTAGGTACAGGTGGTAGAACTAAAGGTTACTTGGATCACTAAAAGCTTCTGTCCTGGAGGTACTGACAGTGTGAGCCCTCCTCCCTCAATAATCAGCCAGGACAAGCTGTCCAGGTGAGATTCTGTTGAAAACCCCTTTCCACTCCCAGCACACAGGCCCTGCACAGACTGTGGGTGATATGCCTACCAACTGATTAGACACAATGCTGCTGTTTCCTGTGTGTTTTTCTCCTTCTTATATGCCTGCATATTCCACACCTTCAAAATGTGAGAGAGCAACTTCCAAATTAGTTTAGCAGACACTTTGAGTTACCTGCACGAGGGTTAGCATCCCACCGACCCTCTCCAAGTATCTCCAGCTGATAAATGCATAGAGAAAAGTGGTTGCTGCCCTTTCACTTGTTCCTGGAGCAGGCTGCATCTCCTAACCCAGTGTGTCAGGTGTGGAGCTCAGGTGTGGTGCCGCGGCTGGGCTGGTGCTGAGGCAGCAGCTGGTGCCCTCTGCAGGCTGCAGCTGCCAGAATAAGCTGGACAAGCTCAAAAGAAAGGTCAGATGAGCAGTAGCACGTTGCAATGGATCCTGCCTGGAGCTCATGCACTGGAGGAGAGCAGCTCTCAAATGACAGCAAAAAAAACCCCAAATGTCTCTTGGCAGCTCTCTCTGGAATGGGGAGCTGGAGGAGAGGAGTGACTTGTGTCCCACCCAGTCCCTTGTGAGATTCCCACTCCTCCTTTAGAATTGTGTGCCTGGAAATGATTTGGTGTGTGTTCTGCCACTCCAGAAGATGCACTGTCAGTATGAGGTCACGCCAGCCTTGTGAAGTCCCTGGTCACTGCTGGGTTCCATTCTTGTGCTGCTCTGTGTTCATGGCTGTCCTCCTGTTTTGCCAGGGTAAAACGTCTGGGGTGCTTTGACCATGCCCAAAGGCAGCTTGGGGAAAGGTGCCTCTATGTGTTCCCAGACAAAGTGGAACCTGCAAAAATCACCTGTGAATGCCCTGAGAGGAACTGTGTCCTGGGTGAAGGATCAGTTGCCAAAAAGGTGAGTTGAGGGCTGGAAGGAGCCGTTTACTTCTCTGAGCATTTCTGGTCACTGTGTCTTTTAAGGCAGAGATCTTCCTGGTAGTCATGTGGTCTGAAATGTGACTCCTGAAGTGGTTGTAAAGAGTAATGGCTTGTTGTTGCCAGCAGGGAAGTCACCTTGTAGAGCAGTCTGACAACATGGGGAGAAGCATGCAGCCAACAGCTAACACCATGAGGGAATGTGAACAGGACCTTGAACCCAGAGGTGTCACCTTGCAGGGGTCAAGGTGTGCTCTGACAGCCCAGACTTAAAAAAACATGTTGTTTTCATTAGCATGACCTCAGGTTTCTCATGGAGCTGAACTGTTCAGTTAAATCCTTGCTACAGTGAGACAGGAAAGTTGTCTTTGCTTGCTGGGCCAAGTGAGTCATGCTGTGCTTTGTGCATGCTGGCTGTAGAGCCATGGTGTTCCTAGAATAACAGGATGTCATCAGTGTGGATGGTAAACTCCCTGCATAGCTGTGTCTGCCACATAGATTAAATTGTGCAGCCTCTTGTGACCTTCCATAACAAAAAAGTTCAAAACATGCTTAAAATAACCTTAGGGAGCAAAGCTCACTTTCTTTGGACTAGTGAGCACTACTCCAGAGCAGAGCAGTAGTGAGATGCTGGTGTGCAGAATAGTGGGGTGCAGGGAAATGTGCAGAGGCCCATGGGGGCTGTTTTGCTCTGCACAAACCTGAGCATTCCCCAGGCTGGCTGGCAGTTTGCTGAATGTCCAGGCTCAGCTCTGATCCACATCTGCTTTCTCCAGGTGAGGCGGCTGCTGAAGAAGCAGATAGTGAAGATCATGTCGTGCTCCCCGGAGTCTCAGGGCACCACTGAAGGTGCTGACAAAGAGTCTGCTGCAGCTGCTGACCAAAAACCAGAAAAGCTTAACCCTGAATCAAAATGTGAGCTGGATGACTCTTCCAATAGCGCACCGAGCCCTGGGGAGAGAAAGGAGGAGCAGGCTGAAGAAACAGGGAAGGAGAAAGGGGGAACAGCAGCACGACAGCAGCAGCCTCCCTTTCTGCTGAAGGATGAAGGATTGTCTGACTACCGGCTGCAGTCCATGGAGCAGGATGCTGACGATGAGGCAGCTGATGACACTGACGACACGAGCTCTGTCACCTCCTCTGCCAGTTCCACTGCCTCGTCCCAGAGTGGCAACGGCACTTGCCGCAAGAAAAGCATCCCTCTTTCCATCAAAAACTTGAAGAGGAAGCACAAGAAGAAGAAGACCAAGGTTTCACGAGAGTTTAAGCCAGGGGACAGGTGAGTTGGATTTCCCAACCCATGTGTAATGGACAAATCTCCATTATCAAAGTTCTCAGATGTAAAACACCACCTTGTGGCGGGGGAGGATGGGTCAGGACAGTGCTTGGTAGTAACCAACAGTGATTATCTTTTGATGACTTTTGATGATGAGTGGCCTGTGTGGAATCAGCTTGGTCTCAGTCCAGCTTCTGATGATACTGGGGCCAGGTGACGTGACACTGATGCTATTCTGTTTCAGCTGTGCCTCAGGGCATCGGCAGCATATCTGTGCTGTGCTAGACTGTGCAGGCAAAGAGGTGAATAAAGATCACACAGCTTAAACGTGACACTAATTGGTTACCTTATTGGCAGCTTCTGAGAGAGGCTGAGGATAGACCGTGCTAGGAATGGACAGCTTATCCTAGAGAGCTGTCTCCAGAGCAGCACGGAGGTCTGGGCTGGCAGAGGGTTGCACTGTGGTGGTCTCCTATCCTTACCCTCATCTGCACAGAGATCTGCAGCTTTTGCCAGTGGTATACTTTTAAATACTAGGATTTTTTTAGTGAACAAAGTGCACTCACTCCTTGAGAGTCTTGGAGGAATTTATTTCAGTAGGTTGGGAAAGGGAACATTGCATGTATCTGCCTATTTCTAGATAAAGCTGAATCTCAACACTTTTTGCCTTTTGCACAACTTGAGGATGTTTAAACTGTTTTTGTGGGATGCAAAGACATCTGACTGCTGGCTTCCCTGGGCTACTTAGCTGTGAACAGATCCTGTGTCAGAAATAAGCTGGTGCAAGAGAACATGTGAGAATTCTCCCGGGAAAGTGACTTGATAGGTATTCAAGGGATTCAGTAGTTTGAGAATGCCATGAACTTCATTCACGTTTTGTGGAGGTATTTTAGCTTTGCTTTTATGTAAGGAATGCTGTTTCTTTAGTCCTTGTGGGGTTTGGAGAAATTAGATGGGAAGATCATGAAGCTCAGCAGAGCAGTATTCCGGTGAAAGACAAAAATGAGAGTGTGTGACAGAGTCCCTGGGAATGGATTCTCAGTTCCCTTTCTCATCTCATTTCCCTACTGAGTTTCTTGGTTTTACTGGAGGTTTTGCTGAGGAGAGCTTGGCCAGACAACCTGGTGGGTCTCGGCACCATTCAAGCAGTGGAGAGAAATCCTTGTGGCACCACCAAGAGATTCCTGTGCTGGATATGGGCAGCTCCATACAAGGAAATGCAGTGCTGACTGTGTCACAGAGTAAGAAATAGAGGCTATTTCAGCACAGACTGTGAGCCTCCAGCTGACACTTCCAAGGGCATACGTGGCAGCTGGTCACAGCTCAGTGCGAGGGGTCACTGCTGTTCCAATATTCTGATGAGGCTGGTGAGGCCATTGGAGATGTGCTGCCAGGCACTGCTGAGAAGTGCAGAGTGGATGGGCTGCCTGCAGTTAGTCACCAGATCTGATGTGTCAGCTCCTGGAGCTCTGACTGCAGGGGCCAGCTCAGCATGTGGCTTTGCCATCACTGAGTGACCTGCTGCAGCTCTGGGGGCAGCACACAGACTGCTGGTTATCTTTTAGTCAGAATATACCGGGATTTTTATTAATGTCAAGTTGTGATTTTTTTGTTTGAAGCCACATACACTGTGCTGCAGACAGGACTGTGTCTTTTCCTTGCTTAGCCTGCATTTCCACTCCCATCCTCAGCTGCACATGTCCTATGTCCCCCAAGAAGCCATCTTGTTGGCACATCATGCACCACACTTGGCCTGTTACAGACCCTTCTCTGATAATTTCTGCTCTTGAGTGCTGCCCTACTAGAAATTTCATGTTTCCACTTAAAAATATTTCTCTGCCATTTCATAAAAACAGGACTGGGAGCAAACAGCTGTATTTGCCTATTGTGTCGTCTTTTATGGTTTGACTTGAAACCAACATAAATCCAGCACTTATGTTATTCTGAAAGACCTGGCCAGCAAAATAAAGGCAAGATTTAAAGTCAGCATGGGATTTGGTTTGTTTTGTGCTGTAGGAGAGATGAAAATAGTGAAGGGCTTATGAGAAGTCTGTCCAGCTGGGCTGCAGCTCTCTCCCTCCTGCCCCAAGCACTTTGCCTCTTCAAGCATCCCTGTGAAGCCCCTTAGCAGAAAACCAGCATGTGGTCCATTGTGGCATGTTTGGGTTTAATTTCTAAGCTGTAGAGACACATGTATGTGTTTGAACAGCTGGGGAGGACACTTTTCTCTTTTAAACAAAATCCTTTTGCTTTACCCATGTTCAATGTGTTGCCTGTTTTCTTTTTGCTTTGTTTTTTCTCTCTGGAAGGGCTGTGATGCTTTTTTTTTTCTAGTCCCATGCTCTTCTAGCTTCAGAAACTCCTCAGAGCTACCAGACTGGAAGGATCTCCTGTGGAGATCTTAGCTTTCAAAGTATTTGAAGGTTCTGTTGTGCCTCTGACAGGGGTAGAAAGTGAGTGCTGGTTGATGTTAGTTTGCTCCACCAGGAACAAAAGAGAGCATCAGCTCCCTGGAAAGTCAATCCTCCTTCAGTATAGACTTGCAGCAGTGTGATATCCACAGGGGTTGGGAACCCATCAAAACAAACCCTGCTGTGTAGCTGCTTCCACAGGGACTAGGTGGGTTTTCCTGACTTGCTGATCTGTGTACCTTGGCTTTGGTGAGATCCATCTTGATTCCTGATATGGGCAGCATCACATTCCCTTTGGTAACTCGTTGCCTTTCCATGTTCCCAGGGTTGCTGTGGAGGTGGTGACCACGATGACCTCAGCTGACGTGATGTGGCAGGATGGCACCGTGGAGACAAACATCCGCTCCAACGAGCTCATCCCGGTCCATCATCTGGACAACAATGAGTTCTGCCCTGGCGATTTTGTGGTGGACAAAAGAGGTATTGGGTGTCAAAACAATGCTCCCAGGGAACAAACATGCTTTTAATTGCAAAGTATTGTCCAGTCTGGATCTCCTAATGTACAGTCATGCTTTTTAAGTAGTTGTTAGTGCTCAGCTGAGGTGGGCATCTTCTGGGGATGGCAGTGATTCAGCTGACTTAGCATGAGTGGCAGCAAAGAAACCATTATTTAGATACCAAAGTTGAACTGTGACAGCAGGCAAGATGTGGAAGGAATAAATGCCAAGGAGCCAAGCTAGGTTTTTCAGTATTTCTGCAGAGGAGAGGTGGTCCACCTTCTCCTTCAAAGTGCTGACACCTCTGAATTCACTCACAGAATGGGGGGAGAAATGAACAGCTCACCTCAGGCTGCTTTTTCTATATGGCTTGTCTATCATGACTCTTCTGTTTTTTTAATGGAGAGTTTTGGGATCCAGAGGCATCTTCTTGAATCCCTTTTCTTCACCAAACTGATTGTTGATGCTACTGAGAGTCACAAGGTCAAGGAGACTGAGCTTTTGGATATGAAACACTGGTGACACATTCTGGCTCTCAACTCCTTGTCTAGCAGGGGTAGACCCCCAGCAGTAGGGAGCAGAAGACACTGCCAGGTTGGGAAGCAGGAGGGCTGGCCTAGCAAAAACAGAGGCTGTTTTTTGTGGCCATTTCCGATGAGTAATACTCTGACTAGTCAGTTTCCCCAGACTCTGTCTAACCCAGAAGACCAAAGTTACCCATCAGCTCCAGCTCTACCAATCTAGTTTGGCAACAATTTTGACTGTGTAGGAAGAACTGTTTTTCCTCATGCCATTCACAAAAAGAAGGCATCAGCCATGAAAGCCTGGGAGCTGTCAGCCTCAGTCACTGAGTAAAGTCTGTGTTCCTTTGCCTAATTTGTGTGTTTTCCTCCCTACCTTGTGACCCAAAGCCCAGAGCAACCAGGACCCCGGGTTATACGGAGTGGTGCAGTCTGGGGACCATATCGGCCGCACCTGTGTGGTGAAGTGGTTCAAGCTGAAATCCAGTGGAGATGATGTGGAGGTGAGTGCAGGAGCCAGTGGCTGCTGGAAGCAGCCACAAGACAGCACAGGCTTCACATATAAGCCTGGGAATCAGCTCTGCACTGGAATGTGTCCTTGAGGATGGGAACAGCAACTTGCTTTTGGGCTTGGGAGGCTTAGCTAGAGGTGATGTCACTTCAGAGTCATAGATGCCTGCAAGGCAGTGAAGACCAAGCAGAGAGTTTACATCCAGTGGTAACCATCAGAGTCTGGTATAGATGAAAATTTTTTTCTGAAACTTTAACAGAGAGTTGATTTTTTGAGTTCACTGCAAGGATTTTTTCTCCGTGTCTTTGCTAGTTCATGAAAAGAGAATCCATCTTTTGCATGTGGTTATGCTTACCTCTACCAAGTGCTATTGCCCATAGTCAGCTTAATGCCTTTTTCTTGGAATTCGTAGAAACACTCTTTTCCAGAGTCTTTGAAAGACTGCAGCCTAGTTGGAGATGAGAGGGGGACTCAAACCACACACATCTGGTGTTCTGCTTTCTGCCTTAGTTTGGCAACCCATTGTCATAACAGAGCAGAGCCCTTCACATCCAGAAACAGAACATCTGTCTGGCCTGGGATTGTGCTTCTCTGTACCCATTTCTCATTATTAGTGAGCTCTTAGCTCTCTTCCTCCAGGAGTAATCAAAGGGAAGATATTTCCTATTAAGTGGCAAGTTTTTTATCATACACTTCCTGTTGCCTTGGATGATTTCAAAAGTAAACTCTGATCCTTTGGGCCTCAATGAACTGCTTTGAGAGATCTGGATGTTCAGAAGGGAATAAAACACTGTGCTTGCACATCTCCTCATCATAGTGACATGGAACCTGAAGTAAAGGTGAGGTGGGCAGATGAGATAGAATATCTGCTTCCTCTCATTGCTGTGCCTTGATTGGTGTGCTACAGGATGAGGTGACAAAAAGGGACAGGAGCAGCTCTTTGTAGGCTGTTGAAGCAGCTGAAAATGGACAAAATACAACACAGAGTCCTCTGAAGTACTGAAGGTGTGCTGTGGGGGTCAGTGCAGCATCCTGGGCCTGACAGACTGTGTTCTGTGTCCGGTGCAGCTGATCGGGGAGGAGGAGGATGTGAGTGTGTATGACATTGCTGATCATCCAGACTTTCGCTTCCGCACTACTGACATCGTGATCCGGATCGGCAATGCGGATGGAGCCACGGCCAACGAGTACGAGGTGGGTCCTGGGCACAGTTATGAGACCACATTGTCACCAAGTATTGGTGGAAACACTTGAAAGAGTCAATAAGAGGCCCATAGGGGCATCCTAAACTCCCTAGCTTGCTAATTTTGTATCAGTGTCCCCTGCTGTTGTGAGTAACAAACACATCAGGTCTCTGTCTGGTGGAGATGTAACCTTGAAATCCTCTGACCTTGATGACAGACTACAACAGAGCAAGAGGGAAGCTGAGACAAGAACTGAACATATGCCTGAGGGTTTTTAATAAAACTCTTGCTTAGGAATTCAGAGTGACTTGTAATAAAAGGATATTCTGTGGGCTCCTGAGCAACAATGATTTGTCATGAAACCAGTTTCACCTGGCAACAGAAGACTGGGGTTCTGGGTTTCATCTGAGTTATGTACATGTTAATTTTGTTTAGCTGAGTAATCTGGGGAGACAGAAGGAACATTTTGTATTGTAAAGGCTATATTCCTTGCTAGTAAGCAACCTTACTGTGAAGGGAGACCTCCAGCTTTTGAGCCTGCAGCCCTAAAAGAGGGTTAAAAGATATAGTGTGACTCTTGCTGTGGTTCTAGTTTCAGCAGCAGGAATCATATCCCAGCCTGCTCAGCTGACCTAAATAACCTGCTGCCAGGACAAGGTGCTCCTTACTGTGCACACCCTGAACAGCTGTGACTTGTCTGTTCATGCCTGTTCTTTCCCCTGGTGTTGAGGAGGGGGGAGTGAGGGCACCCCACTAGAGGGCACCCCCATTCCATGAAATTCCTGTCCCTTGCTGGCACTCCTGTTCCTCTGCAGACTGCAAAAAGTCCACTGGTCCTGATCACAGCTCAGGATCTCCTGCCAGACCAGCCCTCCCAGAGCCCTGCTCCTTGTGGAGGGGAGTTTTCCCCATCTCCATGGCAGTGTGGTGTGGTTTCTATGTGTAGGATGCAAGTGTTGCTTTAAGTGGTTCTCCAGCTAGGGAGTATGTATTGGACAAAACCTTCCTGCTCTGCACTGAAGTGCCTGGGAAAGAAAAGGAACTGACAAACCTCTCTTGTCTCCACAGCCTTCGGTCGGACAGGTGGCTCGTGTGGATGTCAGCAGTAAAGTGGAAGTGGTGTGGGCTGACAATTCCAAGACTATCATTCTGCCTCAGGTGAGGTCCTATTCCAGCTCACAAAATCCCCATAATTCTTAGCTGGGTGTCAAGTCTCGGATTTAAATCCTGGGTGTAGAGAGATCTACTGGGTAAGGGAATCTTGCTCTATTGGTTGCTGTATTCCCATACAGTAGGGTGGCTTCTCAGTTCTGTTAGCACAGAAAAATCCTTCTTTTATCAGGAGGTCTGGGCAACTAACTTGTCATCACTGCTCCTGAATTTAAAGAACAGGAAAGCCTGGGCAGACTGTTTTTGCCTTCACACATGGACTGCATGCTCACAGCTCTGCCTACAGCCCTGCTCCTGGCCTCCAGCACCTGCTGCTCTGCAGAGCTCAGGGATCATCTGCTCTGACTGGAGCCCGGGTTGGTGCATTGCCCAACCAAGGCACTGCCGAAAGACTGTTGCATGTTCTGTCTTGCTTGTGAAATGGCACCACAGTGGGTTTTTTGGCTGAAGAAGCTCCCCCAGGAGCTGGGCTAGAGGTACAAATTGTCACCTTAGCTAACCTAGGGATCAGACCTGAATCCTATCCCAGGGCAGGGAGGGGAAAATGGTTGAGTGCAAGCTTAAAAATATAGATACAGCCACACTGCTAATCCACTGCAGCCACTGATTTCTGCATTGCTCTGAGGTTTTAGTAACATCTTGTACTTGTGCTCGCTGCTCCCCACAGAGTTTCATCCCATGTCTTCTCTCCTTGTTTCCTTGGATTAAGGCAGACAGCCTGAAGACAGGAGCCAACCTGTATCTGTAAGGTCCCATCTCCATCACTGTGGCAGTGACCCCACTGCCTCTGCCGCAGAGATGCCTTTGCGACTACAAAGTACTTGATCAAGATTTCTTTTTAAACCAAGCAGCTCTGCATTAATTACAGTAGAATAGTCAATGCCCGCACTATGGCAGTGGACTGGAGCTGTACAAAGCGGGCTGCTGTCTCCCTTCCCCCTGTTGTCACATGTGCTTGGATCACAGGCACAATCAGAGGTCTGATGTGTGCTCCACAAAGGGCTGTTCTCACACTGCAGTGCTGGGGCTCTGCAGCAGCCCCTGCTGTGTCACGCCAGTCCCTTCGATTCTGCTCATCTGCGTAATTATGGGAGTTGGGAAAATGTCAGGAGCATGAATTATCAGTTAGTAAAACTGTGATTTATCAATGCCTGACCATGTGCCCAGAGACAAGCTGTCTGAGTGCTTTTTCTCAGCTCTAAAAATAAAGATGGCATAACTGGCTAATTAACTTTCCAATTCAGATTTGGATTAGCTTTGAGGGCAGTGAGTTTTGATGGTTTTTCCTGCCTGCAGTCACTTGTGTTGAACCCAACTAACCTCTACTGGCTGGCTGTCTCTGAGTGGTGCAGGATGGCTCAACAGTGCTAGTTCAGTTGAAGGCTTTGACAAGATAACTGAGTGTCCATGTGCTTTAGCCTCTGGGTTCATATCTTGCAAGATTAAGAGGATTCTTGGGCTGTCATTCAAGTTGTCAGAAGCCTGTGGATAAAATGCTCCCATCTTGTAGCTCCAAACACAGCCCTGTAAAGGTGATCTTGCTCCCCTGGTTCTGTGCTGATGCTCCTACTTGGAGTAGGTCTGTAAACCTCTTTAGCAGGACCTTGCAAAAGACATAGTGTGTGCAAAAGCAGGTTATAGAAGGTGAGGCTGGGTGACATGCAGATGGATTCAGCTTGCAGTGGGCAAGGGGAAGAGAACATTTTATGTAAGAGCTTATTCAGCAGCTTGGGTGAGGCTTCATTGTCCCAGCTGAATATTAAGCAGTAGCCACATATAACAGCTAAAGCAGCGTAGCAAGGCTCTGACAGCAAGTAGTGTGTGCCACAGAAAAGGAGAGCTGGTATGGGAATGTGTTCCTGCTTCCAGCATTGTATCTGTGGCAGGATGGAATGTGAAAGCAGCCAAACTTGGCTCTGTGCCAGCACAGTTGCTGGTGCAGAAACAGGACCAGAAATACGAACTCCTCACATGATACCAAATACCTTCTGAACTAACTCTGTGTTCAGAAACCCTCGGGCACCCAGGTAGCTGTTTGGCACCTGTGTGCTCTGGGATGGTTACAGCCCACCAAGAACTTGCCCTTGTTTCCCCACAATACTTTGAATGGTGGTATATTTTTATGGGGCTCTGTGCCAATCCACCCTGTTATAGATGGGAGGGGTTGAAATAGCCCAACTAATCCCAGATGGAAGCTTCTTTTTCATGGCTTGCTTTTAAAAACAACTAAAACTTTCTGCTTCAGCCTAAGTCTTGTGTAACTCTGCTCTCCTTTAGCACTTGTACAATATTGAATCAGAAATTGAGGAGTCGGACTATGATTCTGTCGACGGCAGCACCAGTGGGGCATCCTCGGAGTGGGAGGATGAAAGTGACAGCTGGGAGACAGACAATGGCCTCATGGATGATGACCACCCAAAAATTGAGGACTTTGAGCCCGAGGAACCAGCAGCAGAGGAGGTGAAAAAAGTAGAGGAACAAGTCCAGGGAGCTGTGGCTATGGCAGTTGCAGATCTTGCTACAGAGAAGGGTGGCAAGGATGGGACTCCAAAGAGCTTCCGGGAACTAAAGGAGGCCATCAAGATCTTGGAAAGCCTGAAAAATATGACTGTGGAGCAGCTGCTGACTGGCTCTCCCACCTCCCCAACTGTGGAGCTGGAAAAACCCACTCGGGAGAAGAAGTTCTTGGATGATATTAAAAAGCTGCAGGAAAATCTAAAGAAGACCTTGGATAATGTGGCTATTGCTGAAGAGGAAAAGATGGAAGCCATGGTGGAGACAGAGAAGAAGGAAGAAAAAGCAGAGGCCCAGACACCAGTGAGATCAGAGTGGCCCAGTGAGACACCAGTGCTCTGCCAGCAGAGTGGAGGCAAGCCTGGAGTCACCTTCACCAGTGCCAAGGGAGAAGTGTTCTCTGTGTTAGAGTATGCTCCAGGTGAGTGTGGGATACTCTGTCCTTCGTTGCTGTCCTGCAGTATTTCTTTCTTCCAAACCTTTGCTTCAAGGCCTTTTGGATTGTATATTCTTCCTAGTCCTTTTCACAGCTCATTAACTGGGGAGAAGATAACACAACTTCTGTAGTGCTGTGTGCTCTGGGGCCTAAACCTGGCTTTTAGATGGTGTCTCTAGGCTCTGTTGCACCTCCTCAAGACTCAGTGTCCTTCCCTCTTTCACTAATGTAGGAGGGCTGCAGAGACACCGTCCCTTACCATGGCAGAGACTTCCTTGAAAGTTGTGGGATTTGTTCAGGCTTTTTTCAGTACAGAGTTGATTGAGAAGCAGAGCAGGAACAGCCGGTGTTCTTGAACTGACTGTCCTTGGTGGGTGAGTGGTGCCAATGTTAATAGCCAGAAATAACAAAGAGCATCTGGTTGTGTGGAACATTGGTGACAGCAGAGCCCAAGGTGCTCACGAGACAGCCAGGCCAGACTTGAGAGGGAAAGGTGTACAAAGTGTTCTGAACCTGCAGATGTGTGTTAAGGAAAATGGGGAGCTGTGCTTAGGTTTGGCAGAGAAAGAGCCATCATTTTGAGATTGTCCTGGCTGTGGGACATGGCTCCTCACTGGGGCACAGGGACACTGTTGTGTGGGGACTATGAGAACAGGAGATGCAGGTTGTGGCTGCTGTGCTGTGTGGGAAACATCAAATAATCTCTCCTGCCTCCTGGCTCAGCACCAGAACAAGTTAACTCCTCTCATCCACACAATGAATATTACACATGGGCAGATTTGCCTTCATGAGGAACCTGTGGCAGTTTCCAAAGGCAGGCTGTAATCCTCTTCTCTCCTTGTCCCACAGATTCCCATGCCTTCAAGAAAATGGAGTTCCAGCCTCCAGAAGCAAAGAAGTTCTTCAGCACTGTGCGGAAGGAGATGGCTCTCCTGGCCACCTCCCTGCCCGATGGCATCATGGTTAAAACCTTCGAGGATCGAATGGCAAGTGCCTGCTCTCAAATGCCTCTGTGTTAGTGCTGGGCTCAGCATCCAGATCACTTTCTTTGGAATTCCCTGCTTAGCCTTAATCCTGTGCATTAGAGCTGCAGGAATGTGTGTGCAGCATGTGAAACAGGGCTGTAATTACCCCAAATGGCTGCTTTTGCATTCCCTGAGTCAGGGTGGCCAAACAAGGAGCTCCTGATTGCAGGAAGCCAGTTCCGGGTGCTGAGCAGGAAGGCAGCCAGCAAAGGACTGGTGTCAACAGTGAGCAGACTGGGGATTTTTGGCCTTCCAAGGAAGGCCTGCTTCAGATCCAGAGGCTCACTCTGCTCTGAGTGTGGTAGAAGTGCAGTTCGGGGTGGGGGGGGGAAGGTGGCCCAAGATGTGTTGCTTGAGGTGACTCTTTCCAGGCCTGAGTTAATCACATCCCTGCTCTCCCTCTGTGCTTATACAGCCCTGCCAGGGCAAGAGGATATTTCATAGTGTTCTGACCTGCTGCCTCTCCCCACAGGATCTCTTCTCAGCACTTATCAAAGGGCCCACACGCACACCCTATGAGGATGGACTCTTTCTCTTCGACATCCAGCTCCCCAACATCTACCCTTCTGTCCCGCCTCTCTTCCGCTACCTCTCCCAGTGCAGTGGGAGACTGAACCCCAACTTGTATGACAATGGCAAAGTGTGTGTCAGCCTCCTGGGGACGTGGATAGGCAAGGTAACATTGTCATCCCCCTGTCTGTGGGGGGAGCAGGGGTTGTGCTGAGCTGCTTTTGGAACAAGTCACTTCCTACCAGACCTGAGTGACTTCTGGTCTCAGGTTGTGCTTCAGCTGGGGGTGGCTTCGGCTTTGGGCTCTGTTGTAGTGGTATAGTTTGGCTTTTCCTGGGTCTGTATTTGTTTCTTCTGTCCTTCCTCAATGAGAAGCCTCTGGTCACACCAGCCAGGCTGTACCATGACAACACCCACCAGCATGGAGTGTATCCTGTTGCTTAGGTACCCATCTCCCACACTGTGGACAAATCACGTAGCATGGTACGAAGTCCAGCTGAGGACTTGGAATAAATAGAGAGCTGGGGATATTATGTGTTTTGAGCAGGTAGATGGACAGGGCAGCTGGGGAGGGGTTGGAGTTGATGCCTGGTGTGTTATAGGGTTACACTGTTCCAGGCGGAACTGGCCTGGTGGGGTGTGGTGCTGGTAAAAAAGTAACGGAGAGATGGGTTGTTGTGATGGGACTCCAGTGTACATCACGTGCTTGTGGAGTCAGTTCCTTGTTCCTGCTGTGAGCCACAGGAATGCAGAGGAACTGGGGCCTCACCTCATCTGACAGTTGTCACAGGTCAAACTGATCGTGCTTCAGCCCTTTACCATATTTGTGTGTGCATTTCAGGGGACAGAAAGGTGGACCAGTAAATCCAGTCTCCTTCAAGTACTCATCTCCATCCAAGGTAAATGCTCCTGTGGGACAGGAAAAGGTCATGGGAGGAGGGGATGTTGGCTTATGTGAGGGCACACAGTTGGGCTCTGTCACCTCAGTTGGGTTAGTGCTGCCTTTTGTTCTCACCTCTGTGGACAAAGCAGTGTCCTTATCTCTCCACTTGAGCAGTGGAAGCAGGTGCCAGCTTTTCTCATACCCAGAGTTTTGGCTGCATCCCAAGGCTCTGACACAATGCTTTCCCTTCTTCTCACTGCAGCAGCCAGGCACAGAGCTGATCTGCTTGTTACTCTGAGCTGATGAAGGTGAACCACCATGTCCTCAGCCAGTTACCAGAGTTAGTTGAAGTTGCTAAACTGGGCCTTGTTTGCAGGACGCTTTTTTTTTTGTCCCCACTGAGTCATCTGCCCATCCTACACGGGGCATGTTTTGCACATGATGCTGGTGTTTATGCTCCTTCCAAAGCAGAAGAATAATCAGGGGTGTGCCTAGACGAGCCTCAGGGCTTCCTGCCATGGGGCTTTGTTCTGCCCTATCCAGTTTGAGAGCAGACAGACTAAATCACATAACTTCCTCACAGACAACTTTCTGTGCAGGAGCCCTTTGACACAGAGCAAGGGTTCCTGCCACGAGTCAGCAGGCAGCTCCTGCTCCCTGAACCCCCACAGTCCACTAAACAATAAATACACGGAGGAATAAGGACACCACACACCAGACCAATGTGATCAAGCAAATGCCATTTATTACACACTGCACACGGTTTATATAGGGTTAAACCTACGTTCTGTTGGCTAAAATTGAATCTCACACCATCTAACTGCAAATCCTAATTGGTTATAGTCCATATCTCACAAGTCCAGTGTTTTGGTGAAATCATCCTGACTGTTTTCAGGAACATCTCCGGTATCCTGTGGGAAACCTGAGGAGTTCTCATGAGAAACTTCTGGGGAGTTGCTAAGAACTCCTAGGGAGTGATTTCTCCTTTAAGGATCAACAGCAGGTGTGGCCTTGATTATTCTTAGCTGCTTTCAGTCTCACAGGGTCCATATAGACCTGAATTGCTCACCTTTGATTTTTCTGTACCAACAGTCCACCTGTATCCTCCTGTGGGGGAAGGACACCACAAGAAAAGCCTTTTCTCATTTACTAAGCCAAGGATCCAAATTTAGAAAATGAAATACTAAATGTTTTACTGGAGCAACTTGGTGCTAGGGGAAAATCTGCTTTCCTGCTGCTGCCTGGGCTTTGAGAGACTCATGATCTCACCTCCTCCAGCTCTAATGCAGTTTGTGGCAGGCTGCCAACAGCCTGGCAGCACCGGTGCCGTCGCTACATACGTGTAATTTCATTAGACCAGAAGCAGGCAGGAGAAATCTTGGTATGGGTGACTTGTCACAGTATTCTGTCACAGAACTCCACTGTATGAAGACTGTGCTGGATAGGGCAGGACCTGGCCAGCTCAAAGCCTGTTACTAAAGATTAGCCTTTGTTCTGATTAAGAGGAGAAAAAAAGGGCTTTGGGTGTGTTTGTGGGTTTGTTTTTATGGAGGAGGGGAGGGGAGGAAAGGAAAAGGAGTTGTGAAACCTCTCCCCTGTTGCCCTTGTGACCTCTGTGGTTGTGTGTCCTCTGCATCGATCTGGTGGGGGACTGTTTTTGCCAGCCAGGGATCTTGGATGCCACTCCCTGTAGTGTCCAAGTCCCCACCACATAACGCAATGCTCCCCTTGCAACACCAGTCCCTTGCATCCTGCAGGTTCTGGTTGTTCAGCCTGGCCTCCTTGACCCTTGATCTCAGCTGCCTTGGCAGGAATTGTGGCCCATCAGTGCATGCCTGTGATGGTAATTCCCAGTGGCATTCCTCCCTTAACACCTCGGTCTCCCTTCTCCTGGCAGGTCTCATCCTGGTGAATGAGCCCTACTACAACGAGGCAGGCTTCGACAGTGACCGGGGGCTGCAGGAGGGCTACGAGAACAGCCGCTGCTACAACGAGATGACGCTGATCCGGGTGGTGCAGTCCATGATGCAGCTGCTGCGCCGGCCCGTGGAAGTCTTTGAGCACGAAATCCGGGAGCATTTCCGCTGCAACGGCTGGCGCCTGGTGTCCCGCATCGAGTCCTGGCTGGAGACGAACGAGCTGGTGGAGCGCAGCCACGAACAGGCCAACGGGGCATATTCTGCCTCCCTGCTCTCCACCGGCGGTGCCCTGGCCGAGAGCCCCGGAGAGGCGGCGGGATCGCTGGCGGAGTACGGCAGCAGCTCGGAGCAGGGAGCGGCCGCCGAACTGTCCGACTCAGCGCTCGACGGGAAGGAGGAGCTGGACGAGTTGGAGTTCACAACCCCGACGCCCAACGCTGGTGATCTCCAACAGTACTCAGACTCGGAGAGCACAGGCCAAGCCAGGGAGGACCTGGCCAGAGACCGAACGGACGAGGGGAAAGCTGCCCAGGACTCTGCCGCGCAGCCCAGCGTGAAACCAAAGAAACGGAGAAAGAGCTACAGGAGTTTCCTGCCGGAGAAGAGTGGTTACCCTGATATTGGGTTCCCTCTCTTCCCTTTGTCCAAGGGGTTCATTAAAAGCATCCGCGGTGTCTTGCAGCAGTACCGGGCTGCCTTAGCAGGGGCCAACATCCCAGAGTGGACAGAGGACAAATAAACCATCAGGATAGGGACGGGCAGGTGCAGGGGAGAAGGGAAAGCAGCAGAAAGTAAATTGGCAAATGCTGTTACCAATCAACTGGCTTCTCCTTCCAGCTTTTTCTTCCTCAGCTTGGTTTGTTCCAAAGAAGGTGGTAGACCTGATTGCTCCTCTGAGGAAAGGTTGTCCAAGCATGAATAACTCTTTGCCCCCAGCCCCTCTTTCTCCCCCCTGTCCCATGTACATGCTCTTCTTGCAAGTTTGACCCTGCAATGGTAAGATTTGAGACCTGCACAGAAGCAGTCTTGCAGCCACGTTCCCTCTGCACTTTCATCTTGGGGCACCTTTCCACACAAGGACTCTTCCCACACAGTGCTACACCCATCAGTTTTTTCTGGTGGGGTTCCAGCCAGGAGAAGGGATTGCTGTAGTTTGTGGAAATGAAGGGCAATGCTCTCCCAGTCTTTCAATTTTTTTCTCGGCGTTCCCATGGGTTCTATCAAGTTTACCCCAGCTTATCTGTACTTAGACATTGGATTGTGTTTGCATTGGAGTTGTCTACACCATACAGAGTTGCTCTAGTCTTAGTTCACCGATAGCTATGAGGTTCTTCCCGTTGGGATTGGTAGGCAAGGCCAGAGCTCTGCACTGGCTCTCGTGCTGCCCTGGCTGTGCTGCAGGGTTTCCATCCAGTTCTGCAACTTCCAGTCGGTCTCCCAAAAGCAAGTCTAACCATCCCCACTTCTTTTTCTCCAGAGTAAGGCAAACTTCCCTTTCCTCACCATGCATGCCTGTCTTCTAGAAATACATGGGATTCAGGGTTCTGCCCTCATTACTTGCTTAGGTATCCACATGTTTGGTTCCCAGCCATCCCAGCTGTCACACAGCACTACACCCACCTGGATCCCCACCTCACCTGGGCGGGCGGCAGCGAGTGAGCTGGGGGCCTGTTGTAGATCTGGTAGGAGTCTGGATGTACCTGGCACGGCTGCTGCTCCCTTGCTGCTTTCAACCAGGGTCACCCAAGGGAAGGAGCTGCCATAGCGTGGCGAGGCCCTGTTGCAGCAGTGGCAGTTTGTGACAGTTCCTGCACTGTTACATCAGACACTGGTCTGGGCTGTTATCAGCTCTTTCCCTTACCAGCTGTGGGCACAGCACCTCCTATCCCTAATCCAAACCACAGCACTGTCAGATGCTCTGGGAAACAGCAGGTGAGGGTAGCCTGTGTTTTCAGCAGCCTGAGCTGGCAACCCGGAGCACTTTGAAGCAATGACTTGCCAGAGTCCCATGGCCAAGGCACCTTCCCCAGGCCTCTGGTTCTGTCTGCACACACTTCCCTTCACTGCTGGATCTGGGAAGTCCCACTCCAGCACTACTGCCCTTGGCCAGTGTTCAGGCATTGGAGAGGCAGCCATTCAGCATCCATGGGGAGCACAGTCTGTCAGGGAGAAGTCTGTTGGTCCTTTCAGCTGCACATGGAGACACTGGTGCCAGGCTTCCCGGGGAGGAGTCAGGCTGAGCAGATAGCTCTGCCTGAAGTAAGGATGGAGCCAAAGCTTTCCTTTGCTCTTGCTCAGTATGGCCATGGTCTCTTCCCCTCACCCCAGCCCAGGGCCTGGGCTCCATTAGAAACAATAGCAGGAGAATGACAGCGTGTTGGCACGGTGCTTTCTGCTCCCTGGAACACCGAGGGCTGCACCTATCAGCCCACATCCCCCCACCTGTGGCTTCCTGCACTTCCCCGCTGCCCCCATGATGCTCCAGGGGTGGCTGCACAAAGCCCCTCCCATGTCCCCATGCACTGCTGGGATTTGGGATGCCGTGTGCTGCTCCCAGTGCTCTGGAGGACACAGGGCTTGGCTGTGAGTGGAGGCCCGGGCTTGAGAGCTCTCCAGGTCCCGGTCTGTGTGTGTGGATCACCTGTAGCAGCTCTGACCCTGCTTTGGCACCGGGAGTTATCTTTGCCTGGCATATGGGAGGTCTGGCAGACCCCTGATTTGGGGTGCAGAGGTGCTTGAGAGCCCGGGGCTGGGCAGTGTGAGCTGCAGCCATGGCCACTTTCTGGAATGAATGGATTCCTTTGAGTGTTGGGGCAAGCGGGGCAGAGGGGTGAGGCCACTGCTCCAGGGCAGGGGAGGGGCAGGCAGAGAGGCTGGGTCCACAAATGATTAAACCTCTTCCAGGCAAAACCACGGTTGGTGATGCACAGACACTACCTCCTCTGTCCCCAGTGCCGGGCTGTGGCTGCCCTGAGCCCCCGCAGGATAGGGAGGCAGAGAGGGAGAAACCCTCTGGGGGTGGAGGAGCTGTAGGGGTTCCCCTGTGCCACTCCCCTCAACTCTCTGCAGCTCTCATCTCACAGGGCAGGGGCTGGGCAGGCAGCCTGTCCTTCCCTTCGCCCAAAAACATTCTGATCCTAGTCAAGAGCTTTTGCACAGGCTGCTGGGGCTCCCTACAAGGAGGTGTGTGAGGCCTTCTGGCAGGGGATGCTGCTCCCCCCGGCATCACTTGCTCTCTGCAGCTGTCCCAAACCCAAGCGTGCACAGAGGTTTACAAATTTTCTAAAGCTTTTGATAATGTGAAGCTCCTGGGTGATGAGGTTGGTGGTGAGCACACTGCAGCTATGTAATTTTTTTGTGTATGTATGTAATATTTAAGGGTAACAAAATTTAAAAGGCTAAAACCTTAAAAAAAATTAAAAACACACAAAAAAAGCCAAAGCATGATGCATATTGTTAGCCTTAAAACTGGCTACACGACTGTGTGATGTACAAATGAGAGCAGCCTGTAACTGTTTTAAGTGCTGGGGGTTGGGGAAGAAGCATTACAAAATCAGTTTGTAGCCTTGATTCTGTACAGTATTTAATGAATTAAAAAAACCCAGACCTGACTATTGAGGCCATGCTTAGAGGTGTGTCGTTCACGTGCAGATGTGGATGCTTGGTTGCTTACAATATATGTATAAAGTGCTGTGTGACCATTAAAACTTTTTTTACCTGCAGATTTTTTTTGTTTGGCTAACCAAGGTGTAATAAAGGAGGGAAGATGACTTGCCATTAAATTTTGCCTCTGTGAGTAGTTCTGACTGTTGTCTCTTTCTTTCCCTTCCCACCCCCTGCCAGGCTTCTGGCACTTGCCCCTCTCTGGTACATGCCTGTGCCAGGCTCTGCTGGGCTGGATGGGGATGATGCAGGACCAGCTTGAGGAGCCAGTGGCAGGAGGTGAGCAGTGTCTTGGTGTGCTGAGATTTACAGCTTTGCTGGAATTGTTCAAACCACCCTCTGCCTCTTGAGGAGTGGGTGGCAGCTCTACCACCTCCCTTGGGTGCTGGGAGTGACGGGCTGTACCAGAGGATCAGCCAGGGAAGAGCCCGTTGCTGCTGTCCAACAGGTTTTGGAAGCAGATGGGTGATGGAAACGACGTGCAGCAGAACCTGGGAAAGGGAGGGCAAGGGTGATCCCAGCCACCCTACTTCTGTGAGCCACACAGCCATTCCTCGAGGAGACTCCAGGGAGCCTTTCAGGTGCTGTGAGCATGAACGGCTCCGCTCTGCTGAGCCGTGTCACTTGATACAGACACCAAGAGCTCTGAGTGTGTCCCCTGCCCTGGGCTCTCCCTCCAGCAGCTCAAGAGGGTTAGAGTTACTGCTCAGTCTGTTTTTACATCTGGCCCAGCGCCACGGGGGAAATAACTTTATTTTGGGAGGTGGTTCCCAGCTGCTCCCTGCCCTGCTGGCTCGGCTCTCCATGAGTGAGTGGGGCCAGGAGAGGAGGACAATCGTGCTCTTCTTTCCCAGATCTGCCATCCTAATTGCATAGTTTGCAGATGAATAAATGCAAACAGCCACCACTGTTTTCTCTTCTACTTTGTACTTGAGCGCTGTAAATGAGGTTTAATTACTGCAATTTTATACCAAAGAGGCTAAGTATTTCCCCCAGGCAAGCCCCCGGGCACGGACCTGTCACAGGGCTCCAGCTGGCCCCGGGCTGCCCAGGAAAGAGGATTTAAGAGCCCCCACAGGGCCCCAAATCCCGGCAAAAAGCCAAACCCCGCGGCTCTAACGACCCCTCCCTGAACCTCTTCCATGAGCCTGTCCCTGCTCTCGCTCAGAGGCACAGAACTTCTCCCAAGATGTCCCTAAGCATCGCTGCAGGGCTGAGCTCCCTGGATTCGATCGGACCCGGTGTGAGGCTAAGCTGGGGAGGCATCGACACACCGCAAAAATCGGGGTGGGTGGCAGCAATGCCACATGTCCTGCCTCCTTGGCATCTCCCTTGGGAACACCTCCTGGTTCCATCTCTCCATGCTGGTCCTGGCATTAGGATGCCAGGCAGAGGAGGGCCACGGTGCTGAGCTAAACCCATCCTGACATCCATGTGTGAGCCCAGCCCGGGGTGACAGCACCATAGCCCTGCCCCTGACAGCAACCATGAGCTCAGATTTAAAACCCAGAGGGGATTTTTTATTTTTTTGCAAACGCTAGATATTTATTGCATTTCTCACAAGAATAAACTCTGCTTCTACAGGAAGCTTTGGGTAGAAACATTCTTAAAAAAAAGTTGATTTCTTGTATGAGATCTATTGGTCCTGACCAGCCCTGGGGGGTAGCACTGGCTCCACAGTGGGGACACGAGCCAATGCCACCGTGTGCGTCCGAGCCGGGCAGGGGACGGGGCTGTGCCGGCGCAGCCACCTGGGCAGGGACCTCGTACCAAGACAAAACACGCTGGCATCTCGCCGGCACCAAGTACCTGTTGGGGCTCGTGGCTCATTTTTGGGACAGCACTGATGACTGTCCCCAAGGGGTAAAGCTAAGCATGGGGGCAAGCGAGGGGACGAGCCCCACAGCCCCCAAGACCTATTGCTACAGGAGGAGGACAAGGAGGTTCCTGAGTGGGAGGAAGGCTCTGCCACCCTCGTGCTGGGCCGTGCCGGCAGCTCAGCGCCGCAGGGAGGGCGAACCTGGAGCTCAGGAGCCGCAGACAACACGGCAGAGGCGGCCATGGACCTGGCCCTGCACAGGCTCACAGGCCAGGGCCTCGCCATCCACCGTCATGATGCCCGCGGCCACCCGCGGCTCCAGGCGGAATGCCCGGACGGGGACGTAGCACAGGTGGGGACAGTTCAGGTCCAGGTGGGTCCCCCTGGACATGGCCAGGAAGAGCTTCAACAGTGCCAAGCGGCTGATCCCAGCCTTCATGTAGAAGAGGTGGATGCAGCCGTCGTGCAACCGCGCCGCTGGTGCCATCAGCAGGTTGGTGCCCAGGTGGGACTGGTAGATGGCATAGACCAGGACGAACTCCTCCTCGGGGACCACAGTCCAGTGTGCTGGCACCGGCTGGCCCAGCGGCGCCAGCAGCGAGTCGGTGGGCAGAGAGCCGGGCGCTTCCGTCCCCACCGGCAGCAGGACGTGGCCAGCCTGGCCATTGGTGACGGGCACAGGGGAGTCCCTGGGTGCTGGGACGGTGCTCTGCTCGGGGCCAGCAGGCAGGTAGGACAGGCGGCCCTGGTACACCCGCAGCTTGGCCAGGCACTGCAGTGTGCCCAGGGTGAAGCGGGCGCTGCCCAGCCAGCGGTACTTCTCACTGTCGATGTCCACATCCGAGATGAAGCCCCAGCCGAAGCCGAGAAAGGAGAAGAGGCGCTTGCCTGAGGCTGTGCTCAGAGAGACCAGGTCCATCTGTGTGTGCAGCCCCTTGCACAGGATGAAGGTGCAATTCGTCAGCAGCTTCTTCTTGGCGACGTGATCGTAGCTGCAAAAGGATGGAGTGCGTGAGTCCCAGCATCCACCTGTAAACCTCACCCTTACTGGCATGGTTAGGACACATCCCAGCTGAGTGACAGCATCCCTCAGGGACAGCTGCTGGGAGAGGTTTTGCCAGGAGTGGGAAGGATAAACCAGTTCTTGAACCAAGTCAGGGCAATCCTGATTCCTCTGCTCCACAGCTGGATTGGCTGTGCCTGGGGTGGATCCTTTAGGGTAAAGCTTTACCAGATTCTGAGCCCAGAGAGGAGAAAGGGGTGGGGACAGGTGGGGACACAGGGATGCAATCCCATGCTCATGGCTGAGGTGGTTCTACACTGAACTGTGGGGAGGTGAAGACCTCGACAGGCACCCCTCGGCATCCCAGCACCCCTTCCCTGGGCCAAAGCCCTGCACAGCATTCCTCTTCCCTCATCCCCCTACCTGGTGCCAGCACAGCCCTGTGTGCTGGCCAGTGCAGTGGGCACAGTGGGTGCCCCACAGGTCAGGACTTACCCTGCATAGTAGTTGATGGAGGCAGCCAGGGCATTCCCAGAGCCTCCTGGCAGGATGCACAGTGGTTTCTTCATGGCTTCCCTCCAGTCTGGCCGCTCCATGAGCCCATTCACCACCTGCAGGGATGAAGGAGACTGTGGTATCCAAGGAACTCAGCAGCTCCTGCCCAGCCCAGAGGGAGCAGAGCACATGGAGCCCCACGACTGAGGCAGTGGCTGCTTTGTTCCAAGCTTGGTGCCATCTCTCCTTTGCCATTCCCTGACCGCCTTCCGCACCTCAGGGGTTGACTCCTGCCCCAGACCCCCCTTCTCCTGGCTCTCTGCCCAGCCCAGATGCCCCCACGGTGCCCCTCACCTCATACAGCAGTCCGTCCCCAGACATGATCACCAACGTGTCCCACTGTGACAGGTCCTCATCCCGCACCTTCTCATGTGCGTGGTGGGGTCTTTCTGCAGGGGATAGTGGAGAGATTGGAGCATCACCCTCTGTCCCTCTTCACTGCCTGCTGCCATCCCCCCGACGGTGACATCAGCCCCATGGGGGTCTGAGTCAAGGGCTCCCACCCCTCTTGAGTGCAACCAACCCACAGGACCTGGAGCTGTGGTGATGCAGGAGGAATGAGGCCATCAGAGGAGCCTGTCCCAGCAGGGCAGTGCCCAGGTAAGATCCCAGGGAAGGGAGGATGAGGAGGAGGACTCACCAGTGATGAAGATGGTGGTGGCCATCTCGGCCTCGGCCAGCATGGGCTGCACCACTGCCTGGAAGTCGTCCAGAGCACGGCCAGAGCCGCTCTGCGGGTTCAGCAGCACCAGCGCTCGGCAGGGCCGGGGCAGCACCCCATAGCTGTCACCTGGAGGGGGAGAGGGGGCTCAGGTGAGGCCATGGTGCTACCAGGGAGGGCTTTGCCAGCTGGAGCAGCATTTGCCAAAACCCCACAGGAAGGGGAGCTGCCCCTCCCTGATCTCTACAAGCTGTGGGGGGTGAGCAGAGATGAATGATTTCTACTGGGAATGCTGAGGAAGTGGCAGAGACACGACATGGGGGCCTGCAGGGACTCATCTTGAGCTCCCCCACAACCAGCAGGGATGTTTTACACCCAGCATGGAGCCCCACAGCACCCCATCCATGCCACAGCAGGGGGGTGAGGGCTCCAACTCCCCACGTCCACCCCAGATGGAGCGGGGCCAGGCCAGCAGTGGCACTGGCAGATGCTTCTGCCTACCCTGCTCCCCACGGGGCTCAGGTTTCGCGTGCAAGGGCCTCAGCAGGGCTGTAATTACAAGCCTGGCAAGGGTCCCAGCCTTCTGCCCCACCACTTGCTTTCAGCATCACCTTCCCCAAGTACAGTGGTCCCCATGTGGGGAGACAGGGAGAGCCTGCTGAGCTGCCCTGTGAGGGAAGCACAAGGAAAACAAGGAGGGCAGGTCCCCCTGGTGCTGCTGGGGCATCCTGAGCCCTGAAGTGATCAGGGCAGTGTCACTCAGGCTCTCACAGCACCTCTGGAAATCCCTGGCTCTGCAGGGTGAAGCCAGTTTGAGGGAGGTTGGGGGTGTTTCCACCAGCCTGGGGTCCCCTAAGCCATGACCTGGCCCCAGGGGTGTGGTGGGTGCCCACCCCAGCACATGGGCTCTGTGGGACAGCATGAGGGCTACATCAGCTGACTCAGCAGGAAGAGCTGCTGAGTCAGGACAGCAGAGGCATTTCCCAGCACTGTCCTGGGCTGGGAACTCCCTCTGGGCACTCAGGGGGGCTGCTGGGGGTGTCCACTTGCCCTGGCCTCATCTGCACACATGGGTTGATCTGAGCTGTTTGAACACACCACACGAGCTGTGAGTTTAGAGCTAAACCCCCTCCTGCTGCCCACACTGGAGAAGGTAGTGGAGAGAGGTGAGCCTGGGGCTATGGAGGTCGCCACATGTGTCACCTCCCCTGGGTGACACCCAGCATCACACCAGTCACAGCCACGAGCTCCATGAGCTGCCTGTGGTGAGTCTCAACTGGAGCATCCCATCTCCATGACTGTCCCAGCTCTGGGAGCTTTGCTGATTTCAGTGTCATCAGAACTATTTCCTGCTCCCATTGATGACCCAGGGAGGCTGTCACCCTCCAAGACACCTCCTTGTCCCCTCGACACCTGTTTGAGACCTGCCACTGAGTGCACAGGAAAGATCCGTGTGTGACAGCCCCATCAGTGGGGCTGAGCCTGGCCCCAGGCGCTGTTTCCGGGCTGGTTCTCCTCACTGCCGCTCCCAGCCCCTTATCAGTGGGCACCAGACACGAGGGGAATGGCTTTCCCAGGGACAGCAGTGAAGCACCCACAGCAGAGGCCACTCCTGCTCGGGTCAGGGATAACAGGCAGCAACCCGAGGGCTGGGCTTGCCCTTCCCTCCTCTCTGGAGCTTCTCTGACCTCCATGGCCACTAAATCCCCCTACAGCAAACGTAGACAAGCCTCCAGGCAGGGGTTTGGGCTCAAGCCCAGCTGCTGGAGGCAGGTGATGCAGGGGCTTTTCTCCCTCTTCCTCTCCCTCCAACCTGGAAGATGCAGAAGGAGAGCACGAGGTGCTTCAAGAACCTAAACGCTGTTTGTAACCCCCTTGTGTTACCCGGGGATGTCGTTTCTGATTCGCACACTGAGCTGCTGTCAGGTCTTGCCTAAAAATCCTGCCCAGACCTGTGGCTGTTGTCCCATGGCCACTGCTGGGCAGTGGGGTATGGCTGGGACCACAACGATCCAATCCTTGGCTGGAGGGGGAAAGCAAACCCAGCTCAGGGCACAGAGGGAAGCCATGACTCCATCAACAGGGACAAACTGCTGGTGAACAGGGGCAGGATGTGATCCCAGTGAGGGACCAGTGACAGAAGCAGCAACCAGACTCAGCCCCGTGGCAGGACTGGGGTGCTGGGTCAGGGCTGGAGCCCAGCAGCAGCGATGCTTGGAGGGGACACAGATTGCAGCAGAATCCCTTCCCATTGCACAACACCGGGCAGTCCCTGGCATCCCAACGAGGCTGAGCCACTTCCCGGCACACTGTGGTCAATTTCAGCCTCAAATGCTGAGCAGAGCAGACACTGAGTCAGCAGGAGGAAGGGGCTCCAGATGCTGCCAGTCCACAAACTCTGCTCCAGTCCCTCTGCCCACATCCCTCCATGTCACATGTGTCCTGGCCATGCTCAGGCCCTGACCACACGGCTGAGCCCCCACCATCTGCAGCCGCAGCCACTCCATTGTGTCCCTGCATCCTTCTAGAAACTCTCTGGGCACAAGGAACAAGCACGCCAGGCTAGTATAAGGTGGGGACTGAGCTCCCTGGAGCTGAATTTCTCTGTCAGGACACAAGCCTGGGGGTGCTTTGTTCCCTCCTGGATGGCTGCAGTTTGGGACACATCCCTGCCTGCCACAAGGCAGCGCCAGCTTTGGGGTTATCAACTGATGAGGGACTTATTGTTTATCCCTTGGGGTGAAACAAAGAAGGGGAAGCTTCATCCCTGCTGCAGCATTCTGCAGGGCTTTTATCCCAGAGGATGCTGGAGCTGAGCTGACACCAGGACAGGATCGCTAGTGGCTTCCTGGGTCCCCTCCCCGTGGGGACAGGGTGGCAGGATTGCTCAGCACGGACTCGCACGCAGCTTCCCCAGCACAGCCTTATCTGCTCACACAGGCCTCGCTGCCGGCACGTGCGAGCGCAGGGTGTGGGCAAGGGGCGCTTGCAGCTCTTCCCCAAACTGTGGGAGGAGGTTTGCAAATCCTGCCGGCCCTCAGTGAGAAAAATAACTGCAAAACTCCGCACTGCCTTCTCCCGGCCTCCTTCCTCAGGGTCCCCCGAGGCCCCTGCGTGCAATGAGCTGCTCCTGCCCCAGCACCCTCCACTGCCTGCTCACAGGGCGAGGGTTGGGAAGTGCTTGGAGACTTCCAGCTGCAGAGCTGAGGCTGGAAATAGAGCTGGGGAACTGGTTTTGCCCTCACCCCATTCCACTGGATGTTTTTTTTTTATTCTTAAGGAAGAGGAGCAGAAAGTTGTTTTGTAGCTGCAGGTCATGTAAAAAAAAGCTGCATTTTCAAATCCAAGCAGGGAAGAGCTGGGCTAAATGTGATTTGACAGGATCCCTCTAACCGCATGCCTCTTAATTTCCAAGTCTGATCAGAGCGACTGGACAGCCAAATAAATGAAGTAGTGCATATAATTGAATCTCTGCTCAGATGTTCAACTATCTGCCAGCGTGCCCTGCCCTGCCTGCGGGAGCTGGGGGACACAGCCCCCAGTCAGACCCTCCCCTTCCAGGCAGTGACAACTCCCAGGCGGAGAGAGGGATCAGAAACCCAGACCCCTCCAGGCTGCCCTGGGACCCTGCTGGGTCCAGAGGGGTCCCAGGGGGGCTTTTCCCCTCCCCAAATCCTAAGTGATGGATAGGACCTGCTGGGGACAGTGCCTGGGTCAGGTCCTGCCTGCGTCAGCAATGATTACTTTTTTTTCCTTGGATCATGCTGCCCTTTGGAGCTTTGGAGTTATCGAACGGGAGCGATCCGTGGGGGTGGGGGTGCGTGCAAAGGGCCCCCGTGGTGCGACCACGTCCCTGCCGCCCCTTCAAACCACGGGTGAAAGGAGGGAGAACCCATCCCCGAACTGGGGATGTCCCCGTCCCCTCCGTGTGTGTGTCCCCCCGTCCCGCGGAACCGGCACCGCGCTCAGGAACAGCTGTCCCGCGTGGGCCCAGAGCGCCCCCGACCCCCGCACAGCCCCGACGGGGCGAGCCGCGGGGAGAGGGGAAAGGGCTCGGCTCGGCACTCACCGTCTTGCGCGGGCACGGCGGGCACGGCGAGCTCTCGAATGCGGCGGCTCCAGGCCTGGGCGATGCGCAGATTGCCCTCGGCGTCGGGCCCCCGGGAGACGCGGAAGGTCCGCTCCAGGCGCTGTCGGGCGGGCGGCCCCCAGCGCGGCCCCCGCAGCGGGTAACACACGAACGAGAAGCAGGCGGCGGCCGCGGCCGCGGGGAAGGCGGTGGAGCCCACGCAGTCGGCCAGGCGGAGCGCGGCGTCGGGACCGGCCGAGCCGCCCGGGGAGCCGCCGGGACGCCGCACCTGCAGCTCCCGGGCCGTCAGCGACAGCGAGCAGGCGGCGGCACCGGGGGCCGGCCCCGCGCCGAAGATGCCCTGGAGCAGCACGGGGCCCCCGCCGGGCTCCGGAGGAGCGCGGCGACCGGCGGCCATCGGCGGAGCGGGCGCGGAGCGGAGCGGGAGGCACCGGGGAGCGCCGCCCGCCGCCGCTCGCTGCTGACGCCCGGCGATGGCAGGCGGGGCGGCCCCATTCATAAAAATTTAACCCACCCACCCCCCCAGCCACCCCTTCCACCTCCGGGGAGGGGAACCATCCCGGGGCTGCCCCGGCGCCCCCCACGCCCCCCCGGCAGCTGCCTCAGTTTCCCCAAGCGCCGCCCCCGCTGCGGGCAGGGCTCCGGGGGGAACCGGCTCTGAAGACGGGCGGGGGCAAAGCGACGCCGTGGGTTTGCCGCGGGTGGTTCTGCCGGGGCGGGTGTGTGGCGTGGGTGCTCCCACGGGTGCTGGGGCGGGCAGGGAACCCACCCACGGTCGCGCCTGGAGAGCATCGCAAAGCGGCGCCGGGCAGGAACCAGCCCCGGTTCCTGCACATCGCTCGCAGCAAGGCACAGATGGGCGCTGGCAGAGGCCCCCCGAGCCCCCACTCCGAGCTGAACAGCGTTCAACATCATCTCTGCATCTGTCCAGTTGGGATGGGGGAGAGGAGCGGAGAGGGGGCCTGGAGAAATCGAGGGACGGCGAGGGCTGAGGACAGCGGGCAACCGGCGGGGGACACCGCCAGGAGGGAGGATGGAGTAGAACAATGACCTGCCCGGCACTGGTGGCTCGCCAGCAGGTATCTGTGAGGGCTGGAGGGTGCCATCGGCACGGAGACCCAGGGAGGGAGGTAGGCTGTGCTGTGAACCCCCACCTCGGGAGCGCTGGGGACAGAGCCGAGGGGACCTGCCTGGAGGGTGCCAGGACAGCTGGGAGCTGCTCCGTGCCCGCCGCAGCAGCGGGCAAAAATCACAGCAGCTTTCGCTGGCGACAGGACTGACCTCACCCTCCCAAGGGACTGTCGGGCTCCAGGGGGTCTGGCCCGGGCCAACAAGGATTATTTTTTTGCCGACCAATTCCCCATGGATAGCTCTGCCCTAACCTTGAGCTCACACCTCAGGGAGGCCTCGCTCTTCACACTTAGGGCAGTTTAATTAGCAGAGAGCCCTCAGCCCTCTGTCCCTGCTTAAACCCACTGGAACTGGCCAAAACATTGCAGGGAGGGCACGGGATGACCAGCTGGACAGATAATGCTGTTGAGTTTTGTTTTCCCAGTGTGACCTGAGAGACGAGGTGCCAAGCTTTGGAGCATTGTGCTTTCCAGAAAGACTTCCCTTGGGTGCTGTGGGTACAAAGCAGAGAGGCAGATGGGGCAAAACCAGCTCCCAGCTCTGATGTTTTGGCCTGGGAACAGCAGCACTCGCAGCTGATTCTGTGTGAGATTCAGGCCCAGCCACTCTCCTGGCCTCTGCCATGACACAGTCCAGCGTTTGTAAACAGCCCTGAGGTTCCTCAGCAAGGTGTCATGGGAGGAAATAGCTGGATGCCGGGGAGTACAGCGTCCTGACCTGCCCCTCACCCTTCTCAGTGACTAACCCGTTCCCAATTTCCGCTCAGGAAGGCACGAGTCACATTGGGAGGATGTGGGAGCAGCTGTCAACACTGCTCCTGGCAGGTGCCACAGGGCGATGAGGCTGCTTTGGGCTCTGTCCTCACCGTGCTACATCCGTCCATGGCCCTGTGCCGCAGGGATCCCCCTTTGGCCTTCTTGCGCTTTAAATAGGAGTGAAATGCCCATCCAGGCTCTGCTGGACATGGTCATGCTGGGGGTAAAGGGGCTGAGAGTGGCTTCATCATGAGGTGTTGAGACTGGCAATGGGTGCAGGAAGGGTTAGGGGAGGGCTGCCCATGACAGGGATGTCAAGGCCAGAGAAATGAGGGGGCTGCAGACAGGATTTTCTTGGATGGGGAATGGGACCGGCATAAACTCAGCCTCTGTGATGGCAGGGGAAACCCAGGCAGAGCTTTTCTATCCTAGTGCTGGTCTGCAGGGACTTCACATGAGCCATCCTGGTGCTGTGCTACCCCTGAACACCCTGTCCATGCCATGGCCAGCCTGGTGTCCACCATCAACCCCAGGCAAGTCCCTTTGCTCTCCACAGCCACAGGCTGATCTGACCCAGTCCCACATGGACACTACTCGTTTGCTTTTGGATGCACTAACATGGAAGTGGGATCTCTTCCTTCTCCACTTAGTGCTGATAACCAGTTTGGGGCTGTCAATACAAGAGCCTTAATGAGCTGCCTTAACCCCAACAGCAGCCCAAGGGGTGCTCAGCAGCCAAGGCTCCCGCACCGTGGGCAGGCGTCTGCCCGTCGGGTTAGTCCTGATCGGCTCCATTCCTGCCTGTGCCGTGTGTGTGTGTGGGCAGTGCCAGGATGTGCCTGGAGCTGGTGTGTCAGTGGAGGATCCCCCACCTCCTTCCTCATCGCCCACCCAGCAGGCTGTCCAGGTCAGCTGTGACCGCTGAGATCACCAGTCTCCCTCAAGAGAAAACACCCCTCCAGCTGCTGTCCTAGGAGGGTATCCCAGACCCTCCAGACATCATTTGGGAGAGAAGGCTTGAGTATTGGAAGCACCGTGCCTCTGGCTTCCTGGCCTCTGGCTTCCTGGAGGTGATGGATTCTCTTAGTCTGGAGAAGCTGAGGCAGAAGCAGCAGACAAGGTTTGTCTTGGGTTGTGCAAGAAGCCAAGGGTTAAATATGGCAATTAACCCCCGCTCAGCTCCCTCCAGGCTCCTCCTGCTCCTGCCCCAGCTGCTAGAGGAGCTGGTCCCCACAGGCAGCTTATCCTGGGGGAAGAAACCAGAGGCTTGGGGCTGCCTGACCCTGCTGTAACCCTTTGTGGCCCCAGCTGATGGATACCGGGAGCTGCAGCACGGACCTGGAGCACTCGCTGCCAGGGCAGGTCTGGATTTTGGGGTCCTACTGCCCTCATCGCACCCCGGAGGAGGCGTGCAGAGGACACGGCTCTGCTGCAAGATGAACTGCAGCGTTTCATTTCTAGGCACGCTCTGCCACAGCCGCCGACAGCCGCCCGGGGACGGGAACGGCAGGGGGATGTCCTCATCCTGGATCCATCTCTTTTAGCATCGTTCCCACTGCCGAAGGTACATGTCTCAAGGTGGAGCCAGAAATAGCGCGGCTCGGCGCTGCATCGGGGCTGGCAGGGCTGCAGGCTTGGCAGGGGCACAGGCACCGACTGCAGCAGTGGGAACTTTCCAGGAGAGGAGCCGCTTCTGTGCAGAGCCAGCCCAGGGACTGCGGCTCAGCCCCTCTCAGCTGTGGGGCTGGTGCTGTCACAGGGGACCAACTCGGAGCAAGAGAGGACAGAGCTAACAGAGGTGTCTCCTGCAGGAAAGTGACTGGGATCACATCCCACCTGAGATGAGGGAGCTGGGACACACAGGTGGGCTCTGCCACTGATTTGCTGCAGAACTTCCCTCTCCCTGCCTCCATGACCCACGGGCCACAGGTATTCCCCATAATCCAGCTTTTCACTCAGGGCCCAGGGCTTGAGCCTGAAGGATTCTCAGCCTCCAATAAGCCAGGGGTTTTCTGGCAGCTCCTAAATCCCAGCCAGGCTGGGCAACCTGCTGGGGGGGCTTCTCCCCAGCCCTGACCCTCTGCTGAGCTCTCAGCCACAGCCAACACAGCACAGGAACTCAGGGCTCACAGGGAAGCCTGAACAATGCCGATGAGCTGAGATCATTCCTCCCAGCTGATGATTTGCTCAAAAATATTTCTGAGCTCAGGCCTCCTCAGGGAAAACACTCCCCAACACCCGGCAAAAAGCTGCTGAGTCTGGAGGAACCACACGCCCCGCTCGCTCAACCGAGACCTCCCCCTGATGACAAGCCCTGGCGTCGGAGGGATTGAGGCCAAAGTCTGCTGTTTGATCTCCCCCTTGGCCGGGGGAAGCTGAATTTCAGGCCATCCAGGGGTTTTCACCACTTCCCTGCAGCGGTTTCCTGCCATGATGCGATTGCAGGAATTTTTGGGAGGTGAGTCAGAAGCTGCAATGAGAACCACCTGGCTGGGGCTGGGCTGGGAGGCTCCATCCCCATCCAGGGGTGATCCCTGCTGCGATGCTCGACGCCTTAGGGCAGCATTCCCAGGGTGGAATGACTTATGTGGGACACAGCATCCCACTGCAGCCCCCCTTTTGGCCTGGGAAAGAAGGAGAGGGATTTGCTGCCTCAGTTCCCACGGCTCCTCTTTCCTTGCTGGGCTGGGATCGGCGCAGTCCAGCCACCCCACCCGGGCTCCAGGGAGAAACTTGGTGAAGAATAAAGAGCAAAACCTCATCCTGCTCTGCAGGAAACTGCCTGCAATGGCTGTCCCACCCCACAGAACTGCCCCAAAGCAGCACCAAGGCCTGGTTTTTCCTGGGGAGCAATGCAGGAGTTGGCAGAGCTGAGGAACTGCCCTCCCTGGTCGCTGAAATTCAACATATAAAGCGAGTTCCTGGTAAAGGAGCCTCCCAGATTTTCCCTGCTGGGCTATTAGAGCTCTGTGACCCCCTGCTCACTCCCCCTCCCCGTCAAACCCCTCTGTGCAGAGAGTGACTGCGTTGTGTCCAGAGAGTGAGACTGAGCCTGGATAAGCCTTTGGAAAGGAGCTAAACCTGCTCAAAGCCAGCGCTGTTCCCTGACCCGCCCTCCTAATCCTGCCCAGCTCATAATGGAATAATAAAGGACTGCACAGCCTCACTCTCTGCCGTGCTGTGGGGGAGGTTCCTGCTGCCTCTGTACATGCCAGGAGCTGGGATATTAATTACTCCCTAAGTAAACAGAATTGCTCCTTTCTTCTCCTTTGCCTGGCTGTAAAACCGAGCATGACCTTCAACCTGCAGAGGAATCAGAGTCGCTCCCTTTTGCAGGAGAAAAGCTATTCGTGCCAGTGATAACAGCGTGATCTCTGCCCACCACCCTTCCCTGGGCTCTTTGGAGGTTGATCCCATCCTTGCACCTCCAACAACCATCCTGGTGGGACCCCCAGGCTGCTGGGCCTCTTCCTGCAGGGTTGAAGCTGCTGATTCACCGAGGGGGAATCTCAGGAACACAAAGCAGGATGATTTTGGGACGCCAAGCCCCTCCCAGGTGTGCTGCACCGCGGGCTGCCCTGCAACAGAACTGACAAACTTGTTGCATCACAGACTCAGTAGCTGGGAAAAAGCACAGGGAAGTGACAGTGATGGTGGGATCCATCCCCTGTGGCTGGGAGGGCTCTGAGCACCCCACAGGGCAGCAGGAATGAGGATAGGAGGAGGGTGCTTGGGGACCTGGAGACAAAGCAGAGGCTGAGGGGAACTCAGAGACTGCAGCATCATGCCTGGGCTGAGGCTGCTGAGAGAGGAGCCAGCTAGGAAGGGGTTAACCAGCCCTTCCTTCTCCACACACCTGATTCCAGGCAGCTGGGAGGGAAGGGCTTTAAAAGAGGAGGGCAGCAGCAGGTTTTTGGCAGGGTTGAGGGGATCGTAGAGGTGGTTTGCTCTGGCTCTTCTGGTGTTGGGGCCCCTTCCTCTCCTTGGGTGTCCCTGCAGAAGAATGTCCCTGCTCCCCTGGGAACTGCCATTCCTCTGGTGAGTGCAGGAGGGAAGAATCCACCTTCCTACCACACAGTTTGGCTCCCCCCAAAATTTTCCCCTGGTCTTTTTGAAGGACAAAGCCAGCTGTGAGAGGTGCTGGGCTGCAGTTGGGGTGCTGGGGCTGTTGTCAGCATCTGTGGCTAAAGCCACATCTGTGTGTGTGGCCAAGGGGCAGCCTGGCCTGGGGTTGGGGTGCCCATGAGGGGGGAACTGGGCTGCCTGGCAATTGGGTGCTGTGGATTCATCCTGGGATTATTCCAGCCTGAAGGCCTGATCAGAACCCCGTGCCTGGCTGTGCTGCCTCCTCAGAGTGAACTCAGGCAGCTGATGCTGTCAGCTCTTGCCTTGTCTTGTAGGAACAATCTGGGATGTGGGAGTCAAGCTGGAGTAGCCCCTGCTCTGACCAGGCATGAAGGACCTGCAGGGGACACAGCAGAAGGGAGATGTGGGCATGGAACCACCCCACAGGCACAGGTAACATGTCACCAGGTGTGGAGGAGGGAGGTGAAACTTTCCATCTTGGAGCTTGGGCAGGTGGCACATGGAGGGAGCACAGGCAGGTCTGTCTCATTTGCACGGAGGATGGTGGAGAGAGACAACCTCTAATGAAGTGTTCAGCAGAAAGGGAGTGATGGTGTTGGTACAGAAAAATCAAAGGTGAGCAATTCAGGTCTATATGGGCCCTGTGAAAGCAGCTAAGAATAATCATGGCCCCAGATGCTCAGACACGTAAAGGAAAAATCACTCCCTAGGAGTTCTTAGCAAATCCCCAGAAGTTTCTCATGAGAACTCCTCAGGTTTCCCACAAGATACCAAAGATGTTCCTGAAAACAGTCAGGATGATTTCACCAAAACACTGGACTTGTGAGATATGGACTATAACCAATTAGGATTTGCAGTTAGATGGTGTGAGATTCAATTTTAGCCACCAGAACGTAGCTTTAACCCTATATAAACTGTGTGCAGTGTGTAATAAATGGCATTTGCTTGATCACATTGGTCTGGTGTGTGGTGTCCTTATTCCTCCGTGTATTTATTGCTTATTTTACAATGGCAGTGCTGCAGCTCCCAGCTGACCATGGAATGTTTGTGACAGGGAGTCGTTTCTGTCACACACCCAGAGCCACCCAGAGAGCCCCTGAATTGTGGGGATGTCCATCCTGAGCGAGCCCACCAGGCTTCCTGCCCCTCTCCCAGCTGTGAGGACACTGCCCAAGGGATGGTGATCCTGCACAGCCACTTGGAGAACTGCCAGGAAAACCCACGGTGAGCCCAGCGAGGTGGTGACACGAATGGTGTTTGCCCTCCCTGTGAGATGTGATTCCTGCAATACACCCACTTCTGCTGCCTCCTCGGGTGCTCTGAGCCTTCCTGGCCGCAGGGGATGGATCCTGATGGTGGTGTCACCTTCCCTTGCTTTTCTAGCTGCTGAGGCTGAGATATACATCATAATTATCTGCATAAATTTTAAAAATATGTACTTGTTCAGCCAAGTTCCACCTCCTCACTATACATATATATAATATACATATGTAACACACATAACGTATATAAGATGATATACATAACATATATATTTTTATCTATAATACGTATATTTTATTTATATATTTCCATTTATAAACACGCTCTTACTGCCTGGAAAGGTCAGCACAGTGCTCTGCCAGATAGGCGGGAGCTGAACTTTTCTGCTTAGTTAAGCAATTTAGTCCCTGGACCGGAGAGGGACTTTGTCCCCGCTCCACAGGGGACACCGGAGAGCAGACAGTGACTGTTCCCTTGGGAAGCGCCGCAGGAGCCGGGGCCGGGCCGGGCGGGAGGACCCACCATAGAGCAGCGTGGCCAGAGCGCCGCCACCGCCCGCTTCTGTTTCCCGCGCCGCCATCTTAGACACGGGCACGAACCCCCCGCCTTCATCCGCCGCGCAGGAGCGGGAGGCGGCGGCGCTGCCAACAGCCCTCGCGAAGCGGGCGGTGTCTTTACCCCCCGAGGAGGGAAGTCTCTGCTGTTCTCGCTGCGGGTGCCGGCGCTGCTCGGGCAGGAGGTGAGGGGACGCTGCTCGCGGGCAGTGCGGCGGCGGTGCCCTCACCGAAGATGGCGGCGGGGGCGGGCTCTCCCCGGCGAGTCGATGGCGGAGATGGCGGTAGCGACGCTCTGGCCGTGCGGGCGCACTCGCTGGGCTGGGTGAGGGGAGCGGGGAGGACCGTCCCCTCCGAGGATAACCCCCCTCACAGCACCCCTTGCGCCACCGCAGGGACCCCCCTGTGTCCTCTCCGGTCACCCCCACCCTCCCCGGCCAAGGGAACCCTTCTCCGCCCTATTACCCCCCTCTTTTGGGGGGCCATCCCTCTCCCGGTGCATGAGGGGGTGGGTGTGGGTTGGGGTCACTTGTCTGCTCACCCCATTAAGCCCCCCGCGGCAAGGCAGCTGCTGCTCCATTTTATTGTAATAGTCACAATTTCCACCCTTTTACCCTTGGCCCAGCAGCGGAGCAGCGAGTCCATGGGCAGCGGGCAGGGCTCCCCTCCCCTTCCTCCTCCTCCTCCACACCCCTTAAGGGGCGGCGATCGCGGCGGAGAGGAAGAAAAGGATGCCACGGAAGCTGTTGTTGCCTTATAAATCTGCTTTTTCTCACTTTCGAGCTCCCCGCGGCTTGCATGACTCTCTGGCGATGAACGCGGCCAGAAGTGGCTACCGGGTCTTCTCGGCCAACTCCACCGCGGCCTCCACCGAGCTGGCCAAGAAAATCACGGAGTAAGTTCCTTCCCTCTCTTCCCAAGTTTCCTTCTCCCCTCGTTGCTCCTCAGGCACCTCCCGAGCGGCTGGAGAAGCTTCTGGCATCCTCCCTCCATCCCGAGGTTCTGCTGCCCGCGGGGTTTGGCACCGGGAATCTCCATCAGCTCCGAACCTGCTCCTCCTCCTCCTCCCTCCCGGTTACCCCAGCCTGGCCCAGCGGTGGGAATGGACCCGCTGCTTCCTGCCCCTTGCGCCTCTGACATCCAGGGGCAGCGCTGGAAGGGCCGGGTTGCAGCAAAGGCTGTTGGCGTTTGGAGAGAGAGGAGGTGAAACTTGGCGTAGCAAACCTCAGTGAGCGTTTTTGTAGCAGGTTTGGGAGATGCTCAAAACTTTTCTCTGGCTGGTGAGCTTGTTTTCCCAACAGCTTCCCTGTGTGGGGCATGAGGAGTGTTTGTGCCCCTCGGCACAGCACATGCACCCTTCCACTGACCAGTGTGGGTTTGGGAAGGTGAGAGAGGAGAGGGGGCAGCACGTGCTGACAAAAGGGAGTTCAGTTTAGGGTACAGGTCTGCCCATTTGTTTTTTCCCAGCCCATCAATTTGGGCAGGATTTGACCTTGTCCTGTCTGGGATGGATGTGCTGGGCCCTGCTGAATGAGGGGTGTGACAGCTGGTTCCCAAACGGGGCTCTTGGGGCGCTGAGTTCCCCCCAACACTTGGTCTTTTTGGTTTGAATCAGTTGGGTTCAAACTGGGGCAGTCCCAGCCAAAGGGGTTCTTCTGAAATGGGTATCTGTGTATTGGGCTGTCATCTTAGAGCAGGATTTGGGTTTCTTTGCTGGTGTTTCTCAGCTGCAGTTCATAGGAAGCTGCCCCCAAACTCGAGGGACTCAGTGCTTGTTTGCCCGCTGCACTGACAACATCCCTGCTGTCCTTGCTGGGCATTGCTGTCCCATTCCCATTGCTGGGCATTGCTGTCCCATTCCCATTGCTGGGCATTGCTGTCCCATTCCCATTGCTGTCCTTGCTGTCCCATTCCTGTCTCCAAGGGTGTGCTTAAACTGGAAACATGCCTACATACAGGTGTGCTGCCACCTTAAACTGCAGGAACACTTTGCTGCTTGTCCCATTAGCTTAATAAACACTGCGTTAAATCCTTAGGACAGATTATCTCCACAGGGCTGACTTGGCTGTTTGGCTGGGATGTGTGATGGATAATAGTGATGGACTTCTTTGGGTGTGAGGCAGAGAGGGAAATCCTTGTGTTTGAGACTTGAAAGATTTTTTTTTTTTTTTGGTTCGTGTATTCTCGCTATATTTGGTCAGTTCTGTATCACTTTCCCTTCACTGATACAACTCTGTAGCTAAAGTCTCTCTCTGTAAAAGTTTTGCTGCAACAGATGGGACAGGGTTTTACAAGGCTTGTCCTGTTGCGTCAACACAACGTGACAGAATTCCCCTGGGGACGAGCTCTGAGTTCTCAGGACTGAAAGAGCAAACAGGCAATCCCTATTCTTTGCTCTTTGTCTTAAAAATAACTCCCTTCTTTTTAAAGATGTAATGAGAAGGGACACAGAGCAGGTTCCCCAGGCCATGGTGAGCATGGCTGGCTGGGGGACGTGCTGACTTACCCTCTGTGTGTTCCCAGGGATGCTGTGAGGGGGAAGGAAGCAGATCCAGACCCAGAGTGACCTCCCAGCTGTCTTGGACCACGTAAATTTCTAATAGGGGCAATGTGGGCTCTTTGCCTTGGCTCCAACAGCATGATAGGGACAATAGGACAAGGGGGCACGGGCTCAAGCTCTGCCAGGGGAAATTTAAGTTGGAGATCAGAAAAAATTCTTTGCAGAGAGAGTGCTCAGGCTTTGGAATGGGCTGCCCAGAGAGGGGGTGGATTCCCCATCCCTGGAGGTTTTTCAACTGAGATTGGCTGTGGCACTGAGTGCCATGATCTGGTAAAGGGACTGGAGTTGGACCAAGGGTTGGACTTGATGATCTGGAAGGTCTTTTCCAACCCAATCCATTCTGTGATTCTATATCAGGTGCTCAGGTGGTAACAGCACAGCTGCTGCTTAACTGAGACTTAAGGACATGTATCTTTATTGTGGGTGCAAAATCTGGAACCATTAACAGTACAGATTTGCCCACAGTAAAAAGTCTCCCAAAAATAAAGGTATTTTCAGCATCTTGCACAGTGGTTTTTCACTGACCTCCCTCAGGAGCTCAAGGGCTGTTTCAACACGTCTGTCTGTAATACATCCCTTGTTTTTCCAGGTTGCTGCTGCCTTTCCCCCCATCTCACATCCCAGCCTGTGCTTTGCTGGGGAGGTCAGAGCACCTTTAAGTAGAGTTGGAGCAATCGTATAAGGGTGAGTCTGTCCTCTAATATTGTGCGTTCTTTTTAAAGTTTTTTTATGACCTTTAGTAGAAGCAGTAAAAGAACTTTAAAACAACATGCAATATTAGGAGTAGGGCCCCTTGAGACCCCTGTCCATCGGGGCTCTGTTGCTCTGTATCTGTAGGTATGATCTTAAAATCTATATTTGAGTTGTTCCTGGCTTATCCTTTTTTAAAATCTCAAGCCTGGACATAAATGTGACATAAATCAGGTCAGTCTCCTCACTTTGTTTACTGCAGAACTTCCAGAGGTGCTTTTGGTTCTGGCTCTGGGTGTCATGTTCTGGCACATTTCTTACCTTTAGAATTCCCATTGAGCATTCTTGTCTGGTTATGGGACAGTGACTAATGGTCAGTGTCATGTTCACTTTGGGTTTTCAGAGCACTGGTGGTTATCAGTGCCTGCCAGGGAGAGGAGGTGGTGTTGGATTATGGCAACCAAATACCTTGTGAAACTTTAAATAATGAAGATGCTCCTTAAATTCAGCACCACTGAAACATAAATTAAACCATATACTTGTCTCTTATAAATTGAGAAAATCAATTAAATCGATTATTTTTCTTAATTTCTTTCCCTGATGGAAAGAAAATTCCTGCTGTAATTAGGACACTTGGCACCTTATGAGCTGCATTTGCAGAGGAGAAGGATAATTTCTGTTACCAGTGCTAATCCCAGTGGGCCTGTGTGCTGCTGGGAGGAGAAGGAGGGAGGTCTAGGAAGTCTTTGTGATCTCCAGAGTCCAACAGACGCATTTGGATCTCCCTCTGACTGCAGTGCTTGGCTCAGAGGCTGCAAATAGTCCATTCTACTCACTGCTTGTGTGTTTGGGTTGGAGGGGATTGGTGATTGAAGCTGCTGATGCCTCCCCAGTGCTCCTGCAGCTCTGTGGTGGGGGATGTGATGCTGTCTCATTGCCAGCTGTGGATGTGAGTATTCCAGACATTCATTTGGTTTGCAGCATGGAAAATGCTGGTGATCCACAGATACAGCAATGCTATGAGCCTGAAGAACAAGTAGTGAGGAAAATACAGGATTTGTGGTCTGATCTGTGGTTGCAGGGAACTGGCTCATGCTAAAACCAGGGTGGTGTTTCCTGTGCCCTTCTTTTGGATGAGATGAGATATTCAGAGGACCTGCAGCAGCCTCCCTCAGCTGGAGGATTTTGGATAGGGTGGAGGAAGAATAATATCATCCTTTCTGTTTAGGTTATCTTGCCAGCATGTGAGAGGGTGGCAGAGGGGAGTCAGAGCACAGAAACCTTGGGGTGCTGCTCTCCCTCATGTCCAGACCCTGTTCTTTCCTTCTGGAAGCAACTCTTGTGTGGAGCTGTGTGAGGGGAGGAGGAGGCACCAACTCTTTTCCATCTCAGAGGGTGCAGCACTGTGGCAGAAGGCTGAGTGATACTACAGGGTGAAGCTGCATCAAGGATTTTGGGAAGGAAAAAGAAACAACCAGCTAAAAAGCAGAACAGCTGGAGAGGGTTCAGGTGGGGGACGGTGCTGGGGTGGGGTGAGCATGGAGGAGTTGGGCCTGAGGATTCTCTCTGCAGCTCAGGGGGAGCACAGAACGTGGCTCAGCAGGTTGGGCTCGTGTGGAGCTTTCTGTGCTGGCCAGCACCAGATTTAGGGGTATTTCTCTTCACAAGGAGCAGGCTGGTAAGAGTCAAGGAAAATCTGCCAGTAGCTGGGCTGCCTGGGTTTTGGTGTGGCTGGAACAAGTGATCCAGTGGCAGATGAGCAGTAAGGACTGTTCTTCAAGTCCCCAGCTGTGCTGGGTGGATGGAGATGGTAGAGGAGAGCTCAGATAGTTTTAAGGATATCTGAGCAGACTGCCTTGTGTCCAGGAAGCTGCCATTCCCTTTCCCTTTCCTGGCTGTTCTTGTTCTGGGAGATTAGGAAATACACTGCAGAGCTGCCATTGTGCTGGCTGGACCATGACTGATCTTTAAATAAAGATTTGCAAAAGTTTGAAAAGCAATTCAAAGTCGGCTGTGACTTGTTTGGCCACGGTCGGGCACAGCACAGATCCTCTGCTCCAGATCCTTCCAGAGCCTGCAGCAGTTCTTGGAGTCTGCAGGTGGGGGATTAGTTGAGTGTTTGCAGAACTGAGACCAGTGAAAGTGTTTGTAATGAAGAGGATATTGCCAAAATCAAATCATATCATGATTAAGGGCTTTGTGTACAGATTTCTCCTGGAAGCTTCTTTTGGAGACAAACTTACAAATGGATGCTACTCAGAGAGAGGGAGGAGGAAACACAGCCAGGGCTGAGGGACCTTCTCAGTGGCACTGAAACAGGTTTTGATGGCACAAAATTCTGCAAGTGCATTTCCCTCTTGAAATTTGATTCAGCTGAATGTCAAGTCTGACTGTCCTTTGTCTCAAGAGTTGGGTACAGTGGTTTTTGACAGCCTTTAGAGGAACATTTTAAAGTACAATCTAATACCACCTCACAGTGTTTCCTAAAATAGTGCAGTGTGCCACTTCTTCATTAAGCTATAGGTGACTTCTGAGCTGTTTGCATTTAGATGTGAATTTGAGTCAGATTTTATAAACACTCTTGGATCCAGAGCTTAATATCCTCTTGGCATGTGTGGAGACTGCGGAACGTTAGATCATCTTTCCTGGGCAGTGTTTACAGAGATTGCAGATCAATACAAATTTTTACTGAACAATTGCTCTGAGGAGGATTTTAAAGCCATAGAGATTTTTTTCTCTCTCTTAGGTGCTGTCATGCCCCAGAGGGGTTGGTTAAGTGATGGAGCTGGTGGAAGGATGACAGCTTGTTTTGCTTGGAGATATGATTTATCTACAGGACCCACAATGTTATTTTTCCCAGGAGCAGCTGTATCTCTGCAGGGTCTGTGTACTTGGGGTTACCTGCAGTGACACCTTTTCTGTCCTGTGTGTGCAGACAGTGATCAGTAGCTGTGGTAGCCCAGGTTCCTGTGGTTACACTGTTAGTCCTGAAGCTGCAAACAGGGTTCTTGCTGTCAGTGCAATTCCTTCATCCTCTAAAGCAACGACCAGCTGGGATCTTCTGGATGGAGAGGATTTAGAGAGAAAAGATTTGGGATGGAAGAGGAAAAAAAGGGAGAAGGTGATGGGAAGGGGGAGTTTATCTTTGAAATCTCTGTCTGCTCCCAGGCTGTGGGGTGGGTAAGGCTGGGCCCTGCCCTTGACTTCCTGCAAATCTCCCTTTTGATAAAAGTCCTCTGGAATTCAGTGCTTTACAACAGGAGCTGCACAAACAGCCCCCTCTTTATTGTCCTTGACCAAGTCAAGGTTTATCAGACTCCTCCAGTGGCTGATATCCCAGCCAAAGGAGGCCTTCAGGAAGGGATTCAGAGGAAGGTGTGCCCCTGGGGTGCACATACCTGAACTGCTTTGGGGGAGCTGCCTGGGGGTCCTGCCAGGCCTGTGGGATGTGAAGCTGCAGGCAGGGCTGATCTGTGACTTTTAAGGGCAGTTTTATCTCCTTTCCTTCCCACTGCCACCCTTCTTGTTTACTCATAGCCAACAGTTGGGGGAGAGCTGGGATTTGTCTGACCAGAGCAATCCCCTGCCACTCATTTCTTTGGGGTGGCAGCTCTGTGCTGTCTCTTACACTGCTCTGATCTGACAGACTGAGTTGTTCAGGGTCCCTCTTGCTGTGTGGGAGCAAACTTGCCTTTCTGATTTCTTGTTTCAGCAGCACAGGAGCTGCATTGCTGCTGTACAGTCTGAGTAGGGGAACTCTGGGCTCTGGTTTCTTCTTGCTGGGTACATCATGGCAGTCAGCAATAGGACAAGGGGGCACGGGCTCAAGCTCTGCCAGGGGAAATTGGAGTTGGAGATCAGAAAAAAATTCTTTGCAGAGAGAGTGCTCAGGCATTGGAATGGGCTGCCCAGAGAGGGGGTGGATTCCCCATCCCTGGAGGTTTTTAAACTGAAATTGGCCGTGGCACTGAGTGCCATGATCTGGTAAAGGGACTGGAGTTGGACCAAGGGTTGGACTTGATGATCTGGGAGGTCTTTTCCAACCCAATCCATTCTATGATTCTATGGACTCAGAGAGTTGGAAAAGATCTTGAAGACTGAGTCCAGCTGTTAACCCAGGACTGTCAAAGACACCACTAAACCATGTCCCCAAGTGCCATATCTACTTGTCTTTTAAATCCCTCTAGGGATGGTGACTCTGCCACTTCCATGGGCAGCCAGGGCTTGACAACCCTTTCAGGGAAGAAATTTTTCCTAATATCTATCTAAACCTTCCCTAGTGCAACTTGAGACCATTTCCCCTTGAGCACCACAAATCTGCTGGTTTTGTTTGCCACCACTTAGCACTGAAAGTGCCACTTTCCAGGGCGTGTTTTGCAGCAGTGTGTCTGGCTGGACTGATTTTGAAGCTTTCCTTCCTGCCATGAGATTCAGGGCTGACTAAGAGACTTGCACAGTCTCACTAATGGAATTTTTTTCCCCAGTAGCGAGGTAGGAACGTGCTGTCTGCAGTGAAGTCAGGGCACACGTGCCTCCAAAGGCAAGACTTGCCATGCAGTTGTGGAGAACAACTGTGAGTCATTAAACATTTCAGCCCTCCACCAGTTTGTTTTGTGTGTGATTCTTGAGCTTGTCTGGACTTGGATGCCTTGGCAGAAAGGCACTAAGCTTAGTGGTTGCAAATGCCAGACTGTCATTGGAAGGAAGGAGGAACCAAACTGGCAGCAGGAGCTCAATGGGTCCCATCTGCAAAACTTGCATTTACTCTGAGTCTGTCCTGGGGTGCCCAGGCTTGCCTTTGCTTGACCAGCTCAGTCTTGAAGATCCTGAAGGTACTGAAGATCCCTTTGCATTGGAGCTGCAAGTTTTAACCCAGCTGGGCTGGTGAGAGGAGCCAGATGAGGGACTTGGGAGGCCCAGGTGGCCAAGAAGGCCAATGGGATCCTGGCCTGGATCAAAACTAGTGTGGCCAGCAGGCCCGGGGCAGTGACCCTTCCCCTGTACTCTGTGTTGGGGAGGTCACACCTTGAGTGTTGTGTTCAGTTCTGGGCCCCTCAGTTCAGGAAAGAGATTGAGGGGCTGGAGCGGGGCCAGAGAAGAGCAATGAGGCTGGAGAAGGGCCTGGATGTGGCACTGAGTGTCCTCTTAAACACCTCCAGGGACAGAGAAATGACAATGTCTTGATCCAACCCCACTGTGATCACCAGCCCAGGGGACAGAGTGCCCTGGACTGGTGATCACAGTGGGGTTGGATTTGATGATCTCAGAGGTCTCTTCCAACCCACCTGAGAAGAGAAGAGCAACAAGGCTGGAGAAGGGACTGGAGCACAAGTGCTGTGGGGAGAAGCTGAGGGAGCTGGGGTTGTTCAGCCTGGAGAAGAGGAGGCTCAGAGGTGACCTCAGCACTGTCTGGAACTCCCTGAAGGGAAGTTCTGTCCAGGTAGGGGTTGGTCTCTTCTCCCAGGCACTCAGCAATAGGACAAGGGGGCACGATGGGCTCAAGCTCTGCCAGAGGAAATTTAACTTGGAGATCAGAAAAAAATTCTTTCCAGAGAGAGTGCTCAGGCATTGGAATGGCCTGCCCAGAGAGGGAGTGGATTCCCCATCCCTGGAGGTTTTTCAACTGAGATTGGCCGTGGCACTGAGTGCCATGATCTGGTAAAGGGACTGGAGTTGGACCAAGGGTTGGACTTGATGATCTTAGAGGTCTTTTCCAACCCAATCCATTCTATGATTCCCTGCTCTGGGCTGTGTGGTGATGCTGCAGTTGGTACCTGAGCTGGGCTGGTCCCAGCCTGACACAAACAGGTCTCAGTTTACTCACCAGCCACAGCCATTGCAAAACGTGCTGCCAGCCACACGATGGGGAGTGTGATGATGCCAAATACGTGCTTTAGAGCCAGCTAAGCAAATACATCCCGTGGCATTGGAGTGTCTGTTATCACAGCTGTCCCGGCACGCTCTCCAAGCCAGCTTCCAGCTGGAACCTCCAGCCTTGGCTCGTGGCTGGGCCCAGCAGTGGCTGGTGGAACAGAAGCCTGGCAGGGTTGGGCTGCCTCACTCAGTGACTTGTGAAAACACAGACTTTTGTGACAGCTGAAGCACCAGGCTGAGTCTGTGGGTAAGGAGATGGAGGGACTGACTGCAGAAGGCTGTAAACCAGAGAAAAGTCAGCAACAGATGTGGACTTTCATTTAGGGTTAGTCCTGATAAGCCAAATTTTGGCATGTGTCCAGGTAAATACAGTGTATGTGCAGACAGGAAACTGCGACCATAATCAGCAAAGATATTTTTCAGGCATGAGCTGTTGCCTAATCCAGCGTGTGGGCACGGCAAGAGAGCAGACCCTGGGAGAGGAGGGACTTACCTGCTCCATCCTGCCCAGTTTCAGCAGCACATCTGTCCCAAATGTCTCCCTGGTGCAGGGTTTTGCAGCTGAGGCTCATGGTTAAAGCACAAATGCTTTTAAATACTTACTAATGGATTACTTACCAGCACAGTTAAATACTGAGGTGTCACCTGAGGGAAAAGGCTGCCTTTTGAACCTTTTAAAATGCTCTTCAAAGTGAATCATTATTGTGGAAGAAAGAAATTTTAAAAAAAAGGAAGTTGGTGCCTGTAATCTTTGTTGTGATGAGTGTTGTAGATTTGACATTTGAGAAGAGGAAGGAGTAATTAAAAAAAATCAGAAAAACATTTTTGAAGTTAACGTCTCTTTAATCAGCTGAGTTATTTAGAAGGAAGGTTTGGGGAGGGATAAGAAAGAAAAAGATGTGGGAGTTAATAACGTGACTCATTGCCACTAATTGAGTCTGAGTAAATCATTCAACTTCAGTTGCACATCAAAACCTGCCCTAGGTGGCCTTGCACAGGTGGCAGGGTGTACTTTGCCAGCAGGTGACACAGCCTGTGGTCAGTACAAGCACTGGCTCTTGGAGTAACAGCCATGACCTGCTGCAGTGATGTGTGCCAGGGCCCTCCCCAGGGACTTCAGAGGGAAGGAGACCCCCCTGGGCAGGGGAGGGCCCAGTTCTGCAGCCTGGCTGGCTCATTCAGCTCCCTCTTCAGCAACACTCTGTCTTACTGGTGTACATCCTCTGCTCCAGCCCCTGGTTTGGATCACAAACTGCTGGGTTCCTCCATTTTTAATCCCTTTTTTTCTCTCCAGGCGTCTCGGTGCTGAGCTGGGGAAATCTGTGGTGTACCAGGAAACCAATGGAGGTAAGAGAAATCTTTGCCATTTGAGGCAATCTCGGAAATATTGGGTAACTCCATTGGCCACACCTGTCCAATAAGTGCAGTGATTGAGCTGTGGTGTTACTGCTGCTCCTGGCAGTGCTGAACCCCTGTGTCTGACCTTGGACAAAGCAATTAAACGTGTTCCTTGTTTTCCCCTGTTATCTTGTTTGCCTGCCCCTCAGCAAACTCTCCTCTAGAGTCCTACCTCGGGTGTTGGCTGCTGCCAAATCTTACTGACTCTCATGCTTAGCAAAATGTCTCCAGGTTTAAAAGTAAAGCTCTGCTTTCTAAGTGTCTGCCTTGTCAGGTTTTAAATTATCCCCTTCCCCCAGCCCTCCCTTGCCACTGGCAGGTTACAGCTGCCCTAGCAAGGACTTGTCCTCTTGCTTTAAAGAGAGAGAATTCAAGGCTGTGCTGGGGAACATACCAATCAGAGCTTGGGTGAGAGTCACTATTTCAAGACCTCTGCTACCTTATTTGCAAGAGAGACTAGAACCAGAGTGCTGATTCAGGTGAGAGGAAGGGATGGAGGATTTATGATAGTGCTGTTGTCCTTGCAGCCAGAATGGGCCACATAGTGGGAGAGCTGCTGTGGTTATGGCTGGGTTGGCTGGTGTGCTCATGTTAGTGAGAGCTCACTGCCCTTTGGGGGTGGTTTTAAATCAGGTTGCTTGCTATGAGGTCTGAAGTCGTTCTTCATCACTGCACAGCAAATCAGGCTGCTCTCAGCAGAGTCCCTTCAGGTTACTGCCAGTGCCCAGGCAATTAGACTCTGAATTCCACAGCTGAGTAGCTTTTTCTCTCCATTCGCTTGTCCCTGCCCTCCAGTACACAACTGTGTGGGAAATGAGTGGTTAAGACAGGCACCTTGGGAAACCTGGAGTGATTGCTTTGGCTTTGCAGAGTTGCTCAGGGCTCAGCTTTTGCATGGAGTCAAGGTCTGTAGGAATGGTGTTTCAACAGAGACACAGAATTCCAGCTCATGTCAGTGTTGAAATGTCCTGACCTTGACAGTGAAACCAGGAAGTTCTCGGTGCTGCTGGTGTTGCCCTGGGCTACCCAGCCTGCATGGAACTGATCCCATGGTAAGCCTGAAAGAGAAGAATGCAGGAGAGCTGAGTTACCTTCTTGCTGAGTGCTAAAGGTTGTTGTGCCTTGGGTGGTTTATTGCTCACTAACGAATGTGCTGTTGACAGCTTTCACCATTCCATGGAGAAGTGAAAAGGGTCTCTAATTGAGAATTAGGCAATTGTCTTCTAAACATAAGAAAAGCTATTCAGCCTGCTTTTGCTTTGTAAATACAGCTAACTCACTGGTGTCTGCCAGCTCTACCCAGGACCAGCCTTTGGAAAATCCACTTGGCTCATCCGTGTGTGTAGAGGGTGTATGTGCACAAAGGGCAGAGGAGCAAGTCCTCATCTGCCCCGACCAGGGGGCAAAGTTGCTGCTAAAACATGGTGTGTTGACACTGTCAACCTGATGTGTGGAAGCAAAACTGACTCTGTTTTCAATCCTTTTCAGAAACAAGAGTTGAAATAAAAGAATCTGTCAGGGGACAGGATATCTTCATCATACAGACAATCCCCAGGTAAGGGACTCGTGGCTTGCACCTGTGATGTGCTTTGAATACCTGGGTCAGCAGATGGTTAGATGGTTTGCTCACAGGATAACCAGTGCAGGTCCTGCCAGTGCTGTCATTGCTTTGACTCATCCAAGACCCCACCTAGCGTTAAGCTGTTAACATTCCCAGGGGATCGATTGCTCCACAGCGAGCTGAGGCTCTTCCCATCAAACAGCTCCAGTGTGTCACTTGAGGCAAGAACAAGTGTGACTGATGGCTGCAAGTGAAACATCCTGCTCTGTGTGTGGTGGCCTTTCAGGTTCACTTGTCTGGTTTTCCATTCCAGGATGTCTGATTTCCTCACCTACTAAACACAGCAGAGCCAGCATCAAAGAACAGCTATTGCATTCATTACAGGCTGGATTATTCTTGCTCTTTTGCTGTAGGGATGAGCTCAGGTGGAAGGCTGTAGCTCCCTCTGGTATTTGTACAGTTCTTGATGTTGATGGGCCTTTTTTGGTTTTTATTTTGGGATGTTCTAGCCTTGGAGTAAGAGAAGTGCTTCAAGTAACCAGGAGGATAGAAAACCACCTGTAACCCCAGGAACCTTTTGCTGCTCCCTGGCTTGAGGAAGAGAGTAAGGATGCAGCACTAATGTGGTGGAAAGAGAGCCCACACCTAAATGATAACTGCAAAACAACAGCTATGAGTAGGGGAGGTACTGCTTTCAGAGATAAGGTATTGTTAGGATGCCTATTGCACAAGAATATTCCTGCTCTGAGAGCTTTTGCAGAGTTACCAAATTATACTCAGATTTTGGAGGTCACAAGAAGTAAAAAGTGGCAGAGTTCAGGCAGCAGAATATTCTGAAAACAGAGTTTTTTCTTGCTTGCCAAAGAAATAGAGCCCACTGAGAATTCAAGTTCACTTCTTTGTAATGCTTGGCCTGTCATTAAAGAAACCAGTAGGACTACTAGATCAGCTTACTCACTTCTGGAATTCCTCTTGCAGGCAGGAACATTTTCCTAGGGCTCATCTCTTTCCAGAGAGATGCTTCAAGTGTTTTCTCCCCCAGGGAGGATCTAAATCTCCACGAGATGAAAATCCCCTGCTGTGGGATTACGTTTCGGGTGAATGGTGCCATTCTGTTGTCCCTTGTGAGGGAGTTCTCTGAAATAACTTGTAACTGAGAGCTGTGTAAACATGGAACAGATAAAGTGTTCACAGAGAGGTAACTCAGCCTTAGGGACAGCAACAGTTTTGGGAGGAGAAAACCTCCACTGCTTTTAACTTGTTGATCCCTTGTTTTTCCATTAACTGAATTCAGTGTTGTGGGCCAAGAAATGGGTCCTTTTTAGCCAAAATGTTCAAGGCCCTCCAGGTGAGGAGCCACTCTTGTTCAGCCAAGTCATCTTTTATTCCTAAACTGCAGCTGTGCCTTGCTGCATTGCTTGAGAGGACATGTTCAAGGTCATCTCAGTTTTGCAGTGGGTTTCAGGGTGCTCTTCAGGAGAGTCAAAACAGCAACTTGTGTGGAATAATCTAAGAATAGGACTTCCACACTCAGCAGTGGTTTGCAAAGAAAACAAACTATTAGAACTTGGTGGGAAGGGAGTAGAGAGGGAAGCAGCCTTGCTCTGCTGCAGTGTGGATTCACAGTCTGCATCTTAAATGCAAGAGAGAACAGAGAGACCTGAATATTTGATACTAAAAAGCCTAAAAGCCTAGAGCACAACAAAGTGACAAAGACAGGTATCATGCAAGACTATTGGTGTTTTGACTGGCATTTGTCTGAGGGAAATTCAAGTAGCTTATGTTTAGGTGGCAGACAAATGAGAGAGTTGGTGGTTTTGTGATATAGAATCAGTTGGGTTGGAAAAGACCTCCAAGATCATCAAGTCCAACCCTTGGTCCAACTCCAGTCCCTTTACCAGATCATGGCACTCAGTGCCACGGCCAATCTCACTTTAAAAACCTCCAGAGATGGGGAATCTACCCCCTCTCTGGGCAGCCCATTCCAATGCCTGAGCGCTCTTTCTGGAAAGAATTTTTTTCTGATCTCCAACTTCAATTTCTCCTGGCAGAGCTTGAGCCCATCGTGCCCCCTTGTCCTATTGCTATCCTGAAAGTGAAAAGAGCCTTTTAGTGCTGAGTGTTTGTGCTGGTTGTTGCAAAGCATCACATGAGGTGTTTGCTCAGCCTTGAGAGAAGGAACGTCCAGGGATGCCCCAGATGTGGATGGGTGAGCAGCAAAGGAGACTCCAGGCTGCTGGAGGGGGGTGGTGAGTGGGGTGAGGGGCACCACTGGGCTGGCTCTAAATGTCCTGGCAGTGAGCTGACAGTCCCCATGTGAGACCTTGGCTCTGCCTTCCCAACAGTGACTAACTGAGCATGGCTGGGTGGGGAGGCAGCAAGGGGACTGGGATTCTCTCCTGGTTCCCTGGTTTGGAGATGCCATGCCTGGGCTTCCACCACATATGTTATTTCCCCCAGTTGGTGCCCTTGGTTGGGGTCAGTGCCCATTGCAGAGGAGATCAGTGTGATGGCTCAGCATGAAGCACCACCTGGACAGCCCATCCTGGGCCCTGCTGGAGTGACAGACACACCCAGTTCTGCCCAGTGCCTGTGCCAGCTGGTCTGCAGGAGCTTTCCAGAGCCCAGCGTGGGATCCTACTGGAATACTGAGAGAAGTGCTCCTCCTTGAGTAACTTCAATAGGACTACCCCTGTCCCCAGCAGCACCAGGACTGCTGGTGCCTTTTGAAACCAGTGCCAACCCTTTCTCCCAGTCTTGTTCTCTATCTGCTTTCCATGTGAATATATATTTTTTTAAGAGTAAGTTGAAAAACAGTGATGAAAAATAATTAATTTCTTGGATGAACTTTAAATAGGCTTAAACTTGACCCCTTTGTTGTTGTATGACACTGATAGTAGCATCTCTTTCCTCTCTCATGGCCCCACTGGCACAGCTGAAAAACCAAAAGGAAGAAACAGTTCTTTGTTTGCTTGTGGTCCTGTGTGGCAGGGGGCTGTGTTTTATGTAATTCTTGGCTGGGTGCTCCAGAGCCAACAAAGCTTTCTTGTGTGTAAATGGCATTGTGGTGGGGCCAGCAGGAGATCAGAGACCCAGGGCCTCACAAATGAAGAGGCACAAGTGGAGGTTAATTTCCAAAGGAAGGGAGAGCAGTGGGGAAATGGAAATGGTCAGAGGTTTGTCCTGGGTCATGTCACTGAGCAGTTGGAGAAACTGTCTCTGGTGGTCAGGAGGAAAACAGGTCCTGAGCAATGTCTGAGTAAGGTCCAAAAAGCTCTGTGGAGCTTTAGGCTGCTCTGTGCTGTTTATTCCTCTGCTGCTGTTTGGAAGGGTGGCCCTGTCAGCCCCAGCGTTGCCCTCCTGACTAGTCTGGGGATGTGGTGTGTCACTGGGGGCTGTTTGTGCTGGAAACCCCCAGGCAAGGGTGTCTGTTGCAGGAGGATTGCCTGTCCTACTGTCTGGAGTGCATGTTCTTCCCTTCCCAATTGGTCTCGAGTCAGTCTGTGATATGCAGACACTGTCTCTTGGTCTTTGTTTTAAGGAACTAAAAGGGCTTGGCTTCCCCCCCCTTCCTAAAACGAATTAAAATGGGTATTAATACACTCCTGCTGGGCCATGCCAGTCATGGTGGAACAAACTGAAAATGGGATATTTCACTCTTAGGACCAATGACAGGACTTGAGGAAACAGCATGAAGCTGAGTCAGGGGAGCTGAAGGTTGGACATCAGGAAAATATTTTTCACCCAGAGCATGGGTGGGCACTGAACAGGGAGCAGTGGTCACAGCACCAAGCCTGTCTGAGTTCAAGAAGTGTTTAGACAATGCTCTCAGGCACGTGGTGGGATTCTTGGAGTGTCCTGTGCAGTTCCAGGAGTTGGACTGGATGATCCTGATGGGTCCCTTCCAACTCCTGTGATTCTTCTGCCTATGTTGCTTTTTGGTTTGGTTTTTTTTTTTCAAGATACAGACCTTTAGCATTTTCTGGGCTGCTGTTCCTTCCCTTTCTAGATAAGCTGGAGAGCATGGAGGTGCTGACCTCCACCAAAGATGAAGTGCCTGGCATTTGTACTGCTCCAAAATGCAGTATTTCTTACTGCAGGAAAAATAACCTTCCTTACACTGTTAAAAAGAAAAATACCCTGATAAGTCTAGTGTGGATGAAGTTGTGCTGGCTGTATGTGTGTACTGCTTCTTTAAAAGGGTGTTTTGTTTCAAAATACACTGTATCAAGTGACATTTGTTCCAAAACAAATTTTTAAAAAAAACATTTTTTGTGTGATGATGGAAGGAATCATCATATATTGGAATATATATTGGAATATAAAATGAAATTCCATTCCACAGCTCTTGAGTGCTGGAGTTTTGTCCTGTAAGTGTAAGAGTTGATTGTAATGTGTTGTGTTGTGGTGGAAGGAGCTGTACAGCTGCAGTCTGGATCTTGCATACATTATGGCCTAAGATGTAGCATTGTTTGCTTGGAAGTTTGGTGAGGAGAGGTCTGGGTATGAATGGAAAAGGAGTTGCACTGGCAAAACAGCTGCTAATACTTGGAACTGTTTTTCACATCTCCTAGAGATGTGAACACTGCTGTCATGGAGCTGCTGATAATGGCGTATGCACTGAAGACTTCCTGTGCCAGGAACATCATTGGGGTCATCCCTTACTTCCCCTACAGCAAACAGAGCAAAATGAGGAAGAGGGGCTCCATAGTCTGCAAGCTGCTGGCTTCCATGCTTGCCAAGGCAGGTGAGTGTCCCAGGGAGCAGCAGCATGCTTGGATGCTGCTGGGCATCCAGGGGGCATCTTTCCATACATTCTCCTCCTGTTTGATGTGGGGATGTGCTGCTCAGCTCTTGAGCCACTTTGGGGGAAATAATTTTCTTCAGCTTTCTTGTGTTCTGTGTAACTCACACCTGGGGAAGTGGCCTAGAAGTGTCTTGGTGAAATACAGTGTCAGCCCAGTGCTGTGACATTGTCTGCCTGTTTGTCATTATGTCCTGGGAACCTTCTACATTCATCTGTCTATGATTATTTTATGACATGGCATAATAGTCTTGAGTAACAGCTAAAATAGTCTGGAAAATGGACATATTCAAGGAACTCCAGCCACGTGGAAATATTTTCCATAAATCATTCTCTTCCTTTTCCCTTTAGGTTTAACACACATTATCACAATGGACCTTCATCAAAAGGAAATCCAAGGCTTCTTCAGCTTTCCAGTAGACAACCTGAGAGCATCCCCTTTCTTGCTTCAGTATATACAGGAAGAAGTGAGGTTACTCTAGTTCTGTATATATCAGCTTGTCCTAATATAATAGCAGCATTGTGCTTCTCCTTAAGCAGAGATGATCTTCTCAGTCCAGGCCAATCCTTCTCTTAAGGAATTCTTTCTTAGGGAGTACCTGTTGCATGTTTCTTAGAAAAGTGGGAAGATGTTACACCGTGTCACTGTACCTGGATGGAAATTGGACTCCACCAAAAGCAGGAGAGGAGCTTGCTCTCTGTAGACTTAGTGCCATTGGAGAGATGCTATTTGTGCTCCTGCCTCTAAACACCTTTAAAATCCTGTTAAACTGCCTCCCCTTGCCCCTTGTGCTGTGGTGGATTTCTGACTGCTCTGAATTATTGATAGGCTTTGTCTTGGGCAGTGTAAGAATGCTGAGCTAGGGCAGGGCATGGAGGTTTCATTCTCCATGTGCAAAAGTTGGTGGTTTATTCCCCCATGGTGAGAGCAAGGCTTCCCCACATGGGGAGGGTTAAACACAGAGAGCATTCCCACCTTTGCAGAATGCACAAATACTGGTGTTGAAAGCAAGTGCAGTTGCCTGTCTGTCTCTGGGAGAAATGGAGAATGAAGATTTGGGTCTGGGAAGTAGGGTGGGTGCAGTTATTCACCTGTGTATCAAATCACTTACTAGCAAGAAGGTTTTTCTTTAATTAAATAACTTTTTATCACATCCAGATTCCAGATTACAGAAATGCAGTTATTGTAGCCAAATCTCCTGGTGCAGCTAAAAGGTAAATGGATGCTTTACTAGCTGGTTAAAAGTAAATTGGACAATAGCTGAGCTGGTGGGCAATTCACCAGTATGGGGGAGGGTGGGAGGAAACTATGGGGGTCTCTTCTGCTGCAGAGCAAAGTGGCTCACCTGGGGCTGGGATCAGACTTGCTGCCTGACCATCTCAGAGAGCATTTAGCATATGGAGGAACACAGGAGACCCCATGGTGGAGCCAGGGGGTAGAGTGAATTTTGGATGCTAAGGAGGAATGAAAAGTCACTTCCAGTGAAGTTTTTTGCTGGGGAGCTGCCACAGAGGTGCAGCCTTTGCTTGCTGTTGGGTCTGGGAGGGACTTGCTGGGCTGTGGAGCTGCACCAGCCCAGCTCCTTCCTGACAGGCTGTTTGTCTTGCAGGGCTCAGTCTTACGCGGAGAGGCTGCGGCTGGGGCTGGCAGTGATCCATGGGGAGGCTCAGTGCACAGAGCAGGACATGGATGATGGGCGGCACTCCCCTCCAATGCTCAAAAATGCAACTGTGCATCCTGGCCTGGAGCTGCCCTGTAAGATCAAGTTTCTCTGCTTACCTTTGGGGAAAAAAAATGGTTTGGTGGGAAACTTCTGTTGGTTTAACTGTGTAGGAATAACCAACCTGATGGCAGCTGGACCAGTGGAATTTTTCTCATGGAAGGGTTGGTATCAGCAAATTGTAGGGGAAGTCAGAGGGGAAGGTGTTAAATAAACTCCTTCTGGCCATGCAGAGGATTAGTATTGCTCTCCTTGGCTGTGCCTGCTCAGTAGTGTCAGACTGACAAACCTCTGATAAAGGTGGTGCTTTTACAGTGCTCAGCAACAGAAACCATCAGCTCATGAAACAAAAGAAATGCAAAAGAGTAAGTAATGAGGGAGTTGCCCTGAGACTGGCTGCTGCTCCATCCTGGAGGGGAGGGCTGGCCTTTATCTTCCCCTGCTGCTGCAGCTGTTGTTACTGCTGGAAATTTTCTTCATCTTGGCAGCCAGGTGATCATGTTCCAGCATCTGTTTTAACAAGGTTTTGAGGCTTGTGGTGAATAGTGTCTCCAAGAGCATTGCTGAGCTGTTCCCTGAGGTCCTGCCGCTGATTGATAAGCTGCTGATTTGGGAGCAGAGAACAAAGCAAAAAGGAGGAAACCTGAGTTCTGGGAAATGCCATCTCCAGGATTGCTTGTTTTCCTGCAGCAGTCCAATAACAACAGTACAATTAAAATCCAGCTCTATTTTGGGAGGATTTTAGCTTTCTGGGTAGGTGGTGGTAGGACAGAGATTGGGATCATGGCTGAGAAGTGACTGTGGGAAAGGCTGTGCACAGCTGTGTGTGGTGAGGAGCTCTCCATTATGCAGCCAAACTTAATTACTCCAGCAGTGGTTGGGGCTACTGATAAGCCTCTTGTCTTTTGAAGTTTAGGGAGAACATCCAACCAGTTTGTGGGCAGCTTGTGGAGGGGAGGCACATCAAACTGCAGGCCTTTTACATCACCCCCATCATTGCTCACTGGAACACAATCAGTTAAACAGTGGTTATGTTGCTGGTGGAACTCCTCTAGGGCCTTGAGGGGCAGGTGGGGTTTGGCATCTTGATTGCCCCCTTCTGACAAGGGGATTTTTTTCATACCCTTCCAACTAAACAGGAATTTGTGTGGTTACTCTTAGGTTTTCTCTCCCCTCCTACTCTGAGGAGAATGCTGTCCTCCAAAATATCACCAGCTGACGTTTGTGTGCTACTGAGACATTGATGAGACTGTATTTTTTATTTCCAACCATGTCACTTCAAGGAAGCTCAACTGTGGGAGCTTGAGCTGCTGGAGAGCCCTGTCAATTGCAGCTCATACAGAAATGTGTCCTTGTCCAGTTTAGTTATGATTCCAGGGTAAAACTGTTTTCAGTCCTCAGCTATCCAAACACAAACTAATTTGCTGTGTATCACCACTTTCTTATTTTATCTCCTGCACAAACTCAGCACTTGACCTCCCTGCATGCCTAGGGCATAAATCTAAAACAGTCAAGCTGAGGCTTGGTAACTCTGTCGTGGGCTGGAGTGGGGGGAAAACTTGTCCAAAACTCTCAGTAGGAAGTTGCTTTTCTGTCCAGTTTTCTAACCTGACAAATACCTTCGTTTGAGTGAGCTGGGTTCTGTTACTGGAGGTGCAGAAGTCTGAGGTAATCCCTGTCTAAAAGCAGTCTGTAAGCTTCTAGTGCATCCTGGTTGTGTGTCAGCCTCTGCCAGGGAGCTGTGCTCTGCCAGACAGAGCTGAAAATGCATCTGGGGTGAGGGATGGCAGTGCTGTGAGAGTCACCCTCTCTGATACACCTCCTTTCTTGTCCAGTCCAGTCGTTTGAAAAGCATCTTCCCATCTTAAATGTCACATCATACCAAACCCTCAGCTCTTCCTGCCCAGTGCCATCACCAGCACTTCCAGTGGTGTGAGCTCTGAGGGCAGAGTGAAGGAAGGTTCAGCTGTGGCTCTGTGGGGTTAGTTGTGAAAGGGTTCACTCAGACCTGGATGGTTCCTTAAACCAAAACTGGCCCCAAACCCCCAGCTGTCAAAACAGAACCAGTCTGGGTCTGCCTGGCTCAGCAGGTGGAAGGTGAGGACACTCCTGGAGAGTGGCAGAGACTGTGGAGCATCCTGCTCTTGTAGGCTACAACCAGATCAATGTGGAGCATCCCAGACTCGGCAGTTCAGGCTCCAGGCAGTTGTCACAGCCAGGAGAGAGGTGAAACCTGTGTCTGGGAGCAGCCCCAGAGCCCCACAGTGGTGGCTTATGCTTTGTGCCATTCTTCATGGGCTTCCTAGTGAATTGGCTTGGGCTCCTGTGTCCTGGCATGCACCTTGTCTCCCTGTCCTGGGAGAGATCATGTGCCTCTAATTAATGAGTGCTGTGCAGTGGAATGGCTTATTTATTGTCCTGTGAGTGTGGCCTGATGAGTTATTCTGATTTGTGCAGAGCCACAACAGAAAAATGCCTGAAGTGCTTCTAATTGCACTTAAAATGCTGTTCTCAAGCAGCAGCAGCAGCAACAGCCCGTGACAGGCCGTCACTGGGAGGTTTTTCCCTTTGACTGTGTGTTTGTGGCTCAGGGCTCACAGCTGGCTCGGGGCTGTGCCTTAACAAATGCATGTGGGCTCTGCGTGTTTCCTCGTCCTGGAGAAAAGGAGCAGAGCACCATCTGTTAAATCATTTCAGTGGCTCTGGAATTCAGTGCTTTATTCAGAGAGCTAATGGGTCAAACCCAGGGCCCAGGAAACGGCCATGAAGGAAGAGGGTTTGGGGGAAACACTGGAGTGACCATAGGTCCATTCCTCCTTCCCTACCCCCATCTTTCCTGTCTCTAGGCTGGGCACAGGGATGTTTTCTGTCCTTCCAGGACTGTCTCTACACAAAACAGTTCCTTCTTGGGCAGCCTTCTGCTCACAGGCTTTGTTGTAAATGAAGCATTGTTTTTCTTGGTTATTATCACTTTAATGCACACTGTCAGCTCCAAACAGAATTTATTTTAGCATTTCTTAACCCAAGCATTTCTTGACTGCTTAATTAAAGCAACAGGTTTACACACCTGGGAATGCTGTTTCCTCAAGCCAGTGATAATCTTGCCTTTAGTATATGTTACACACATAAGTGTTCTTTGATATTCTTGTTTTATAAAAATGGTGGTCTGGTTTTTTCTTTTTATTTTCCCCCCTCCCCAGAAGCTACAGATACCACAAACATCTTTTCTGACTCCCCAGAAAAAGTCAGCAACTCTTTAACCTAAACTTGTACATGATCCAAGGGGTTACACCAGGTGAAAGTACCACTGTGGCTTAATTCTGTTATCTTCTTTTGTCTACATATAAACAGAGGTTTTCTTTATTATTTGAATAATTTTTCAAGCCACCTTCTCATAGGAGTTCTGACTCGCACATCTTGATATGTCCAAAGATTTTGAAGAAGAACCTGGCTGCAGAAACCTTTGTGTAAACTCTCATCACGTCGGAGCAGTTCTCTTGAGATTTGATGTGGTTGTGGGTGGATCTTTGGCTTGCAATTTTTTTTCTTTTTTTTTTTTCAGAGAAAATTGAACAAGAAAAAGGGAGAACATCTCTTTAAGATCCGGGTAGGTCGACACGTTGCCTACCATTCTTTAAAAATAAAATTGAGATACAGCTTTTAAAAACAGAGATGCAAAGCACTGCTAAAGTTGCTAGTTGCCATGTTAGCCTTTAAGCACAGCAAGTGCTTCCTTTATGGATCAGAAGGATACTGATTTGCTGAAACTTCATGTCTCTGTGAGTAAAATAGTGTTGAATTTCAGCTCTCAAGGTCTGTTCACCATTTGTGTAGACAGATTTCCCCTAACCTGGCTGTTGTAAACAGAGATGGCACTCATCTGTGGATACACATGGAGGATGGGATGGCAGCCAGGTGGAATCCTTTTGATACTTCCCAGCTCCCACCAGGAGTTTTATTACTGTCCAAACTAGATAATAAACTAATAACTAATCTAAGCAGGTCAGTAGCGCCTGTAAATTGAATTTTATGATCTGCTTATCTCTTCTGGTGCTTAATCTGCATTTATTGCAAAGACTCTTCCTTCTCATAAGAATATTTTTCCTTCAGGATTTAGAGGTGATTTTGCATTTGACAGGAGACTCAGAAATAACCATGCAAGGGAGGCTGGGGAATCTGTGCCATGAAGAGCTATTAACCTTTCAGGCCCGGGTAGCTGTGACTTCAACTGCAAAACCTGGCAATGAGTGATGGAGCTTTGGTCAAAACAAAACTGTTGGGACACCTTCTATATAGTTTTGGTGGGTTTATGGAAAACCAGTCTGTGGAGTAGGTTGTGTGTGTTTACACATGAATCTTTGAAGCTGTGGTCCTTAAAATTGGTTTCATCACATCCCTCAGTGTGAGTCACTCACCCAGCTGTGCTTGCACTCTGAGCGTTCCCAGGCACTGATGAGATGTGGGAATAGTACTGGATCAGCCTGCTGTGCAGGATGGGGAGTTTCACACAGAACTGTTTTGATCCAGGAGGGCAGAAATCAATATTCTGACAGGCTTTTTGATGGGCAATGGCTTGTGTTCTCCTGCTTCTCAGGTATTACATTGAAGTAGGTTACCTTATAGCAGAAAGATGTTGCTAGTTATGTCTGAAACTCCTCAGCACCTGAGAAGCCTCTGTGGCCAGAATCCTGGCAAGACCTGAGCTTACAAAGGAGGGGTGCAAAGTGCTTTGATAGGACACTTTGCTGCACTCCCCAAAGAGCATAAAATCTGGGAGGGGGGTGTGTGGAGGTGGGCCTGGTAAGTGTTACAAAATGCTGGATGTTCCTCTTTGCTTCAGTGGGGAGATCAGCCCAGATTGTCACCTGTGTGCCCACCACAGTGTTCTTTCCATACTGGAGGTTTTTATGCTGTATAAAGCAGCACCCTGTGGCAGTGACAGGTTTGGCTGATGGACAGTAAGTCCCTGGCCTGTATCAGAGACTGGTTGCTGTTTGATACAAGTCTGAAGGCTGTGTTATGTCTGGACACTCTCAGTGCATTCTAGTTCATATGTTTCTTATTTTTATACTGCTGCTGAAAGGTTGGCAGAATGTAGTCTGGCATGAACCATGGCAGTGCAGAAGTAGAGTCAGGAGGGAGTGGAACCCATTTCCCAGTACATCACTATGTGTCAGGTAGCACAGCTTGTCAGTGTATCCTTTTGGTCCAACTGCTGGTTGCACAGAGCTTGTAGAACTCAGTGTTCAATTGGATTTTGTCCTGCTCTTTCCATTAATCCACTTAAAAAAAAAATCAGCAAATCTGCCTCTGCAAACTTCCTCAAGCTTTATTTGCCTGAGCAGATGGTATTAAGGTTCTTACACCCTCTGAAAGAGCCTTGTGTGTTTGGTGAGGAAGCAAGTGAGCTGAAGTGCAAGTCTCTTACCCTGCAAATGAATTACTGAGTCCAACAGGTGAAAAGTTGCATCTTTAAAGCACCTGCCCTTTGAGAGATGCTGCTTGGAGAAGCCCATTTGTTGTTCCTAATCAGGAGACAGACCTTTTTTCAAGTCTTGTTCTGGGGGTCAAAGAAAGTCACCAGCATGTCCCATAAACCAGGTGCTGCTTTGTAGCTCTCCTTGCATGGAGACCTCTTAGATAGTTGCATTTGCTTGTTGTCTCTGAGGTCCCTACAGAAACAGAGTTTCCTCTTTATGCAGCAGTGCTGTTTATTTAAGGAGGAAAATGATGGTTAAGCCAGTGGTTTCCCACTTAGTGTGTGTCAGGATCATGTAAAGCACATCTGTGTCTGTGCACCAGTATAAGATGTTTAAAGGTTTGGCCTCTTGTGTGGTGGAGCAGTTGGGGTTTGATTCAAGCCTGACTGACCTGGACTCCTTTTTTTTCTTCTTCTTTAGTGATGATGGCCAAGGAGAAACCGCCAATAACTGTGGTTGGAGATGTTGGAGGAAGAATTGCCATCATTGTGGTACGAGTGTGACAGGGCAGGTGGGGGGTGGCTTCCTCACAGCATCTTACCTTGAGCTGCTCTGTCCCTGAGGGCAGAAGGGATTGCAGGTATAGGGGAGGGAACATGATTGTTAGACACTGTTTTCTCCAGTATTGCTTCTGGCTTCGGTTATTTCAGCTTTCTGTTGAAAACCCTTTGTACTTCAGCACTTTAAGTCCTAAAATCTCCTTGCTTCCTTAATTTTATAAATGTCAGATGTCTGCAAATACTGAATAAATCCAGGACATGCAGAGAAATTCCTGAGGTGTTTAAAAAAATCCCAAACAAACAAAACTTGCTGAGCTTCTCATACTTGCTGTGCCATGCTGCAGTGTAAGTAATCAACATGCAGCTCCTGCCCCCTGGAAAAACACCTTGCTGATGGTAAGCTCTGTCTGTGTGTGTGCAGGGACTAGTTTATTTCCAAGACACAACATTTGTTCTCCACACCAGCAAAAGGCTCCCTAAACTAGGGAAATGGCATTCACAGATTAAAGTTGTGCACGTGGCTGTCCTTGCGTCTCACCAGCAGCTGAAGTACACAGGGATTATATTTTTCATCTGTGTGTGTGGCCAAAGCTGCAGTACCTTGCAGATCCACTCCTGTCCTTCAGGCACTGTAAACTTCTGGATTTAAGGTTGTTTCTGTTTCTCCTCAGGATGACATCATCGATGATGTGGAAAGCTTTGTAGCTGCTGCAGAGATCCTGAAAGAGCGTGGGGCCTACAAGATTTTTGTGATGGCAACTCATGGGCTCCTGTCAGCAGATGCCCCACGTCTCATAGAGGAATCCTCCATTGATGAGGTGAGTCTGCTTCCTGCAGAGGAGGGGGTGGCTCTGGTGGCACCAAAACTCACAGATTGATGTTCTTCCCATGCCACGTAGCTCATCTCTGAAATCAGGTTTAATCAGGTGCTTACAGATAGCTGGTTCTTATCACAGAATCATAGAATGGATTGGGTTGGAAAAGACCTCCAATTACTCTCTCTGGAAAGAATTTTTTTCTGATCTCCAAGTTAAATTTCCTCTGGCAGAGCTTGAGCCCGTGCCCCCTTGTCCTATTGCTGAGTGCCTGGGAGAAGAGACCAACCCCCACCTGGCTAGAACTTCCCTTCTTCATTGGAACAAAAAGAGCATATGTGATTAATATCTGTTCAGGTCTGATCTGCTTCCCTGAGTATATTTTCTCCCTAATGCAGGTATTAGGACACTTTAGCTGGGGGTGTGTGGCTGCCATCTCACTGTGCAGCTCTTCTCCCTGCCCCTCTCCCCCAGCTGATGAGGGGCTGTTGGAACATCAGCAGGACAAAATTTCACACCCCACCCTTCATAACAAACATGTCAGATGCTGTGAACTGAATGGACCCCTCATCCTGTGTGGAGGTGGCTGTGAGAGAGTGCTGGTCCCCTCAACAGATTAACTGTCCTGTGGGGGAGACCATTTATTTTAATCTTTCCTGAACTGAAGGGGAAATTTAACTTGGAGATCAGAAAAAAATTCTTTCCAGAGAGAGTGCTCAGGCATTGGAATGGGCTGCCCAGAAAGGGGGTGGATTCCCCATCCCTGGAGGTTTTTCAACTAAGACTGGCCGTGGCACTGAGTGCCATGATCTGGTAAAGGTACTGGAGTTGGACCAAGGGTTGGACTTGATGATCTCAGAGGTCTTTTCCAACCCAATCGATTCTAAGATTAATCTCTTTTCCTGATATACAAGGATTTCTCCTCCTGGACTGTGGAACAGCAGGTGCACACCCCTCCTGGAGTTCATCCACAGTGGCTGCTCAGGGAGAACGAGTGTTTCAGTGACACAACAAATGGTCTTTCCTTTCTGTCCCTCTGTAGGTGGTGGTGACCAACACTGTTCCTCACGAGGTGCAGAAGCTGCAGTGCCCCAAGATAAAGACTGTGGATATCAGTTTGATCCTGTCGGAAGCAATCCGGCGGATCCACAACGGCGAGTCCATGGCTTATCTCTTCCGCAACATCACTGTCGATGACTAGACCTGGCGCTGGCCCCACCCTGGGTTCCACAAGAGAAGGAAATGTGCATGAAAAGGCAATACCATAAAATATAGGCATAACACAACTGTTTATTTTTGTAGGAGTGTGAAGGTTTTCAGGGTCTTGAGCCATGAGATCTAATGTAAAAAAGTCAACCTGACCAGCACTTTACAGTTGAATAGAAGAGGCCATTGGCAATGGGGAGGGTTACACCTTAACTGAGAGAGATGGAGAAATGAGGTGGTGTTGAATTTTTAAGTTCCTTTAATGATATTTTTTTTAGTGTGTTCTCTTGCCCTGTAGGGGTGGAAAGTAAAGCTAAACAGAAATAGCTGCCAGCTTATGAGAAGGGAATAGAGACTGTTTATTGCTGTGTGGGCAGCAAGAGCAGCCTTTGGGGTTGTTTCTGCCTGTGGCTCATCCAGGAGCACAGAAGGGAACGTTCTGCTGGCAGAGCTGAGCAGCACAGCAGCTCCTTGCCAAGTGAGTGGCCTCTCATCTCCTGCACAGCAGAGCAAGGACTTTCATCAAAACTAAGTTAGCCGAACATCCCAAAAGGACAGCTTAGGGCAACCCATTTGCAGGGCTACTCACATCCTCGTGTCAGGGGGCTGGGAACAAGCTCACGTGTGTCTCCCAGCAGAGCAGGAAGTTCTGGTTAATGTGTTGGCCTTTCCATTTTGCGAGCTTTGGATCATTATTGTTCTTCAGTGACAAGTCAGGGGAGGGTCTTGGTCCTCACTTGAACAGTTGTTGCACTGCAAAGCCAGGCACAATCTTTGGAGTTGCCTGGGGCTGCTGAGTTTATGGCAGAGTCTCATGGGGAAGGAAAGTTGGAACAATATCTGCTTCTAATGCAGCTGTGCTCTCCAAAACACTAACACTGAACCTGCAATAAAAAGCATAAGATTTTTCAATTTTGGTGCTTCCTGTGACTCCTGTACCCTCTGAGCAGCTGCTGTGTGTGTTCAGTGGGGCTGTTGCTGTCACCAGGCTCACTGGGCAGCTTGCAGCCTTCCACAGAGAAGTAGGACTTGCTTATCACTCCTGTCTTGAGTGATACTGATTTTTTGGTGGAGGGGACACTTGAGGAAGCAGCACAAGATGCAGGTGGGGGCCTTTGTCTCCAGGATGATAAAAGGATAAATTCTCAAACTGTGATCTTCCCCCTTGACAAGGCAAGCACACTCCATTAAAACCTACACCATTTTCTAGCCTGCTGATGTGAGGAACAAATAAAAGCTGCTGGAAGCAGTTGCTTCAACAGTGTAAAAATTGTTTAGTTTTGCTTAACCTTGTTGTACACCCTTTGCTTCCACTGCAGCATCTAAAACCTGGACAAGCCTTGAACATCAGGCAAACAAACATACCTGGGCACGGAGTGCTTGGACCATCTTCAGTATCCAGCATGAATCAAACCCCCAAGCTAAATCCCAGGATGAGGTCTCAAAAGCTGTTGATGGATTTCTGCATTTTCAGAGTACCACAAACAAACCTGGCTGTACTGTGTGGCCACAGTGTGGCTCCTCAGCCTGGTGGGGTAACACAGTGCTGTGCTGCAAGTACTGAAAGGATCAGCTGAAGCATGTGAAGTCCTTGCAGGTGTTTATGTTCAAGCCAGTACGCCAGACCACGATCTTCATCCTGGAAGCCAGTGTTAAAATATGAGCAGTATTGCTCTTCTCTCCCCTTCAAACTGCTTGTCAGACCTGTCAGCAGCAAGGCCAGGGCTCACTGGGGACTGTTGTCCCATTCAAGCTTGCTTTTGCTGGGCTGTGTTTGGGTAGAAACCATGGAACCACAGCACCAGTGAGCAGAGGGTTGTGCTGATGTCCCCAGGGTCATTGGGGTGAATGAGTGTTTTAAGGTCACCTAAAAAATCACTGGCAAAAGTACCAGCAAAAGCAGGTTTAATATAAAAGCAAAAGTGCAAAAAAAGTTGTTAGCAGCCGCCAGCACCTCCAGCCCCTGCACACCCCAGGGCCTCTACTGAAGTTGCTCAGCTCCTTCCCTGCACATCCCACGGGGAGGCAGGACCTGGCACAGGCAGAGCCAGGGCAGCTCCTCAGCTGGCCTAATTTGTGCTCTCAGAGTGTTTTCTGCTCAGAGAAGGGCTGTGTTCAGGGTGATGGGAAAAACAGCAGGAGCTGGTACCTCCCTGAGGGCCAGGCTGGATTGACACCTCACCACAGCCCTTCTGTGGAGCGTGCAGACACCTGAAACCACTTGGGTCTGGGGAGGAAATACAGCAAAGGCACGTGCAGGGTCCTGTGCCCTGGGGGTGCATCCAGGATCCCCCAGCACCCACCCCTCCATCCTGAGGGTGCAGCCAGCATGAGGCCACCCAGCAGCACAGACCGTCTGGCTGACAGCATGGCTGGAACTGACAGGTGAGTGCCGTGGGGACAGTGATGGCTTTGGGGACAGCACTGACCTCTTTCCCTTCTGCTGTGGTGGTGCCCTGGCATCAAACCCATTTAGCCAGCAAACAGCCTCAGGAAATGGTCCTGTAGCTGTCCCATCTCCTCCCACGGGCAGCAGGGTTCAAGGAGGCTCGAGGAGGGGGCAACTTTGGGATGGAGCCCCTCCAAGAGGCAGTGGCTGCTCGTGCGTGCCCAGGACAGGCAGGGGTGAGACGAAGGGGACAGGCAGGGGTGAGACGAAGGGCACAGGCTCCCACACCTCCCATCCCAACCAACCCTCACCTGTGTCACCAGCACCAAAAGCAGATCCAGGACCACTCAGCCTGTCCCCAAACCCTGTCCCCAGCCCCCCAGCTCTTGAAGCCAAACTCAACTACCCCCTGAGAGCCCAAAGGCAAAGGCTGCCCACCCCACAGAGACCCCCCAGCTCCCTTAGCCACAGCCCCCAGCCCCATTCTGGCCTTGCCACCTGCACCAGTTCCTGTGGGGCTGGGCTGCTTGGGGTGCCTCTGGGAGCAATTTCCACAGTGGATTTGGGTACTTCCCTCTGGATTCCTTGTTAACTAATGCAAGCTGGAGCTTTTTCCCAGGTGGGAACACACAACCCATTTCCCCCGTTGCACCTGCTTTTTTTTGTAACCAGCCTGTGGGGTGGGCTGGGGGAGAAACCAGACTCAGTATCCTGCAATTCCTCCTGCAAATGCCATAACTCCTGCAGGATGTGCCCAGCCCAGGAGCCAGGATCCCCCAGGAGCTCACCCAGCCCTGCTGTGCTCAAGGTTCCGGAGATGTCAGTGCTCCAACTTGCCTGGTGGTCGGACCTGAAGGTTCATAAGGGAGTTTCTTGCTGATGACTTTTGTAAGGACTTGTTTTATGGATGGCTTTGGTTCAAAGATTTTTCCCAGTGTTGGAGTGCTTTACTTCCAAGGGTAGTCTGGAAGCATTTGTTTGTGTGCATTTCCCTGCTTGTGTGGCTCTTTGCTTTGCAGCAAGGTGCTGGAAATCTGTGTGCAGATGCCACCAGCAGCAGCCTTCCATCCTTCCCACATCCAAGGGAGAAGGAAATCTCTGTCATGCTTTTGAGACCTCAGGAAAGTGGACAGCTGGCAGTGTGCCCTCTGAGGCTTGTCTCCTGGAGTGTTCCAGAACAGCCCAGGCTCTGTGAGCACATGGATCACCTCTCTCCACAGGGCACAACCCCCCTGGGTGGGCACAGCTGACCCTGCAAGAGGCACCTGGGGTCATTTTGGAGCTGAAAGTGGTAAAGGTCAGAGGTGCCTCAGCACATGCTCCAGGGTCCCACTGTCTGCCAGGACCTGGACATGGCCAGCAGTGAGGGACAATGGGAGTGTTCCACACAGGAATGGGTTGCTGCTGTGTAACAATAGGAGCTCTGTGCCAGGGTGGGCCATTGCCTTGAAACAAGGGACACAGTAAGCAGGGACACATGCAGCAAGGAATGAGCAGGAGAACAAAGAGGAAGGAGCCTGCCAGCTGTGTACCTCTTGCTCTGCCTCCTCCTCCACCTCCTATCACCTCCCATGCTACTGCTCCTGCCTGGAGCAATAGCACAGAAGGCCACTGCTCACAGCAGTTCTGTGGTTTTGGGCAGGTCAGCAACCATGGCAGAGCTCACCCTGGGCCAGATGCTGGACATGGCCATCGGGGCACCAAAGACTGAGCCCATCGACTTCGAGCAGCTGCGCAACCTGCTGAATGGGATGCTTATGCACCTGGGCCTGCGGGACCTGCCCATCCAGGAGAGTGGGGAACCCCTGGAGGGGACCCCAAGCATCCCCTCACCTGCCTCTGTGGCTGCTGACATTGAGATGTTAAAGCAGAATATAGAGGCCAATGAAAAAGAAATTGCTGAGGTAAAGGCACTTTCCAGGCCCCTCCCCTGGGGTCTGCACCACTGTGGTGCTGCCAGGGAGCTGCTGCCCCTCCTTGGCTGCTGAAGATGTGATGGAGGCCCAGAGCTGCCTTGCACCCTGGTCCTCAGTGCCCCTGCCCTGGGGTTCAGCCCTGCCATCCCCCTCTCCCAGGTCAGGGCTCTTTGTGAGGAGCTCCGTGTGGAGATCAACGAGATCAAGGAGGAGCAGTCCCACATGGCAGAGAACATGCAGAAGATGCAGGAGTCTCTGGACCCAGTGAGCTGTCAACGGTGCCCCTGGGAGCTGCTCCTCACTGTGTTGCTCTGCTGCCCCTGCTCCACAGCCCATTGTGGCTCCCAGCACGAAGGGCACCAGGAGGGAAAAATGGGAAGGGTGTCCCAGGAGTGGAATGTGGGAGCTCAGCCCAACTGACACAGAGCCCCCAACTCTCCTTCTGCCAGTGCTGCCTCAGGGAAGGCAGAAGGGCACCTCTGCCTACAGGTCAGGCCGGTGGTAGAGGTCACTGCCTGCCTCAGCCAGGGATGCTGAGGCACTAGTGAACTAAACAGCCATCAAAACTGTATCATGAGTTCTGGAAAGAAGGGGAGATAAAGATCCCAAGCAGTACCGCCACAGCCCCTCAGCGCAGCCCTGCCCATGGTCCCTCTGTCTCTTGTGTCTCAGTTAATTTGCAAATGTTCCTTTTACATCCTGCTCCTGAGTTCTGACTCCTGTCCCTCTCCTTGCCCCACTGCAGGCAAACCTCCAGGATATGCTGGACAACCTCCGCAATGAGCTGTCGGGCAACCTCCACAATGAGCTGTCGGGCAACCTCCACAATGAGCTGTCGGACAATCTCTGCAATGAGCTGTCGGACACTGCCATGGTATGTCCTTGAGCACACCTGGGTCCTGCTCCAGGACAAGATGTGGCTGCATCCCCAGGGGACCAGTGCACTCTGTCTGTCCACATCAGGACATGGGCAGCAATGCTGGGGGATTCAGTGCTCCTCTGGGTCCCACGGAAGGTGACAAAGATGATTTGGAGACTGGAGCATCTCTCTCCTGAGGAAAAGCTGAGGCTGCTGGGCCTGTTCAGCCTTGAGAAGAGATGGCTGAGACAGAGCCAAGGCTGGGATGGTGATGCTGAACATCTGGGGAATCCATGCCTCAGTTTCCCTGGGAAAAGCTAGGTTGGGAGGCTGGCTTGAGGATGCTGAATGCAGCCCCATGTTGCAGCCGTCCCACTCTCCCCTTCCCAGTCTTCTGTGAAGGACATGACGGGCCAGGATGGGCAGGTCTCCTCAGACTGGCAGCCAGGGCCTGGCATGCGCCCACACCCTTGGAATGACCATGGGCTGGTTGTCATCGGCAATGAAAGTACGTGTGGGCAGGCCTGGGGAGGGGATCCAGTGGGTGTGAGTGGCACACCAGGGCAGGCAGGGGGCCTGTGGACTGCTGGGTTTTCCCCCAGCTGTGTCCTCCAGGCTTCCCCAACCCTGAAGAGCTCCCTCTGCTCTCTGCTTCCAGTGACCCTTGTGCAAAGGTTTGGGGCAACCTCACCAAAGCCGGATACCTCAGCCTCCAGCCCTGTACCCTGGAAATCCAAAGCCAGGGCACAGACCAGAGGGAAGGACTCGCTGCCCAGGGTCATGAGCAGCCCCCAACCCACCTTCATGGCAAGTGACACAGGATGGAACGACGTGGGATGGAACAACATGGGACCAATTGAGGACGAAGAGATGAAGACAGGCATCTCCAAGGGAGTAGCTTTTCCCAGCTCAAAGGCATGGAGCAGAGGGAAAAACTTGCTTCCTGGGGCCACGAGCAGCCACCGAGTCTCCTTCACTGGAAGTGACATAGGATGGAATGACATGGGACAGATGAAGGATAAAGAGATCAAAACTGGCATCTCCAAGGGGATGGCTCTTCCCAGCTCACAGGCATGGAGCAGAAAGAACTTACTGCATGGGGTCACGAGCAGCCCCCGAGCTGGCTTCGTGGAAAGTGATGAGGCATGGAGTGATGTGGAACAGATCGAAGATGAAGAGATCCAGACAAGCATCTCTAAGGCAGAGGCTCTTCCCAGCCCCCTGGGTGCTTTCCCTGAGATGAATGACATGGAAGAGATCAAGGATAAAGTGACTGAGATGAGCATCTCTAAGGTAGAGTCTTCCCAACCCCCTGGGTGCTCCCTCTGGGATACCCCCTCCTCTGAGGTCTGCACTGCTGTTGTGCTGCACTTAGACCAAGGTCTGGTTTAAGCCCAAGCTCACAACAGCACAGGGAGCTTCACTGAGGGAAGGGGATGGAGTTTTGGGGATAAGAGCTGGGGCTAAAACACTGCTCTGCTTGCTCAGGCTCCTCCTCCCCATGTTCAGAGAAAGAGTTTGGATGGCAGTGCCACTGCCCCAGGTGTGCGTCCAGGATCCCCCAGCACACACGGCCCCAGACAGCAGGTGCAGTCGGTAGGACACCACCCAGCATCACAGACCCTGTGGATCCCAGCTGAGAGTGTGGCTGGGACTGACAGGTGAGTGCCATGGGGACAGTGATGGCTTTGGGGACAGCACTGGCCCTGTTCCCTCCACAGGGCCCATGTGGTGCTCTGGCATCAGACCCATTTAGCCAGTCATCCAGCTGTGGGGATGTTAACGATGCAGCTGTGCCTTTCCTTGCTGTGGTAGCAGGTTCCTGACAGCCAAGGAGGCACAAGGAGGCGGCAGTTTCAGGATGGAGCCCTCCCAGATTGAGCCTGGGATGTGAGTACAAAGGATGTGAGCTGGGGGGATGGTGGCTCGTCCCCCCGGGCAGGGCTGTGACAACACATGACCTGCCCTCCTGGCACAGCTCAGAAGGGTCCTGAGCACTGACCAAGCAAGGACACAAGTGTCAGGGCCAGTTGGGATGGCAGGTGTGGGAGCCTGTGGCTTCATCTCACATCCCTGCCTGCCCTGGGCAGCCACAAGCATTTTGGAGACACCAGCAGAACTGAGGGAAGCCTGGTGCAGGCTCAGAACATCCCACCCCAGCAAGGGGTACAGAAAACCCCACATTTTGACCTTGCCACCAGCTCTGGTTCCCATGGGACAGGGTTGCTGTGGGGTGCTCTTGGGAGAAATTCCCATGGTAGTGGGTTTTGGGTGCTTTCCTCTGCAGATTCACTATTGCCTAATATGAGCTGGAACTTTTCCCCAGGAAAATAACCCATTACCCCTATCACAGCCCCTTTATTTTGTAACCAGCCAGTGAGTTGGACTGTGCTGGGATGGGGGAGAAAACAGGCTCAGCATCCCTACAAGCCCCCTAACTCCCTGCAGGAACGTGCCTGGCACCAGCTGCTGCCTGCACAGGCAGGGCTGCATCCCCCAGGGGCTCACCCTGCCCTTTTCTCCTCATTTTAGGAAGCTCCTAAAGATGTCCTCTCTCGAGTACTTGCCCTGTGATCAGCCTTTCACTACGCAGTTGCCTGGCCCGTGAGTAGCAGCTGGCACGGGTGGCTCGGGGGTCTGTGGGTGGGACAGGAACAGATGGGTGCTGGCAGTGCCCTGCTGTGGCAAGGGTGGCTCGTTTGGCCCCTGTCACTTACCCGTGGCTCCTGCCCTCTCCAGGTACTCTCCGCCCGGGTCTCCCTCCCTCACCAAGCGCTCTCCACCCGGGTCTCCCCCCGTCTCTGGGCGCTCTCCACCCTCCCCAGGATCTCCTGCCCTCCCCAGACGCTCTGATATCGTCTCGTTCACGCCGCCGCCATCCCCCGGTCTCACGGGGCGCCTGCCCCACCTTGCCGAACAGGAACATGGCCCCAGGTAGGGACATGGGGACCCACCCCGGCCCCTGGGGTGAGGAGGAGCCTGCCCAGCAAGGACAGCTCTTCCCTGGGTGGGGGCGGAGGGGGCCGGGGGCGCTGGGAACAGACAAAAGGCTGCCGAGGGTCAGCGGGACTTGCCCCGGGTCAGAGGGATTTTACAGCTCCGTCCTGTGCTGCCCCGTCTAGCCCAGGGCGCTGTCGCAATAGCACCTAAGCCCATGTGATGAGTCGTGACTGGTCTCTGCCTGAGCTGTTTTCTGGGGACTCGGTGCCTCCTGTGAACGAGTTCCCCAGACCAAGCCCTACAGCTGGGACAGCCCAGGTCCTGCCTCCTGGTGTCCTCTGCGAGGGGCACAGGGACCTGCCACAGCCATGGGCATCTCTCCAGGGCAGTGTGGAAAGGGCAGATCCTGCAGGGCTGGACGGGCAGGGGTCTCCTGCAGCAGTTGGAGGGGAGCCGGGGGGCCCCCCGGGGAACATCCAGGACACATCCTGGCACAGCAGGGTGAAATGCAGGATGCCTCGGTGCTGAGCATCCCCGTGTCCCATCCCACAGGGGCCAGGCAGCCGACGGGTATTTCCGCAGATCCCCCATGTACTGCGGGGGCCGGCACACCAGCCTCTGCCCGGTGCAGCGCATGGAGCCGCTCCTCCCAGACCCCAACAAGGTAGGGAAGATGAAGGTGGGAATATGGGCTGGGAGGGACGTGCTGAGCATCCAGAGGAGATCTGTGCCTCGGTTCCCACAGGAAGAGCTGGGTGGGGAGGCTGGCTTGGGGATGCTGAATGCAGCCCAGTGTTGCAGCAATCCTGCTCTCTCCTTCCCAGCCCGGCGTGTTTGACCTGGTGGGCAGGGATGGATTCATCTACAGGGGTCGGCACAGCACGGCTCCTACGGGGTCATGGATGGAAGAAGCAAGCTTTTCCAACCTGCAGTAAAGGGCTGTGAGCAGCCAAGCACCCGTGCGTCCTGAGTGGAGTGGCCTTGGATCAGGATCTTCCCTTCATGAACAAGGATGGGGCAGCAGCATCCCTTGTCCTTCTGGAGGAGCTGAAAACGGCCCCTGTGGAACCCCTGCCCATGGTCCGTCTGAGCCCTGTGCTCCCCCTGCAACCCCCAGCTGCCCTCCATGAACCCCACTTGCCCCCTGCCAGGGGAGCCTGTGGCTCCGAAGGTCTTGGGGGACTGGGTGGTGCAGCAGGAGGAAGATGCTCATTTGCATCCAGGGAAGCAGTGGGACAGCAGCACGTAGTTTAATGCCAAAAAACAATCTCAGCCCAAGCCGTGGTTTGCTATCATCCCACGGGATGAGCATCGCCGAGCTGCTTTCCTTATCTCCGAGTGAAGGAACACCCTTTGTCACCCCCTTGTCCTTCTTCCAGTGCTGCCATCAATGGAGAGGACGGCGCAAGCCCCACTGCTTCCCACCTCTGGACCCCAACCATAACCAATCCCTGCCCCCATGGGGGGAACACATCCCCTCCTTTCCTTTACCCCAACCCCAAGGCTTGGAGCTGCCCTTTGCCAGCCCCACACATGCCACCTGTCCTCTCACTGCCAGATGGGAGAAACCCCCTGTGTGCTGAGACCTGGCACAAGTTGTGCCACTTGGGAGAGGTACCAGGCAGGGAAACGCCCCTGGGGGCAGAGAGGGGGCCAGGGGGTGTCACAGCTGGGGACACATGGCCGGGGCTGTCCCCACTGCACACAAAGCTGGTGGCACCTCTCGTGTGAGTGGGAGGGTGAGAAAGCCCGAGGGGAACCCCAGAGGCAGCCAAGGGGGACCCAAAGCTTATGGGGAACATCCCCTCAACCCCCGTGGTGTGTCCCTGGGGGCTGCCCCATAGAAACCCTGCTCTTCTGGTGAATCTTTTCCCCAAACGGCAGGGGGGGAAGCCCCCAAACCTTCCCCCAGGGTGACAGACTCCATCCCTGTCCACCCTACTGTGTTCCAAGGAGCACCCCCTCCTCCAAATGTTTTCCTTGTGGGTTTGGTTTCTCAGGGGAAAAAATGGGTGTCCAAAACCTTCTTTAGGGGTGCTGAGGTACCTGCAGTAGGATCTGGAGTCCTCTCAGTGCCACATCCAGGAGGGTAACTGGGAGCACACTGAGCAAACCACCAGACACCAGAGCCAAGCCATCAAAGGGACCATCCTGCACCCCTGGATGGGGTTGAGGGGCTGAAAAACACCCTGAGGACTAACTGCATTTGTAGAATATGGCCCAGCTGGGGTGACTCTTTTGATACTCATCATTCCCCCCCAGCTCAGCCACTCTCCCACCCTCTGCCCTAATTTGCTGCCCCTGGGACCCAGCTGCACCCCCCTGAACACAAGCACCAGCCTCACATTCCTCTTCAGGTGCTCTCAGCGCTACTGGAGCATCCAAGCAGCCCCAAATGGGGGATTTTTGACTTTTCTCCTTGGAGGTTGTGCCATTCTGGGTGTCTTCATCCCCGGGGGTGCTTTGCCACTGTGCTTGGAGCCCCCTGGCATTTCCTGGCACCTCCAGATCTGCTGTGTTCCCATTTGGGGGGGTTACCCCAGTTGCTTGTTGTGTGAGCATGGTGGCCTTGGGCTGGTGGGGGACACTCAGAGGGCATCACCCCCAGCACAGGCTTTCCCCAAAATCCGAGTGTCCCTACAGTTCTGAGGCCTGGGGAGCTCATCACATGTATGGGGCTGGGGAGGTTGCAAGCTGTGAAATTCTGTGAGGGGACAAGATGGGGTTTTGGCTGTACCCCCTGGCACAGTGGGATCCTCACTGTGCTGGCACAGCACCTCCATGGGGTGCTGGGGGTCTCCCCTTCTCTCTGCTCCCCTTTGGGGATGGCAGCAGTGGTTTGGGCAGGCAGAGTGTGGGACTTGGGGCAGCTGAGGGGAGCCAGTCCCCACTGGTAACACTGTGGCATAGTGGGAGGTCACCCCTGTTCTCAGTGCCCTGCCCAGGACATCCTCCCAGGAGAGAGAAAAGGCAGGGACAGCTGGTATTAAAAAAGTGATTTTGTTTTGTTTTGGAATTTTTTATTATTTTTAAATTAATAAAAAACCTTCATGTTTTTTGCTGGTTTTTCCATCTTGGGTTTTTTCCTTTTTTTTCTTGTTTTTTTGTATTTTTTTTAAGCAAGATTGATTTGAAAACTAAAAAACCCCTCCAACCCCCCCAACTCTCCCAGGGGAAAGACCATGTATGGCAGTTGCAGGGACAGGGAGGCATCACCTTGATAAATCCCCAAGCCCTGGGGGTGCCAAGGGAGGGAGGGAGGATGGGGTTGGGGGGAAGTCCAGGGGGTCTGTGCAAGAAGCCAGGCTGAATTTCAGAAGCCAGAGGAGAGGCTTGTTGGCTCTGGGCACTGTGACAAGTGTCCAGGAAATCCAGAGCTGTGGGAAGGGGGTGTTCCAGTGGCTCTGTGCCCCTGCATGGCCATGATCTGGGGTGCTGACAGCCACCTCCATCCATTTATTTTTGTTATTACAGTCCTCCCCCTTCACTCTCCTGCCCTGGTGCAGGGATGCTGGGTGAGGGTAGAGCCATGGGGAAACCCACCCCCACACACCCAGCAGCTGCCTCCACGATGCTGCTCCTTCTCTCTGCATTTATATACATTAGATATATTATATATTATAGTTATATATTTTTAAAAAAACAGGTGGGGGCAGGGGGGAGAAAAGACCAGCCAGCGACTCTTGCAGAGGCACTCAGGGGCTGGTGCCCTCCCTGGCAGCATATGCTCCCCCCTCCCCCAAAAATAATAATAAAACCTAGAAAATTATTCCAGTGCGTTTCTTGGCGAGCCCCTGCTCCCAACGCCCCGGCCCAGACCCCCACCCTCAGCCCCCCCACCCCAACCCTCCGCCAACCCCACTCTTATCTCTGGCCATCCATGGTGGCCACGGCTTTCTGTGGGGGGGCTGCGGGCGGGGGCGCGGGGGGCCAGGAGGGCTGCGGGTGGTGCAGGTGGTGGTGGAGGCCGTGGGTGGTGGGCGAGGATGGGGGCAGCCAGGCAGGCTGGTGGCTGGGGGGCGAGGAGGCCCAGAAGGGGCTGAAGCTGCCCGGGGGGGAGCAGGCCATGGAGGTGATGGGGCTGTTGCTGCTCTGGAGGCTCTCCGAGGTCCGCAGCTTGGAGAACATGGCCAGCGCGTCCGGGAAGTTGGGCGGCGTGGCCGGCGTGTTGCTGGGGGTGCACATCTGTGGGGCAGAGGAGGAGGAGGTGGGTGGGTGCATTTTGTGGGTCCCAACCCACCCACAGGAGCAGGACCCATCACCTTTCACCATCACTAGGGATCCTGCTGAGTGCATCCCATGCCTGACAGCCCCCAGATTTGAGGGATGCTCAGAGCCCAGGACTGGGGTGGGGTATCCAGCCCCCAGTGGTCTGCATGGCTCCCCCAAAGCTGCCTGGGGAGTGTCTCCAGTAAATCTGGGAAGGCTGTTTTGGACTATTCAGGATGCTCCAAACTTGGGGATGAGGCAGGTTTGGGGAGCAGCAGGGACAGGGCTGATGCAAAGGGGTGCAGCGTGATAGGTGGGGAGGGTGTTGGGGTCCCACCTGGCCCTGCAGGACCCCCTTTCACCCAGTTCCCTGATGCCCCTTCCCACCCTGTTATGGCAGGGAGAGCAAAAGGCAGGCAGGGCCCCCCAAGGGCCCCCAGTTCCTGGTACAGGCCCTGCCTTCTGCGTATCCAGCTAAATTTAGCGCCTGGACAGTGATGGATTTGGCCCTTTTTCCAGCCAATCTCCCCAGCTGAGGAAAAGCCATTAGGTGGGCCCCAACCCTGCACTGGGGCTCAGGGGCTGGCATGGAACCCCACTGCAGCAAAGCACTTGTTAAACTGATTACTGGGGGGTGCTAAAAGCAGAGTGTGTATGCAAATTCTCACTGAGCTGCACACCCAGGGAAGGGGGATGTGCAGGGAGGGCACACGTGGGCAGGGGATGCCTGGACATGGGGGTGGTGTGTGCACAGTGGGGGCTTCACCCCTCTGGGTTAAAACCATCCCAAATCCCTGTTGCCCTCATGGAGCCACAGCTCATGCCAGATGCTTGCAGGGACTTCAACACAAGTTAAGGGGCTTGGGCAGTGTCTGCTGCCTTTTGCAACGGGGGATTGAGGGGTTTCTGAGGGGAAATAGCTGCTCCATCTCCCCTTTCCTGAGGCTTATCCTGGGATTTGCCCCTGGCTGGTGCTCAGCAGGCCCCTGGTGCTCCCCAGCACAGTCCAACACCTAAATCCCTGTTACAGGTTCCTCCTCATGCCCATCCTGGCCACCCTGAGTGAAGTGGGGATCAGAGGAGCAGTGGCCAAACCCTGGTTGGGGGGTCCCAGCCTGTCTGTTTGAAACTGGGGTGCTCCTCCAGCCTGGGGGAAGCATCAGCCAGCAGCCCCATGCTGGCTGGAGATGGATGAGCTCCTGTGAGCCTGCAGAGTGGAGCACCCCAAATATGCAATCACGGCCAGGCTGGTACTGAACACGGGGGTCATGGTGAGCCAGGGATATTCCTCCACAGAACTCATTTCAGAGCTCATTTTAGTGCTAATCCAGCCTTTTTTTTTAAAATAACCTGTACATTCAGCAGTATCTGAAAAGATACTTGTTGCCAAAAAAAAAAAAAAACACACGAAAAAATGTAATCTACTTTGTTTTGAAAAGCAAAAAAACACCACCACAGACATAATACACACACACCAACTACCAGCCCTGGACTGAGGTTGGATGTGATACTGGAGTGGAGTGGACACAGCTTCAACCTTCTGGGTGGTGTATGCCAGACTGATTAAAAACATTAATTTAAAAAAAAATAATTGTCATGTAATTATTGCAATTATTGCCTCATTTCTCCTACTCTTGTGGAGCAGCTCTGGGGGTCAATCCCACCCCAAGCAGCTCTGGGGAGTCCCAGCCCCACAGCCTGGAATCTGCAGGGTTTGGAGGGGTTTGGGAAGTCCCCCCTCCATGGGAGTGACAGAGATGAGCTGCCCCACTCTAAACCGTGGCTGCCGCTCTCACAGCTTTGTTCCCTGACGCTTGAAAAAGAAATAGAAACCGCAAGCACAAAGCTTCTCATCTCACCCCTGCCCTGAGCCACACAGGGCAATTCAAACTGCAGGGATCAGGCTGCTGGGGGAAAAAAAATCCTAAAAATGGGAGTATTTCGGGGGAAGGTGGAAAGTATTTTGACATCACGTTTGGCAAACACACTGTTGAGGAGGGGGAGAACTGACCCACTCTGGATCCTTGTGCTGGGCTGGGTGGGGAGTGATGGGGGGCCTGTTGGGGTGGGTGGGGGGTGGTGGGGGGCCTGTTGGGGTGGGTGGGAGGTGATGGGGAGCCTGTTGGGGTGGGTGGGGGATCGCTCCGGGCCCCGGGGAGCGCAGGGATGGGTTTCATCAGCGCTGCTTTGCATCCTGCTTCCGGCAGCCACCCGGCAGGAATCACCCCGATGAGGCTTTGGGGTGAGAAAACAGCGAGGCCTGGGATGTGCCGGCAGCCCCCGCCGGCTCTCCCGTCCCCATTCCCACCGAATTTTCCATGTAATGACCCCCAGGCAGCAAAGAAAAACGTGCAGGGGGTGGAGGAATTAAAATAAAAGGGGTTTCAGTGGGAGAGCCGGCCGGCAAGATGACTTTTTCCACTGGGGAAGGAGGACTTGCTGCCGGCGATGCCAGGCTGGGTGGTGATTCCCTGACTGCGTGAGAAAAGGGGGAAAATTCAGCTTAACCCACGTCCACTCCTCCCCCCATGCACAGCACTGTTTAGTTCCCTCAGCAGGGGAAAAAAATGAAAGAAAAAAAAAACAACACAAGAAACACAACACAAAACACCCGGAGGGGAATAACTTCCTCCCTTTGGCCAAGGGGGACGTGCCCTCGGCCAAGGTCAAGTGGCATTTGGGGGAAGGAGGATGGGGGGCAGACGTGGCCCCCCGGGCTGGGGGGCCGAACTCGCAGCGCGATGCTCGCCGAGACAAACTATTTCCTGGCAGACATTTTAGCTCGTGTTTACATTCTGGGGCTGCGTGTTCCTGCGGGCGCCCAGCAATATGGCTGGCAGGGAGCGGACAGCCCGGCGGGCCGGGGGGCTGCGACCCTCGGGGCGGGGGGTGCGCCCTGAGCTGCTCCCCTGGGGGGGTCTGGGCTGCGCAGGGCCTGGGGGTGTGGGGGGCGCGGGGGATGGGGGGAGGTTTGAAGGGGGTTTTGGGGATGGGGGGAGTTGGGGAGGATGTGGAGTGGTGCAGGGGGGAGGGAGGGGCCGGGGGTCCCACTCACCATCTGCGGGGGGTGGTGGCTGCTGGGAATGTTGGTCTCCTGGAAGAAGGCGCTCAGGGCTGTCTGTTGGGGGGGGACACGCTGTCAGCTCCGGCCCACCCGAGACAAAGGGAGAAGGAAAACACGGGCCCCACATCGTTCATCCCACGGCCCCCAACTCGCCCACAGCCCCGGGGGGACATCCAAGGGTGCCCCCCACCCTCAACCCCGCCCGGCCTAGGGCAGGGCGAGCCTGGGGCTGCCCTTCAGCCGACCCACTGGGGATCGTGTCCCCACTCACACAGGGGGTCCCCGCGCGTGGGGGGACACCCTAACCCCCTTGTTTACATCCCCCCCCCCCCACTCCCCCCAGTGGGCCCCGCACCGGCAGACCGGGGGCAGGGAGGGGCCGGGGCCGCAGCTCGGGTTACGGCCCGGGTATAAATAGAACCGGCGGCGCTCGGAACCGGCGCCCCCACCGCCTGGGTATGGGGGGGAGAAATGGCAGGACCCCCCAAATCGCGGCCACGCGTGTCCGTGGGCCGCGGCCGAGCCGGCCTGGCCCCCCCACCTTCCGCCCCGCGGCTCCGCGGGCAGGGGTGGGGCGGTGTGCGGGCTGGGATCTGGGGGGGTGTCCCGGTTCGGGGCTGGGGGGGGGGTTACCCCGATCCATGCCGGTAGTTGCGGGGGGAGCCCGTCCCGTACCTCGAACTGCCAGTGTGCCGCCTGCAGCAGCTGCTTGGCCTGGTCGGCGGCGCAGCCGGCCGCCAGCACGAACTGGTTGATCATCACCTGGTGCCGCAGCTCCTCCATGTTCACCGACATGGCGGGGCGGGCCCGGCCCGGCCCGCACCGCCCGGAGCGCCCCGCGCTCGCCGCGCCCGCCGCCGACACCGCGGGCACCGGGGGGCGCCGCGGCCCCGCCCCCTGCACAACCATTGGCTGTCCCCGCGCCGCGCGCCCCGCCCACCGCCCCGCTCGAACCTTCCAGCTGCCACGGCGCCTCCCCATTGGCCGCCGCCTGTGTTTTGGCTGCAGGAGGCGCCGCGATTGGTTGGCTGAGGGCGGAGGGCGGGGCGGGAGGGAAGCGGGGGAAGGGGCAGTCTGGGCGCTGATTGGCTGCGAGGGGGTTGAATGTGAGTCGTGGGTGACGTCACGTTCATTGAGGAGGTTCATTGAGAGGCGCGGGAGGGGCTCAGTATGGGAGGGTTCATTGTAGGGGCTCATTGAGAGGCGGCTCGTTGTAGGGGGGCTTTGGTGGGGGGAGGTTCATTGAGAGGGGCGTTCATTGAAGGAGGGGCAGTTGAGGAGAGGGGGACTCATTGTAGGGGCGGGTTTATTGAGGCGGGAGTTCACTGAGTCAGGAGATGGAGTTCATTTTATGGGGGGGTCATTGTAGGGGAGGTTCACTGAGAGGGGGGCTCATTGTAGGAAGGATTCACTGAGGGGAGGGGGGCTCATTGTAGGAAGGATTCACTGAGGGGAGGGAGGCTCATTGTAGGGGCGATTCATTGAGGGGAGGGGGATTTCACTGTAGGGGCATTCACTGAGGGGAGGACGGTTCATTGTAGGAAGGATTTGTTGAGGGGAGAGGGGCTCATTGCGGGGGAGGTTGTTGAGAAGGGGGGATCATGGACGAGGAAATTCCTTGTGAAGGGGTTTCACTGCGGGGGTGTTGAGGAGAGGGGGTTCATTAAGGCAGGGGTTCACTGAGAGTGGAGTTCACTGAGGGGCTCTGCCACCCTGCAGGTACCCCAGGCATGGGGGCTGTTCCTGTGGGGACTCCCCCGTAACCCCCTGCCTTGGCTGCTCCCAGCAAGGCTCCCCCATTCCCTCAACAAGGCTCTCCCAGCACCCCACACCTTCCTTCCTTGGAACCCTGTTACCCCCAGAGCAGGGACCCTAATCTGGTGCTGGGGGGCAGGAGGGAGGACCCAGCAGCAGTTCATCCCCATGCCCTTCCCATGGGAAGGCCTCAGCAAGAGGGACAAAAAAAAGTCCAAACAAACCAAGGACTTTGCAAATGGATGCTGTGAAAAGAAATCGAGCTGGAAAGAGCCATTTGGAGATGTCTGTGGTGACCAGGAGTCCAAGGAGAGCAGGAACAAGGAGGTGGAGGGATGGAAACTTGAAGCAGCTTCTGCAGCCAATTGCCCCAGCAGTCAGTGTGTGAGTCTGTGTGGGGTTTCTGCAAAGTGCTGGTGGTCCCATGGAGGTGAGGCCCAGCAGGCAGGGATGTGATGGAGAAGCAATGCAAGTGTGTGTTTCCCCAGGCTGGTTATCACCCTGCAGTGTTCAGGGGGATCCCACTCACCAGGGTGTGGTAATGGGTACAGAGGGTCCTGCTTACCCAGGTGAGATTTTGGTAGCTTCATCCTCCTGGGGCAGAAGCAGCCCTGAGGCAGGTGGAGGTGTGAGAGGAGCAATTCCAGATGCCGGGATTCTGAACCCACCTGCCTCCTGCACACAGCCCTGGAGAGCTCTCAGAACCTCCTGCTTGCCAAAACCACCCACTTGTGCACAGCTTTGAGCTGAGTTAGCAAAGCTGGGAGCATCTGGCCTCGTGTACTGCCTGCCCAGGGAATCCATGGGAAGGCTGCTCATGAACTCTTGGCATCCGAGGCTGTGACCAAACAGTGTTAGTGACACCTGGAAGTGTCAGCAGGACCTTCAGTCCTTGAAAATGAACCCCTTTTTCAGGCAGGATTTACATCAAGGGCAGGATTTGCTGTTGCTCCATCCTGCCAAGATGCTCTTTCAACCCTCCCAGCATCTGTGCTGCCCTGCCACCCTGCTGGGACCCTCAGGGGTCTGGGGCCACCCCTCTGGGCGGGGGTGGGCTCCCAACACCCTGCCAGCCAGGAGCTGGGGGGCAAGGACATGGCAACCCTCGTGAGGGCTCAGCACCCACTAATGAAGGGCCACCCCGTCCCCAGTCATTGCCTCCTGCGAGGCTGCACAGGCTGGGAGGAGAGTCAGCCCAGGTGGGTGAGTGGGGTTGGTGGCTCACAGTATGTGCCAGTAACTGCTGGGGTAACTGGGAGTAGACTGGAAATGGACTGGATGTACAGGCAAACGTTTACTGGCATGGGTGAGCCACTCTCCTGTTTAACATTAACTGCTGTGCTCTGCTGTGACTCAGTTTCCCGCTCAGCACAAGGAGGCAGGAGCAGGATCCTCTTTCCCTGCAAAACACACCCCTGAAATCCCACAGCGGGGCAGGGTGAGCTTCAGACTTGCATCTTGCCCAGCACCAGGTGCATTTTGGGGTTAAACACTGCATTTTCTCTGGATCCCCCCTCTGCTGGGGGTTGTCCAGGCTTTATGTGTGCTGGGATCTGGGAACACGGCGGGGCAGGACTGGGAAAGAGCCTGCCCTCGAAGCGGTATCACCACCCAGCTCCCGCCGGTGCTCCCGCGCTCCACTGCGGCACTGTCCTACAAAATCCTCTGCTGCAGTAATCGCTGGGAAAAAAACCACGAGCAGTGCATGCAGGCAGCAGCTCTGCCTGTAATGACTGCCGGGTTATGGATCTGCACGGGGATAACTTTGAATTATTGTCTGCACTAAAGCCCTGCAGTCTGGTGTGTGCCGGTAATGAAATGTTCTGGCTCCCTCTCCCAGGCTCGTGTTTCCCGTTGTCGGTGCTGGCTGGAGGGGGGCTGGCAGCTCAGCAGTGTGGGACTCTCCCGGGTTTTTAAATGATCCGTGTCATGAACAGGCTCCCCAAAATGTGTGTTGGGGTGATCAGGGGTCAGCCCCGGGGTCCCAGGTGGGTGCCAGCACTGATAGCTGGAGCAGGCTCCTGGTGTTGGTGTTGCCCTCATAGCACCGTTTAGGTTGGGAAAGACCTTTAAGATCATGGAATCCAAATTCTCCTCTTCGGCTGATGCTCTGGCTGGCCCCCAGCCCAGGTGTGACATCCCACAGCACAGACAGTGTCACTGCTGGGGCTGTGGCTCCCGGTGTGACAGTGACAGGCTGACAAATAGGGTACACCTGGGCTTGCCATGGCAGTGGCTACTCTTTGATTTGCCTTTTCCAAGCCGCCTTTGGGGCTGTGCGTTCAGGAAGCAGTTGGGGAGGGGGATCCATGTGCCCCTCTGCAGAGAGGGGGTGGAGGGGGAAGCCTCAGGGACAGCCTTTGCTCATCACCACTGAGTAGCCGAGGCCATCGAGACAGCTGATCCGCCTCTCTGCACATCTCCTGTTTGATATTTATAGCACTCGTGTTATCAACTCAAATCAAAATCATGTGATGCTCCACTAACTTGCACTGCCGGACTAATTAATCACCGGTGGGTTTAAGCGAGCAGTCGAAGGGTCCATCCTTCCCCTTCAGCTCCAAGGGGAAAATGTGGAGGTGCCCAGTGCTTTCCAGTAACTCAACACTGGGGGAACTGGGGGAATCTGTTAGGGTGCACTGGAGCGGACAGGCAGCTCCCTGCCTCCAGAGGCTGCACCTGGCAGATGCAGCTGCTCCTGGTGCTGCTGGCAAGGCAGGATGGGGAAGGCAGACAGAGGTGTTCGCTGAGGAGATGGTTTTAACCTGCCCTTCCCAGTGCTCTGCGACCCTGGGGTGCTGCTGGAGGGGACCAGCCCCTGTGCCAACAGCTGCACTGACTCCTTTCCCCTGTGACCTGTTGGCAAAGTGGGGGGCTTGTCCTTCTCCCAGGGGACACCCCTGTGGCATGGGGTACAGGAAGAGAGGGCTCATGCCCGGAATCTGCCACAGGGACCCAGACTGTCGCTGGGGGTCCCTTGGCAGGGTTTGCTGCCCAGTGTCACTGGTGGGGCTGAGGGTGAGGGCGGGAGGAGAGTGGGGCTGGGGTGGGCAGGAGTCACTGGGGGATGTGACTGGGGGTGGCAGGCAATGGCCAGGGGGAGCCCAGAGCAGTACTGGAGGCACCTGGGTGACACAAGGGGTGGCAGGTGGGCAGCACTGGGGGCACGCGTGTCCCACCGCGAAGGACAGGTAAGTGTCACCTGAGGCGGGGACCCCGCTGGGCGGGTGGGGCACACAGGGTGACCCAGGGGGCAGGAGCAGCGTCCTGACCCTTCATCCCCACGGCCGATCCGGACCGATCCGGGGCGTGTCGCGGCTCCCGGCCCCGCCCCGCGTGTCGCAGCCCCGCGGAGGCGGTGCCGGGCGCGGCGCAGAGCGGAGCGGAGGATGCTGCGGGCGGGGGTCGCCGCCAGCCCCGGTCCTGGCCCCCGTCCCGGTCCCGGTGCTGGTCCCGGGCGGGAGGACGCCCCGCCGCCCCCCGCCCGCTGAGCCCCGGCCCGGCCATGGGGGCTCTGACCAGCCGGCAGAACGCAGGGGTGGAGGAAGTGGATATCCCCGCTAATTCCGTCTACAGATACCCCCCGAAATCCGGTGAGCCCCCGGGAGGGGGTCCCGCGTCCCGGTGCCGCCGATGGGGAGGGGGAGAGGGGAGCGAGCCGGGCGGGCACCGGGCACGACCTTGCTCCGGGCAGGGCTGTCCCTGCGCACCCCAAAGCATACCCTGACGCACGAGGCGGGCACCCTAAAAACCTGGGTCTGGTACGGGACACTCTGGATGCGAGCAGGGATGGGGTCACCCCGCTCCGGGCGGCCCTTGGCCAGCCCAGCCCGGCTCCCAAACTTGGCTAGTCGATGCGACTTTAATGACATTATTATTGTAATTATTTCTTTACCCATGGTCTGCGGCGCCGGGCTCCGACGGCGCTTTTTATATTTATAGCCTGTCGCTCCGATGCTGGCTCCTCGGAAAAATCCTGGGTTTAAATTCCCGGGAGGATGAGGGAGGCTGGGATGGGAGGGATTGGAGGGGATCCCTCCTTCCCAGGGCTCTGCCCCACGGCAGCACCCCAGCCTCTGTCTTCCCAGCTCCTCTCCCTGCCTCCAGGCTCAGTGATGATGCATCTCCTGCTCCCGAATCTGGCCCTGTCTCAAACCTTGTGCGTGACCTTGGAAAATCCGTCCCTCCCCTCCATACCTCACTTTTCCCTGCAAGGGGCAGGCTGAGCAAGTGTCCTGGGGGGTCGTGTGGGGGGCACGGTGGGGGGAGGTGATGGGGTCCGGCAGCGCTTCAGAGCCCCAAAAATACCGGCATCAGTGGATGATGCCCCGGAGCACCGTGAGTCTGTGTGTCGGGATTGCCACAGGATCCTTGCGGCACTGAATATTATTAATAGGCAACTATTTTGGTAGTTAATAGGATAAGGTAAATGCTTGGATCGTTAGCAGTGTGACAAATTGCTCGCTAATTACAACTAAAGACTTCCTTAGGAAGAATTACAGCCAACACAAACGCTGTGCTTGTCCTGAAAAGCTGTGCTTGCCTTTTTTTTTTTTTTATTTTAACCTAAAATAGGTTGCACAGCTGGCTGGAGATGGCTGATCCCTGGCAGCCTGGCCTCCTGTGGGGCTTCCCCAGCTCCCTCTTTTCTGTTGTTTCAAGACCTCTGTCACCTTGATGCCAGGTGAAGCTGAACCACCCCATCCATGGGTTTGCTCTTTGCAGGAGCTGTGGCTCCATTATTTGAGCGTTTTTTCCTTGTGAGCCCATCATATTTAGGGGCTCTTGAAATATCTGGGTACGAAAGGCTGGAGGGTGTAAGTCCTGTGCCCTGTTCCAAGGGAGCAAGTGCACCCACCTGAGCACTTGCAAACTCATCTCAGCTGGCAGAGGTCACCAGGCTGGAGTTTAACTCCAGTTTCCAGGGACAAACTGGGGCTCCTGGGTGTGCTTAGCTGGGCTGATCCCACTGATGGAGCTTGGGTAGAGATGGGGGATGGTTCTGATGCTGCCCAGAGTTCTCGGGGAGAGGGGCAGGAGGTGCCCAAGTGACATGGCCATCTGGGGCAAAGGCAGGCTGGTGGCCGGGGGAGATTATGGCTGGTTTGCCTTTAATCCGAGTGGGATTTGCCTTCAGCGCTGCCGGCAGCCTGAAGAGGGAGGACGTGCGGAGTTGCGGAGCCGATTCCTCCGTGGCAGCAGCTTCTCACGCCTCGAATGCCGGCTGGGAACAGCCACAGGCCTTGGAAGCCGCAGAGCTGGAAGGGGATCTCATGGGACTCTGGGGCATTTCCCTCTCGCTGTGGATGTGGCTCACTTGGGATGGCCAGTGCAGCCCGTGGGAATAGGCCAACTCTGTCTTGTCCCAGTTAAGCATCTCCCTATTCTGGGGGTCCCATCTGCTCCAGGCAGGGTGTAAATGGGATTCATTAAGACAGAATTTTTAAGCAAAAACTCAGATTTACTTCAGCGAGTGGCAAAGGCGATGGGAGTGAGAGCCAGTGGGGACTGTTAATAGAGTCTGGCCAATGGGATGGCTGTGGGGTCCTCATCTTGCAGCCCTGTCCCTGGCTGAGGTTGGTACTGAGCTCCCCTGGGACACGTGGCACGATGAGCAGGGCCCTGGCTGGGCACAGGAGCACAGGGGTTAAGCTGGCAGTGACGCCCCTAGTCCTGGGGGCACAACCGAGGGGTGGTGGCGAGGGCTGACGCAGCAGTGCTGCAGGCAGGGTTTGGCATCACCTCCAGCTGCTGCTGGTCCTGTTTGCCTGCTTTAGAGCACTGAATTAAATAATGGGCTGCCCAGGGGCACCCAGAGCCTTTCAACCAGCCCAGGCAGTGCTGTGCCCATGACAGCACCCTGTGCTGGCACCCACTGCCGCAGGGTATCCCTGTGCCAGCACCGTGCCGTGGCCACCTGTCTGGGCTGACCACAGGCTGTGCAAACCCAGTGCTTCCCTCACCAGGAGTGTGCAGATGGGCTGGGAATGAGCTTTTCTGTTTTAGCTGCTTTGGAGAGTGAGTGTAATGCTGGAGAGCCAGAGGTTGTAGTACCAGAGCTGAGCAAGACCCCAGCAAGGCAGTGATGGCTCAGAGGACAGGGCAGGACATGTGCCACTGTGTGCCAGAGCTGTGGGCACACCACACACTGGGGTCTGCTCCCATGGGATCCTTGCCTTTCTCTGGGTGCTTGGACAAGGTGACATCCCTGGCACTCATGAGGAAAAGGGGCTGCCAGATGGTGCCAGATGTGTCCTGTGTGCTGGCAGATGTGCAGAGCACACATTTTTTGCCAGGAACCTCAGGCAGTTTGGGTTTATTCCTCCTTTCCAGCAGCCCTTCCCAAGCTGTGACTGTCCTTGAGGGGCTCTCCTTCCCTGGGAGTAGGTGTTTGGTAAGGCTTTACAATTAGCTGATAATAAGGTGGCTGTTCAGGGAAGGTGCTTCCCTCCTCTGCCACCTGCCAGTGTCCATGGAGTCACCGACATGCTCCTGGTGATGCCCTGGGTTTTCCCGTGGTGGGGCTTCCCTGGAAGGGCCGTCAGGACTCAAAGCTTTTGTTTAATGGCAGGGCTTTTGGAGGACCTTTCCTGGGAGGGAGCACAGGGCTGGTGCTGTTGGCTGTGAAGGGGGAGCTGAAGCCTCTTGGGGCTGTGCTGGGAGCCTGCAGAACCCAGGGATGCTCCCAGTTCCTGGCAGGGAGACTGGGCAGTGGCATTGTGGTCCTTGTCCACTCTGCCCATCCTACAGGAGCCCCCAGCACCCACCAAACTACAGCAGGAGCCATTGCAGAGAGCCTGTGCTCCATTTCCCAGCTTTTTCCTGGTGCTAGGGCAGCTTTTCCTCAGGTTTAAATATTATTTTTTTACCATCTCCTCTGTTGCTCCAAGTCAGTGCCAGGAAAAGCTCTGGATGGCCCCATTCTCCCCCAGCCATGCCATTGCAGGCAGCTTCGAAGGCACTTTGCTCTTGGAGTTTTTTTTCCATGTGGCCGAGTCCTTCCAGGCGAGCTGCGTATAAATTATGTACATGGAAAATGGGACCTGAAAGCAGCAGGCATCAATAATTGATGGTCAACGTTTGCCAGTGGGCACGCTGCATCTGGGCATCCCAGTGCCACAGGGCCTTGGGGTGAAGCTGTGTGGCCCCACTTATCCCTCCTGCCCTGCTGGCAGATCCCTGCTCCTCCTGCCCTTGGGCTTTGGGTTTGGGTTTGGTTTTGAAATGCAGTATTAAAGACTGATCCAGCCCTGGACAGTCTATGCATCTGCTGGAAGCCTCTGGCTGCAGTCCCCACAAGCAGAGCTGCAGCCCAGGCTGGAGCTTCTTTGTCTGTGGACCCCAAAGGTTTAGTTTTGGGGTGTCCCCAGGGAGGCTGTGTGTGGATCTGTGCAGTTGGGTTTGGGGTTTTTGTAAGCCAGACCCTGTCCCCGTGACTGTTGGGATGCAGGACGCCATGTCCATCCTACATCCACTGCCTCTCCTGACTCCAGGATGCTTCTGCTCACCCCTTGCTGCTGCCCCATCCCTGTCCACCATCCCTTTCCCTTTTCTCGCCTCAGTTCCTGACTCTCTTGCTCAGCTGCATCCTGTGTCACAACGTGCTTTCCCCATGCAGCCCAGATCTCATGGACAAGGAGCAGGCACAAGTGGTCTCTTGTCTGGCCTGGGAGGAAAATCTCATCTAGTGGAGAAGTGCCTGACCCGCCCTGGGGGTGGAACATTCCAGTGTTTTGCCTCTGTGCTTTATCCTGCAAGGGAAGAAGGGACACTGGTCATTGCCTGGTGTTCATCAGGGCAATGTGGAGCACTTTGCAAGGGGGGTTGCTGAGCTCCTGGAGGGTCTGCAGCCCTCCCAAAATCCTCCTTCCTGCTGGTGAGCCCTTCCTAGGGAAAGCTGCAGATTGACAGAACTTGTTTCAGTTGTGCTTTGCCCACCTTCCTGATGGCATCTGCAGCAAATTTGGGCATGTGTCTGGCTGTGGATGTGCTGCCTTGGGTGGCACATGCGGTCTGTGTTGCCGGGCTCTGGGCAGGATCAACCCTGCCTGTTTTGAGGGCTGTGTGCCTGGTCCATGCTGCCCCTTCCTGGCAGCATCCCTGGGGATGTGGGAGCCAGCCTGGCTCCTCTAGGATTTGCAGGGTTCTTGGGTCTCTGTCAGGTCAGGCTGTGCCGCTGCCTCTCCTGCCTCCTCGGGGCATGAGCTGGTATTTATGACAAGGATTAGCAAGGAGCTGCTCTCCTGCTCTGCCACCCCAAGAGCCATCTCCTCTTTCTCCTCACAGACCAGGATCCAGCTGCCCCTGCCAGTGCAGGGATGGCTGAAGGTCAGGGTGACCTTGGGTGGCTCAGGCCACGCTGGGGCTCACAGGGATTCCCTGGGCAGGGAAAGGGAAGCAGGTGCTGCAGCTGCCAAAGCTCTGGGGTGCAAATCTGCTTCTGTTACATCCCACGGGATGAAGGAGCCCCTGGGTCTGGCGCTGCCATGGAACTAGACCCCTGCACCTGCCTCTCCCCATCCTGGCTCTGTCTGCCCGAATTTCGGCTGTGGTGGCTAATGTAAGCAGGGAGAAGAGGGGATGCAGGACAGTCAAGGAGTGTTGCTTCTTGGCCAGCTCCCCCTTTGCCTCTGCCTGCCTGGGGGCTGTCAGCATGTGAGCTCAACCTGAAAGGCTTCCAGCAAGGTGACCCTGGGGACAAAGTCACCTCAGAGCCATCGATCCTGTGGCTTTGTGCTGCTCCATCGCTTGGCTGAAGGCCCCTCCTCCCCCTCTGCTCAGACACTCTCTGTGTTTTCATTCCAGGGAGCTACTTTGCCAACCACTTCATCATGGGCGGCGAGAAGTTCGACTCCACACACCCCGAGGGGTATCTCTTTGGGGAGAACAGTGACCTCAACTTCCTGGGGAACCGGCCCGTGGTGGTGGGTACCAGAGGGGACACGGGGCTGGGGGTGGATCTAGAGCACAGGCACACCCCTTCCCAAAATGGCAGTGGCTGTGTGTGTCATGGGGTGCATGGTATAAGGCTGCTGACTGTCCCCCTGCAAGGATAGAGCCAGCCAAGCACACTTGGGGTGGCCTGAGTGGATTCTCTGATGTCTAATACAAGGGTTGGGTACAGCCTGTCCTCCACTGGGGACTAACACCTGATGGTGAGGTGGAATGGGCTGGTTTAATCCAGCTCCTTCTTTCTCACTCCCTTTCCAAGACCTGCTTTTCCTTTTGCTTTTCCAATCTTGGCCAGGAGCCATACCCCAGCCCAGAGGGCACGGGGTGGGGAACATGCCAGAGTGGTGCCGTCATAGTGTAGGGCAGAGTATCTTGGACAGGAAAAGGTGAAAGTATTCCCCAAGCTCTAGTTAAAAAAGGGGGAGGGTTTGGTAAGGGCTGTGGCAGCAGCAATGGGGTTTGCAGTGCTGGGTGCTACCAGCTCCAATTCGTCTCAGGGCATGGGGAAACCTGCAACCCACATTCCTAGAGGTGTTTATTGAGCTTGCTGCCCTTGGGATGGGAGGAAATGAGCCCAGGGATCAGCCATGGGAGTGATGTCCCCGGCTCCATCTCAGCCAGGTGGCTCAGCAGTATCAGCCGTAGCAGTTGAGAGGGGTCAAGTATTAAAAGAAATCCAAGGTGAGGAATTAAAAAGCACTAAAGCTTTTCTGTTGAGTCAAGATAAGCTTGCCTGGTGCCTTGGCCCAGCTCTCAAGGGCTGCCTGCTCCATATTGAGCTGGTGAGGCTGCTGCCAGCCAAATTCCTGTTTCCTCCTTGGAATTGGCTTTGGCAGCATTTTGGCAGCATGGTGCAGTCCTTCAGCAGGGAAATGTCCAGTCCTGGGCTGTGCCAGAGCAGGGATCCTGGCAGAGCCAAGGGCAGGAGCACTTCCAAATCCTGTGAGTGCTGGGTGGGCAAAGGCAGAGCCTTTCTCTCCATCCTCTGTGCTTTCCCGGAAAATGAGAACTCAGCACCTGGGGTCTCTCTCCAGCAGTGACTGCTGAGAAATCCTCTTAATTGCAGTAAAAGCCTCTAAACTGCCCAGTGAGCAGTTCCAGAGTCAGTGACCACGACAGCCGAGCAGCGGGAAAGGTGAAGGAACAGCTTGGAAACAGCAGAGAGAATTAATACAGCGTCACGAGCTAAATTGCATTGCTCCAGCTTAATTACTGATGGCCCTGACCAGGATCCCTCTCCCTGGGGAGCAAGGGCACTTTTGGGGCTGGACTTTTGGGTCAGGCCAAGTTTGGGGGCTCAGAGAGGGGTTGGGGAGAACCTGTGTTGGTTCTGGTCCAAGCCTGTCTCCAGGCAATGCTTGGACATCTGATGCCGCCTCCAAGTCCTGTCCTGATGGTTTTTGGCTGCAATGCTTTTATCTTCCAACTGCTGTGTCAACATTGGAGATGCCCACTGCATTTTTGGTGGGAGATTTATTTTGGGTTCCTTGGGGAAACAGAGGCCAGGAAGTCTTGGAAAAATTATGTCCCAAGTCCCCTCTGAGCAGAGCACTTTGAGCTACGAACAGAGCTGCTGCCACAGGGATGTGCAGAGCACCTGGAGGCTGTGCAGTTCTCCCCTCCATGGATACATGATACTCTGGATTTTCCAGCTGGAAACAGGTTCCAAAGGGGCTGGGAAGGGCGTTGCAGGTTTAAGTAGCTGCCACCATGCAGGGACTGAGGAGTGGAGGAGCTGCTGGTGGCACCCAGAGAGCACAGGGGAAGCCAGGGACCACTGAAACGTGGCACTGGGTTTCCCTGCCCACGCAAACCTGTCAGGCTCTGCTTGTAGAAAAACCCCAAGAAAGATTTTTGAGAGTGTTTTTTACACTTTAACAGAAGCTGGTCAGGAACAAGTGCTGCTACAGACACGTGGATGTGTTCTCCACCACAACCGTTACCCATTTTTTTCTGCTGTGTTTCGGCTTGATTTGAAGTGAGGAGATGCAAAAATCCTCTCAACAGCCCCTTTCTGATGTGCAAATCTGGCTTGCAAAATTCAGTTAAAAAAAAAGAAATATCCAACCACCCCCAAAAAAGAGGTGTTCACACGTGGGTGTGGAAAAGCCCAAAGCAGTTTCTGCAGCAAAAAATTTGCCTGTAGCACTTCCCCATCCGGGCCAGCCCAATGGCCCCTGTGAGGGACACCCAGGAGACCCAAGTGCCCCTTCCCTCCTGTGTCACCCACCCCTGTGTGCTGCAGCTGGAGGGGGTTTGCACCCATGGGTGCTCTCCCTGCTAGGGCTGGTTTGGGTACAGCTTGGCTGGGCAAAGGTGCAAACAAGCAAGTTTTAATTACTTTGTTAATTGAATAGCAGGGGATGTATCACAACATGGCGTGACATGTTGTGACATGGTTCAGCTCCAGCCTGGAGGCCCTTTCTTGCTTGCTGCCTTCCAGCTGCAATGGGTGACTCTGCAGGTGCCTGATTCTGCAGGTGCATGTTTAGTGATTCATTAAAAGCTTTGCTAACACCAGGTTAATGATTCTGCTGCCCTTTTCCCCTCCCAGAGGGAACGAGAGGGGGAAGTGGGATGCAGCTCCATGGTGCTGGGAATTCATTTCCAAAGTCTTTGCTGCATCCAGCCTGGGCTTTAAGCTGGCTTTTGATGGCCTCAATGGGACTGGAGCCATGGGATGGTTGGATGTTGTAATGCTGTGATGGTGGAGGAGGGATGGGGCAGAGCTGTGCCTGTACTGCTGGTTTCTGCCAGCTGCCTGTCCCATCCTGTCCCTCAGCCCAGCACAGGTCCCCCAGTGTCATCCATCATGCTCTGCAGGGCTCTGGGGGCAGGGAAGGTGATGATGATTTTGGAGACATGTTAGGTGATGGGTTTCCCATGTGAGAGCACCAGGGACTTGGGGAACGGGGACCTGCCTCACTGTAGGGCATCCCCACGTGCCACTTGCAATTCAGTCTTTTTCCCATCAGCAGCTGCCAGCCTGTGCCCTGCATCCTCCTTACCCTCCAGCTGAAGGGACAAGGAACAGCCCCTCTCTGTGTCACCCCTCCCCGGTGAAATTGTCCCTGCAGGGGATTTTGGGCTTGCTGTTTGCAGAGGGATGTCCTTGTGACCTTGCTGCCTGTGCCAGCAGGAGCACCCCTGCCCACCCCGATTCCCTCTGTAAGGTGCTGGATCTGGGTCACTGGTGGGTCTCCAGCCACTACACCCCCCCATGTGCGTCTGCCTTCACCGGTGTCTCTCTCATCCTAGTTCCCTTATGCTGCTCCACCTCCTCAGGAACCCGTGAAGACCCTCAGGAGCTTAATCAATATCCGCAAGGACACCCTGCGCCTCGTCAAGTGAGTCCAGGCACCCTGTGAGCGCCGGGGAGGGGAGGGTCTGGTTGGATGCTCCCAGGGGATGCTGTGCTTGGGACTGCTCTCATCTCAGCACTGGCAGATAGAAGGGATGAGCCTTTCTCTCCCAATGTCCCCTTCCCCTCCCGGTTCCTGCATGCCAGCACAGGCAGTGCCGCAGGATTAAAGGAGCTTAGTGCTGCCTTTGAAGTGCTTTGCTTCTTCCTCCCCCACCTTCCAAAGGCTTTGCTGGAGGGAGGCTGGGGATTGCGGCAGGGCGGTGAGATTCGGGATTATGGCTGAAATCTGTCTGCAGCACTTCCCAGTGTGCAGGCCTGACCTTGGCCATGCCAGGCCCTCCTGGTGTGTCTCAGTTTCCCCTGAGGGTGGGCAGCAGCCCCTTTTTGGGGCCATCAGTACTGAGGGGAGCTCCCGAGGGATGCCTGTCTCCTGGACCCTCTGTGCTCCCCAGGTGCTCAGAGGAGGTGAAGACCCCAGGGGAGGAAGTCAGCAAAGCCAAGGTGCACTACAACGTGGAGTTCACCTTCGACACAGACGCCCGTGTGGCCATAACCATCTACTACCAGGCAACTGAGGAGTTTCACAATGGGGTGGCTAGGTGAGGAGCCACCAGCCTTCCCCATGTTCCCCTCTAACCTGGCCTGTGTCCCCCCAAGCCCAGTGTGTGCCCTTGGCTGATGGACCTGGAGCCTCTCACTGCTAGAGCATCTCTCCTCTCCAGGGCATGAGACAGCTGCTGGGGATGGAGGGGGACTCCTTGTTTCCCCCAGGTGCCCTTTCAGCCCCTGCCACCTTCTTTCCCATCCCATCCTGCTCCCAGTCCTCTCCAGATTGAATGCAGGGTTGCATCTGTATCTCCTCCTGTGCTGTGTTGGCTGCCCTGTGTTTATTTTAGCCCTGTGGATTATTTTAGCCTTTTTTAGGACTTTTTACCTCAGCCCCAAGACGCATCTGAGAGGGGAGGAGTGACCCCACTCTCTCCCATCTTCCTGGCATCCCTGTGATCTGGGGGGAGCATGGGGACACCTGTGGTGCCCTGACTCTATCCTCTCTCCATGGAACAGCTACATCCCCAGGGACAACAGCCTGCAGTCAGAGACGGTGCACTACAAGCGAGGGGTGTGCCAGCAGTTCTGTGTGCCCTCCCACACCATCGACCCCTCTGAGTGGAGCGAGGAGGAGGTGAGTCCCCCCAGCCCTGGCATCCTCTTCGTGGTGAGGTGCTTGAGGTGGGATGAAGCCTCTTTCACTGTTCCATCTCACCACTCCTCTCCTTCTGACTCTCTTCAGCTGGGCTTTGACCTGGACCGGGAGGTGTATCCCATGGTGGTGCAGGCGGTGGTGGATGAAGGAGAGGGTGAGGAGAGGGTTTCCTTGCTGGGATGGGCTTTCCCAGTTGCTGGCATTGTGATGCCAACTGGGCAGACCCTCCTGCTTTTCCTCCCTGCCACTGTGGCTCTTCCTGTCCCCTAAGCCCTGTGTGTCCCTTTGTGTCTTGCAGAGCACATCGGGCACTGCCATGTGCTGCTGGCCACCTTCGAGAAGGTAAATGCCGAACTGGGGCCATGCTCCCCCTCCTTCCCTCTCACCCCCTCAGATGCAAGAGCCTGGAGAATCTCTGCAGGGCTCAGGACAGTGCTGCTGGGCTGGGGCTGTTTGAGGGCTGCTCCTCAAATTCTGGGGCTATCCCCCACTTTTGAGATACTTGGGCTCAACTCCATCTTCCTCCCTCCAGCAAGTCTCTAGCTTTGCAATGCATGTGACATCCCACAGCTGACTGGTACTGGGGTGTCAGGAAAAGCCAGAATTCCTGCCAAATGAACTGGTTGGGAGTGGGGAGGGAGCAGTGACAGCCATGGGGTGGGTGGGTGCTCCAGCACAGCAGCCCATGAGTGCCCACCCCTGTGCTCTCTCCTCCTTCTAGCACAGTGACGGCACCTTCTGTGTGAAGCCCCTCAAGCAGAAGCAAGTGGTGAGTGTCTGGGTGTCCTTGAAGCAGTGGCAGCTGCCCTGCATCCTCTGCTGAGGTGTTGAGGGGCTTTTGGGTAGCCCCAAACCCCAGAATGGGCAGCAGCCTCCTCCTGTCCTGCCCCTGCCTCCTGCGGAGCTTTTTGAATGCAATTTTGAGTGTGTTGATGCAGACAATCGATGCATGTCTCTGCTCCTCACTCTTCCCATGGGGTTTCAGGTGGATGGTGTGAGCTACCTCCTGCAGGAGATCTACGGCATCGAGAACAAGTACAACACGCAGGATTCCAAGGTATGTCCTGGCAAGACCCCAGCCTGCATCCTGTGGGTCTTCCCTCATCCCCTCTTCCCTTCCCCTAGCACAGGTCTGGCCACTAAAGCATGCTCAGCAGCACAGCATGAAGCTGCTGGTGTTTGGGGCCACTTTGTCTTGGCATTGAAGTTGGTGGAGGCAGAAAGCTGAAGAATTGAGCTTTTCTCCTCATCCTTTGCTGTCCTTTGGGAGGGTGACAGCCAGATCCTGGTGGCTTAGACAGGGAGTGTGGGGCTCAAGACATGGGATGTGCCTCACGCTCTGCTTTACATGTGTAAAAGTTGGGGTGAAGGTTGAATCACCCTGTGGGGTTCCGGTTGCCTCTGGCCCCATGTCTCAGCCCCCAGGAGGGGAGGAATAAGGTCCTGGGGTGTATCTCAAAAGCTGGCAGCCCATGGATGCAGGCAGGACCTCACAGCAAGTACTCAGAGCACCCAGTCAGTATTTTGGAGCACTTAATGCCATGTGTGCTGGGGACCCTGAGGCTGAGTGGTTCCTATCCTTCTCTTGGGGCAGGTGGCTGAGGACGAGGTGAGTGACAACAGTGCTGAGTGTGTGGTCTGCCTCTCGGATGTCCGTGACACCCTCATCCTGCCCTGCCGGCACCTCTGCCTCTGCAACACCTGCGCCGACACCCTGCGCTACCAGGCCAACAACTGCCCCATCTGCAGGCTGCGTAAGGGCCGGGGGGCTGCTGCCTTGGGTGGGGTGGCTGGGGTCTGTGGGAGTGGGCTGGGGTCTGTGGGAGCGGGCTGGGGTCTCTGGGAGCAGGCTGGGATCTCTGGAGATGGGCTGATGTCTGTGGGAGCAGGCTGGAGTCTCTGGGAATGGGCTGGCATCTCCCATCTTTCATTCTGCAGTCCCTCCAGCCCCATGTGTGGTGACGCTGTGCAGTGTGGAGTTGCCCCTCCTGGGAAATGGGGTGACATATTTTTCAGGGGTCTCCTCTCAGCACCTGGTTTTCACCCCACCCTTCTCCCCTGCTGCCACAGCTTTCCGAGCCCTGCTGCAAATCCGAGCCATGAGGAAAAAGCTGGGTCCCCTCTCACCCACCAGCTTCAACCCCATCATCGCCTCGCAGACCTCCGACTCTGAGGAGCACTCGGTCAGTGCTGAGATCAGGGTAAGGTTGTTTGGGGATCCAAGTGCTTCCCAGGGAAAAGGCTTATTTATTTAACGCAAATTGATCAAAATGCAGGGTTGGTATTGCAAAAAAACATGGGCTTTTGGCTGGGTGTCTGTTTTCTGGGTTTTAGCTCCTTGCTGGGACATCTTGATCCCACTGGGAGTAAGGGAATGCAGCAAACTGGCCCAGGGAGGATCCTCACCCTATCTATTTTCTCCCCAGTCCTCAGAGAACATCCCTCCAGGCTACGAGGTGGTGTCACTGCTGGAGGCCCTCAACGGGCCACTGACGCCCTCGCCAGCTCCTTTGCCACTGCGTGCCCTTGGGGACCCCCCAGGCATGGGGACCCTCCCCTCCTATGGCAGTGAGGGCCCCCTGCCTGCCCTGAGGGCCCTCTCGCCCCTTCAGCGCCTCCCTGACTGTGGCCCCCCAGGGCTCAAGCTGAAGAAGAGCATCTCCAAGTGAGTACCAGGGTGGGCACAGAGGTCTGGGCGGGCTCAGAGTGTCTGTGGGCAGGGGTGAAGCCCTCTGCTCTGCTCTCTCTGGGCAGGTCAATCTCACAGAACTCCTCCATCCTGCCTGAAGAGGAGGATGAGAAGTCATGCACTGAGTCAGAGCCAAGGGTCTCCAGGAGGAGATCCCCAGCCCGGTGCGAGGAGGTGAGCGCTCTCCCAAATGTGTTGGTGATAAGCCAAGGCACTGGGAGGACAGCAAGTTTGGGGGAGGCTTGGGAGCAGAGGGGCTGGCTGGGATTTGCCCCTCCTGGCTCTGCCTCCATCCATAAGGATGTCTGGGTGATGCAGTCCATCCATGCTGCATATCCCCCATCACATTCTCCCCATGGACTCCTCTTGCAGGAGTGTGGCGCGACGCCGGAGAGCGAAAACTTCACCCTGTCATCATCAGGAGCAATTGACCAGTCCTCATGCACTGGGACACCCCTCTCCTCCACCATCTCATCCCCAGAAGGTACAGCACAGTGGGGCTCACAGGTGCTGGCAAGGCAGGAGAGTGGCATCGTGGTCTGGGGGCCATCCTACTGCAGGGGGATGCAGAGTGTGTTGCCATGACCTCTTCCCACTCTGCCATGGACATTGCTTGGAGCCCCAGGGTGTCACGTCTGTTTTGCCACCCATAGACCTGGAGATGGGGATCAGAGGGGCACCAACTGCATCTGCTTTGTCATTTATAGACACAGAAATGGGGGACTGTGAGCCCCACAACCCACTGCTGGCAGCTTTGCACCTATCATGTCTCTGTGGCATGCAGCCAGTCCTTTCTTTATGCCCCACTCCTCCTCATTAGCTGCCTCTTTAATTAGAGGGTGCTGTGCTGTATTTGCACTGATGGGCTGGACGGTCCAGTGGCCCCGCTCAGTCCCTGCTCTCCCCCAGAGCCCGTCAGCAGCAGCCTGGCTCAGTCCGTCATGTCCATGGCCTCCTCCCAGAGCCAGCACTCCCAGCTCAGCACTGACACCGTATCCTCCATGTCTGGCTCCTACGTCGCTCCTGGCACGGAAGAGGAGGAGGAGGAGGAAGGGGACACGCTCCCCTCACCTGCGGCTGCAAGCGCCACAGCCTCTGATGGAGAGGTAAGGGCTGGAGGGTTGTTGGTGGTGCCCATTGCCTCCAAGCTGGAGAGCTTCCCCATGGGATGGAACTTCTCTTCCAAACCTGCTGGCACCAGACTTTTTTTTGTTTGGTTTTCCTTCCATCTTTCCCACCTTCTTCCCGCAGTCAACGCCTGTGGAGTCCCCAGATATAAACTTTGTCAGCATCTCTGCTGAGGAGCGCGATGCCGAGGTAACCGTAACCACCCCATGAGGGACTGGGAGCTGTGGTTACACCCACTGTGGTGGGGACATCCCAGTTGCATCTGTCTCTAGGTGCCCATGGAGGGGGAAGCTGGGCAGCTGGCACCACATTCCCCTGGGGCTGGGCTGGGGAAGGTGCTGCCCACACATCCCTGTCACCGTGGGCTGCCCTGGGGATGGATGGGGCAGTGGGGCTGCCCTGTACCTGTGATCATCCTCCTAGTCCATGGAATGCCCAGGGTCAGGGGCATTCTCCCAAAGGGACCTGGGAATAGCCCCCTCACAGCCCCTGGCTAATGCTGCCTCTCGCCTGTGCCACAGGGCAACGACATGCTGGAGGATGAGGACGCCTCTCCCACACAGGAAGATGGTAAAAGGCCCTGGGTCGTTGTTGTCCCCTCATGTTGAAGTTGCTGTCACCGGTGGGCAGCCACCAGTGGCGGGTGCTGTGCTGTCCCCAGCTCCCCTCCCTGCCAGCTGATATCAGGGACAGCCCTGAGTGACTCTGTGGGCACCAGAGCCAGGGATACATCAGTCACAGTGGGGCCACCCACGGGTGGGTTGAGCACCAGTGGGTGGGGGACACAGCTGTCCATGGGGGCCCAGTGAGCTCAGAGCAGATATGGAGCAGGCGATGGTTGGTGTGCAGGATCCAGTGGGTTTTCCAACGAGCCAAGTGGGAAAGAGGCTTCTCTGTGTTTTGCCCCTAGCCAAGGTTTTCCTTGCATTTCTGAGTCTCCCCTGTAGGGATCAATGTTTGGGCTGATTCCCATAGGAAGGGGCTGCAAAGCTGTTCCCTTTGGGATGCTTTCCTTACTTTTTTTTGGCCTGCCCTCAATGGGCTTTCACAAGTCAACACATGCACCTCATGGGCTCTTCTCATCTCCTCCCTTGAGCTCAAGTAGCCCAGGAAAGAGGTGCCATTGGCCACCAACCACCCAGGATTGCTTTTGGGCAAAAGGGAGGCCTCCCACACTTGCAAGTTTCTTGTTAGCAAAAGTATGCCAGAACTGTTTCCCTCTCCAACCCTGACACTGAGCCAAGCTGGAAAGCAGGAACACCCATCCCCAAAATGTGGCCTCTGCCCTGCAGAGAGGCTCTTGCTGATGGGGAGACTCAAATATGGCAAGTAGGGACAATGAGGGGCAGTGGTGGATACCCACAGGCATCCCAACAACTCCAGGAGCAGGATGGCCTTTCTCCTTAGGACACGGTCCTGCGCCAGTTCTCAGTGGGGCTTATTTGGGAACATCCCTCCTGAGGTTCAGTCGCCTGCATCTGATGGATGCAGGCAAGAACCTGGAGCTGATCTCTCATACAGGTGATGCTGAAAAGCAGAGTTACCTCCCTCAGCCCCAAAAGCCTCCATCTCCCTGCACAAGCTTGGCTATGGCTTCTTTTGCCCCACGCATCCAGCTGCTGCCTCCTCCTGGCATCCACACGCCTCTCAATGTGCCAGTGGTGCTGGAGAGGCTCTGGCAGGAGGTGATGGATGCCACCATAGCCTGGCTATACTGACCAGGGGCCACCCAGCTGTGCTGGGGGGAAGGTTTGGCTGAACCCTGGGCAGGTTCATGCGTGTGCCCTTGCCGCATAATCGCTGTTCGCTGCGCTCCGATGCGGCCAGTGCGAGGAAAGGAGCAGCTCGGGCTGTGCCCAGGCGTTATTGTCCACTCTTCACCTGCTCCCACCTAGATGCATTTTTTCTACTGATTTTTGTATTGAAAGAGGCTGGGGAGGGGAGAGGAGAAGCCCCAGAAATCCCACCCCCCAGTGCTAAAAAGGCAGCGTTGAGCCCCAGCGCCGTTAACTGCCTTAACTCCCTTCCAGGCCCGAGGACAGGCGCTTTCCTCGGTCTGAGGTGTGACAATAACAATGACATGGGCATCGCACACGTGAAAGCGCTGGACAATAAACTGTGCTCTGAGGCCTGCTTACCTGGTGAGTGGCCGTCTGCTGAACATGAACTTGGGGTGGGGGGGACAGTTCCACTCTTCCCTGCATCCCCCCAGCCCTTTGCGTCCATCCTTCCTCTCCCATCACCATCATTCCCACCATCCCAGCCACGACCATCCCCACCAGGTTGTCCTCAGTGCACCCCACCACCTGTGTTGCTGCAAGGCTGAGCACCAGGCACATCACCAGCTATAGGTCAGGGTGGCCTGTCCCCACTGAGATGTCCCCAGGAGGCTGCAGACCTGCTTTTTTGAGGTTGTCTGTCCCTTGGCCAGGGGGCTGCTGGCACTCCCAGGGGCACCTGGGAAGGTGACACAACTGTAGCCTGATCCAGGCTTGTGGTGGGTCCAGCAGTATTGGCATTGGGATGTGATTCACAGCTAGTCCAGCTTTACAGCAAGAGCTGCCTGCCTTGTCCTCCTCTTCCTCCAAGGCCAGGGAGGCATGTCAGGTTGGGTCATCTTCCTACAGAGCTCCACATTCATCCTTCTTTCCCATTTCTTCATGCTTTCTCTCCAACCCTCCTTCTTATTTCTGTTTCCTCCTGCCCTCTTTCCATCCCTTTTTTCTCTTTTTTCTTTCCCCCAGGCTCCTCTGTCTGTGTAAAAGTTCATGTTCGCTCTGTGCCAACACGGTTTTCTCCACCCATGCTTGTGTCCCCTCCCTGCCCAGAGCTGCACAAAGGTGACAAATGTATTGGTGACCCCTGGTCCCTGCATGGGCCAAGGGGGGCAGTGGGCTGGGCACCCTGCCCAGCACTGCAGGCTCTGCTTCCTCAGCCTGTGTGTAGGGAAGCGAAGCAAAAAGCCAAGACCCCTCTCAGGGGTCTCCATCAGTACATTTGTGCACAAGTTGAAAGCAACTCTGCCCCTGCCTTGCCCCGTTGGCTAATTTTGTGGCAGGTCCCAGACCCATACCAGGTGCTGGAGAGCCAAGAGGGTGGGTGAAACTCATTGCAGGGAAAGGTTTCTTCCCCCCTGCTCCTATGGGAAAGCCTCCTCTCCTGCTGCCTTGCCTGTTCCTCATAGTTTCTGTGCTGGAGAAGCACATCTGAGGCTCTTGGGGAGGAACAAGCTCCTGCCACAAAAGTCCTGTGTCCCCTCCATCACCCTCCAGCAGCAGCTGGCTGAGCCCTGCCAGCCTGGGGGGCCTGGGGAGGGAGCTGGGAGGGGTCCCATCAGCAGCTCTGCCTTGCTGGGGGAGCCTGGCAAAGCATCCCTTGGCTGTGGCACCAGCCAAAGCCATCCTTGACTGCATCCCCCTTGGTTGTGCCAGAGGGATGATGAGGAAGGGGGATCTTTGCAGCCCAAATGGCTCCAGCCCAGGGTCAGATTCTTGCTGTGCTGTGAGGAGTGCTCTGGCTGTGTCCCCTGGGGTGCAGGATCTGGCCCCTGGGCTGAGCCCAGCCAAGGATGGACTCTCCATCCTTTGGCCACCACACCTGTCCATGTGTCCAGTGGCTGTGCTGCTTGGAGCCCTTGGCACAGAGCTGCCCTGCTGCCAGCATGAGGAGCAATCCAACCTTGGCATTTCCAGGAAAAAGCAGGGAATTGCCACTCATGCCAGGACCAGGGGCAGAGGAGGTGCAGAGTGGGAGCTTTGGGGCTGCCTGTGGTCCCCTGAGGATGGCAGGGGGGCCAATGAGGAGAACACCAGTGGTGTTCTTCATCCCTTTACACTCACTGTAGGACATGATGTATTTTTTCCACATCATGATGGACAGTGATTAATGTTTTCTGACTTTCCTTTTTCAGATGTTGTACCAGTTTGTGTAGAGCAGGATCTTCCACTAGTTTTTAGCCAGGGTAATGTCCATTCCAATAGTGATTGAAGGGAAAGTGTCATGTAACATGATGTTGCCACCACATATGCTCTGGTACACAGTTTTTGGTAGAGAATAGTTAACTCTCATCCTGCTCTATAGGTAAAGTTAGAAATCCATACATTCCAGTGGTTATAAAGCTGTATCTTTGTGTCATCCACTGTTAAATTGTCACAAGGGGTTCTTAGAAATACACATAGCTCAGTGCTGAAGGCACTTTGCTTTGAGCCATTCCCAGAGCATCAGCCAGTTGGTCATTAGCATTTTGATATTTTTCTGAGACAGAAAAGGTAGTTGAATCTGACCATTGTGTGTTTCAAAGAGGGGATAAGGAAGACCTCAAGGTTTGCTCTACAGTACTCAAATCATTAATGGTTGTACCCAGTTTATTAGCCAGAGTTTCCAGATAAATATTGTTCAATATACCTATTCCACTTCCCAATATACCGGTTAGATGTGCAAGGTGATGGCCTCTGGTTTAGCAGGAAAACCATCCAGTAGAGGAGGTACCTGTAAAAGGTGAACATTTTGGTCTGATAGTAGAAACATTGGTCTGCATGGACGTTTCCACTCTCTTTAAGGACCAGGATTAAACAGTGTTTGTCATTGTCCAACCAGTCTGACCTCATATGATCTGACCTGTGAAACATTCAGGATCAATTTTATTGGTTTTGAAGTGGTGTTGGGGGCAGTTGGGTATGCTGGGCACTCATAAGCCCTCTAAGGAACAGATTCTATATCATAAGGAGAGGAGACTAGTTCTGTATCTTTCAACAGGCCTTTAGACTGACTGGGGGTGTTCCATATTTTGTGGGTTTGTGGGTTTCATAACATTTCTAAGGACTTTTACCCAGTGCATGACAACCCCACTCATTGTAGGGGACCTTTGAAGACAGTTAAACACCAGCTCTTGAGATCTGTGCTGTTCAACAATCCACATCTAGTACAGTCTCCAAGTCAGTGGAATTATGTGATTTGATAATTGTGTTTTTGCCTTCTCTGTAATGGACAAAGGCATGAGATGTGGTTCCTCAAAGCTGTTGTGAAATCTCTGCAGATTCCAATCTGGTGGGAAAGGGCTTTGGAAAGGGGCGAAATACCACATCCCAGGGATTTTAGGACACAAGGTTTAACTAAAACATACAAATCTATGTCCCTGAGAGGATCCTGCAGAGCCACGGGGTGTTTAGTGAGTTACAGGGGCTGTCCCCAGGACTCGGAGCATCCTTTGGCTGTGGCCACGCAGGGGGCAGGGTGACAAAAACAACTTTGGAAAGAAAAACTGAAGGAAGGCTCCTGCTGAAAAGACTGGGACAAAAGATGGGAGGGCTGGGAGGCTGCTGCAGAAGACCTGAAATCCCCCGAGGGCTTTTGCTGCTTTAAAGCCACAGATGCCCTGAGTGATCCTGCAGTGGGCTGGGTGAGCCAGTTGGGTTTCACTGTGATGGGATTTGGGATCTGGTCTGCCCAGGCTGCTGACAGAAGGAGAGACCCCCTTCTCCAGCCCAAGGGGAGGCAAGGTGGGTGGGCATGGGACTGATAGCCTGCTACAGGGCCAGACCCTGTCCTGCTGCCCCAGCCCTGCTCAGCAGCCTCCCAAGGGTGCACTGAGCTGAGCTGGGTCTCTGCACTGGAGCTCTGCAGTGACTTAGGCAATACCAAGCACTTAATGGGATTTTGGTGTGCATGTACATGTGGTCCTGTTTAATTATCCATTCCCTCTGGGATCTGCAGACTTAACATGCCTCGCTCTCCAGCCTGAGCTCGCCATGAAAAGGCAGTTGAAATGGCAGCTGTCACCATCCATAAATCAGCAGGCAGCAGGATTTTGTTGCTCCCTCTCTGGGAAAGCCTCAGTCCTTGGCCTTGGCATGCCCTCACACAGTCCCTCTGGCTCAGAGCTGCCCTAGGCACAGGGCTTAACGTCGCTGGTGGGTGCAGCCACCCTGCTTTAGGGGCACACCCCTTCCTAAGGGCACCACAAAGCCCCTGATGGGTTTGGTGGTGGGACACAAGCCACAGGCAGGCAGTTGCCAACCTCTGCCATCCCCCTGTCCCAGCTGGACGGTGCTGCCTGACCTGGGAGCGTGCAGCCGGAGAGGAGTCATGTGGGGACTGTGCCACAAGCATGTACACCCCTCAGTTCTTCTTGGCACGAAACCCCAGGAGGTCCCATGCATGAGGGACCCCTCACACCGTGCCTGGTGGCAGCTCCCCATCCCCATCCCAGACCTGTCTGCAGGCGGTGAGACCCCCGGCCCCACCCCGGTGCCCCATTTGCTCGCTCGTGTGCATGTCCCCGTGCCGCTGCCACTCCTGCCTTCACCATGTGCCTTCTGGTCTCTCCTGCCACGCAGCCGCCGTGCTGGACTCCTGTCCCATTAACATTGAGGAATAGGTATGAGACCCCCAGAGCCTGCCCCTGCCTCGTGCCCCATCACCCCAGGGGGTTGGCGCTGGGTTGGCACCCCTTGTTCTGGCATTGCTGTCAGTCCCCCCTCCCTGTCCAGGCCACGGTGACATCCCTTTGTGCCTACTCTGCAGCCCCACAGGGCATCTGCATGTGCCCTCTCTCTGGGCAGAGCAGGCAGAGGCAGCCCCCCTTCCTTTGGGTTATCCAAACCCAGCCACGGTTGCACTGTGCTTCCCTGTTTGGCCCTTGGCATTCCCAAGAAATTGGGGATCTAAGGGGCTCCCCCAGCCTGGAGAGGTAAGTGCAGGCACTCACCAGCCCTTGCTGCAGCCAAAAGTCAAAGGGAGGCTGGGGAGATGGCTGTCTCTTGGGGAACTACATCACATCCCCCATGGAAAGACAAGCTGAGTGTGCTGGTGGGTTTCGGGAGCCCCTAACCCCTCGTTTTCTCCCCCCAGGCCCAGAGGCCACCAACAACAACGTGCGGCTGCAGCAGAAGCCCCAGCCCTGCCATCCCCCCGGCACCAGAGACCTGGAGCAGGCAGTGGCCACCCTGCCCGTGTGAGGGCTCAGCCTCAGTGGGGGCACAGACCCCCCTGCCCACCCAGAGGGACCCTGGTGTCCAGGCACCATGGGCGTCACCACCCTCACCCCCTTGGCTGTATCAGGACTGACTTTCAAAAGAAAAGACGATTTTCCTTGGGAGCCCAAAGCCATGTCAGTTTGGAGCCCCTCAAAAGCACCTTCCCATTCTCCAGCCCTGATGGGGACAGGCTGGGGTCCCCTCCTGCCCCTTGCTATCTCACACCACCAGGCTCCTCTCCTCAGGGTGTGGAGCAGATGGGACAGGGCCACCCCATGAAAGAGGTCCTGGGATGGGGGTGGATGATGGGAGGATGGTGCTCAGGGGTGTGGCTTGAGTGTTGGCTTTGGCATCCTCAGTGCATGAGCTGATGACCTTCATGGGGGGCCGGACCCCCCCAGGTTTGCTGGCCCGTGCCCCTGCCATGGGCATGGGCTGTCCCCATGGCATGGGTTGCCCCTGTTAATGCACTGGCAGTGATGGTGCCCCCCTAGTTCCCTCTCCATCTGCTCTCCTCCTGAGCAGCACGTGGGCTCCAGGGCCTGGCCCGTGAGGTTGCTTTTTCCCAGGCGATGGAGCAGGGTGGCAGGGGTGGGCAAGGGACTTGGTATTACCCCCAACATGGTCACCAGCCCCTGGGGCACTGTTAATTTACCCTCACTGTCTTCCGCCCTGCTACTACCGCAGGGCTCGGGGCTGCGCCCTCTGGAACAAGTGCCAAAAGTGTCACCCCTGTCCCACCATCCTGCCCTCCCCACTGCACTTTGTAGCAGGGGGTGGATGAGGGTGTGGGAGCTGCTCCCCCACCCCTCCATCCCTATCCCTCTGGCCAGTGTTGGGCTGACAGAATAAATGGGTTTTGCTCTAGGAGACAGACACACAGGGATGGCAAAGGGGTAGGGATGAAGCCACAGACCTCAGGGACCTGATGGGGCTGTTGGCACAGGCCAGGCTTCACTTCAGAGAGCACCAGGGACAGTCAGAAGCTACTCTGAGAAGCACCTGACCCAGCATCCCAATCTACCGAGCTGGATCTGTTTGGGGCAGCCCAAGGTGGGAGGCTGAGCCTCCCTTTTCTCCACTTGTTTTGTTGTGCAGGTGGGATAGCAAAGACCACCTCCTCTTTCAGGAGGAAGCTGCATTTCAGAGCCACCTTAGGGCAGAGATGTTCATCCAGTGAAAGCAATGTCCCTGTGGGGTGTGTGCAGGAAGCAGGTCCCCACTGCCAATCCCCACATCAGACCACAGGCTGTGCTGATGGCTACAGTTCCTAAAGGTAAAGAAGCCCTTCTGGGGGCTGGGAGGTATTTTCTCTGCCTGACTCACAGCCAGGGGCATGGTAACTGCTCCATGGCCCTAGTGTGGGTCCTGGCAGAGGTGCGTTTGGGGTCAGCCATCCTGCTGCTCCATCCTCTGGGCTGGCACCGTCACATCTCATGGAAGCTCAACAGCTCCCAGATTCCATCCTGGGAACCCAGGGCTGGGTATTGATGTAAAGTGACATCTCCAAAATGCCATCCCGTGGGATGTAGGATGACAGCTGCAAACAGCAGGGAGGGCTGGAGTGGTGCAGACAAGCCTTGTGCCCCATTTGAGGACAGGCTGCATCTCCCTGGGGAGACACAGGTTTGGGTGTCCCAGCCCCAAGGAGCCTCCAGCACTGCACTGAGGCTTTGGAAGTTCACCATCATGCTGAGCTGAGAAAACCAGGGAGGCCAGCTCTTCCCTAACCTTCCAGCAGGGGTGGGAAAATCAGGCTGATGTTCCAGGATTGGTTTGTCTACCAAAGCCCAGCCTTCCTCATAGTTTCAGAGGGGACAAGGAGAGCTGGGTTGGCACCCTGGCACAGGGCTGTGATGGTGCTTGTGGCTGACAGCAGGTCGGGGCAGAACAAGCAGGTCCTGGGAGTGTCTTCTGGCTCCAAGCTGTGTGTCCCCAGTGCTGCAGGAGTGGCCAAACAGGCTCACTGAGGTGGCTGCAGACCCGCGTGGCTGTGGGTGGGCACTGCCCCTCAGTGTGGGTGGGCACTGCCTCTCACTCGGAGCAACTGTGGCTGGCATCGAGCCCATGGCAATGGAGAGGAGCCAGGAGGATGCTGTGTCTGAGCACAGTGCTGCTGTCTGGCTGTGAGCAAAGAATTCATCCTCTGGGTGGCACAGGAGAGACGGGATTTGGGCATGGGTGACACCGGTTCAGTCCTCGGCCACCCAGAAGGGACAAGGGGGACAGGCAGGAGTGGGGTGAAAGGTAACAGCCCCTTGTTCCAGTGATCCACCAGTCAGGGATTTAAGGAAGGAAACTAGATTGCTGCTTACAACTTTGCTTTGAGCATGTTTTGGATTCTAAGAGTATGTTTAATAAAGGGTATCTTAAGTCGACAAAGTGTTCAGAGTTATTTTGTGGTTGCAGAGTGAGGGCAGTCATGGTTTGGAGGGCTTGGTGGGTGGAAACCCTTTTTGGCTGGAAGTGTTCACCCACATGTCACCCAGGAACCTCCCCCATACCAGCACAGCTGCTTCAAATGTCCAAAAACACTTCCAAAGGTCCCTTCAAAACTGCATTCCCAATCACCCTAAATCCTGCCTCCTCTGAGCCCTGCCAGGGTGGAGAAGGGGCTAATGAAAAAAAGCCTCTGCAGGAAGAGTCTGACCTGGGGTAGAGGCATCTTCCTGGTGTGGGTGGCCCCTGGTGACCCCTGGCACTGCTGGGACAGATAAAGGCACCCAGAGGGAACTTCTCTTGGAGCTGGAAGCTCATGCAATAGACATCCCTCCAGTGCTGGGGAAGAAAACTTGTGCTGGGAGGCAAGCACCTTGCAGCTGAATCAGAACCAAAATCAAAATCAGAATCAGTCAAGTTGGAAAAGACCTCTGAGACCATCAAGTCCAACCTCTGACCAAACAAGCTGCAGGGACAGCTTGCAGATGGTCAGATCCTGCAAAGAGGTCCTTACCTGATGTCTGTTAAAGTCCTTGGGATGACAAGGAGGGTAGGTAGGGTTTCCTTACAGAAGCCTATGGTTGTAATTTTTTGAATTAAACAAATGGAGACTCCATCCTTTACTTTTGGGGTCTGCCAGCCCCCCTGCAGCTTGGCCTGGTCACTGTGGATGCATTGGGAACCAGAAGCAGGATGGGAACACAGGCAGGAGGAAAAGGGCTAGGGTTGCCCTTTGTGGGACAGGACACAGGTTTTCATAGAATCACAGAATGGTTTGGGTTGGAAAGGACCTTAAGGATCATCCAGCCCCACACTCTGCCATGGGCAGGGACACCCTCCACTAGACCGAGTTGCTCCAAGCACCATCCAACCTGGCCTTGAACACTTCCAGGGATGGGGCAGCCACAACTTCCCTGAGGAAACTGTTCCAACACCCTCACAGTAGAAAATTTCTCACTATTAACCTAAACCTACTCCCTTTCAGCTTGAAGTAATTCCCCCTTGTCCTACCACTACATGCCCTTGCAAAAAGCCCCTCTCCACTTCCTCTTGGCTCCCCTCAGGTACTGCGAACCCGCAATAAGGTCACCCCGCAGCCTCCTCCCCTCGCTGGGGCCGCCCCGGCTGGGCTTGGCCGCGGCCGTGGGGGGTCCTGCAGCATCCCTGAGTACCACGCCCCTGTTCCCGCCCCGTCCCCATGGCAACGCGCGGGCCAATGGCGTGGTCGGAGGTTGTTTACGGGGCGGGGCGTCGCCGTGGCAACGCGCGAAGCCTCTCGGAGCCGCTACTTAACCCCGCGCCGGGGCGGCCGCGGCTCACGGCGGCTCGGCGGGCACGGCCCGGCCCGGGCACCCCGCACACGGCCGGCACGGGCACCCCGGCAGCCACAGGACTTCTCCTTCCCCTTGTTTTCTTTTCTTTTTTCCTTTTTTTTCCCTTTTTTTTTTTTTATTTTTTTAATCCTTGCCCCCCGTCCTGTGTTTCCAGAAGCTTCTTGCCCTGTGAACTGTTCTGCTCGTGTACTTTGGCGGCCGGGGGACGACACCGGGACGGGGTAAGGGGGAGTAAAGGGAGGGGATCGATGGGATGGGACAGCGCGGAGAAGCCACTGTTAGAGGCGGTGTGTCTGCGTGGGACGAGCAGCTCTGGTTATGCGCCCTCCGAGGACTCTCTCCTGACCCAAAATCACGGGATTTGGGGTTTACAGACTGGCCCCGGAGCCAGGCACTGCATGTCCTACTCGGGACTCCCACAAACCTGAAGCTGCTGGCTTGCTTTGACTGAGGGTGTTCTTGGGGTGCAACCCCACCAACCCCCCCAAGCCCCCCAAATTGTTTCTGGGTACCAGGGGAAGGTAGAAGCAGAAATAGCATCAAACCAAGGGAAGTTGGCTGTGGTGGGGAAAAACTTTAGGGTATTTTGTCGAGGTATTGAACACTGAGAGTTAATCCTGCTAGCAGCAGGTACCCTGAGCTGTGCGTCCTCAGGAAACAACCTCGCTTTGTGGGATGGCAGGGCTGGATTTTCGTTGTTTGAGCGGGGGGTTGTTGGTTTTTTTTAATTCTTTGTTCAGCCTAAAGCTTGCTGGGCAGCACCAGCCCACTGGAGTTTGGGGGACACTGGGGCACGGGATTTTGAGGCAATTCCCCCGAGGCTCAAGGCTGCTAAAGCCTCCTGGGGCAAGTGTTGCAGCTCCCTTGCACAGCACCCCAGGGATGGGTCTTCCTCAGCTGCACCAGAAGCATCCAGGCCTGGCCCTGCCTGGCTGCCAGAGAGCAAATGCTCCTTGGGGAACATCAACCCTCTCCCTGTTGCTCTTGCAGGATCTGTCCCATCCCTTCCCTCCTTTCCCGTGCACCCCCTGAAGCACTGAGGCATGGCGTGGTCAAGCCCAGTGCTGAAAGCAAAGGGCAAAGTGAAGAGCGTGGAGGAAGACCTGGATGACAGCCTGCCAGACCTCAGGTGGCTGAGTGACTTCACAGTCGCCCAGACGGGCCTGCCCCAGTTGTACCCTGGCTCAGAGCCCCAGGATTGTTACACGATGAGTGAGAGCCTGTTCAGTCTGGTCGATTTTGAGTCCCCCTGCTCGCCCCTGGCTGCTGACCCGGCGTGCAAGGGCACCAGACACACCCCCTGCACACCCGTCTCCTCCTCCACATCGTCAACAACGCACCACGACGTGGCTGTGCCCCCTCATCTCACAGGGGATATCGACTACAAGACCAACCCACACGTCAAACCACCCTATTCCTATGCCACCCTCATCTGCATGGCGATGGAAGCCAGCAATAAACCCAAAATCACCCTCTCTGCCATCTACAAGTGGATCACAGACAACTTCTGCTACTTCCGACACGCTGATCCCACCTGGCAGGTAGGAGATTTGGAGCCCTCTTGCCTTTGCCCCTCTCCCTCTCAGCAGGGCTTTCCACAGCCTCCACCCTGCAAGGACAAGGTCTGCAGGGATGCTAGATCCCACTGGGAGAAGAGGGGCACTTCCCAACTGTGGGGAAGGGCTGGAATGAGAAAGAACTTGGCTGGGCACAAATGCCACAGCTGCAGGGGTGGCAGAGGGAAGGAGCCATTCTGGAGGAGAGCCCAAGGACATTTTGGGAGCAAGGAGGTACCTGTTGGGCTTCTGGCACCTGAGACTCCTCTTGGCTAAGCCCTCTCAATCCCTCCCTTTCTGCAGCTCTCACGGGGTACTGAGTCCCTCAGGGCTGTGCACACATGAAGTCACCAGTTCAGGTGTCCTTGGGTGCTGAGGATCAGGCATAGGAGGAGGGATGGAAGTGCCACTTGTTGGACAAGTCACCCACTGGGGAGGATGCTGCTGCTTTCCAAGCAGGACAGAGGGCTGAGCTGCTGGGCCCTTGGACAGGCCAAGGAGGCTCCAAGGAGGCTGCTGAGACCTTCAGAGGGAAGCCCAAGAGAGGTCAAATAGGGCTGCTGTCACCAGCTAGAGCAAGCATGTCCCTGGGGGTTGAGGACAGCCCCCAGGCTCACCTGGTTTGGGGACAGCCTGAAGCCCAGGGGCTTTTCCCAGCCACCTTGGCTTGCTGCCCTCCTGCGTCACACACGAGGGGACCTCTGACATATGAGACTGCCTGGGATGTGGCAGGACAAGAGGGACCTGGGTGGCTCATTCTTCCATCATTCCCAGCCCAAATCCACAGCATGTCACTAATCCTGATGGCGGTGCCCACCCAGGCAGGGCTGGGGAAACCCACTGCCCTGCCCCAGCACTGCCCACCCTCTCTCCAGGTGGGTCTCCAGCAGCTCTTGAAGCCCATCATGGGGAAGGGAACCCCTCCCAGTCCCTCTCCAGGGCCACCTTGGTCCCCCAGCCTCCCCCATGCTCAGGGGACCTATGGGAGTGATTAGGAAGGAGGAGCTGGGAGCCAGCATGTTGACTTTCTCTTGCGTACTCATGGCTGGGTATTCACAACATTTTTAATTAAATGTGTTTATTAAAAAGAGAAAGAAGGTTTTCAATCCCTCTCTGCAGAGATGCAGGGGGTACACTGGACTGTTGCAGGCAGGAATGATAAATATGTTAACTGGCTGGGTAATAACTCAGCCCGGGCTGAGTGAAGTTTGGGGATAGGGAGGAGAGATGTGGAGCAGAGAATTCAGCTTTCAAGTCTCTGATCCTTGTAAAATTTCATTAAACTGTAAAATTGAAGTTACCACAGCCTGGATTGTGTGGAGGGATATCTGTGTTATTGCTTCTTCTTTTTTCTCTTTTCTTTTTCTTCATTTTTTTCAATTTCTTTTTTTTTCCTCTTTATTTTTCTCCTTCCTCTTTTCTCTTTTGTTTCTTTTTACTATTTTTCTTTACTTTTTTTTTCTTCCTTTCTTTTTTTTTTCTTTCTTTTTGAGGCTGCATTCTCATCCTCTATCCTGATTCCCGTACGTGAAGACAGCCTGGAAAGGTCATGTCACCCATAGTCCAGGGGGGAGATGGATATATTCCTGTGGGAGCTAAGTGCTTTGGAGAGGAGCCAACAAACCCAAGGAGCTTCAGCCCAGAGGAGGGTTTTATTGTGTGTGTGTGTGTGTGCACGTTTTTCAACAGCTCTAAGCAATCGAGCCTTGTTTTTCCTATTTGGCACTACAGATTATGGATGAATAAGCATAAAGATATCCAGGCAACATTAAAAAAAAACACCTCTACCATATCCAATCTCTTAGTACAGTCCTGGCTTTGTGGAGTCCAATGCTGGGTTATTTACCCAATAACTGAGTTTCCTTTCTGATTATTCACATCACTCCAGGCACATTCAGGGTTTCAGAACAGCTCGACGGGAGCAGAAACTCCACCTTTTCTTTTTTCCCCCCCTTTCTTTTTTTCCCCCTCAGCTTATTTGAGTAGTGGCTGATGAAGATGCAGTGATTTCACACCGAGCTTCCCAGGGCCAGGAGGCACCTCTGGGGACACACAGGGCCACAGTGGAACAGTCCACGTGCCTCTCTCCATGTTCTCCCGTCTGATTTGTGCCAGCCTGGCTCTGGAAAGGCACAGTGCCTAATTTTTGGCCAAATATTTCCCCCTCAACACTAGCAGTAGGCACAGATGAACCGGGAGATGCAAGGAGGGGCCTGATGGTGCCATCCACCATGGTGCTGCTCTGTGTTGTCCCTTGTAATGGGGCTGTGGCCGTGTCGATGAAGGGACCCACCTCTTCCTCCTTAGATGTGAGGGAGGACAAGGACCCAGACTCCTCCAGCTTAGTTCTATGCCTAGAGCAACTCAAGGTTTCTCCCAGTGCTCTGCATGATCCAAGGCCCCATGGCCCCAATTTCCAGCCAAGGTGAGTTGCCCAAAACCTTTCAATTTTTTGGAAAATCCTTGCTTGAACCCCTTGGCTTCTGCCACCTCTGGCTGGATGAGACAGGAGGCCAGAGAAAAACACTGCTGGAGACTCAGGGGCTTGGGGGACTTTCTGCTGGGCATGTAGCCTGGGATGTCTTGACATTGCCAGTTCTGCTTTGTTTTTCCAAAGGTCCTTGCTGAAAACATGATTTCCCACCAGCCTCCCCACACAGGTAGGTCCCATGGCAGCAGACAAGCACTCAGCCTTGGTTTCTTTCTCTTTTGGATCTAGAACTCCATCCGGCACAACCTGTCCTTGAACAAGTCCTTCATCAAGGTGCCCCGAGAGAAAGATGAGCCAGGGAAAGGTGGATTTTGGAAGCTTGACCCCTATTATGCCAACCGGCTCAAGTACGGGACTTACAAAAAGCGGAGGATGTCTCCGGTGCAGATCCACCCGGCCTTCTCTGGAAGAGCCCAGAAAGAAACACAGCATGTTGTCAGCCCAGGCACTTCAACCTGCAGCTCCAGTAACATCCTTGAGGCCAATGTGGCATCACAGCAGCTGCTCAAAGAGTTTGAGGAAACCACCAGCAACCAGAATTGGAATCCAGCAGGTAACAAAGCAGGGCAGAAGTGCAAGCAGCCCTTGCCCATGCCAACAGCCAAGGCATCACAGCTTTCCAGCTCTACCTTGATGACCCAGGAAGAGCAGACCGAGGTGGGATCACTGAAAGGTGTCTTTGACTGGGAAACTGTCTTTAACACCAACCTTAATGGAGACTTCTCCACCCTTGTGGATATGGAGCTCCCACCTTCCGTCAACCCCGTAACGTGCGACCTGGACTGGACGGGACAAGGGCAACACATAGACTGTCCCCAGGGGCAGGAGCAAGTCCTCACTGAATCCAACCAGTACAACCTGGACTTTAATGAAACTCTCATGGCCACTACTTACCTGGAGCATCCCTGGGATGAAGGGACAAGCGATTACCTCTCCAACTGCGTCAACATTGACCAGGTGTTTGAAGACATTGATGCCTCTTTGCTGGCAGATGTGATCAACTTGAACAGTCTGGCACGCCTCTTATAACACTTTAGGATGCTCTCCCCAAGCTTGGACTTACAAGGGAAAAGATTTTCCAGAGATGCCCATGGTGACTTTTACCAGCTTCTTTGTAAGGTTAGTCCCAGAAACACCAGGGGAAAAAAACCCACCACCACTGGAACTGCCTGCTATGTCTTCAAAGGACACCTCAGAGGCAGAGGTCTCTAATTTTCACAAGAGAAGGAAGATAACACTACTTATTTTTTTACATTTTACTTTTAAAAAAGAAATGTGAATTATAATGGGTTTTTTTCCATCAGAGCTAAATGTACCTGCTAAATCCCATCCAAGACATGAGATTCCTGGTGGCTTAGGACTTAATAGACTTAAGTGCAATTTCCTCACCTCTTTGTCTCTCTGTTTCCCTCTGTCTTTCCTTTTACTGTCTCAGTGCAGTTGGTAGACACAGTGTGATAATTAGCTGGTAAGCAAGTGCAGGTCCCTTCTGGATTCTCCAAGTTCAACATCCCAACTGACTTGTGCCTAGGGAAGAAGAAAAGGTTTATAAATTCAGCAAGTGTGCCTCTTTAGATGTTTTTTATATAATCTATTATATATTATATATTCAAAGAAATCTATATTTTTTAGCACTAGAATTTCTTAAGCGGGGAGGGGGAGGCTGGAAATGCAGTTTGGGGATTCTTTTGTATTTTCACCGTTTAAAAATTTTGTGCTCACTGTTCTGCAAAACAAGACCACAGAAGGGAGGACTCCTGCAGCAACAGGTTTCATGAAGAATCCAGGAACTGGCCCTGGCAAGAGAGGAGCAACAGGGACCAGAGTGCTCCCAAACCTGGCTTTTTGTATTTTTTTTACCCAAAATCCTCGCTGCAGTTGCCAAAGGATCTGGACCACCATAAACCCTCTTTTACCTCTCTGATGTAGCCTCTCTCTGCTTTTTTGGTCTGAGACTATTGCTATTCACTTCTTCAGCTCTTCCATCAGGCTCCCAGTGTGAGGAAAACCCCACGGCCCGGCCCTCAGCTGGTGGTGATGGGGTCACTCCACATTTAACACTCCCAGGTGGGACTGAGCAGGAAAGAAATCCACACCCAGGCTGCATCCAGGAGCTCAGGCCAAAGACTGTGTGCAACGGGCTCCGGGGACAGCAGTGGAAATGAAGTCCCAGCCAGCCAGGAGCAGCTCAGGAGCCAGCAGAGACACCAGGATGGACACAACCTTTGGCCCTTTGGCTCAGTGTGCAGCGAGAGTGTGGCAGGGCCTGTGCAAGGCAGCTGGAAATATTTTGGGAGCAGAGCCAAGCTCTGCTGAAACCTGACTTGAAGCTCTCAAGAACTGGATTCTTTGCCTCTCCTTTGCTGTAGTCTGTGAGAGGTGGAGCAGCCATTAGGTAGGAGCAAGTAGAAGCTGGAATCTTAGTAGTGTGTTATAGACTTGCCAAAAGAAAAAAGGAAGATTATAAATAGATTCTGGTTTGGTTACAAAAGCACTTAGGAGGGGCTTTGGGGTTGATGTAGCTGTTTGTATTGACAATGTTCCTTTTTGCTTGTTTTTCTTCTGTTTTCCTGCTTTGGGGATGATGTTGAACAACTGCAGAGTTACTTGTGCAATTTAACTTTTTTCATGCAAAGTTATTTACAAATTAAAAAAAATAATAATAATAAAGGAAAAAATGGAGAAGAAAAAAACCTGGTGTGTCCTTGTATCCTCTCCCCAGCCCAGCTTGTGCATCTAGCCCCAGGACATGGGAGCTCTCACCCATTCCAAACCAGCACAGAAATTCCTTGTGGGGAAACTGAGGCACAAATGACCAGCAGTGGGGCAATGGTTACACAGCACCTGTGTGACACAAGGCTGGCTGTGCTCAGTGTCCTGAGTCCTGGGAGCTGTTCCCAACCCTGGGAATAGCCTTCCCTGCAAGAGCAGGGACCTCCTGAGGGTGACTTGGTGTGACTGCCTGGCATTATCCCTCTGCTTATACCATGTGTCCACCTGGTCCTGTAGGTGCTCTGAGGAGCCCAAGTGGTTTCAGAGCCTTTGTGGGTACAGGGCAGCAGGAGGAGCTGCACAAAACTCCCTCTCCAGACCCTGCCTGGGGCTTGTCCAGCTTGGTGCTTTGGACGGACCCACTCCTGCATGTCCCATCCCTCTGACCCTGGGGATACAGCCCTTGCTGTCTCCTCAGCACATGGGGAGCATCCTACCACCTTCTCAGTGATCTACTGGATCCCCTCAGCACCACACACTGCAGCAGCCAGAGCTGCCACAGCTGCTCCCAATCCAGCCAATCTCCACCCAAAATAAGGACTGGACTCACTGGAGAGATTGGCCTTGGCCTGGATGTGCTTCCTCTTGGGAAGGCAGGATGCTGCCCTGGAAATAAGGTAGGGTTAACCCTGTGGGGAAAAGCTTTGGTGTGTTTGATGGGTGTATTTTAGAGGCAGATCTGGGTTTCCCTTTCAGCTTGGGGACCATGAACACCGAAAGGCAATAAGGAATTTCCTGTTCTGTCTTCTCTTCCCCTCACTCCCTGTTGATAGCACTGGGAGAGCTGCTCCCTGCTCTCCCTGGTACTGGTGGTACTTAAGGGCTGCAGAAATCTGGCAAACCCCACTGTCCCTTCGTCCACTTCTTTATTTTGTTTTGCCGGGCACAAACATGTAGTTTCTGTTTTTGAAGTCCCTGGAAAAGAGGAGCCTCCAGCATCCCCATCCTGCCAGGGGACTGAAAAAACCAACCTTGCCAGGAAAAAATATTCCAGCCTGCCAGAGCCAGTTGAGGGGTTTAATGTGAGAAAGGGTGAATATAAAGGAGGCACCAGGCGAGGCCCAAAACAACCTCGTTTTGTTCAGCCTCTGAAAGCAACTGAACCAGCTTGGATGTGAATTTTCTTTTCTTTCAGAGGGATGGTTTGTGGAGGGGTGTGTGTGTGTTTCAAGCAGCACCCTGGAGGTGCAGGAGTGGGGGTGCTCTGGGTGGTGGCATCACTTCCCACGGGCACGGGGGCAGGTGGGACACCGCGGTCCTGCCCACGCCAAGCCCGGGTGTTCTCAGGGCAAGCTCCGTGCCAGGAGGGATGTTAGGGCTCAGCAGCACCAGACCTGCCCGGGCTTGCTGGTGGCAGCGGGGTTGCAGCCTGTGGCTGGGGCTGGTCCAGCCCTGGGGCTGCCCCGGCTCGCCCAGCACACACGCAGTGACCAGTTGGGGACCCCCAAGCTGGCAGTGTCCCCCCTGCTACAAGCAGGCAAAGCATCCTGAATGAAACCCAGAGCACTGCAGAGCTGCCTGTGTTTGGGGGCTTCCACCAGCACCCAGCAGAGCGGGTCTTGGGAAGAACCAAGTTCCAAAACCTCTCTGCAAACTCAGCTTTGCAGCCTCAGCCAGGTCCTTCCCTGACTGGTTATTAAGCACAGGGCAATTATTCCTTTATTATTTATTTCTGCTATTTCCCCAGCCGTCTCCTCATCCATCATCCCTCCCTGATGGGCAAACATTGACACCTCAAACCAATCTCTCCTTCACAGAGGGGGAAAAAAATATACACATAAGCCCTTCTTTTCTCTCCCTTTCTTGCCATGTCTTTCTTTCCACGCCATTGAGTGTGGGGCTGGCATAGAGCCATTCTGGCAACAGCCTGCTTTCACTTGCTAATCATCCTAAATATTGAAAATCAACGCCTAGAATAAACAGCTCAAAGATTGGGGCCATCTCTGCTCTGTTTGGAAATGCTAATCTCGCTGCCTTTTGTTTTCCTTGTGTGGATTTGGTGCCTTGAGTTTGGAGAAGGTCACAGCTCAGGGGTTCTCTCTCCATCCCCAGATTTCTAAAAATTTCCCCCCCTTCTTCGTGAAAAATTCAGCTCATTTTAAGATCCCAGGCTGGGATGGTTGGAGTGGTGAAGGGGGGAAAGGGGGAAACGAGATGGAGGAGAGTAGGGAAAATACTTGCCTTGCATAGCAATGAATGAACCTTCAAAGTTTGGGAAAAAACAGGTTCCCAAACATGCATTCAGGAGTTCACAAGGATGTGAAATCTCTTGGGAACCGCACTCAGACAGGAAAATCTACTTGATACAGCAGGTCCCTGGGGGGAATGGGATGGAGATGACATTGGGGCAGCCTGGCCCTCCTGCAGGGCAAAGTTTTGGGACATCTCAGGGACTTCCTGCCCCTGTGATACCGATTCTTTTTTGAGGGTTTTATATTTGTGGGTCTGGGTGCCCCAGCAAACACCAGAAGCCTGTGCCAGACCCCACAGCAGAACTCCGATGGCTTTGCCTGGAAGGATCAAGCTGGTTGCAAACACCTCCCTGCTGGGATGCAGGGACGCTGGGGGCGGTGGCTTTGAGAAGAGAGGGGAGGGAAAAAGCCCCTGATCACTATTTTTCAGCAGAGACCTTGCACCGCCAGCAGAGCCCTGTGGGACCTGTGGCGTTCCACACCCTGGATGGCTCCCAGCACCCTGATGGGGAAACAGGCAGGGCAGGGCGGTGGGCTGTGGATCAGAACCTGATTAACTAGGAAGCACTTTTGGAGCACACCTGCACCCTGTTTTCACCCTCTGGTCCTGGAGAGCACATCCAGCAAAAGCCCTCTGCGTGTCCCACCTCCCGGAGCTCTGGGATGGGTCAGTGGGCCGTTGCCAGTGGCTGTTCCCGGCTGGCACAATGTGCTGGCAGGCCAGGGCTTGCCTGGAACGGGGGGAGTGGCCGTGGCTGCTCCACAATGCAACAGCCCCTGCGTAAATGCCGTCTCAAGGAGACGCTCGGCATGCTGCCCTTCCTCCTCCTCCTCCTCCTCATCCCCTCTGTCCCCTCAATGCATGCCCAGGTAGGGGGTTGCAGTCCCTCTGGGCTCCTGCTCCCCCAGCCCAGCCTGTGCTGAGCAAAGTGGCCCCTGTGGGCATGGGGGGACACATCCAGCCCCCACAGCAGAGGGGCTGAGCAGCTGGAGCTGTGCCAGAGTCACCTCCTTCTTGGGGAAACCACGTCATGCCAAGGTTGAAACTTGGCCGGTTTGCAAACAAGCACAGAGGCCGTGGGGATTTCTTTACAAAGGCTGTTTTATCAGGTGGTTTATTTCCAGGTTTGGAATGTTAGGACCATCCTGCACCCTGAGATTGTGGTTTGATTTTTTTTTTCACTGTCATCACGACAATGAGAAAATCGCTTTAGAAATCCAAAGCAAGCATTATCCTTTTGTGTCTGACTCCTGGGGATGGTCTTTAAACACCCAAAAATGTTGTAAGCAGGTGCAGGATGCAGGCTCTGCACCCCTTAGACACAGCTCACCTGCTGTGGGCAGAGACAGGCAGCAAAGGCAATCCTTGGGTGAGCAGCTGTATTTGGGGAATGGCCCAATTTGGAGCAATGTGGGCATAAGCCCTGAATATTTGGGGTTTATGGATGGGGCCAGCCAGGATAAGCAGCATGAGGATGTCAGGTATGGATGTATCCCTTGGGATGCTCCTATCCTGTGCATGGGGACCACTGGGCTGGGGGCTGGCACATGCAGCAGGAGGGCTCAGGGGCACTACGAGAGGCGGGTGTTGACCTAGAAATCGCAAAGAATTTGGCCTGGCATTGCGCTGGTGGGCAGTGTGCCAGCCTGGCAGCGAGGGAAGTGCAGCTCTGCTCCGAAACACCGCTCCTATTCCCCGTGCCTGGGCTGGGAGAGGTGACTGGAATCTGCCTCGGGAGCTCTGTGAGCATTTTGAGCTCGCTAGTGTCAAGGAGTGGGATGCTTATTGCTCCTACCAGAGACACTGCTGGATAAGTGTGCCAGGGATTTGGTTCTGCTCCCACCCAGTATGGGGTCCGTGCCAATTCTCAGCTGGGGAACGAACTGGGGGAGCAACCTCGCAAGTGCAGGGAGGAGTAATGCTCCATCCTGGCAGCTTTTGGTTACGAGACACATTAACAGGCAGGAATGTGCAAACATCCAAAGGTCGGAGCTGTGCAAGGCGGCTGTGGTGGCTCCACTTCCTGGGAGTGCAGAAGGCAGAGGCAGGACCCCCATGCCCCGCTGCAGACAGACAGACAGTGGAGGAGGGTCTCCTCTGCATGGGCTTATTTGACCTGCACCCTCAGCAGACCCCGTGGCCTTGCTGAGCAGCTCCTTGCCATCCCTGAGTGAATTCCTGCCCAGGGAATGAGGCCAGCTGCAGCCCTTCATGGCCTCCCCGATCCTGTCACGTGGGGGGACGTGTGCCCGACACCAGCCCACATGGCAAACACCCCCCTTCCTTCCCCAGCAACCTGGCATAGAAAGAAAATGAGCATCATCCCCCAGCCCAGCCTCCAGCTCGCAAAATACAGTGTCCTGTGGTTGCCCTGTCCCCTGGACTGATGCTCCTAGTGCATGCACACACATCCCACCCATCCTAAATGCTGCTGGGAACCTCCTGCTCCAGGGAGGAGAGGAAGGGCTCAGCCATGTGCTGGGTGGGCACCTTGCTGGTCCCAAGGGTGTACCAGCTTCTTGGTGGCCCAGAGGTCTCGGCTGGAGAAGGGGGGCTCTACCCTGTTCCCCCACTAAGTAAACAGTAATGAGGGGAACCTCGTTAATCCTGGTCTTTCATTTACAGAAAGGCATTTAGAGCTGGCTCTGCAGGCAGTTATCAGAGCATAGGAGAGGTTTGCCCAGCAGGACCTTAATTCCCTCTGCAAACAAAGCCAAAGGGAGGGAGAGCACAGCTTGTGTCTGCAATAGATGAATACTTAGGGGGGACTTTTGGGGCCAGCCATGATGGGGTTGATCCCCAGGAACTCCCTCCTACAAGGAGTAGGGAGGGTTGTTGAGGGATTCCTAGATAGGGGGATTGTTTGGGTTCTGTTTCAGGGTGATTCCTGCCATGCCACATCCTTTCACTGGAGCAGCAGGGAAAATGGAGCAGTCAGGGCCACACAGCAAGGACTGGGAAGCTGCAGGAGCCCAAGCACCAACCTTTGCTCCACACAGACCTGGTTTTCGGGGAGCACTGCACATCCCTATGGATGTGTATTGCAATGCTCTGGAGCCAGGTCAGGATCAAAGCGCAGTCAGTGGGGCTTGGGGCGTTACCAGGGAAGCAAAGTCCTGTGGGGGATTTGGGTCCTGTCTCATCCGTTCAAGTTCATGGACATGAAACAGCCAGGGCTGATTCCCAGCCACATCCCATGCCCTGTCTGTGCACACTCACTGTCTCTCCCAGGGGCTCCCCCCTTATAACTTCACCCGGAAGGGAAAATAGGTTCTTGTCAGAAAGCTCAGGGCTCCTGGTTTTTCTGTCTGAAAATTAATTTGGCTAAAGATTAATCGCTTTTTCTATCCAGCTGACCTGAAGGGAGGCAGAACAGGCTGTGCCTGGGAAGGAGATGAGGGCACTGCCGCTGGTGATGATGCTCTCACGTGTTCCAACAGCCCAGGGCACTGGTGGGTCCCACAGCCTGGGACAGCCCTGCAGCTCAGAACGACAATTTTGTAATTTTATGTTAATCCTTGTTGCTCTGTACTCTGAACTCTCTCCTCTTCCTCATCAAATGCAAAACCCTTTTGCAGGCTCCTGGTTGTATTAATCTTGTTTTGCCCTCACTGCCACAGGCTGCATCCTTGCAGGCAGCTCCTGTGGCTTGGGAATGCTGCTGCCCTGTCCCCTCCCCACTGTCCCCCCTGTGCAGGAGCAGGATTAACCCTGCATGCAGGAGGCAAAGACAGGTATAATTAACTTTTTTTTCAATAAAATGACTATTTTTTAATACAGGAACTGTTCCTGGGGTGAGCAGTACAGAGCCACAATGCAAGAGACTGAAAGTCCCTGCTTTAAGAACTACTATTAATTTAATTTATCCAAATCTTGTCAACATTATACTTGGTACAATGACCTTTGCCACCATAAAGCTGGCCAATAGAAATGTGGGTTTGGGGGATACCTGGGTCTTTCCAGTGACTCGCTGCCAAGCCCTGAGCAGGCAAAGCAAACCCCCTCTCTGCCTCAGTGTCCCCACCTGCAAATCAGGTTGGATTCTCTTTTCAATGGCATTTTGGGTGAACAACACCCTGAACACCTTGTCCTTAGAGAGGAGTGACTGTCACGTCCCTCAGGGGCCACTTCCTCATGCCTGTGGTGGTGAAAACTCCCGTTGCTGAACAATAGGGTCATGAAGGTGTTTGAACCCCATGGTCTCCACATCCCAAAGGCGTTGGGCTCTGATCTGATCCTGTGTGTTGGAGTTCAGGGCACTGGGACCAGCTTGGTGTTGTTACAGTAAAATCAAAAGTGAGCAATTCAGATCTATAGAAAGCCCTGTGAGACTCAGCTATGAGCCAGAGGCAGCAAAGAGCTCAGCTGCTGCTGGCTGATAAGGAGGAGGTTTGGTCCCCAGGAATTCACATAGTAAGAATTCACAAGACTCTGCAGGTGCATGAAAACAGCCAGAATGAAATAATACAAACATGGGACTTGTGAGAGATGGGTTTTAACCAACTGAAGTATCTGGCGTGGTGGTGTGTAACTCTTTTAGCCAATAAGCTGTAGTCCTAACCCTATATAAACTGTGTGCTTCGTGTAACAAAATGTCTTCACTATGAATCTCATAGATTGTGGGAAGTCCAGTTCCTCCACTGTTTATTTTTAGTTTACTTTAGCTTGGCTGGGCAAATGCTGTAAAAATCACAGAATCACAGACTATTCTGAGTTGGAAGGGACCCACAAGGATCATTGAGTCCAGCTCTTAAGTCAATGGCCCACATAGGGGATTGAACCCATGATCTTGGCATTATTACAACCAAGTTTTACCCCACAGGTCGTTTATTAACACACTCCACCCGAGGGAATGCTGCACTGAGGATGCAGCCCGTGTTGGCTGCATTTTCCACCTGCTGTGCCCATGCTGAGAGTGAAAAATCCCTTCTGCAGGGGAGAAAAAGATGCTTTTCCCCCTGGTGGAGTGGGAGGCAGGAGTTGACTCAGCATTCCTCCACGGCCACCGCTGTGTCACTGCGGGGCTCTGGCGCGGAGTCCTCGCGGCCCGTGGGGCGGGAAGAGTGGCGCGGCCAGGCAGCTCCGGCGGGAAGGAGACCGGGATTGTCCTGGAGCTGCCGTTCCACCAGCTGCACCCACTGCCGGGAAAACAGCCAGGGATGTGTCAGGGGGGCACTGGCAGCCCAGAGGTCTTTGTGTCCTTCTGCTCCGTATTTGAACACACGTTAAAACTGCAGCGATTCTGCCCTTTCTTTTTCAGTTTTAACTGAAGTAACTTTGTCTCTTTATATCTGGCCAGAAGCCATTTATTTTTTTTTCTGCTGTTTCCTCTTGGATGTAACGTTACACCTCACGTTTGCAGAGTCCAGCAGTTTTTGTATGATGTGTTGGTGGACTTTTTGTGCATTGATCACTCCTTAGCATCCCACACAGCAACTGTGGGGTGGGTGCCTCTGTCCCACTCACCCTCTTTGCTCTGAGGGATCTGTCACTCCCATGAGTGGTGAAAAAGCTTTTTTTTTTTGTCTTTTCAGCAGATAAACCATATTATTGGGGGGAGCAGGTACAACTGTTCCCCAGAGTCAGGGAGGAAAGGTTTCCTTTTAGCTCTGGCTGCCCTTTGAGTAAGGTGGTGAGTGCTGGCAGAAAGGGCATGGAATGAATCACAAAATGGATTGGGTTGGAAAAGCCCTCCAAGATCATCAAGTCCAACCCTTGGTCCTACTCCAGTCCCTTTACCAGATCATGGCACTCAGCGCCACGGCCAATCTCAGTTTAAAAACCTCCAGGGATGGGGAATCCACCCCCTCTCTGGGCAGGCTGAGTTCCTGAGTTGCTTTATTATATTCCTCCTTATCCTGGGGGTTCTGCCAACTATCCCTGTGGCCCACAATTTCTGCATTCTTTGTGCCCATCATCAGCAGAACATTCTCCTTCCTGAGCTTTGTTAATTCTAGGTCTGAGATTATTGAAGCATGGCAAGCCCTAAAGGCAATTTTATCAGCAGGTAATTTGTTTTTCCAACACCTGGGCATCACTCAGAGCCTGCGAGATGCCGTTTCACTGATAAAATCTCCCTTCTTGGTGATTAGACTTGAAAGTTTACAAAGACCAAACATCGAAGCACATCCTTAAGAAAACTTTACGCAACAGTGCCACTCTCAGGACGAGAGGACAGACACTTGAGCTGAGCCTGGGGAAGGTTAGGTCGGACAAGAGGAGGAATTTCTTCACGGAAAGGATGATTAGACACTGGCAGGGGCTGCCCAGGGAGGTGGTGGAGTCACCGCCCCTGGAGGTGTGTAAGGAGAGAGCGGACACAGCAGCAAGCGCCAGGGGCTGTGTGACCAGGCGGAGCCGGGTCACAGGTTGGGCTCGGGGGTCTCGGAGCAATTTTCCAACCCAGTTCCTGCTGTATCCCTGTGACCCACCTCGCCACTCCCAACATGGCGGCACAGCCCTCCCGCCACTCCCAACATGGCCGCCAGCAAAACAGCGCGCATGCGCCTTTCCCCTCCCGGGTACAGCCTTAAGCGACGCCACTCTCAAGATGGCGGCGGTGCTATCCGCGCATGCGCGGTGCGCTCGCCGCGCCCATCATGGCGGCGGCGCAGTGACGGGCCGGGCGAGGTGGGACCGACCGGCCGAGCGGCCCCGGCGCGATGATCCCGAGCGAGGAGGTGTCGGCCCGCAGGAGGGAGATCGAGGACAAGCTCAAGCAGGTGCGGCTGGGCTGGGGACCCGCTGCGGGCGCTGCTGGCGCTGGGGGCTGGCCCAGGCCCTCATGCCTATAGCGTTGCCGGGGAGATGGGGCTGGGCCTGGAAGTCCCTCTCGGGCCCGGGGGACTCCCGGGACCCCCCTAAGGGTCTGGTCACCCCGCTCAGGGCCTGGCAGCATCCCCAGGGCTTCTTCAGGGTTTGGTTTTGAGGGACAGGGGGTGTCTCTGCCTTCCTCCTCAGCCCTGGGAGCATCAACCTTCAGGTCCTCGGACGTAGCCTGTGACACCAGCCCTTGCTGACTGCAATTGCTCCTCTATCTCTGGGCTTTGGTGACTTAAACCCAGTCCTTGCTGGCTGCTATTCCCTCCTGTGTCTGGGCTCTAATAACTTAAATCCAGCCCTTAGTTTCTGTTTTGGGTTTGCCACTGAAGTTCAGAGCCCTCTGTGGGGTTAGGAAGGTGCCAGTGCTGTGGCAGGGCAGAATGTGACCCAAGTCCTTGTGCCTCAGTGACAAAGGTGTTATTTTATATTGTGCTGAGGGTCGTGGTGTTGAAGGGAGACAATCCATGAAACCCTCACTCATTTCATGGTGTATTCCCACCTGGGGTCATTGGCCCTGATTTCTGTTAAAAGGTGGCTTGTTAAAATGTGGCCTCAGCATCAGACCAAGTGTGGTTTGCTGCAGTGTTTACCAGGAATTGTAAAAACCTACATGCAATGTTTAGTGTCTTTAAAGCTTTTTAGTGTTCAGAATTGAAGATCTTTTTTTTACCCTATTGCCAGGAGGAAGAAACTCTGTCCTTTATCAAAGAGAGCCTTGAGAAGAGTGACCAGCTCACCAAGAACATGGTAAGAAGGTCCTAATGTTGGGCTTAGGTTTACTCTTTCAGTTTATTAGTTTTCAAGGCTGTCATTGTGTCCATCTGAGGGGTGTGGAGTAATGAACCACCTGCTCTGAATTTGCACTCTTTGCTGCAGTGGCTGGAAAAAGGGGAAACCTGATAAATTCCTCAGTCCTGGGCTTTCTCCCCTGCTCTGGTGAGGACTCAGATGAGCTGTTTGTCTCACCTCTACCACTGTCAGTCTGTCTTGGGAAGAGGTATTAATAGACCTCAGGTTAGTTTCTGCAACAGCATGGTCTTGTTGCTTCGTAATTGCAGGTTTTGTTTGGAGTTTTGGAAGTCTTCTGTGCAAAAATAATTACTGTGTAGACAGTAATTATTGTGCTGTAATTAGTTTTAAGCCCTAAGCTTATATGCTGTGTTCAGTTTTGGGCTCAGTGCTTTAAAAAAAGTCGTGGAGGCACCACCAGAGAAGTGTGGAAAACACAACATAGGAGTGAATCTTGTAGGAATTACATTTTGGTGTAGAAAAGATGACCTTTTGGCACCCTTTTATGAGCTTAATGTGGTTTTCCACCTTTCATAAGCAATATTACAGTCCTCTTTACAAACCTGTAATGACAGAGAAGGGTCTCCCTGTACTGACCTGTACCTTTGTGTTGTGCAGCTCATGTTTGGGTCTCAGTGGTGTGAAACAAAGTGGCTGCTGGTTTGTGCTTTTGTTGCTCTTTTTACGTGGGGCACCTCCAGGCAATTCCTGTGGATTTATCTTCCCCTGTCAAAAAATAATTTTGTTTGTCCTTAATACTGTCTTGGAACATTCTCTTCACAAACTTCCAATTGGGGATTGACTCCTCTTTGTGTGGCAGGTGATGTGTTTTGTGACTGTTAATAGAAATCAGGATGTAGAAGGGTGGAAACAGCTGCTAAAGAGCCATGGAAAATTGTTAGCAGAGCCCAAAAAGTGAAGCTGGGCCCTGAAGGTCCCTGATTGCCCTGCTCTGGCTGCCACCCCACCATGTGGAGCCATGGGAAGAATGTCCTCAGCCCTTGGTTTGTCTCTTGGTGTGCAGGTTTCTATCCTGTCCTCCTTTGAAAGTCGTCTGATGAAGTTGGAGAACTCGATCATCCCAGTCCATAAACAGACAGAGAACCTGCAGCGCCTGCAGGAGAACGTGGAGAAGACCCTGTCCTGCCTGGATCACGTAATCAGTTACTACCATGTGGCCAAAGACACAGAGAAGATCATAAAGGAGGGGTGAGTTGAGCAGCTGGTTCTTGCTGGGGAGTTTTATCCTACTGGACTTTTGAGACAGAGGTAGGGGAGCTGACTCCACACACTCATCATCATGTACTTGGTACCTTTCCTACACTCTTTCCCACCTTCAGGCCACACTGACTTGACCTTCAGCCATCCCAGAGGGCAGAGACAGCTCAGAATATTCACTGGTGTCCCTTCCAGGATGTGCAGACATGCTGCTGTGTGAATCTCATGAACACTGGGGGCTTGTCTGTTTTCCTGTACCCTTTTCCTGCCTGTCCACTGAGGTTGTCATTGCATCCAGGATAAACCAGAGCTGTTCTGGAGCCTGCTCCCAGTCTCCAGGAGGGTTTTGGATGGCTCCTCTCTTGGGTGGGATGTGCAGTTTCCTTTACCTTCCTGTCAGGGCCTGTCTGGGAGAGGAAGGCAAGGCTGAGATTTGTGTGCTGCTCCTTCTGCACTTTCTGCATGGCTTGGGTAGTCTGCTGTGGCATTGAGTGGAGGGAGGCAAAAGGAAATGCCTTGGTCTTCTCCTAGTTGAAGAAAAGGGAACTGAGACTTTCCTTGTTATTTTTATCCTGAGTTTGGTCTGGTGCTTTCTTGTTACCTTCTTTGTTTGCTTCTTGGGGCACTGTTTTTTACTTTGGGTTTTATTTCTAGCCCCACTGGGAGGTTGGAGGAATACTTGAACTGCATGGACAAAATCCAGAAGGCAGTGGAATATTTCCAGGACAACAATCCGGACAGCCCAGAGCTGAACCGTGTGGTAGGTTGTGGGTCTGGAACCTGGCGTGGTGGGAGAGGGACAGACACAGCCCTGCTGTTTGACCTCTTGCTGTGAGGGGCTGTGGGTTTGCTGCTTGGTGAAGGTGGTGGCAGCATTTCTGCTCGTCGTGTTTTGCTCTCTGTGCGTTGTGCCAGGAGGAATTCTGCAAGCAGATCTTGCACCTGTGGAGGAGTTGATTGAACCTCCTCCTGAGTAGCTCTTGTGAGTCCTCCAGCTGCTTGAGCAGAGTGGGTGATCTGTTTAAATCCCACTTGAAGACTGAGTGACTCCTAAGCATTTTTATTATTTAATTCACTTTAAAAGTCTCTCAGGTACAGGCATGGTTGGAGTTTGAAGCATGTAGTACTTGACAGTGATTAGAAATGCTGCAGAAAGTACATTCTTATGTAGAAATACTCAAGAGTGATTGATTACAGCAGTCCTGTGCTGCTTCTGTCCCACTGTGCTGTGCCAGAAATCCCTCTTTGAGAGGGGCAAGGAATCCCTGGAGTCGGAGTTCCGCAGCTTGATGACACGACACACCAAGCCAGTCCCACCCATCCTCATCCTGGACCTGATCAGTGGGGATGACGAAATGGAGACGCAGGAGGAGATGTCTCTGGAGCACCTCCCGGAGAGTGTCCTGCACGACATCATCCGCATTTCTGGCTGGCTGGTGGAGAACGGCAGGAATCAAGGTGGGAGTGCTCCGTGTTGCTCCCTTGTAGCTCTGTCTCTTACCACTATTCCCCATGTGTGGTTGAGACCAAAAGTGGGATGTTGAGGGTTGTGTGTGGCCCTGCACAGATGGGGTTGTAGATCACACACCTGCAGCTGTGAAAACTCTGCTCAGGTGCTGCTCATCACTGTTTGTAGCTTCCTGAAGGGCAGTTCTAGCCAGGTGGGTGTTGGTCTCTTCTCCCAGGCACTCAGCAATAGGACAAGGGGGCACGGGCTCAAGGTCTGCCAGGGGAAATTGAGTTGGAGATCAGAAAAAAATTGTTTCCAGAGAGAGTGATCAGGCATTGGAATGGGCTGCCCAGAGAGGGGGTGGATTCCCCATCCCTGGAGGTTTTTAAACTGAGATTGGCCATGGCACTGAGTGCCATGATCTGGTAAAGGGACTGGAGTTGGACCAAGGGTTGGACTGGATTATCTCAGAGGTCTTTTTCCAACCCAATCAATTCTGTGATTCTATGCTGTGGGCACCAGTCTGTGAGTCACTGCTGTGGGCACCTGGCAGCAGTGGCACAGGACTAGTGACTGCCATAGTGGCACCTTTCAGGTGAGTAGTTCAGTCTTTCCATCACTTGAAGATCCTGCTGGTTATGTTGTTTATAGTGAGACTGAAGCCATAGTTTGTCAGTTGAACAGAATGAGCTGTGTAAATAAAGCACAAATTATTGTATAGTCTTTCCTGAGGCAGAAATCCATTGTACTTTCATCTGTAATGCCTTCTGATGGAGCTGCAGCCGTCCAGTGCTCAGGTTTTATAAATGTGCTAGGCACTTACTCCCATTTGGGAAATATTTATGGTCATAACTTTCTGTGGGAAATGTGACTGGGGCGGGGGGAGAACAGCACAGCCTTTCTTCAGTCTGTACATGTCTTCCTTTCCTGTTCTGCAGCAAGATCTGACTAGAGCTTTATATTCCTTTATTAACTTTCCCTTTGGAAGTGAATGACTGTGGACTTGCTGGAAGAAACCTTTACTTTCCCATACATGTATCTCCTATAATAATCCCCCCCCTCACTGATTCACTCCTGAGTGGGGATTACTGTGCCTGCCAAGTATGATGAACATCCTTAAAAGCTTCTTAAGTATTTTTCCATGATCAAAGGCAACTCAAGCGCATATAGAGCATATCTTGTTGGTCAGTTTGTATTCTGCTTTCAAATGATGAGCACCTCATTAAATTCCCCATGGCCTGAATCCTGAAGTCCGTAAAGTCCCTCATACTGGAAACTGAGCACTTGAATCAACAGTGTCCTGCACAAATGTCTCCCATTGGTTCCACAATTAATGTGCTCTTGGTAGTGGTGGACTTAGTGCTGTGTGTGGTGGCAGGGCTGGAATAAAGACTGCAGGGGAAGGGAGAAGTTTTTGAAGAAAATAGGAAGAAAAAATACTTAGTAGGGGTCCCACATCAATGCTAGTAAGTCCCCCTAGGGGCACAGAGTGTTTCAGGAAGTGTTTTACCATAGTGTTCCCTGTTTGCTTATGATCTTGTTTCTACCTTGTCTCTGTAGATTTCATGACTGTTTACTTCCAAATCCGCTCTGTCCAGCTCGACCGCTCCATCAAGGGGCTGAAGGACCATTTCCGTAAGAACAGCTCTTCCTCTGGGGTGCCCTATTCCCCTGCCATTCAGAACAAAAGGAAGGACACCCCCACCAAAAAGCCAATCAAGAGGCCAGGTGAGTCCCTGAAGAGGGATCTCTGTCCTGGGCATTGAACACACATCTGCAGGGCCTTTCACTGCTGAGCAAGCCTCTGTGTCTAAAATGTGATTTTAGGAACAGGGGAAAGATTTTGGAGATAAGCACCTGTTCTTCACCCTGGATTCAGCATTGGGATACAGACCCTTTCTGTCTGTCAGTCAGGGCTCTTCTCTGGGTGCTGTAAAGGGAGGAGAGGGGCCCTGAGTAGAGAGAAAGGCCTTAAAGGAGATGAGTAAAAAGAGACCCAAGAGGGCTATAAAAGGATTTGATATGAGAACACCTGCCCTCAGCATTGGAATATGGAATATAGTCAGTGCCATGGCAAATAGAAAGGGTCATATCTGATAAAACACATCACTCTAATCATTAGCTGTGAAGAAATTATTATTGTGCTAGGAAAGCAGTTATTTGTCAGGAGTTGAGATGAGGCCTTGGGAGGTGCTTACAGAAATGAGATCCAACATTATCTGAGTTTTGGAAGGGCTCTTAAAGCTCTTGCCTCAGCCTGCCTTTTGGAAGAGTTAAGGATGTGGCTGATGCTTTATCCCTCGTCTCCTCATAAAGGAGTTTTGCAGCATTTTCTGCAGCCGGCAAGGCTGGTCACTCTGGTGTAGAGGAGCACAGAGCTGGAATTCCTCTCTGGAATGTGCCATCTAGTGGGAGCACGGCCAGGAGGGCCAGCAAAAGCCAGCACATTCCTCCCACAGCAGCACAGGGATATTGTCACACTGTGTCCCAGCACACTGTTGTCTCCTCTGTAAGAGTAATCAAGTCAGAAAAGTCTGTATTTCTGTGGGTTTACGTGGCCAATACTCTCCCTCCCTACTGTTTTGTCCTCTATTGTCCAAATACTCTTAGTGGGTTCAGGAAAACAGTAAGAAATGTGGGTAAGGACTGGGAATGGATGGGATGGGGAAGGGAAAAAGAAGAAATACCCATTTTAATTGTGTTGTGTTTATTTTTATAATCCTGCTGTGAATGCAGTCCTCATCCCAGGTAATGTGTCTGTGTGTGTCTGTGCTGGCCCTGGTGGTCTCTCTCTCCACTTCTGTGTGTGGAGAGCCTTTGCTGGGCCTCTTCTTGCTAAAGCAGAGGGTGTGCCTGGGATATTTGGGGGGGGAGGGCTGCCTGGGGAAGGCTGTGGCATCCAGACATCACCCCTCTGGTCTTTTAAAATCAATCTGTGCCACTGCTGCTGTGCCCTGGAGCTGTTCCTGAAAGCTGATCTGTGAGTTACAGCCTCTGAATTTCAGTGACTTTTCTTTCCCCTGTCAGTAGGGAAACACTCAATAAGGGGTTCAGATGCACTGAGGCCCTTGAAAGGAGCCAGTGGGGATCTGTAGTAGAACCATGGGGAACTCAAGTTGCAGATGCTTTAGATTTGGTCCACAACTCTGTTATCACCTGATTCTGAAAAGATTCCTGAGTTTTCCTTGCCGTGCTTTCCGCACGGTCAGCAAACATTTCTGAGCAGCCTCACAAATGGTGACATCTCCCCTGTGCTCTAAGTAAGGAGTCAGGAATGGATTAGTTGTTTTTTCCATGCACAGATTACAAAAAAATTCACTAGAATTTTTCTCATGAGTCTCAGATCTTGGATGCTCACACAGAGTACAGAAAGGAGCCCACACATTGGAGAGCACAAGCATTTGTTCCCTACAAGCAGGACTTCTCCAAAGTGGATGCATCTGGGCATCCAGAATTACTTGTCATGACAAATATCTTGGCTGTAGATTAGCCAGAAGATTTTCATGTCTTTTTCCCAGTTTAATTGGATTTTGTGAGATGGGCCAGGTAGAAGGCACAGGGCATGGTCTGAATGCACTTACAGAGCTGATGGTGCATGAAGGGAAGAGCACTTCAAATGATCCATTGGGTTATTGTTAATCTCAAGAAAAAATAGTGGCTAATTTGTCTCCAGTCTTCCATGAACAAGGACAGAGAGCCAGACTGTAGCTCTTGAAGGACAGTGGTGGTTAAACCTCATACACCAGCCATCTCTTATGGCTACTGAATTGTAGTTAAGTGAAATTAAAAGTGGAGAAAAAAATAGTCTTTGAGCAGAGATTCACCATTTTTTCTGCAGTTCCATCAGCTTTCAAGGACAGCTCTTGAGGTGGAGGTCTCACACCCCCTTCACACTGGCACAATGTCTCTCTTCAGACCAGCAGTACCTGGTGGTGTTTGATTCCCCTTGGTTTAGCCTTTGTTCAATTACAGACAAGGTTTCTTTCTGTTCTATTACTTTTTTTCAGTAAGTAAAGTCAAGTTCTGCCAATTTGGGTTTCAGACAAGGGGGTTTGCTCACAGTTCCAACAAGTGAGTTGTTTTCCTTTGTTCTTAAGTAAGAATATCCCAGTGCACACCCCAATGCACACTTTGACCTGTTGCAAGGGGTAAATAACAAACTAAATCTGGTGTGCTATAGCTTTTTTTACCTACAAAACAAAGCATAAGAGAGGCTAAAGCTAAAGGAAAAGTGAGATATCAGGTAACAAGGCAGAGACCCCCCTAGGCATTATGTTGAATCCTAGAGAACATGCTTCATATCCATGTGTTGTTTTAGAGGGTCTTCATCTCTCTGTTCCTGTTTTATCTGTTGGTATTCCCTGTGCTGTCTCCTGTTGTTAAATCATGCAGCTCAAAATCTGACTGCTGGAGATGCTTCTAAAGCAAAGTTGTCTCCCCTTAAATGGAGCTTGTCAAGTCAAGTTGAAGGGATGAAGCAATTTGTGGGCTTTTTCTGGGTTTAGTTTGCTGTTTGAAATGTCAGCAGTCTGTCTCAGAGGGCAGGTGTGTTCAGATTGCCAAACCATCCTGCTGCAAACATAAAATACATTTGCTTTGTGATGCCTGTGGACCCTCTGCTCTCTTGATGGCTTGAGAGCAGCTCTGCCTTTTTGGGAAGGATGGGGCCACCAGACCTGGCTGCCTTCAAGCAAAAGCCAGAGAGCTTTGTCTGGTTTCATACAGATTCCTGCAGCTGGTGCTTAAGAAAGGAGGATGTTCCCTGCTGCTTGGATGGAAAACTGCCTAATGGAAGGGAGAAACAGCAGAATAAGGTACAGTTGGAAAACTGTGCCTCATATATGCCCTAAAGCCACTTTATTTAAAATCAAGTCACAGAAGCAAAATTTTCTTTTTTTTTTTTACTTTTGTGGCTCTTTACAAGCTGGAGGGGAGCCATGTCCAATTTCCTCAATGCTCCAGTTTACTAGTTACCTTTTTTACTTTATAGTGAGGTGCTACCTGAAGGCAGGCTGAGTGGCAGAATAAAGAACCCATTCCTGTGTCCCATCCTGATCAGTGCCTAGACTGAATGTGATGTTTTCATTAGTAGCTGAAACACAGTCCCTTTTGGTTGGGGAGCTGCCTAATAGGGGAAAACAGTCCTGGAACAAAAGCATTTGGCTTCCACTGGAATCCATTAAAGCCTAATTACAATGCCAAGTCAGAGGGATCCAGCAGCACTGAAGTGATGCCCATGGACACGGAACACTTGGTGTGTGTCAGTAAACAGGTAATTGTGCTTATGCAAACAAAGTGCAGCATAATTTCAGCCCCTGGAATTGAGAAAAAGGGGAAAAGAAATGGAAAAGGAACCATCAGGTGTAGGCTGTGGAGACATCCCCTGCATCCCTGTGCAGTGAGATCCTGCTGACAGCAGCACCAGCAGTTGTACTGTCTGATTTTCACACAATTTACCCTCTGGTTTTTTTTTCCTTTTTATTTTTCTCCTCCTGCTGGATGCTTGAAAGTGGTAAAGAGGAAAGAGCTGGTGGAAAAACTATCTGGGCTGAGCTGCTCTGCATCAGCTGGGCCATGGGAACAGCAGTAAGGAAGAGCTTAGTGCATCTCTCCAGAGCTTGCCAAAGCTCTCCTTGCTCACAGGAACTTGCTGAGCCCAAACTCTTAAGATTTCTGGAAGTAGCTAAGAATAAAGTAGGAATGGCAATGTGGGGTGTGAAGAGCATTGGGAGCTTGGAAGAACAGGCATAACCTGTTCATTTGATGATATGGCAGAAGCTTAGGAACAAGTGCATCAGCCAGCAAGGGTGTAAGTCTGCCCACCTCCCAGGTGTGGGTCTGGAGGGGAGAAGTTTCCTGCTGGAAGAATCTGTTTTATGGGTATGATTTTTCTTTGCTATACTAAGTGGTTGAGAACACTCTGAACTGGTAGAAGAAAAATACTGTCAGTGAAAGTTTATGCTTTAAGAACCATGTTGTTTCTGATAAGTGCACCAGTTGAAGGCAGCTTGGTAATTTAGTGGGAACTGCTCTCCTGTTCTCCCCCAAAAAGGATGCACTGTCGGGGGGGACCTGAAGTTTCCTTTCCCCTGCCATGTATCCCTTTGTGGGATGGAGCTGTCCTGCATCCCAGAGTGCTGTTCTGCAGCTGTGTGTCCTTGGGCTTCCCCTCAGCATTTTGGCAGCCAACACTCATTTCCAGTGAGTGAAGGAAGTAGGGATTTTCTACATGTTTGGAGTATTTATTACTTTATAGCAGGAGAATGATTCTCAACTTTGGCAGCAGCATTTTTATTTTTGGGCTGCTTCTTTTACTCAGCCTGGTTCTGTTTCATTTGGGTCTCCTATAGAAACTCTTTCTACCTTCCCAAAACTTCCAGTTCCCTGTTGTGCAGGCAACAGCAGAGCTTTGCTGTGAGAGGGTGTCCATGTGCTTGTGGTAATTGTAGCTTGTTGCATGACGACTAACCTTTTAATGCAGAAACACTGCCTAGTCTTCAGTTGTCACATTAATGCTTTGTTTTGTGCTCTTTAGCTGTATATCCAGCACTGCCTTTTGTTCAGTTCTGTCTGGTTTTTGTGTGTGTTAAGTATAAATCTTTTAACCCAGTGTTATTTTTTTCCATGGTTTTAATTGATTTGCAGTTCTTTAGAAGAGAAGTGTCTTGGGGATTAGGGTGGCTTAATGCGAGTTAGACATGGGTGGGCAGCATCCATTATTCTGTGATTCCTCTGGTGGGAATTACTGCAGCAATTGCTCTCTTGAGCCCAGAGGTTGACACCCTTTTATTGCTTCCTGTACCAGTCCTTGTCTCAGCTATGGGGCTCCTGATGGGTCTTTATTGATTATGCTCAGAAAATACCCCTTGGAAAGGCACCTCTTACCAAGTGGCTGCAGTTGTGGCTCTGAGGAGGAGGCAAGTTGTTGCCAGACAGGAATTGTCCATATGCAAAGCCCTGCTCCCACAGCTGAGGAAAAGCATGAAACTTGTATGCTTGGATGCAGAGCACCAACTTAAATAAACCCATTAGAGGGAGGGAAGCTTCACTGCTTCCCTCCTGATCATGTTTCTCACCTGCTTCTCCAAACTGATTCAAGCACTCCCTAGTTCTGTAACCCTGGCTGCAATTTATGCCCCCAGCCTCAAAGCAGGGAAACAGCCTGGATATGCCATTTTATTTGCACACTTGGACGTGAGTTTGGGGTTCACATTTCTGTACTGAGCATTGTCATTGGTGCCCAACATCCTCTTGCTGGGCCCAGGTGGTGCTGGTGGAGGGCTGGTGTTCTGGGTTTGTTTTCTTTCACTCATTTTCTAGGTCTTTTTGTCTCTTCTCTCTGGTTCTGGTGACAGGCACGATCCGTAAGGCTCAGAACCTTCTGAAACAGTACTCTCAGCATGGTCTAGATGGGAAAAAGGGGGCCTCTAACCTCATTCCTATGGAAGGTAATCACAGCTCTAGCTACTTCACCCTTGACTTTCTCTGTGTATCAGTCTTGCTTTTCCAGATGGGACTTCCATTAGTCTGGTGCTTGGTGGACAGCATTTAGGTACAGATATCCTTGGGGGGACAAGGAGATGCTGGAGGGCCAAATTATTTCTCTGAATTTAGTGTTTGAATTTCAAAGTCTCCACAAACATGAGTAGAGGTAGAGAGGAGTGTTACCTTAACATTGATCCACCATAGCCACCTGGGTAACGGAAGCTCTGCTCTGCTGACATCTGCTTGTGATGTACCTGCTCTCTTTTCTTTTTGCCTGGACTTTGAGATATTCCATTTCCTAGTGATCTTTCCAAACCTGATGCTGAAGTGTTGGACCACAGCCAGCTCAGTGGATCATGCCTGTACATCTTCTCTCTGGAGACCTACAGAAATGGTCATTTTCCACATTCTGACCTCCTCTGCTCACAGAGGTTGTGCCAGATAAGGGAGAAGATGTCACTTGCTTCAAAGCATCCATAAGAATTTCCTGCCTCCTGCTATGGATGTATCCAAAGCAGTTCTCTTCAACATCTGTGCTGTAGTCTGTTAAATCCCAGATGGTGACTGACATTGCTCATTTTGGGGACAAGTTCTCATGCTGAGCAGGAGATGGGCTTTGAGTTTGGATTTGTAACGGTTGTGGGTACAAACTGGACTTTGGTGCCTGCAATCCCATTCAGAACTTAGGCAGGAGGTTCAAAGGACTCTGTGGCCCAACAAACTTACCTTGCACTTCCCATCAGGTTTCAAAAGGTTGCTACCACTCTATAGCCCAACAAAGGGATTTGGTCAGGAAGCATTCCTGGTACTGTGTAGGGAAAACAGTGTCCATCAGATCAAATAAGCCAGGCTCGAAGCAGCATCCAGCCAGTGTGAGCATCCATGCTGTAACCACCCTGGATAAATTGCGCCTTCTGTTTGTGCCGGCTGACATCTCACTAGGTCATGAGCATGATTTACGAGTTAAACACCTTTGCGATACCCTGAGCGACAAGCACGGGCCGGCTGCGGGTAAGTACCGTGTTGTCACTCCATAACAAGCTGGCTAACATCCCTTCTTCCCAGCATGTTTCACTGGAGTTTTGTGTCCAGTGGCTGTTTGTCTCCGTGGGCAGTCCTGAAGCATGGGCCTGCTCTGGCTAAGAAGCTCTGGCTCCTCTCAGTAGAGTTCACTCCTACTAATCACACACCCCCAAGCCCTCAGACAGGGAACCCCAACTTTGTCCAACCAAGGACTGGTTGAGACCATGCTGAGGGGCACTTTCCTGTAGGTTGCTACTGGCCTGTTTGGTGGTCAAGCAAAGCAGAGAGGAAAAGGATCACAGGCAGCACTGTGGTACAGTGGGCCACTGCACTGTAGGTAGTGTGTAAAACCACACCACATTTGTGCTTCCTCTGCTGACCAGAATGTTTCAAAGATCAACTTGGGGGACCTGTCAGCAAAGGGAAGAATTGGTTCTTTCTCCATCAAAAGTTGCTGGGAGGAGAGAAGCAGCAGCCCATAGCTTAGAGAAGGCCTCTCTGTGACACCTTACTGTCTTGCAGGATGGTGTCTGTCTGTCTGTCCTGCAGACACATCCTACAGTGGTTGCCATGAGTTGGTGCCAGCTCTTGTATCACGCTGGCACTTCTGATTCCTGCCACACAGGATCTTTGATGGGTCTTTGTCCAAGACATTTGTATTCTGGGACTTAAATATTTGCATTTGTATGCAGCATTGTGTGGCAGATAACTCACCTAGCTGTGCTGATATTCCTACTTCATAGGATGTAAATGTTCATCTGCCTGGTTTTTATCTTTTCTGCCTGTGGGAAGAGGCTGCCTTCCAGGACAGCCTTTATTTCCCAGAAATGTTGATGCAAAATGGCAGTTCTTCATCTGCATGATGGATGGAGATAAGGAATTCTAAAAATACAAGCAGAGATGTTGAATAATTCACCTCAGACTTTCCTGAGTTTAGTACTCTGTGTTCAAGCCCTTGATTAAATTTAGCCTGTATCCCAGAAGAGCTCCAAACTTCCCTTCTGACGTGAGGTTGGAAAGATCTGGTGTCCTGATATGTTTCCTGAACTGCAGATGACTTTTCCTGCCTCCTGCAGAATATGCAGAGCTTCCCATGCACAAAGCCAGGGCAGGTGTGGTGAGATGATGACTCTTGTTCTCACACATGGATGGGTGCAAAGCCAGAACCAACTTTTGCAGAAGAGCCTTGTATAACCTGAAGCCTTGGAGTGAGCAGAGCTGCTGGAAGCTCAGTGTGGATGTTGTTCTCTCTTAAATCCCTCTTGCCCTTGCAGGGAGGGACGACGTCTTCGACATCGAGATCGACGCGTACATCCACTGTGTCAGTGCCTTCGTCAAACTGGCCCAGAGCGAGTACCAGCTCCTGACGGAGATCGTCCCGGAGCACCACCAGAAAAAGACCTTTGATTCTCTCATCCAGGTCAGTTGAGCCTCCCTGCTTGCCTTCTCCTGTAAAGGATGCTGAGGTTGTTCTTCAGGACCTGTTCAGGGAACTGGGGCCTGCACAGACCCTGGGGAATATGTGCTCAAGAGTCCCTCACTGGTACCACAAACAACTCATCAGCGAAATGGGCATCTGTAATGGGTGTCCTGCATCAAGCCTCTTGTGCTGCCTGGGCAAAAGTTGTGCTGCTTCCTCCTGAGTCTCTGGCTTTTTTGCAGGAGTCATTAGATAACTTGATCATGGAGGGGGATAACATTGTCTCAGCTGCCCGGAAAGCCATCATCCGACACGACTATTCAGCTGTGCTCACAATCTTCCCCATCCTGAAGCATCTTAAGCAGATGAAGCCAGAATTTGACCAGGTCTTGCAGGTAAGTGTGAAGGGATTGCAAAGGGTTCTATGGCTTGGGTTATCAGGAGAACTTTCTGCAAGGAATCATCACAGTGGCTTTGAGCAAAGCCATGCTACTTCTGTCCTCCAGCATGCAGTGGGAGTGACACAAATGCACCTTGCTCCTTTCTGTGATGGTGAACCAGCAACTCAACATCTCTCAACAGCAGTTCTTTGCAGTTCAAATCCTAACCCCATGATGGACCACCTACATCATTCACCTGTTTTCATGGCCTCTGAGGTGTTTCAACTCTGACACTACTGAGCTTAGTTTAGACTGTGCTCACTGAGGTCTTCAGGATGGGCTGGTCTAAGGAGAGCCTGCTTGGACTGTGCCACAAGGTTCTCCAGGTATCAAATACGGCATCCAGGCTGAGCAAAGCTCCTTTCCATCTGCTTCCAGCTGTGATGAACCAACCTCCTGTATCAGATACTGTATAAGACAAAACATGAGAGGTAGTGAGTCGTGGTCATCATTACGGTCATGACATCTTCCCATTCTTCCTGGCACGAGGACATGGGATTTCATGTGTTGTTGATGGTGCTGTAAATAATTCTTCTGACACATGGGACACTGGGGTGAGGCATGAGGGAGGGTAGATGCTGGATGGAAGTTCAGATACTGTTTGTTTTCCTGCTCTGATCTGCTGTGGAACTATTCCAGGGAACTGCAGCAGGCACTAAGAACAAACTGCCAGGGCTGATCACTTCCATGGAGACCACTGGTGCAAAAGCACTGGAAGAGTTTGCAGACAACATTAAGGTAGGATTCTCTTCAGTGTTGTCTCTGGCAGGCTTGGAAGAGGGGCTTTCTGAGCAGAAATCCTAGTTTAGCTTTCATCTTTCCATGAGACTGTAGTTTCTGTCTAAGCAGGAACCTTCTAAATCACTTTGAATGTTCAAATATCAAATGCTTGGTGCTGGTTTCAAATACAGGAGGCCTCTGCCCAAGACCCTTAACAGGCATACAACAAATAATTTGACAGGACCTTCCGGGCCTCTGCAAATATCAAGTCCATATCAGAATTTAATCCTATTTAAAAAGAAAGGAGAATTGCTGACTTGAGAAGTTTTGGGGGACTCATGTGAAGCTGTATGTGTAAGGTGGGCTTGGGGAACATAGTGCTGGGAAGGTGAGCTGAAGGTGTGATGGTCACATGCTGAACAGCCCCCTGTGGTTCTGAGCTGCTGGTGTGTGGGAGCTGTGGTTTCTTAGCACCAGGAGATGGCACTGCAAGAGCCTGGTCTGAGGGTGTTGAGAGAGGCTGAATATACAAGCCTTCAGCTCACTTGTAACAGCAGTCATGCTATAGGTGTCTTCACTTTCCTTAATGCTCACCTTATGTCTCTCTTCCCTTATTAGAATGACCCAGACAAGGAATATAACATGCCAAAAGATGGGACAGTTCATGAACTCACCAGCAATGTAAGTGATGATGATTTGAACCATCCTTTGTGAAAAACAGCTTCTGAATAGGGTTTAAAAATAGCAGTAGGGAAATTTCCCAAGTTAAGCTGTCTTGGTATTAACAATTAAACAATTACTTGGGTACTATGGCAGGATTAGCTGATGACCCTTGCTCAGCCATGGGTGTCTGTGTGGGAAAACCCAGCAGCTCAAAGGAGTGTAATGATTTGTTTCTTGAATACTTTTAAGTGTGGGAGAACAAGTGGTCCCTCATGATCCTTCATAGCAGAGCATAGGAGTTGCAATGTTGGTTGCTCCTAACCTCCCTTGCTTGTTTCCAGGCCATCCTTTTCCTTCAGCAATTACTGGATTTCCAGGAGACAGCAGGTGCCATGCTGGCATCCCAAGGTACATACATGCATGGAACTTGTTTGGGCATGCAGTTCTTTCCTCAGATTGCCTGGACATCCTCGCTAAAGTAATCAATCCTCAACATGCACTGTGAGCTTGTTCTCCTCCTGTCCTTCTCCCTGTGGTTTGTCTTGTCCTCCGATCTGCCATGACCACATAGTTGGCTGTCTGGAGAGCTCCAAGGGATGCAGAGTGTCCTTGCTGGCCTTCCACACTTGCTCCTCAACTCAGAATACAGCAGCAGCAGGAACCTTCTCAGCATCCAGCCATGGGCAAACTGGGCCTCCTGAGCTATTCATATGCCATGTGCCCTGTCAGTCAAGTTTTAGCTCTACTCTCCAGGATGCTGAAGAGACTCATTCCAGAAAGAAATGCCTGGATCAGAAGCCGAGAGCTGCTGCCTTGTGTAGCAGGATGCTGCTGTGTGTCAGCTGGAGTGTGATTTTGGTTCTGTGCAGAGCAGCAGCTCCCAGCTCTCCAGTGAGCTCTTGATCTCAGCAGAGCTCGTGCTTTCAGGTAGTTTGGAATAGAGCAGGCTGGAGAAGTGGAGGTTGAGAGGGCTCAGGGCCCTGAGGACAGGCAGTGGAGCGGGTTAGGGAGCCCATTAGAAGCAGAGGGAGGGATAAGCCTAGAGCTTGTTATCTGCAAATTCCTCCTGGGAAATTTCTGACAGTTCTAAATTAACTCAAGCTCCAAGGTCTCTGCTTCTTGCCACATCTCCTCTAACCACTGCATTGTACCTTCTGTACCTCCAAGCTCAGTGTGCCCAGACCCTTCTGGCCCTTGGCTCTCTCTTCTTGGCCAAAGAAATGGTCTGAGTTTTTCCTTGGAAAAATCAACTGTTTCCCCATGTCCTTCCCCAGCCCTGTTTGGAAGTCTTGACATGATGTTGTGCAGTGGGGATCTGTCCTGGGAGCTGATTGAAAGGTGGCATAGGCTTGAGGTAGCTTTGTCTTGAAAGAGGGTTTGAACTCTTCTGGAATGAGGTATCCTGCTAAATACAACCAGAGATGATGCAAACAATGTCTCTAGCAGGGGAAGGCGGTTGGACTCTGCCTTTCCTCTGTGATCTCCACTCCATTTGTGGCCTTGGAAGGACTCCTGCCTGCTCTCCTGTGTACCTGTCTGTGGCTGCTCTGTGTTAATATCTGCTTTGTTCTTAAAGGGATGGTGGTCTCTAACCTGTCTTTTTGCACTTTGCATTTCTTTTTCTCTCTTCTCCCTCCCTTTTTCTCTCTGCTCTGCCTAATCTTTGTAGTTCTTGGGGACACATACAATATTCCTTTAGATCACAGAGGTAAGAGACTTACCCACATCTACCTGTTCATATTGCCTTGGACTCGTGATGTATGTTAATTCTTTATCCTTCAGCAGTGGTAAATAAATTAACACATTGAAAAGGGGAGGGTAAGTAATTCTTGCCAGTGGGCTGGAGAGAATAGGGAGGGCTTGTCAGCATCAGACAATGAGGGATGCCACATTAGCTGAAACAGGCTCAAGACACTCTGATGGCATTGAATCCCTTTGGCACAGGTAGCACATTGGCCCAGCTGGGATCATGCTTTATCCCATGTGCTCTCGGCTCCGTATTGTCCAGCTCCCAGCAACAGGAGCCTCCAGGCCTTTCCCATGGGGTGCTTGTGAACTTGGACCACCCGAGTTAGACCTGGCTGCCAGACTCTCTGGTGGGGGCAGGAGGAGATGGCCCACCCCACGTGTCCTCTGGGCCCTGTGCCCACAAGCCCTTGAGGGCAGAAAGCCATCTCTTATGCATAGACAGAGGAACATGTGCCAGCCCAGAGTCACTGCTTGTAAGGGCAGGCTCCCGTGCTGGCACAGTCCCCTTCAGAGCCAGGCAGCCCCTGTCAGCAACCATGGGGATGGCTGAAACTTTCCAGAGCCTTTTTGCTTGTTTCAATTACTGTTGTGTGCTTGCTGTTAACAGCTCCAGCTTACTTGTTCTGCGATTGCTGATTTCTAGTGCTTATAAACCCTTTTCCAGGTGGTGGGGGAAGGATGGGGAGGATGAGTTCAACGACTTTATTTCTGATCAAGAGGGTGACCCCTGAGTACTGGGAGGGAAGAGAGAGATTTCTGGCGGGGTGCTCTGCACTAGCTGCAGATACAAAGACTGAGGGGTGCAGAGCTCTCCCACCCTCACCCTGGATGAGCTGTTGACAGTGAGCTCTGAAACAGGAGCTAATTTCACTGTTGATGGGAGCTCTGCACTAATTCCATAGCAACAGGGATGGGGCTTGTTTGAACAGAGGCAGGCTGACCACATCCCCCTTCCCAGGGAATGTTAACTGGCCTAAAACTTTTCTTTTCAGAGACCAGCTCCTCAGCCAGTAGCTACAGCTCAGAGTTCAGCAGGCGGCTGCTCAGCACCTACATCTGTGAGTACCCTGCACACCTTCTTGCTTGGTCTCTTCTTCTCTTGGCTCATTCCTGGGTGAAGAGCACAGCCTGTGTCTCTTCTCCATGCGATCTTTCCACATTTGAGCTGGAGTCTGATGGGGGGATTGAAAAAAGAGTCAAACTGGGAGTTTCAGACAGTTACAATCAGACAAAGCACAGAGCAGCAGCTCACTGTGCTGCAGAGCTGTTGTCATCAGTTGCCTCTAAACACTGTCATCTTCAACCCAGCTACCAAAGGGGCTCTGTAAAACCTCTATCCTGTGTCTGACAGTAGGTGGTGAGGAAAGATCATGGTTCTACCTTGTGATGATCTGTTACAACGGGGATCAGGTCCTTCAGCTTCTGTGAGACCTGAGCCTGCATCATGGCAGGTCCTGGGACTTCCTCTGAACACAAAATGCACCTCTATTGCCAGGTGCAATGAAGGCAGTAGCTTGCAGAGAGGGTTTGGTGACTTGCTGAGGACAGATCTGTGTAAGGATTGTTAAGTACACATGATTGTACCTTTTGTACAGGCAGTTGGGGCTGTGCTGTTCACTTTGCTGTGGGCCCACAGCTCGGTTTGCTTTGTCAGTTATGAGAAGTTTCAGTGCAAAACCTCTTCTGCTTTTCCTTCTTTAAGGCAAAGTGCTGGGCAACCTGCAGCTTAACCTTCTCAGTAAATCCAAGGTTTATGAAGACCCGGCTTTGAGTGCCATTTTTCTGCACAACAACTACAACTACATTCTGAAATCTCTGGAGAAGTAAGTGTGTGTCTGGATAAATCTCCCTCAAGTCCAAGGCCTGGTTTTGGAGCAGAGCTCTGCATTAAGAGCATTCACTTGCCAGACTCTCTCATACTTGCTTTTTCTTCTATTCTTGAAACTGCCTTTTTGAAAGTTTTGCAGTATTCTAAACATCACATTACATGAGAGTGGAAGATAAAAGCATTTGAGATGCCTTAGATTGTGGAGAATCCTTTGATCTTTGGAGGGCTGAGGATATTGGAAAGTAACTTGGAGTCCCTTCTTTTGCACATTTCAAGGACCCTTTTATTGTGAAGGGCAGAAAAGAACTGGATGGGGATTTGAAATGCCACCATCCTGAAAGCAGCCGAGATTGCAGCTGGCTCAGGTGTTTCCTCAGGTTTTCTGCTCTTTCAGGTCTGAGCTGATCCAATTGGTGGCCGTGACACAGAAAACAGCTGAGAGGTCTTACCGGGAGCTCATTGAGCAGCAGATCCAGACCTACCAGCGCAGGTCAGGTGACATCCTCTGTTTTTCCCTTGGTTTTGTTGGTTTGGGAGCTCTTAGGCAGCCAATGCTGCTGTAGCAGTGTGACAGATTAGCCTAAACCAGAAACTTGTCTAACACCAAAGTCACTTTCTCTAGTTGTCAAGCAATTAATCTAACTTGGGAGGGAGAGTCTAACTTGTGGAGAGTTTTGGGTGTGTATTGTCCAAGTTGGCCTTTGAGTCATGGGTGAAGACGTGGATGCTCTGGTGAGGTATGAATAACTCCTCTGCCTCTTTCCCATCTCATTTCACATGCAGCTGGTTGAAGGTGACAGATTACATCTCGGAGAGAAACCTGCCTGTCTTTCAACCAGGAGTGAAGGTGAGAGGGTGGGAAAGAATGGGCTTGAGATGACAGAAATTGCCAGAAACATCTTCTCCTTTGTCATATTAAAAAGTTGTCAGAAGTCTTTGTATCTCATGCCAGTATCACTCTGCAGAGTGAATACTGTGCCTGGCACAAGATGGAGAGCCAGCAGTACCTTCTGATCTCCCCTGCCCCAGATTCATCCAACTCTTTTAATCTCTGCCTCCATTCTTGTATCTTCACATACTGAGACCTTCCCTTGGAAAGGGCTGGAAGCATAAAGAAGTCTATTTTTATGTCTGTTCTGGATGAAAATTACCCTTGTTAAAACTACTTCAGCTGAAAGCCACTTGCCTAATGTAGGGTGTGCTGCTCTCTGCAGCTCTCTCCTCACTGCTTTAGGAGAAGGAATCAAAACCAAGTAGGTTGGATATTGCTTAGGTTGGATGGGGAGTTGTGGGTGAGCACTGATGTTGGATATTTATTCTTGGAGATGAAATAAAATCCTTTCCCTCCTTGTTGCAGCTCAAGGACAAGGAGAGGCAGATGATAAAGGAGCGCTTTAAGGTAAGGAGGTGTTGAATGGTATAAGAACATCCCCTGGTTGATTGGGATAGACAGATCTGCCTGAGGAGAGCTGCTGGTGACCAGCAACAGAGGGAAAGAGCTTCAGACTCCATGTGGAGATGTGACTGCAGATTGGATGCTCACTGAGTTTTACTTGGGACAGGGTTTTAATGATGGATTGGAGGAGCTGTGCAAGATCCAGAAGGCCTGGGCGATTCCAGACATGGAGCAACGGGACAAAATCCGCCGGGCCCAGAAAACCATTGTGAAAGAGACTTATGGTGCCTTCTTGAACAGGTGAGACCTCTTTGTTACACTGTCCTCTCTTCTTTGGATTTACAGAGGTCTTTGGGGCCTAGTGCAGTCTGAGCTGCGGCACTTTCCTGTTGTCCTGTCTTAGCTTCTCTACCTTGCATGCTCAAACATCCCCAAGCTGATCTCTACTAGGTGCAAACATCTGCTCTCACCTCAATTCCTGGGTCAGGGTGAGCACAAATGTTCTAGTGAGTACAGAGCTCTGAGCCACCCTGGGCTGTCTATGTAAAACTCGTGAGACCAGTTGTAACCAGGTCACTTTGTACAGGATACCCTGTCAGGTTCAAGTGATATGTGTTGAAGTAGATCTGATTTGGGCCAGAGGAGTGGCCAGTGAGTCTCTCTGTCACCTTGGGGTTGTCTTCTTTTGCAGATTTGGCAATGTGCCCTTCACCAAGAACCCTGAGAAATACATCAAATACCAGGTCGACCAGGTGGGGGAGATGATCGAGAAGCTGTTTGACACATCAGCATAAATTTCCAGCTGTCGTGAACTCTCCAGCTGCCAAGTACAAGCCAGTGCTCTCTCAGCAGCCCTTGGGACTCCCTTCCCTTCTCCCCTGCCCCATTGTGGTGGGCAGGGTGTTATACTTGTATTTATCAGATTTATAAACCTGTGGAAACACTCCTTCCTGGCTGTCTTTGCTCTGGATCCACGGGATAAGGCAAAGTGCCATGTGGGCTCTTACATTTGTGCATCTTCTCACCTGGGTTTGTGTTAATGCCTTGATGTGCAGCAGACACAGCGAGTGTGTTTAAAAAAAAAAAAAAGAAAGAAAAACACACACAAAACCCACCCCCAAACCTTATGGATGATACAGCCCTTCTGTTAGGGGCAGGAGGCTGTGAGCTCCAAATGATGCCACCTGCTTCCATGATGGATTATGGGAATCTCAGTTCTGTGGGATCCCAAAGGATTTTCACATTGTTGCTCTTGACTGTTATTTAGTTCAGTGATGCCAGTTCTGGGGTATGGTGGTGCCTGGCTGTGGTGGAACAGTCTAGTCATGTATCAGGGTGTTTTACCCAAAATTTGATGAGCTGTCTCCATGTCAGTGCTCAGTCCTGCATGAGGCAGTGGCAGACAGGGTGAAGGCAGGCTAGAGTCTTGACAGGGCAGTGGGAAACCAGAGGGAGCTCTGTGGTGGCCTGGCTGACTGCTGCTCCTCACTGACCTGAGGCAGAGCATGTGTAGAAGTGTTCCCGTAGATTTCTGCTCAGCATCTTCCTCCCATCCCTATTCTTTATCTCCTGTCTTCTTAAATCTGATGCAGCTCTTCCCTACAAGCAGCCAAGCCTGTTCCCTTTGTTTAGCCCACGGGAATCGTGTGTGAAGCAAGTGCTGCTCTCCCACATGCCTTGGAGCAATCCTGGCAGGCTGTGATATGGGAGCTGGACTCTGACAGCTTTGCACCAACCAAGAGGAACACTTGTGTTGTATCTGTGTCTCTGGCCAGGCACCTCCTGCTCCCACCTCCCTCTCTCCTGCTGCTGCTCCATTGTTTGCCTGTAACACTTGAAATACAGGGTTTCCATAGAGTGAGGAGTGCTCACAATAGCTGCTTCTTTGCAATTTGGAGCAAATCCATTATTCACCTGTTTACAGGAGTGTTTGCTGATGTCTGATTAGCCCAGCAGTGGAAGAGATGTTGGATGTTAGATGCTGGATGAGAGTGCAGGTCTTGCTGTGGCAGACCCGGCTGCTGCCTCCTCAGACCCATGTTTTTCAGATAGCTCCTGGCTTTTCTAAACCCCTGACCTCCTCTTCCTCCGTAGCCTGATCTGAAACACTACCTGGTGTATCAACTACCTGAAAACCAATAGATTTGACACAATTCTCCAGCCCAGAGCTGCACCATGCTGAGTTCAAGTCTTGATCACCCCACCTGGCTGATTTTATGTGTTCTGACCATTCAGGCTCACAGTGCCAACCCAAGAGCCCTCTCTGTAGGGACCTTTCCTCCTGCTTTCAGATGTGGAATGTTTGAGGAAACCTGAGGCCTCAGCACTTGCTGTTTTTACCTCTGCCAGCACCAAGAGCCTCCAAAGGCTGGCAGGCGCCGGACAGTGTTTGAAAGCATAAGCAAAGCTCTACTGGCTTGTGTGGAGTGCAGTGTCGAGCCTGCTGGATACACACCCTGACATTCACCAGAAGGACCTGGATTCCATCTTTCTGGCTTTGTTTCTGCCACTGCAGCAGTCTGATGTGAATTTCTTTCTCCAGGAGAGTCTTTGGAATTCGAGCTGAACTGTAAAACATGTTTTATTGTGCCTGATCCCAGGGTAAGGCAATTCACCTGGAATGGTCGCAGGTGAAGCCAGGGGAGGAAAGAGGGAGCTTTGTTGGCAGCATTTCTGGAGCACCTGAACTTTAGTGTGCAGGAGCTAGAATCCTCCCTGTGCTAATGCTCTTGTGCCAACCAGAGCCCATGGAAAATGCATGATATCCTTTAGGGTCTGGTACGAGGCCACATCCTGTTCCCCAGAGACTCTGGAAATGCCTCTGCATGACCCACACCAAAAGAAGCGTTTCTGGGTTTTGCTGTCAGCCTGCTTCCCCAGGAAAGCTGTACCAGACCAGGGCTGGTGGGAAGATGCGGTCAGAGATGGGATGCAAAATGTCCCACTCCCTCCTGGTCTCTCTGTTACCAGCACAAGTAGCTGGTTGGGTTGTCTTCTACCCCAGGGATGCCCTGGCTGCATCTGGAGTAAGGAATGGAGGTAAGAGGCAGCTGGGGACTCAGAGCTGAGCTTGGTGGTGGCCATGCAGTGAGGAGGAGCTGGAGGTAATGATTCCCTGCAGGAAGAGGTAGCTTCTGTTGCTCCCAGGTGGGAATCAAGACCCTTGAGTTAAAGGTAAAACTGAGCCACCCAGTCTCTGTTTCTTAAATCCAGCCTCCCGCTCACCCTGGCTGTACCCATTCCCTCACCACCTGCTTCTCCCCTGTGCCAGGAATGAACGTGGGGAGCCTGCAGCAACCAGACCTGCTTTGGGAGCAGCAGCACATTTCGGCCTGAGCCACCCCTTCCTTGGGGTGGGAGCAGGCAGAGCCACTGGCCCCCTCCAGGCTGGCCTTGTCCAACACTGCACAGCGCAGGGAACGGCTCCGTGTGCTCCTTGGCTTTTTATGGTAAGGAATGTGTTTGCAACATGTTAATTAAGAGCGATCATGGCAGCCAGCACAGCCTGACCCTTCACAGTTGAGCCCTTTGCATCCTCACTAAGAGCCGAGTGCAGAGCCTCAAGCGATGCTGAGACTGTGGGAAGGGGCCACAGATGGAGCTGAGGCCCCTTTGCCTCCCCCTCCTCTTTCTCCAAGGCTCCTGCAAGGTTTAATGCTCTCCCCTCGCCTCCCATTCTGCCCTGACACAGCCTCTCTAAGGTTTTGGGGCCAGAGCCCCATTTCTCCATTGTTTATTTTTTTTAGCTCCACAGTGGCCCAGGCTGGGGCTGTGCCAGGGTCTGGGTGTGCCACCTGCTGCCTCCTAATACTGGGGAGCAAATTTGGCAGAGTAAGTGTTTGAAAACAAAACCAGCAACCAAACCAACTTTAACTCCAGTGATAAATCTGTGTGCTGGAAAGCTCGCATTAGCTGAGGTTTCAGCTCAGTGTCCCGCATGTCCCTGCCCACTCTTGGACTTAGTGGGAGCTGAATTTAGCCTATTTATTTTCCACTTCCAGTTGAATATGTTTTTATTAAATTTTAACTGGAACGTGGGGACTTGCAGTGATCTTAATTTATTAAGACAAGACCTCCCAAGGGAACAGACCGGGAGCCTGCTTCCCTCAGCTGGGAGGGTGCTGAGTGGCAGTAGGTTGTGATACTCTTGTCTTTTCCTGATATGCTCTGTTATTTATGGAGGAAAATCACTTTCCAACGTGGTTTTGTGCTGGCAGCAAAACAAAGCCTTGTGCTTGCCCTTGGAGGGTTCATCAAGGCATGGGCTGGGTGGGGAGGGCAATGGTTTCCTCCTCAGATGAGCAGGGACAGTGGCAGATAAGCCAGAGGGGGCTTTTTCCTCATTTTTGTAGTATCCTGTAAATGGTGCAATGATCCAGCAGCTGGCCCAGGCTTCATTCTTGCTGCCTGCAGACGAGTGAGTACCGACCAACTGAGGGGTGAGGATCCATAAAACACACAGACTTGTGAAAGCCCTGACCTTCATCACAAAGCAGCTGCTGCTCACAGAGAGGGTGAGAGCAGCTGTGTGAGCCATGATTTGTATCAGAGGGATTCAGGGGTGCTGGAGGCAGCAATGAGGTGCAGCCCCCAGACTGGGAGCTGTGCAGAGCCCACTGTCAACCCTCTGGGATGTCTCTGCTCAACAGTGATCAGAAACAAACTGGTGACAGCAGTGTCCAGGGGAGAGGGGACACAGTGGTGGTTTGGGCTGGGAGCTGAGTTAGGGATGTCCTGGGATGTGTCTTCAGATTGGTCATGGGGTGGGCGGGCAGCTCTGGAGCAGTTAGCAGGGTAGGGCAGGGTTCAGGCATGGGCTTGGGAGGCTCTCAGAAAGGCTGGGGTGGGAAGGAGGGGAGCAGAGTCAGTATCTGCTGTGATGCTCTGCTCTCATGAGCAGACAGGGGACAGCCATGCCAGCACAGGGACCTGTGTCCTTAGGGCAGTGCAGAGGTGATAGGTCCACACCTCTATCCCCAAGGTGAGCTGATAACTGTCCAGGAGAGGGGATTGAACCCCTTGGTCTGTGTGGGATCCGTCAGAGCCCGATCCTGCAGCTCTCAGAGCAGAGGTGGATGAGGGCAGGAGGAAGATAAGGCTGTTAGCTGTGTTTGTGCTGCTGATCCAGTGTTTTCCCTGGCTGTAACGGGTTGAGCAGGGGGATAAATGCAGATATAATTAATGGAGCTGTTTATATGCTGCTCTCTGAGACTTATGCTGCAAGCAGGCCTAGACTAAATATCACAGTTATTGATATGAGGCAGTGCTGATTTATGGCCTCTGCATTGGGGCAGGAGGATCTGGTTATAATAACATTCAGCAGGGGGAAAGGAATGATTTACAGCCAAAAACTTCTCAGGAAGAAAGGCCAAGTCCTGAGGATGGGTAGAGGAGAGAGCTGTGTCCTGACCAGACCCCCAAGGAGAACCAGGGTCCTGGATAGAAATAGCCTCCTGCAATGCATCCTGGTCCTGGGGAGCTCTGCCATGGGGATTCACAACAGAGAAATCTGTGCAGACTCATACCCCCTCTGTAAGGGCAGTTTACAGAGCCCTGATCTTCACAGAGGCTTGGTGCTGTCAGGGTACAGACCTGAGAACTGCAGGGGTGCTCAGTACAGCTCATCACATCTCCTGCGTGCTTTCACTGCCACCTCTGGCTGTGCTCTGCTGCCGCGGAGCTCTCAAGAGTTAATTGATCCTATTCCAGTGATACTCTTGTGGTACAGAAATTAAGGTCTTCATTGGCTGCTGGTGATCACAGGGCTCTGCTCTCATTGCAGCATGACGAGCAGGTGTGTGTGAATCTCACCAGCCTCTCATGGGCAGCTGTATTAAGAGGGCACAGGGACATTCCTGTGCTGCAGTGACCCCCCCAGCCCCATGGATGTGCTTGGACATAATCCACATCCTCCAGCCTTCCAGCCCCAGCTTCCTCCCCTCCAGCAGGTCCCACCACCCTCCTCTCCTCCACTGCAGCTGTAGGGTGTCTCAAGGCAGCTGAACACAGCAGGTGAGATGGAGGGGTTTTATTAAGGCTTTCCTGACAGGCTGGGGATCCCCAGCTCTCACACGGCCCTGGCTGTCCAGCCTCACACCGCGGCAGTAGGGAAGCAGTGCCAGTGCTCTGCTTTGCTCTTCTCCACAAGCAACTCACTTGGATGAGATGCTGAGCCATGCCTGAGCAGTCCAAAGGCATTAAAATCCTCCCCAGTGTGGTGATGTCCCACTCCAGTTCCCCTCCTGCAGGGCCATGGCTGTGTTCCCCCAGCAAACAGTCCTCCTGGTCCTTGGTGACCTTCCGTGCTTCTCTCCTGGATCTTCCTACCCACATGACTGTGCACAGTGCTGCCCTAGGATGCAGCGTCTGTACCAGGAAACAAACAAACCCAATACTTCCCAAATGTCCCTAAGAGACCACCCTGCTGCCTCCAGCCAGATGCTGTGTTGGTTGGAGGGACCAGAGCTCCAAGTGTAGATGCAACAGGACATAAGTCTGTCCATGACAGAAGAACAGGTGATTACAAGAGAGTAGATTTTAAGGGTTTGATCTCTCTACTTTCAGCAAGTGCTTGGTGGAAGTAAATCCTGCCCTTGGATCCTCAGTCAGTTCCTTATCTCAGTCTGTATCAGCAGCATTACTGCTAGGATATCTGGGTGCATTTGAATGAAAAAGGGTACGACTAGACGCATTTCAACCCAAAACGTAGCCCATCCGCAGGCCTGTGATGCTGCAGGAGCCCCCAGAGCCATGGGGTGGGGAGAAGCTGTGCTAGCTGACATCAAAGGTGATGAAGGAGCCATCTGCTTTCTGCTGCTGTCCCTCCATCTGCACTTCCCCGCAGGGCTGGGCTGGGGCCCTGCAGCGCGCGGCAGAGCGGCCGGGCAGGGCTTCACTGAGCTGGGTCACCTCGCTGAGCTCAGCCTCCAGCGTGCTGACAGTGTGTGTCACCTGGGCCACGTGCACCTTGTGGGCTGCCTTCTTGTGCAGGAGGCAGCTGAAGATCTTCTTGAAGCCCTTGCGGAAGTGCTTGGAGACCAGGGCGTAGACGATGGGGTTCACACAGGAGTTGGCGTAGGAGATGACGTGCGAGAGGATGCGGAGCACGTATGTGGAGTGATTGAGGGGGAAGTACCCGAACCAGACGCAGAGGATGACCAGGTGATGGGGCAGCCAACAGAGGCAGAACAGGATGGCTACAATGATGATCATCCTGGTGACCTTCCGCTTGGCCTTCTTGGACTCTGACATGTCTTGGAGAGGGTCCACGGACCTCCACAGGTAGCGAATGGTCCGCATGTAAGTGAGGCTCAGGATCAGCACTGGGATGATGTAGCTGAATACGAAGGTGCAAATGTCCATGACCTTGCGCTGGGAGATCTCCCAGATGGGGTGGCACACGGTCAGGTTGGCCAACTGGAATTCCTGGTAGTAGCTGAGGTAAGGGCCAGAGAAGATGAAGGAAAGTCCCCAGATGAGGCAGATGGCCATGAGGGCATTTCTGGGTGTCCTCAGCTCTCTTGAGTGCAGGGGGTACCGAATGGCCAAATACCTGCAGGGGAAAGGGAGAGGGACACAGCTGCAGTCCTGGGGAGGGCACAGAGGGAGCATCTCTGGGAGCAGCTTGGAGAAAGGGAGTAAGGGATGAATTGAGCTTTTTTTTTAAGGGGCAATTAGTTACACAATTTATTCCCTGGTGCTTCTCATGATCCCTTTTCAGCACAGTGTGGTGATCCTCTCCCTGACCTTGTCCTGCCCCCTTCTCTGCTCACAGGGGTGTTTGTGGGGATGATGGAGATGGTCCCTTTCTCTTGCTCTCCCTAATCCAGCAGATGCTCACTTGATGATCACTCTGGCACAAATGATAGCAGCATTTTGGATATGAAGGCATGAGTGAGTCCGCAGGATCCCCAGACACAGCATCCCTCACACTGGCACATATGAAAGCACATCACCCCTTTTCAATTCTGTAATTAGCTTGTTCCCTAATTACACCCAGGTTTGGGGCTTGTGGAACCCCACTCTTGCTTGGCACCTCTGTTCCCCTCAGCTCGATGGGATGTGGTGGGATAGGCAGCCCTTGGCTATGTTTTGGCTCCTGGGGGTGCTGTGCTGGCACCAGTGCCGTGCTGGGATGGCAGGACACGTCCAGCTCGTCTCCAGGGCCGCTGTGGCTCTTCCCAGGGGACTTGCACATGGACTTTCCACATCCCATCTTGCAGGTTTCAGGCGCAGAGCAGCACCAGGAGCTCCCTGCCTCTTGCTGCAGGTTCATAACTCACCAGCCCTTGCAGAGTCAGGGGCTGAGCAATTGTGAGGTAAACCTTAGGCTGGAATAACAGGCTTCCCAGCTAAAAACTACCCTGGAAAAGGCTGGGACAACCACTGGAACAAGGGACAGCACTGGGACAAAAAGGGGCTTTTTGATAATGAAAGGGGAGGGTGGGAAAAATCAGTGTATCAGCTCCAATATCCCAGGGTCTTATTCTCCTTGAGGTTTGCCTGCTTTGCTGGGGACTATTGGGAAAGTAGGGGCTCTCTCCATGCATCCTAGGAAGAGCTGTGGCTGCACAGGGAATGTGCTTTTCTTTTCTCTGGTTTTCCATTCCCCCTTCAACTGCCAGAGCCTGTGGAGAAACCTCAGTGCTACCACTTCAGGATCTGAAAACCTCCTCCAGCTGCGTGCTGGGGACAGGGATCCCAATCCAAACCTGTGCTGGACCTCATCCTCGATGGTTGTGTTTCCTTGCACACATCAACTAGGAAGTGCTCCTGGGGGAATCAACCCCAGGAGCTCTGTGAGATCGCAGCAATCAGGGTTTAGTTCCAGGGGATTCTATCTCCTCTCTGCCTAGGGGGAATCCAGAGAAAGGGGACCCTCAGGGTGCAGGGAGCCCCCCCAATCCCTTTCCTACCTGTCGAGTGAGACGGTGGCCAGTGTGAAGCTGCTGGCGTACATGGTGAGGTAGATGAAGAAGTGGACAGCCTTGCACATGAAGGGCCCAAACACCCATCCCTCCAGGGTGTAGATGGTGGCTTGGAAGGGGACACAGAAGAGGATGAAGCAGAGGTCTGCCACCCCCAGGTTGAGGATGAAGAGGTTGGTGGTGTTCTTCACCTGCCCATTGCGCAGCAGCACGGCCAGGACCAGGCTGTTGCCCACCGTGCCCACGAGGAAGATAACGAGGTACACCAGAGGGATGATCACGGACTCGGGATGCCAGCCCCCCTCGGAGCCTGCCACGGAGCTGTTCATGGCCAGGAGTGCACGGACAGGCGTGCACAGAGGGTGTGGAGTGCGCAGGAAAGGGGTGCACGGAGAGGTCAGTGAGGGTTGTACCAGGGATTGCACGGGAAAGGGGGTGCACAGAGAGCACAGTGGTGAGTGCAGAATGGATGTAGAAGAAAAGGAGGTGCAGGGAGAGTGCAGTGGGCAGCACAGAAGGGATGCACAGGGAAAGGGGATGCAGGGAGAGTGCAGCAGGAGGTCCACCAGGGCTTGCACGGGGATGGGGGTGCAGGGAGAGCACACCGGGGAGCACAGAAGGGATGCACAGGGAAAGAGGATGCAGGGAGAGGTCAGCAAAGAGCGCACCGGGGATGCACTGGAAAGGGGTGGACAGGAAAAGAGATGCAGTGGGAAGCGCAGCAGGGATGCAAAGGAAAAGGGGGTGCAGGGAGAGGTCAGCAGGGATTTCCCAGGAAAGGGGGTGCAGGGAGAGCACGCTGGGGAGCACAGAAGGGATACAAAGGAAAAGGGGGCGCACGGAGAGGTCAGCGGGGAGTGCACCGGGGACGCGCAGGGAAGAGGCAAACGGGAAAAGGGGCGCACGGAGAGCGGACTGGAAAGGGGGTGCACGGGTAGCCGGCGAGCGGGGGGATGCAGGGGAGGAGCCGGGCGCCCTTCACCTCCTCCGGTCGGCGGGAGCCGCGGCCGCTCGGTGCGGGTCCGGCGGAGCGGATCCAGCGCGCTCCGAGCGCCGCCGGGGCGGGGGGGCCCGGGGCGGCTCCGGGGCGGCCGCTCCCGCCCGGCCCCTTCGCATCGCCCCCGAGCCCAGGGAGGGCATCCCGGCCCGCCCCGCCGGGGCAATCCGGTGGGCTGAAATGTCCGTCAGCTCTGGGGCTGGGCGCCCCAAAGGAGCTGGACACACACAGTCTGCGGGTTTTGCCTTATTGCTTCCCCTTGCAGCAGTCACTGGGAGAGGGCTTGTTCAACCCAAGGGGCTGCAGGGCTGTTGTTTTTTTTTTAAGGAATGAGAGTCCTCTCAGACTGCAAACGTGTCCAAATCGTCCAGCATGCAGCTAAATCCTTGCACCACAACACCCGAGGTCAGCCCAGGTTTGCAGGAGAAACTGTTTCTCCCCAGGGCTGGAGGATCAGAGTGATTCTCACTGCAGCAAGAACAAATTTTTGTCACGTCTTTTTTTCCTGAAAAAAATTTGCTGTTTTGTTTCTTCAGAGCCTTCAAAGGTGGAGTCTTGGGACTGGACGGTGCAACCAGCTCTCCAAAGACTCTTCATGTGGCCCCCAGACTGCCTTGCTCTGTCCCTGTGGAGAGAGAAATATTTAATGCATCAGTTGCTCCTGTAACTCCACAGCCTCCCAGTTCTCTTAATGGATGTTCAGAGCTGAGCCTGCTTGCAGTGTTGGCAGCTCTGGGGACACTCACAGCCCTCTGACATTGCCAGTATGGATACAGAGCCCTTTTCACCCTCAACAGCCCACAAGAAGCCCCACAAAACCAGCTCCTGTTTGGACAAGGTACTTGGGGAAGTGAGTATACTCCTTTGGTGTAAGGATGATGAGATGATCCTGACATTGTCTTGTAGGCAATTAGGAGCAACACAGCAGAAAACTGGCATCCCCCAGGGCTCAAGGAGGTGCTGGGACACAGTGCAGTTCTGCCTTCCTCTCCTGATTCCAGACTGGCCACATTCCCCTCAGGGAATCACTCCTGGCCTTGACAAGGGCTGAGCCACATCCCCATCGTGACCATGGTGGTTGCAGGGCCAGCTCATGGGGAAAGCCCAACCCTAGGGAAGTTTCACCTTGCAGGAATTCAGGAATTGCCCAAGCTCCAGAAGGGTTTCATCCTGTGGGATCTGCCCCTTGACCTCAGATACCCACTCCAGGGCACTGGCATCTGGGTGATGACACTGGTGGTGTTTTTGGTCTTCCCTAAGCTGTGGTCAGCTCTCAGAGAGGCCAGGTCTTCCCTCATGCTGCAGGGTGAGATTATTTTTTTTAAAATTAAAACCTCACAGTTTCTTCCTGAACACCAGCACAACTCACAACCTGAAGTGTTGTATGCAAAGATCAGTAGTCAGACCCCTGCTTTAGAAAATGCAAAATAAATTCCTGCCTTGAGACACAGATGGGTTATTTGGGCAGGGGTGCAACAGGAAGGGGATCTGGCCTCCAGATTCCTAAAAGCAAAACTTACATTCTAAGGCTACCAGCCCTCCCAGGCTGCAGGGCAGGTGGGATGGGGATGGTCTGTGCATGATTTGTGTTTGGAGCTGGTAATCCTCAGTGGGTTTATCCTTTGCAATACCAAGGGCAGCTCAGCCTTGCTGCAAGGGTCTTGTCAAGGCTGTGCTCGATGCAGCGCTGCAGGTTTGTGTGGTTGTGGGTTGGGGGTCAGTGCCAGGGTGGGTGAGTGGGACAGGGCTGGGGGGTGACCCTGAGGGCTGATTTGGGGGTCAGCCCTGTGGTGGTTGAGGGGGACAGAGCTGAGGGGGTAACCCTGAGCCACACGACTGTGCCCGGGCTGGGGGACTCAGCCGGGGGTGACCGACCGGGACAAGGGCCGGAGGGGCAGATATCCCCACCCCGGGGTGTCCCAGCCCTGAGACTGCCCCCGATCCCCGGGGTTGTCCCCTATCCCCCGGTGTCCCCGATCCCCGGGGCTGTCCCCCATTCCCCGGGGCTGTCCCCCATTCCCCGGGGCTGTCCCCCATCCCCCGGTGTCCCCGATCCCCGGGGCTGTCCCCCATCCCCCGGTGTCCCCGATCCCCGGGGCTGTCCCCCATCCCCCGGTGTCCCCGATCTCCGGGGCTGTCCCCCATTCCCCGGGGCCGTCCCCCATTCCCCGGTGTCCCCGATCTCCGGGGCTGCCCCCGATCCCCCGGTGTCCCCGATCCCCGGGACTGCCCCCCATGCCCCGGTGTCCCCGATCCCCGGGACTGCCCCCGATCCCCCGGTGTCCCCGATCTCCGGGACTGCCCCCGATCCCCCGGTGTCCCCGATCCCCGGGGCTGTCCCCCATCCCCCGGTGTCCCCGATCCCCGGGGCTGTCCCCCATCCCCCGGTGTCCCCGATCTCCGGGACTGCCCCCGATCCCCCGGTGTCCCCGATCTCCGGGACTGCCCCCGATCCCCCGGTGTCCCCGATCCCCCGGTGTCCCCGATCCCCCGGTGTCCCCGATCTCCGGGGCTGTCCCCCATCCCCCGGTGTCCCCGATCTCCGGGACTGCCCCCGATCCCCCGGTGTCCCCGATCCCCGGGGCTGTCCCCCATCCCCCGGTGTCCCCGATCTCCGGGACTGCCCCCGATCCCCCGGTGTCCCCGATCCCCGGGGCTGTCCCCCATCCCCCGGTGTCCCCGATCCCCGGGACTGCCCCCGATCCCTCGGTGTCCCCCCTCCATCCCCTCCCGGTGTCCCCGCCCCGCTCCCGGCGCTCCCCGCGCCGCCCCCGCCCCAGGATGCAGCGCGGCCGCGGCCCGGGCCAAGATGGCGGCGGAGCGGCAGGGCGGGGGCGGCGGGCGCGGAGCCGGGGCCGAGGAGAGCCGGGACGGCAAGGACGGCAAGGACAATAAGGACAACAAGGAGAACGAGCGGCCGGCGGCGCCGCAGCCCGGCGGCCTCGGCGACAGCCTGGGCCTGGAGAGCATCCTGGGGGGACGTGGCAGGCCCGGGGCGGCGGGCGGGACGTGGCGGGGAGTGCAGGGCCCGCAGGAAGGCGCAGAGAGAGGGCAGCGCGGGTTCCCCGGGCACGGTGCGGGTGGTGCTGGGCTTGGTTTGGGTAAAACAGGCCGGCTGGCGCTCCTGAGGGGTCGATTTGTGTGTGGCTGCTCCCTCAGAGCGGCGTGGCAGCGGGGCCGGCCCCACAGCGGGCTCTGCTGGGTCTGTGCTCCGGGAAGGGGCAGCTCACCCCGAGACACTCGTGCTGATGTATCTTGGAGCGGGCGGGAGTGGATAAAAAATCCTACCAAGTGCACTGAGGTGGCACACTGACTCCTCCAGATGTACCGATTCTAAAATCTTGATTGTGGGAATTGGTTTATAATACCTGGAATGGAGAAAGTCGTGCCAGAACTTGATGAGGCCTGTAAAGCGTGTGAAGGTTTTCCCCGTGAGGCTTTGATGTGAAACTAGTCCAGCTGCACAGCTGTGAGAGAGCTGGGGTTTATCTTCGGGGTCACAGGAAAGCCCAAGTGAAATAAGGCTGCAGTTTTCCACGTGGCATATGGCAGGTGGTGTGCAGTTGGTAACTTGAGTGAGATGCAGACACAGCAGTTGCCTTGGTCGTTTTGGGAATGTCTAAGTCAGTGAAATAATAATGGGATATGAATTCAGTAAATATCTACACAGGATAAAAGAGAGTCTGGAAAAAGTCTTGTGTAGACAGCAAGGATGAGGAGGTCTGTGTTGAGACATTGCAGTTTGTTTGTTTTACAAATCCAAAAAGAAATCAGTGTAGTAACTATAGGTACAAGTTTCTGATATTTGAGAGACCTTCTTTTAGGTGTAGTTCCAAGAAAACACTGATAGACATTTGCTATTTTGAATTTTAAATGTCTGGTGGTTTCTTTAGATATCAGTGTTTCTTTTGGTGGGGTGGGTTTGTTTTCTGGGTGTTTGTTAAAGACTTCTTCATAAAGCTTAAAAGGGAAATATTAGGATATAAATATATGTAGCATGGAAGTTTGTTGTGTGCAGTGGAAATCATATTTCACTAAGTAATCTGCCTTGTAAATGGTGTGAAAAACATCAGGTTTGTTAGAATATGGTGTATTTTTATTTAGTAGTGTATCTAAGGGAATAAAGGAACCACAGGATGCAGAGAAATTGACAAATACAGTAAAGAGTGTAGAGACTGGATGGCAGTGGTGGAGTGATGGCATCCCAGGTCACAGGGCAGTGTCACAGCCACGTGCAGCAGGACTAAAAATGTTGTTGGAAAATTGAGTAGAAAATCAGCCTCCTGAGTTGTTTCCAAAAGCCCTTTTGATGAAGTTCTGTATTGAGAGGGCAGTCTGTGGAAACAGTGTCAGGAAGGTAGTAATGACTCTGTTCAGGGTATTTCTGTCCATTTCCTTTTGGGAGTTTGGGATGTTTAAGGACAGGAAGGCTGCTCTACCTCACTTTTGCCAACACAACTGTATATAAGCATGGCTGGGGGAGTCACGTAGCCAGGCTGGGACAGTGAGTTTTGTTAGCCTGGATGTGTCTGTTGGCACAGCTTATTGTCCCAAAATGAGCTCCAGTGACAGAACATTCCCATGGATGTCTGTGGGAGAAGGTGCTTGAGGTTTGTCTTTGTGCTGATATTCATGAACTCTGAAGTGAGCAGTAAAGTCATGAGTTGCTTCAGAACCATCATTTCCCTCAGCTGTGTTTGTAGGAGGTTTTGGGGTGCCCATCTTCATAGCACGTTTGTTTAAGGGGACCTGTAGAGTTCCCTTCTGTTATTTTGGGGTGGAACAAGGGGTGGTGACAGATTGTACTGTCCATGTGCCTTAACATGAGTCGCAGTCCTGCAGATCGTGAAGGAGTCGCAGCAGCAGCACGGTTTGAGACATGGGGACTTCCAGAGGTACAGGTTAGTACTGGGGGTTCCTCCTGTGGCTTGGCTTCTCTTCATTTTAAATTTAAACCCCCTGTTGGAGGCAACAAAACCCTTCTGCCAATACCCCTGACTTGTGAGGTGATCTGCACTGACCTCTGTTTGCTGTAACGTGCTGTGGCTGTGGCATTTAGGAGGGTGCAGACAGGCTCTTGTTTCTCTGTTACCCTTAAGAGCTTGTTTATTAACACCTCTGTGATACCAATATTCAATAAACACCCATAGAGCAGTTAGTAAGGACAACATCATTCTGGTTTTCAAGATCTGGGATTATTATCTATCTTTTTACCTTTCTCATTTTCTATTAACTGCTTCTTTACAGGCAGTTTATGAGCTACCTCTTACCATATGTCAGACACAGTTAAAATATTGCCTTGGCACACCCTTTAGTCCTTTTTTTTTTCTGTTTGGATAGAGCAGTAAAGAGAAACAATGTTGTTCTTGGCCAAACTGACCGTGGTTGTCTTGTCTTCAGGGGTTATTGCTCCCGCAGGCTACGGAGGCTCCGCAAAACACTCAACTTCAAGATGGGCAACAGGCACAAGTTCACTGGGAAGAAAGTAACTGAGGAGATTCTCTCAGACAACAGGTACGGGATGGAACTGAGCATTCAGTTTATTGGTGAAGAGTTTCCTTTCAGTGGTTTCCTTTCATGTGGATGTGCTGGAAAAATTCTGTATTATATACTCAGAAATGCCTCTTTTCAGAGGTGTGTAATGTTGATAGAAATAAAAGATAAAAGCCAAGATTTTGGGCTCATTTCCCATCTATTCATTCAAGGATAAAAAGGAACACTTGAATTTCAAGGAACACTTGAAACATCTGCTGTCTTGTCATTTTTGTGGGAAACAAACATGCAGTGCTGCATTCACCTGTGTTCTTCAGAACATGCTGAAGTAGTTTGAAAAGCAACCCAAAATGATAAACCCCTTGTCTTTGCAATGTCTGTGTTGCTACAGAATGGTAGCAAATTCACTTCCTCAGTGGGACAATTACATTTCTGCGTGAGAAACACAGCAGAAAACAGTTGGGAATAATAAGATGTTGTGTGCTTAGATTAAGAAACATTCAAGCTGATCAAGCATGAAACGGATCCGCTGAACTTCCATTACCAGACTTACAGATCCCATGGCAAAGAACTGATGGTGATAAAATCCTTGAGTGCCATTATTTCCTCATTCACCTCCCTGTGCCCTGCAGGTATTTGCTGCTGATCCTGATGGATGCAGAGAGGGCCTGGAGCTATGCCATGCAGCTGAAGCAGGAGGCCAACACCGAGCCCCGCAAACGCTTCCACCTGCTGTCCCGGCTGCGCAAGGCGGTGAAACACGCCGAGGAGCTGGAGAGGCTCTGCGAGAGCAACAGAGTGGATGCCAAGACAAAGCTGGAGGCCCAGGTAACCACTCATGCTTTGATCTTGTTTTGGAGTGAAGATGCATTTCTTATCTGGCAATAGATAATCTAAAAAGTAAAAATAACTGAGGGAGACTAAGGCGGTGCAACACAGCCTAAGAAACTGCTTATCTGTTGAGTTATCTTTATTAAATGCCTTGAGAGAGCCACCTGGAACACAAGATCTTCAGTTCTGGAAAACTGCAGCTGTGTGTTGTGACACTGGCCTCTTTAAACAAAAGCCTTTAGTAGTATACCCTGGTCATTAAACTGCCATTTTATAGCATATTGTTAAAAAAAAGTCTTGTAGCAGCAGTGGGCTGTGTTTACACAGAATTTACACAGACTATTCTGAGCTGGAAGGGACCCACAAGGATCATCGAGTCCAACTCTTAAGTCAATGGCCCACACAGGGGATTGAACCCATGACCTTGGCATTATTACAACCAAGTTTTAACCAACATCTTTGCTTTCATCTCTGAGCAGCCTCCTCTAGTGGAAGGTGTCCCTGTCCATGGCAGGGAGGTTGGAACTAGGTGATCTTTAAGGTCTCTTCCTACCCAGGCCATTCTGTGATTTTATTCTATGATTCTGTGATTCCATTTTGTGATTTTTTGATTACCTTAGAAATGTATCAGTGCCAGTTAAAGAGTAAAGGTAGGTAGTTGGTAGCCTGTCATCCAGATCAGTTGTCTTCTGTGGGAAGCCCAAGTGAAAAGGCCAGGCCTTAGTCACTCACTGCAGGTGTCACAGCAGCCTCCCTACTAAAGGTTGTGCTAATTAGGCGTGGGTTGGGGTTAATGCCCGGGCTCTGCTCTGTCTGCAGGCATACATGGCTTACCTCACCGGGATGCTTCGCTTCGAGCACCAGGAGTGGAAGGCAGCAATGGAGGCTTTCAACAAATGCAAGTGAGTTCCCCCACTTCACCAGCTTCCTTTAGTAAATAGTGTTGGATCAGTGGAGTAAGTTTATGGGCAGTATGTACAGCAGCTCTGAGTTGTTTAGTTAATTGCGCTCTTAACCAGCAGGTGCTACTGAAGAAACAGAGCAGAGACACAAACTCTCCCCTTAGGATAACACCCCAAAATGACACTTACTGCAGTGTTAATATTTGCTCTTTGCTGTAGGACCATATATGAAAAACTGGCCAATGCCTTCACAGAAGAACAAGCTGTTCTGTATAACCAGCGTGTGGAAGAGATCTCGCCCAACATCCGCTACTGTGCCTACAACATTGGTAAGGGAAGGGGGGGTGCCTGATCTCCAGTAGGGAGCAAGGCTTGCTCACAAGAAAGGAACGTTGATTTAATTAAAAATACTGGTCTAAGTGACATTGCAGCAAGGCTGTAATATTTTGGGCAAATTCTGCACACATTCTGGAACAGTTTAGCAGTGAAGACATAGGCTCACTTTGCAACATCACATGTGGTTTTGTGTAGAAAGACATAACAATTTGTGGTAGGTTGCTTATGAAGTCAGGATGAAATTGCAAGTTTCTCTCCTTTGTCTCCAAACTGCCTCTATTGATTACCTTTTGTATATAAAAATACCTTTTGGATTCAAATAGAAACATGATCTCAATTCTCTGATTCTCTCAGGTGACCAGTCTGCCATGAATGAGTTGATGCAGATGAGACTGAGGTCTGGTGGCACTGAAGGTCTTCTTGCAGAAAAACTGGAGGTAAATTATTTGCATCCTTCAGCCTGAAACATTCATTGACTCTCTGTTGAGTGTGAATGTTGCTGCAGCAAACCATTCAAGAGCCAGAGTATAACAGAAGTGAGCAAGCAAGCCTGGGCTCGGTGGGAAACCACACTTTCCCAAAAACCCCTGGGGTTTCAAAACAGTCGAGTCTAATGTGAATTCAAGAAGTTGAATTTTGGATCCCTTCAAGTTCCTAATCTCAGTCTGTTCTCTGCAGGCCCTGATCACCCAGACTCGAGCAAAGCAGGCAGCCACGATGAGCGAGGTGGAGTGGAGAGGGAGAACTGTTCCAGTGAAAATAGACAAAGTGAGGATCTTCTTGCTGGGCCTGGCTGACAACGAGGCAGCGATTGCTCAGGTAACCCAGCAGTCAGCACTGGCCTTCAGCCATCTCCTTTCCTGCAGTGCAGTGCCTGCTACCTGGACTGAAAGCTTTTGAATAGTCTATTTGTGCAAAGTTGGGGTTGGAAGGCTAGAAGTGGGAATACCATAACCTAAAGCTCAAGTGTCATTTGGGGATAGCTCTCATAAAGTGGTAGTCTGGGAGGTCTGGTCTGAGTATTCCTGCCCTTTGGAACACTGTGCTGCCTTTCAGGAGCAGGATGTTAACCATTACTATTAGTACATCACTTAGAAGTGAAGGTTATATTTTTAAGTGCAACTGGTTTTGCATTACTTTTCTGATTTCTTTAAGCATCTTGCTCAAATGGTCCAACTTCAGAGCAGCTGAAAGAAAATAATTTTATCTTGATCATGTTATTCTGAACAACAAAAAGCAATTTTTCAGGGGAAGCGGGTGCTCTAAGTTTTATTTCATTCTCTTATTGACTTACTGAAATCCTCAAAAGCAGGAAGAGGATTAACAAATGTCAGGATATAAATCCATCTCACATACAATGGTTCTGAAACACTTTGTAGAATCATAGAATATCCTGAGTTAGAAGGGATCCACAAGGATCATTGAAGTCCAACTCACTGGAACTTGTAGTGGCACATACTGTGCATGTGTTTAGTATAACAGTCAAGTTTTCCACATGTGGCTTTTTCCTTGGAAATGGGGACCAGATCCTGCTTTTCAGTGGCTGGATACACATTTGCAGTTTGGAAAGGCAGTAAAAGCATCTTCGGTATCAACTGTTGCCACTAAAGATGGGCTTTTTACAGCATCAAACCCCTTTTATCACCAGAAGAATAATACTGAGAAATAAAAATATAAATGATAAAATGAATACCCTACAAAGGGATGAGGCAGGAACAGGGGATAGTGTTAAGAAGAGTGTGATAAACAGGATATGTCTGGGTAGTAAACATGATAACCACTCTTGCCAAAATGTTGTGAGTGGAGTTGTGTTGAATACATTTGTTTTCAGGAAGCACATATGCATGGCCACCAGGTGGAAGTGCAGCTCAGAGTTCAGTGTTCCCTCCCTTAATTTCCATCCTGCCATCTTAACAGTTGGATTTTTTCACTTTTAGTTGCCCTCTAAAGCAGTGGCAGAACAGTGATTTGAATTTGTTTTATCTCACTTTGTGTTCCCTGAAAGCTCTGACTAAACAGGAGGTTTGTGGTACAGAATCACAGCTAGTTCTGGTGAGAGCTGAGCACACAGCAACACTATTTACATTTCCAGAAGGCTAAAATGTGGCCTTTTAGAAGCAGTTGTGTAGTTGTGACAGGCAGTCCAGCTTCAGCTGAGTTCCTGGGATCTTTAGCACCTTTCTGCTCATCTTCACTGAGTTGAAACCCTGACATAACATTAGTGCTCTGCAAGGTTTAATTAGAAGTAAAACCAGTCTGTCTGGTATAAAAATGAAATTTCTCAGCACAATTACACCACTGATTTCAATATCCTATTGGTAATGGGAGAAACAGAAAAAATAAGCCAACTTGAAATTCAAATCCAAGTTTAAAATTGCAGCCCTTTTGTAGATTTGAAGGCCTGACCTTGAGGGCCCGTTGGTAGAAGTGAAAAAGCTGCAGGGCAGCATGACAGAAATGTGGTCCTGCCTCATATTGCCTCAAGGATTCTGTGCTCATCTCTGGACTGCAGCAAAAAATAACTGTCAGAGGTGTTACACAGTAGTTTAGAACAAATTAAAAATAAGAATTGAGCACTTCCAGATTTTTGGAAGTGGGATCAGTCCCTGTGATGTCCTTTAAGAAGAACCTGTGCTGTTCTGTCAGGACACTTGAATTCCCCGCTGTGGCACTTGTATCTCAGTTTTATGATCTGGTATCTCCCAAATCAGACCATATGTGCATTTATGCATAGAATCAGCTCAAGGAGTTTTTGCCTTTGTTTCATGGCAGGGCCCAGCCCTTTCCCTGTTTGTGCCTGACTGATGATCTGGCCGTGTCTGTTTTCATTTTTGTGCGTACAGTGAAATTGCTGCTCTGCTCTGGGTGAGGTTGAGAATGCAGTCAGACTCGTCTTTGGTTATTCTCAGGAGTCAGTCCCACCTTAAAAATTCTTGCAGCAAATCTGAAATTAAAAACAAAAAACCCCAAACCCAAAAAACCGCCTTCATCTCAGGATACCTGAGGCTTTGTGAGGGAGTAAAAATAACATTCCTTGTTGGGTTTGCAAATGTGGGAAGTGGAGAGGCAGAGACTGCAGAGCTCTGTGGAAGATAAACAAGTGAGCCTGTTTTTAGACAGTTCTTAATTCATTTGGACAATTGCAAATTTGTTGCAACAAATTTGCTACTCACCTTATGCTGTTAGATGGAAGTGGTATAACACAGGGCTGGTGCTCTTTAATCCTCCCTCAGTTGCTACGGTTGAGGTTTGTTTTTGAGCAGTTTTACTGAATCAGAAAGTCTTGCAATCCCCACCTGGTTACTGAACAAAGTCGAGCTTGGGAGCTTGTTTAATTAGGTACATGATATACCAGTAAATTAAGCAGAGATCAGGCTTCAACTTGTTTTTTAACAGCTGTTTTCAAGTTCTGGTTTTGGGGCAGAAGGCCAAAAGCTGCTTGATTATTTTGACAAAATGTGTGGTGACAGCAGAAAAGCACTGGGTCACTCCTGCTGCTAAAATACAGGGTTACTGTAAAAAATGCGTCAAACAAGCAAGTTATTGCCACAGTGAGCATTGCTGGAGTGGGAGTGGAGAAAAGATAATCATCTACATGTTCCTACCACATGAGAAAAATTAAATCAGCATAACAAGAGCTGTCTGCATTGGTAGTTTGCCAGTTCAGTACTGCTCAGCTCTTGAGTTGCTGGGCCTTTCCCACAGTGCAGCTCAGCCTGGGAGCAGTACAGGTGCCATCCAGGAAGGGAAGGAAGGGAGCTGGTGTAGGGATGAGGCCATGAGCTGGGTGTGCTGGGCCTTCAGTGCTGCTGAATTCTCATCACTGACTGCATTCCCAATGATTTTTGGCAGTTTGCTCCCAGAAATGTGTTGCAGACAGGCACAGATTGGAGTTCTAACTACCCATGGATCTTAAAGCCATATTTTGGGGAAAACTTCATTTAATCTCCCTAGTTAAATCGTGCATCATACAAAAGTTTCTGATTTCTAAGCTGTGTTGAATCTGCTTTGCTCTTAGGCAGAAAATGAGGAGACAAAGGAACGTTTGTTTGAGTCTTTACTCAGTGAGTGCAGAGATGCCATTCAGGCAGTCCGGGAGGAACTGAAACCAGACCAGGTAAGCAGCAAACACCAGTTTCTGTTTCCAACAACACAGTGTTCTTTTGGGGCTGATTTGTTAAACTTGCTTAACAGTAAAAAGTGCTGGAATTTCTTTAATAAAGATCTGCAAGAGAGTCACTTTGATTTTACTCTCTTCCCAACTGGAGTTGGGGAATGGTAGTGTAGAAGCCCTCCCTCTTTTGCCTGGAAGTCTGTTACAGCTTGTATTGTTACCCAAACCCTGAGTTGTTCCTATATTTTTCTTCCCTTGCCTGCCAGTTCTAAGTAAATCATGCAGTGTTTTGTCTCCAATGTCCACAGAAACAGCGAGAGCACTCTCTGGAAAATGATTCTGGGAAGGTGTCCAACATCCAGTACTTACACAGGTAATAGGCAAACATTGCTGCCTGTGCTAGGGTGAAGGAGTCATGTTCTTATGTCAAGATTTTATTTTTGTTTGATTTGTTTTATGGGATTTTTGTTCTGGACCTCTGGGATCTCAAAGGATGACTGTGGATAAGGATCTGGTTCATGCAGCTTTGAAAACATTTTCCTTAAGACTCAAGTTGACCTTCCAGATGTTTTTCCCCCAGTAGTACCAGCTCAGACTGGGGAAGGGAGGAGTTTTTCAGGGCAAAGAGTAATGTCTGGGTAACTGTGACAGTTCTCTCAGGCGGGCAACAGTAGGACAAGAGGGCATGGGCTTAAACTCTGCCAGGGGAGGTTTAGATTGGATATCAGGAAGAAGTTCTTTACAGAGAGGGTGCTCAGGCATTGGAATGGCCTGCCCAGAGAGGTGGTGGATTCTCCATCCCTGGAGGTTTTTAAGGTGAGCCTGGACATGGCAGTGAGTGCCATGATCTGGTAATCAAAGTGGGGTTGGATTAAGGGTTGGATTTGATGATCTCAGAGGTCTCTTCCAACCCAACTGAATCTATGATTCTAACGGTATTTTCTCTTTTTCCTTGGCAGTTACTTGACCTACATCAAGCTGTCCACGGCCATCAAGCGCAACGAGAGCATGGCCAAGTCCCTGCAGAAGGCCCTGCTGCAGCAGCAGCGCTCGGACGAGGACGGCAAGCGCACGCCACGGCCGCAGGACCTCATCCGCCTCTACGATATCATTCTGCAGGTAATCCTCTGTGCTTCAGTACCAGAACTTACTGCAGAATACACAGCAGTGCAGGTGAACTGCCTGTAAAGTCTGAGGTACCTGCAGGTACCTTGGAGGTGTTCAAGATCTGCATGAAACACAAAAAACCCTTCTAGTGGTGAGCAGAACGTGCAGCTGGAATGGGTGCCCTTGGCTGTGCACTCTTAACACAGTTCTGAAATAGTCTTTCTGACTCTTCTTTGCGGCACCCTCAGAGCTGCCTTAATTTCTGCTGGTCAAGGGAAGTAGCAGCTAAAAATAGTTGTTCTTCATAAGCAGTTTCTCAATTTCTCCCATAATTTTTCTGTTAACTGTGAGAGCCTGTGGCTGAATCAGTTGTGAATGGGAAAGGGAAATGCCTTATGAAGGAATTAGTTCATGTGAAATCTAGGGAGTCTTTGTCCTAATTCCTGTTTATGTCAGGAAATTTGTCCTGAGGGCAACTTGCACAAGTTTCAATGAAAGTCCTTCACAAGGTTAGAAAACTGATAATTAGAAAACTGGAAACTATTTCCATGGGAGTGTACTGTTGACTTGTCAAAAGGGGCAGCTTTCTCTTACTGCAGCAGATTTCAGAGGAAAACAGTGCCTGCATTTGTTTTTCTGACTCTTTTCCACAGAACCTTGTGGAACTGACACAGCTTCCTGGCCTAGAAGAGGACAAGAACTTCCAAAAAGAGACTGGACTGAAGACACTCGTGTACAAAGCTTACAGGTGACTGAGAAACAGCCAGGGGTTTTTAGCACACGTGACATGTTTAAAGGTTGTAACTCCAAAGCTCTGTGTGCTGTACAGACCTTTGATGGAGTTTCCTCTGCCCTCCTGTGAAATGGAAACTGGATGCTAAGTGGAAACTGGCCAGTGCTACTTAAGGATATCTCGTGTTACCAGTCCTTTGAGTTGGCAAAAGGTCTGGATAACAAACATGTCAGGAACCCACTCTTTACTGTTGCAGGTGTTTCTTCATTGCCCAGTCCTATGTCCTGGTAAAGAAATGGAGTGAAGCTCTTGTGTTATATGAAAGGGTGCTGAAATATGCCCGTGAAGTTCAGTCAGGAGCTGGAGCTCATAGGAACAGCTTGAAGGTAGGAACCTAATGCTGTGTGAAGGGAGCTGAAGTTTATGAGAAGCTCTGTCCCAGTATTTATTGTTAATTAGGTGCCAGGCCATTACAATTCAAGACTGATCTTTAAGTAGGGAGAAGAGTAATACTCATTATAGCAGAGACTTTCTAGTGATGTGGGAACACTTCAACTGGCCCTTGCCTTGGAGGAGGGGCAGAATTCCTGTAACTCCAAAGGAATGTATCATTTTTCCTCACCTGTGCGTTTTCTCCTATACAGTTTCTGTAGTGCCTGAAGCACAGTACTGTAGCTTTTCCCCCTCTGGAAAAGCTTATCAGTACTAGGAGTTAATTCTTTAGTTCTTTGTCAGGTTTTCTTTTTGCTCTAACGCTTAGACTGGCACATCTCAGGCTCTCAAATAACTTTCTGTAATGCCCTAGGAGCTGCCTGATGTTCAGGATCTAATCACTCAAGTTAATGCAGAGAAATACTCCTTGCAAGCAGCAGCTATATTAGGTGAGTAACAAAGACTGCACTGGACCTCTGCTCTAATGTATCTTGAATAATGCCCTTGCAGCTATTTCATTGCCTTTATTTCTCTTCTGAAGTTCCAGAGGTTTTTTCCCACTGAACTCTGATTCATGCAGGCTGTGGAAAGTATTCCCCCCCCCAGTTCTAAGCTGCCTCTCTCTGTGTGTAATGCAGGCAGGCAGTGGTTGGACACTTGGCATCTTGATCCTTGCCCAGGGATGTGAAAACCCTTCATAGGAATGTGCACCCATTTTGGAAATGTGCACAGAACAGTTTAATGGGTTTTTTTGCTGCACACAATAAAACCCAGTTTTGCATGGCTGGGACAACCACTGAGAAAGAGAGAGCAAGGATGTTCTGTTCTTTGTCAGTGGCAACCAGGTTAGCAGAACTTTTGGGAATGGATGAACTTTGTGATTTCTTGGCTTGCTTTTTTTGCTGTGTCTGCTGTTGCAAACACAGGATAAGGAACAGATTGCCTGATCTTTTATTGCCTTAATGTTGCTTTGAGAGACCCCACTGGGGTGTTCTCATCATCTGCTGCTTTGTGCTTAACTCAAAGTCTGTGCTGCTTTTCAGAGCTTCTCACAATGGGAAGGAGCAGCTCTGTCTCCACCACTGCAGAGCCATGTTGGCCATAGCTGAGTGTTTGTACTCCTCTTAGTCTAGAAAGCAAGTTGATTCTACTGCAACGTGTGTTGCATGTAGCAGAGAGCAAGGATCATAGCTCAGCTTAGGGGCAGTTGGTTCCTGAGACAGGCCCACTTTACACCGAGGTAATTCTTATTCTTAGCACTTTTTCTTAAATTTTGCAGATGCAAATGATCCTCATGAGTCTGAGTCTCCATCTCAGGTCAAGGATGGCAAGGTAAGAGCCAAGGTCTCAGGCAGGTTCCAGTAGTGCTCTTAATGAACATGACTTTTAATCTGTTGCTCAGGTGTCTCTCACAACTCAAGAAATGTCACACTGATTGGGATTTGGTCATGACTGGTGTATTTAGGGGATTTTGTTAGGCTTGTTTTCCTTCTGCATGTGCTGAAGGTTCCTGCCACAGTGGGGTTCCTTGGGTAGCAGCTGGGCAGCTTCTACTATGGCACCTTTATTTAGCCTTCTCCCTGCACATGGGAAGGTTTTCCAGAGATCCTGCAGCCACTCTTTCACTGGGGTTGGAATATTTTCAAGGGCCCAAGGTGCCACACAAAGGAACTTCACCTTCTGTTGTCTCAGTTGCTGCTCAGTCCTCTTTGTTTGTTTTTCCCCATCAGCTTTGATGTGTTTAATTTGTGTTTCTGCCTCGGTCTCTTTTCAGCCACTCTCAGAACGGTTTGAGACTTTCTGCCTGGATCCTTCCCTTGTCAGCAAGCAAGTCAACCTTGTGCACTTCCCACCAGGATTCCAGCCCATTCCATGCAAACCCTTATTCTTTGACCTGGCCCTTAACCATGTTGCTTTCCCACCTCTGGAGGACAAGGTGGAGCAGAAGGCAAAGAGTGGCCTCACGGGATATATAAAGGGCATTTTTGGATTCAAAAGTTAACCAGGACCCCCAGAGAAACAGAGGTTTTATTCTGTATTGAAGGAAAAGCTCCAAGAGGTTCTAGGACACAAATACCTGCACCTGAAACCAACAGAGGGAAGTTTTACCACCTGCTCTGTGTCCTGTGTATCTGTCTGTGCACTCACATTCTCTCCCAATGTATTAAAGACAAGCAATTATTCAGAAACAAACATACACTATAAATAGCTGAAAATAATTGGAGCACAGAGAAATTCCATTTTTCTTGGAGAAGTTCTGTGACCAGTGCCCTGTTCAGGGCCAGTATACATTACTTTCCATGGACCAGGGCATAGGTATAATTTGATTCTTCCCTCTGCCCCATTATTTGACACTATAAATTGGTATTTTGGTCAAGAAATTGGGGTGTAATGGGGAAACAGGTACATGGGGAACTAAACCAGGAAGGTGAGGCTCCCTCATGATGGCTATGGAACTAGCCAAGAGGACTGCTTCTCCTTTGCTTTTGACTCCCAGAAGTCTCTGTATTTTTTAAAAATGTAACAGTCAGAAATAACAAAATAGAGCCTTTTTCCTTATCGGTCAGGATGGCAAACACCAAATGTTATTAATGGTTACCCCAGCTGTGGTGGGTGAATTTGTACTCTGGGCCAACAGCATCCTTCTTTATTCATACACACCTTTTGTTAAATACCTAAATACAGTATAGAACCCATTCCTGCAAGGATTTTCCTGGGAAAATAGCTTCATGGGTGGCTTTAGAAATAGCTACTTGCTCTTCATGGGAAGTTGGGTCTCTCGTTGTTCGTTTTGTCTCTGATCTAAACCTTGCCTGAAAACAAGATGATCTTTTTCTGGAGTTCATCTGTCATTCTGTTCTTCATCCTTGGTCAGTAGCTACACCCAAAATGAGGGATAAGGAACAGGAGACCAGGAGGTTTGTGAGTGATAAATCATCTCTGTCGTGCCAGACAGTTTTTTTTATAAAGCACCTGTGTGCCACAATGACAGGCACTTCAAAAATGCAGATAATTTCATAATTGTGATGACTTAAATGGGAAAAAACCCCACAGCACATGGGCAGAACTGTTCCTAAATAAAGTACTTGGAAATTTCTACCAGCACTGTGTGGGTTTTCACTCAGCCTGTGGCTGGAAGTTGAGGCAGAAGTTTGTTCTGACTGCCTGAACTCCTGTACTGGTGGTCTGGACTTTGTGGTGTTCCTCCATTTTTAGGTATTGGGGTCAGAAACAGAAGAACTGTTTTAAGTGGTTGGACTTTTCTATGTGAATTTTCCATGCAAAGTGTTTGTCTGATGAATGGGGGTAATTAACAATTCCCATTATTTTAATACAAATGTTGGCTGCTTTGTTCCAAGTTGATCTGATTTGTGAGTTTTCCAAGTACAGAAGGACTCTGTACTTTTAAGAGGACTCTGTGCTCAGAGAGAGGTAAGAGGAGAAGGAAGAACTTCTTGTTTGTGTTTAATTTTTACAACATGGAAACAAAATGGGAATTTCTGTTGTTGTGGCTAATTCCTTTTGTTTCTGGATGCCAGGGGGATTTTATAGGAAAAAGAGGAAGTGAAGGGAAAGTGTAGAGCTGAAAGAAACATGAAAGACTTTTCATCAGGCAGCAGTTCTAGAACACATGGTCTTGACTGGCAGATTTCTCTTCCCCATCATGCCCATTTTGTTCTGGGCAAGGAAAAAGGCCAGGCAATAACCAGCACAGGCATCACCTGCTCTGTTTCATGGTACTTCCTCCCATGTACATCGACCTGAGCTGCTCTTTCCTGCTCAGCTTTTGTATCAAATCACTGGGAGCTTTCCTCCTGTTTGGTTTGCACACCAAACTCCTGCTTTCCTACCACGGCTCTGTGTGGTGCCTGGATTGACTCCAGGGAAACTTGTACTGCGGCCACTTTCTAGTCAGTTACTGTTACAAAAAAACCCAAGAGTAATTGGCCTCTTTATGCCAAACATCTTTTGATTAGTGGAACACAGATAAGAAATGTGAAAACAATAAAGTTTTATTCCTGACCTCCGAGGTGTGTAGTTTGTGTTGAGAACACCGAGCACTATTTGTGTCCCAAGCACTCAGAGGATCAAGGTCCTGGGGCTACTGAACCCCTGGAGAATGGCCACTTAGTTCTGGAGAAGGATCTTCTGCCTCAAGGCTCAGATAACACCACTCAGAGGTAACTTGGCTTGTCTGTTTTGGTGTAGTGTTAATGGAAAGTGAGTAGAATGGCATTTGTTAGGAGTGATGTGGCTTAAATTGTATAGGAGGCACTGATAAGGCAATAGGAAAAAACGTAAAAAAAGAAAAAACCCATTACTTAAGTCACCTGTATAATGCAGCCCAAACTCTGGAAGAATATTCAGGCTTTTAGCCCTGTAGGGGAGTTGGGATGTGAAGGTGAGGGTCAGGCAGGTGAAGTGTCTGATGTGCTGTGCAGAACAAACCAAGTGCCTGGAACAGCCAGGACAAGGTGCAGAGCATTGGCTTTTGGGGCTTGGAAACCTTCCTCAGGAACCTGCTTCCTTATTGCCCTGCTCTTTGATCGCTGTTTGTTTAAAGTGTTTGCTCTCTTTCCATGAATTAATTGGCAGCTAGGCCACATGATTGCCCTCAAAACAGGAAACTCCAGCAGGATGGTCAAGAGGATTGCGTTCAATCAACGCTTCCTATGGGGTATCTTTGGGATTAGCACTGGAATTTTAATTACAGGCTGAGCTAGCCATGCCTGGTACCATTGCATGTAGAAAAACAGGAATGAGAAATACATTGTGGCCCTTGGTCCCACCATCAGTGCCAGACCTGTGTCCTGGGAAATGTTCACTTCTGGTTCTGTGTTCCAAGGGGTCTGGTGACAATGGACGGGACTGAAGGGACTAATGGGACATAGAAGTGATGAGCATGAGGCAACATGGGCAATTAAAGAGAGCTGAGGTGGCACATGGGATTGTAACAGTCTGGCCTGGGAGCTCCACAGTGACAGTGTCTGCCTCCGTTAAAACAACGAGTTGATATTTTAAATGGAAGGGCTTTTGTTACTAGAGAGAACTGTTGCTGCCTAATCCAAGCCCATTTCCCAGGTGGGCATTGCCAGGAGTTCTCTGAGGCCTTTGTGGTTGTGTCTCTTGAGCAGCAGGTCATAGATTTGGCTGGCAGGGCTACAGTTGCCAAAATTTAGGTGTGGGAAGTTCCTGACCAATTGCAGTGGGAATAGAACTTGTTCTTGGGGGAAGATGCATCTGCTGAGAGATGTTTGTGCTTCTGCATGGCTCTTGTTGACCACCCTGTTAGCCCAGGTATCCTGTGGGGTTCAGCCAGGGTGTAAATGTGAAGTTTGCTGATTTAAGGAGTGATTTGATGTGATACTGACTCTCTGTGGCTGCTCCTTTGTTTCTTCAGGATGGGATTGCTGTTTTCAGACAAGAACAGCTGGAGGTCTTTTTTCCTGTCAAAGAAAAGCCCTTTTTGTTCCGGGCTGGGGGAAGGGGTGGTGGGTGGCCCCAGTGTGCAGAGGGAAGCTCCAGGAGGATCTAGTAGAAGAGAAAGCACACAGTGATCTCAAGAGCTGCTCAGCAGAGGTGGGCTGTGGGCTCCGAGCTGTCCCGGAGCTGGGGCAGCAGCAGCAACAGCAGCTCTCTGGCTGCTCTGCCGTCCCTTCCTCCCCTGCTCCGGGTTGAGGAAGTGCTGGGATTGCAGCTGCCTGTCCAGCCCAGCTAGAAAACAGGGTCACTGCTCGGGTCCCTCTTCTTCCTGGGACGTGCCCCTTTGGCCCCGGCACTCGCAGGGTTTGGTGTCGGTGACTCCACCGGGAGCTGATCCCGCGGCGGTTCCGAGGGACGCACCTACAGCAGAGGTTCGTGCTGGTCTCTGGCGTCTCGGGCTCACCCAAACCTTGCTGAGGGTGAGCAGGTTTGAGAAATGCAGCCCCTCCCTGACCCTCTCCCTTTGGGTGAGGTCCTCTGGGACTGACTGTGCTGCTTTGTGTCTGACGGGAGGCTCAGTCCTCTGCTGTCCTGCTGCAAAGCCGCCCGCAGTGCCGGTCGGGTGACTGCTGCTGTCACTGCTCCCTCTGGAAGTGGGTCGTGGTGGGATTTGGGTGGGGACAGAGCTCCAGAGCTTAAATCCCTCGAATGTCCTCTCTATGTTTGTTTGCATTGGAGATTTACTTTGTGCACTGCAGAGTGTTGGGGAGCACCTTGCTCAGTGCGGGATTACAATGTTTGTGTTTAAAGCTCAGCCCGAGTGCAAACTGTGTGGGAGGGAGGTGGCTGTGTCTCTCCCTTCCCTGGGCTGCTGCGAGGAACCTGGGGTGAAAACCTTCCCACCTCTGGCCTAAAAACCAGTAATGTCTCAGAGGGGGAGGTTTTAAACCACTTTCAAAGGGTGTCATTTACATGCCTTGTGCGCAGGCGGCCCTGGGCGCAGCTTTCATGTTCTCCAGTGCCACTGCATTCAAATCTGGACCCAGGTCCGACCATGCATTTGGCATTTCCAGCCACTGCCACACTGGGATGTTTGCAAACTCCTCTGCTGCTGGGCACTCGAGGTGTTGGGGTTATTAAAGTCAAAATTCTTGCTCTGGAAAGTCTTGTCCCTGCCCTGCTGGGCTGTGGGACGGCGCTGTCCGTGCCGGGCACAGACACGGCACTTTGCCCGAGGCTCACACGCTGTGCAGGAGCATTAGTGACTCTCATCCCAGCCCGTGGTCAGTCCAGGGAGCGATGCCGGGGCTGTGGTGCCCGAATGACTAAAGAGCAGCATCAAAGCCTCTGAATTACCTTTAGTGCTTGCCTTTTTCCACAGAAGCAGGAGAACGTCTAATTTTCTCGGAACATCAAATTAAGTCAGGGAAGGTGAGGTCTGGCCGCTCAGAATTAGCTGTGGCAGACAGATTCATCCTGCTCCGGTCCCTGCATGTGACACAGAGGCACTCACTGCTGAATCAGGCAATAGCAGCTCAAAGATTGAGCTTTGCAGGGGTTCATGTGTGATTGAATGAAAAGTACTGTGGGCTCTGGGCTGGGAGGCTGGGGCTGAGCTGCACCGGCTCAAATTGTCCCAGCTGCTCACTCTCTGTCCCTGCAGACAGGCTGGAAGGTAGTTTGCAGAGGTTGTCACCGCTCTGTCCCCTGCCTTGGTCACCCAGGAAGGGTTTGTCTGTTCTCCTTCATAGCCCTGTGGTGCAAGCCCCTTCCAGGGGCTGGGCTTGGTTTGGAGGGTCTCTGAAAGGTGATCTTTCCTAGCTGGTGTGTGCATCCTCCTTTCTAAGGGTATTCAGGTCTTACCAAGAGTGGTGCTCCAGACTGGACTCCTCTTTTGTGAAAACCTGCTCCTTCAGTCATCTCTCTGTGTTGAGGCCAGAGGGTTTTCTCCCAAGCAGGTACACCCGGGAGCTGTTTCAGGGTATGTGCTTCAAGTGGCCACCACTACACCATCCTGCATGTTACAGGGTCTTTGTGTTGCACCTCAGTGTGGAGACCCAGGGAAGAGCAAACCCGTCCTCATGTTTAACTTTCCATGGGCTGGTTGCCTGGTGCTTTATCCCAGTGTTTGCAGGGAATGGTCCCTTGTCCAGGGCACTCCCATTTGGGCAAAGCAATGTTTTTGGGAGACATGAAAGAAACACCCCGAAAGCTCTGATTTCCCACCCTGATTCCATGGGGTGCTTCTCCAGCTGTGCCATGTGTCTGAAGGTTGCCTTTCCAGGCGGGTGTTTAATTACCTCATTGCCTGGTTAATGATCTAGGACACATCTTGTTCAGATCCAATCGCCCTGTTTGGGAGCAGCTCCCTCAGCCGTGTCACCAGATAATAAAACCAAATTTGCAGGCTGCATCCTGTAAGTTATGAGCAAGTTTTCCAGACAAAGTGTCTTGAGAATCTGCCATTAGTGAATTTATTTTGTGCTATTACAGCCTTGCTAATCCTCTGGGGAGAGGAAAATGAGGCTAACGCGTTAGCTGCTGCAGGGAATTGCCGTGATGTCCTGCTCCTTGGCTCTGGGGCTTGAACTCAGAAGAAGCTGCGGGATGCTGGAATGAGCCTGGAGAGGCCATGGGGTGGGAAGCAGGCAGGTCCTTTTGATGTCTGAAGGGTCTAGCGATGAGTAGTCCATAACAGCCCTGGGACTGAGCTGTTGAGATGGCGTGGTGCGAATGTCCTCTGTATTTAGAGAGATACAAAGGAGCAGGACAAGGACTTTCCATTTGTGCCGAGGTGGATTTGGCCACCTCTGGTTTCTGGGGAAAGGTCCCTTGGTGCTGAGCTGGCTCTGCATCCAGAGCCCCCGACCTCTGCCAACCCTGGCAGGGGGCTGAGCCCAGCCCGACCCAGGAAAGCTTTTTAATAGGTCTTAATCAGACCTGCAGGGAGAAGTGCCTGGAGCCTTTGTTCTTCCCCTCTGCTTATCAGTTGGTAAAGATAAAGCAAAGCAAAACAATGTTTAAGGACTAAGTAATTTTAGACTTAAGAAAATCAAGTGTCCTATTTTCCCAGTGGGGTGGCAGTTTTTTCAAACAGGCTGTTTTGCTTTGGCTCCTATGAAAGCTGCTCCATAAGGAGGAAAAATGACTGGGATAAGATTGTATGAAAAGATGCCAACCCTGGCATGTGCAAGGCAAAAGGGGCTGATGTGTGAGCCTGTGGCTGCCGACTCCCATGGCAGCTCTTCATGCTCCACTGTTCTCCATGGCTCTGGAGACACTCAGGAGGGTTTTCCTCTTGCTTAGGTTGGCTCAAGTCCGTAGCTTCTGTCTCCAGGTGCAAAGACCGTGTAGGTCTTGGTCTGGGCTGGCTGTACCAGCTGGTCCTGATGCCAAACAAGCAGCTTGTCCATGCAGCAGAGCATCCATCATGGATGCAGAGAGTTCCTTGGGGATGTGCTGGTGGTCACTCTGGACAGGGCAGTTGGCAAGATGGGCCCTTGGTTTTACTTGTGTAAATATGGGTCATCATAAGAGGCTTTACAGGGATGAGGAGATGCATGAGCTGCTCTTCCGCAGGTGTTTTATGAACAACTGAAGGCTGCATTGAACACCAAATCAAACCCCACCCATCCTCTGCATCTGTGCTCACTGATGGTTCCTGTGTTCTCCTCCCACCTCCCAATGGTTCCATCTGTTGCAGAAGTCATTCCATTGCTTTGCTGTGGCACCCACATAGGACCTTAACAGTGGAGTTTCCCCTGCAGTGTCTGACCAGGAGCAGCTGTGGGTGATGCGACATGGGAGGTTTGTTCAGTGCTTTGATTTTGTTGCGTCATTTCCCACGAGGATGATTTGATGAATGAAGTTCAAAAGCAATGAGGTGAAGTGGAAAGAAAACTCATCTGGAGAACTGGCATGCAGAGGGTATTCAGGAGGGGAGGGGAGAGATGCAGAGAATGCAGGTACGTTGTCATCCAGGAGAGCAAATGGTCTTCACAGGTCATAGTAAATCATTTATGGGTCATATTTACCTGCCATCTCCTCTATAAAAACTTAACAGAGACACCAGCTTGATAATGAAGGCATGCCATGCTCCAGCCTCTGCCAGTCTCTTATGGAGATCAGCCCAGGATTGTTCCTGAAATCTCCCTTCCCTGAAATGTTCCCTGCTCACCAAGGTCCTCCATACAGCTGTGCCCCTGCTGTCTGCCCCTGCGGGCAACCTGCTCAGCTGTGTGAGCAGCAAGAGGCATCTGGTTGTGTGACTGCTCTGTGCAACCAGGCACCTGCATCCTGGCACAGCTCCCGGCTACTGGGATAAATCCTGCCCTGGAAAGTGAATGAAATTATTATGTGACTCCCCAATCCATCTCCTGTTTTGTCTGGAGCTCAGCCCCAGGTCTGCACCCCCAGGTCTGTACCCCCAGGAGATACGTCTCAGCCCCCAAATTGAGCTGGAGCCCAGCTGGGGACAGGTCTGGGCAAGACACAACTTGCCCTGGGATTGGCTTTGCCTGTGGATCAACAGCAGCGTTTTACAGCTGATCCACCTGGATGAAATGAAGGATTCCCACCCCGACCCATCTCCCCTGGGCAGGGCAGCTTTGCCAGCTGTGGCAGGAGGGAGCTTAGTCCCTGTTGCAGCGTGGAGAGATCCCACTGGAGAGGGAGCTGGGGTGGGGGCTGCCTGTCTGCAGTGTATAAGAGATGGGGGACCCCCAGTAATGCTGTTTTGGATGGTCTTCTTGGAGACCTGTGAGTGGTCTCACTGTGAGGTTCCAGCTGCAGAAGGGCAGGTATGTCTGGGGGCAGACCTGCCCAGCATTTTGGGCTCAGGTTCAAGGGCCAGGCACAGCTGTGTGGGTGGCTGTGGTGGAGAACTGGTTGAACTGGTCTCCTTGCCTGTTGCTTCTTGCAGGGTCTGGGTTAACCACCGTGCTCTGCCGTGGCACGGCTCGAGCTGGTCTGAACAAAACCTGCTGAGGATCTGGAATTAACCTGGGCTGAATCCAGCAGTGTTCCCCTGAGGATTCTTGCAGCTACATCCCCTTCACCTGTGCAGGTTGTGGTGGCCATGGCAGTGTGGGGTTGGCTGGGCTGGCAGCAGCAGAGCATTCCCTGTGTGCCATAGCACAAAATTCTGGGCTGGCAAGACCTGTCAGCCCAGAACCCTCCCTGGCTCTTTCTATGGTCCCCCCTGCCACTCTTGTCTCCAGAGGCTGCGATGGTGACAGACCCCTCAGGGCCTTGCTGAGGGCTGGGTGAGCCCTCCTGCTCCCATGGTGAGCAGGCAGCAAGGAGCTGTGCCCTGCATGGATGCTGCCTCTTCTCCTCCTGGTGTCTGGCTGAGCAAGGGAGACGCAGGTCCCTCTAACTCAGGTGGATGTTCAGCAGTGCTCCTGGACCAGGCCCCAGGACCAGGCAGGATCTGGCCTGGCTCTGCAGCTCGTGTCTCACACCATCTGCACTTTGATAAGTGCTCCTCTGCCAGGCACTGCTCTCCTCCCCTTAGCCCAGAGATTATCCCTGTTTTTATCTGTCCTGTCTGTGTGGCACAGAGGCTGCCACTGCCTGCCAGAGTGTGTGTCTGTGTGTGCACAGGGCTGAGATCACAGACTGCTGGCTTTGGAACACTCTGTCTTTCTGAGGGATCCTTGCCAGGAGGGGACTTGGCTAGGGGAAGGATCACACCTCTGTTCTGTTCAGCAGAGGAGAGGAAGGTGCTGTCTCAAAGCCTTGCAGGTGAGGAGCTCCAGGCCCCAGCTCCAGGCTGTGGGTGATGGATGGCTTGGGAAGCAGGTTGTCCAGGGTGGTGTGTTGGTATGTGCCTGGTTTGCTTTTTGTGTAATTCTTAGAACTTTCTCCATGTGCAAACACAGTTTTCCAGGGGATTACAGGCAGTGGATCTTGTTCAGTTTAGTTTCCTTTGAATCCACAGGATGATCCCCTCTTGGCCCATGCAAACAGCAGCCAAACACACAAGGGATTGTACCATGCTCCTATTTAGTCTGTGTACAAACTAAGGTCTACTTGGCCTTAAATGCTCTCCACTCTCATCCCTGGCAAGGCTTCAGTTCATTTAAAGCACTGAAACCAATGCAGTAGGGTCTGGCCCTGTGTCATACAGGTGATGTGCTGGGCTGGTTCCTCCTGGGTCCCTCCAGCAGCTCCAGTCAAAGAGCATCACTGCTGTTCTTGGTCAGTGGGATGGCAACCACTCAGCAACCACTTTCCATCCTGTCTGTGTCCTGCTCTCTCTGCTGAGACAAGCAAGATTTGTTTTGTGTTGACTTAAAGAGGGCAAAGAGGTCACCCAGGAAGGGATGATGGACCCCAGACCTTTGTCTGTGCTCCTGGGTTGTCCTTGGACCACATGAAATGGGTAAGAACAGCCACAAACATGTGCTGGCATCACAGGTGGCTGGTGCTTATGTGGGGGGCTGTGACCCCCATCTGCTCCTGCCTTCTTCCTCCTCCATCCTCTGCCGTCTCTCCCTGTTCCTTCACTGGATTAGGTTCCCCTGTTGCTGTGGGATCTGTGCTGGATCAGCCTGAAACACAGGGTTTCTGGTTTGTGGGGAGCTTTGAACTTGGCTTAATCTGAAACCAACATGTAGCCAGCCCTGGCTGTGGCTTAGAAGAGCTGTGGGCCTGGGCAGTCCCACCAGGCAGCACAGCCTGGATGGGCATCCCCAGGAGCCACAGAGATGCCAGGGTCGTGTTGGGCTGTTCTGAGAACCAGCTGGGACTCTGAACCTTTCTTCCACAAAAGAAAGTGGTGCCCAAAGGCAAAGCCTGCTCTAAAATCTTGCCCAGACAGGGTGTCTAGGCAGAGCCTCAAACCCAGATCTTTGGGGCTTTGGCACTCAAGTTTAACTCAGAACAAGAATCCCCCTGGCTGAGGCTCCTGTGATGCTGCACTGGAGCTGTTGACCTTCCCTCTGCCATGAGCCCTGAGTGTTTCCCTGGGAGCCAGGGCCACCTTGTGCTAAGCCTGGGCCAAAAGTTTCCTGAGCTGCAAAATAACATCATGTTCTGCGAATTGGTTGTTGCCAAACTGCTGCTGCCACCTTGGAAAACTGTTGGTTGGCTTTGTCTGTAGGAATTCTGCTGTTCTATAGCATTTTAAACAGCTACTGCAAGAAGATGCTTTAAAATACATTTCCGTGCTGCAGTGCACCCCCTCCAAGATGCATTTGCTGCTTTTCCTCCCTACTAAAGCTTTACCCCTTGCCCCTCTGCCGGGAAGCTGCTGCACGGCTGTGGCTGTGTGTGGCAAAATAGTCTCGGAGCCAGGGCGAGGTCTCCCGTTCTCCCTCTGGGGCGCTGCTCTTTCCACCCTAAACTGGTTTTTCGAGTCATTTTTTCATATGTGCTCCATCCCTGCTGCTGCTGCTGCTCCTCTCACCTGCGTGCGGGGAGGAGCCTCCCAGAAGCTGCTCTTTAGTGCTCTGCCGACCTTCCCCCGCTGAGTCTTGTCATCCCATCCCGACAGACCGGAGAGCCGGCGCCCACGAGCACCCTGCAGGCTCCGGGAGACCAGCTGGGACCTGGCCAACATGTTCAAGACGGTGGGCAAAGGCTCCCCGAGCAGAAGTTCCCCCAACAGAGGCTCCCCTGTCAAGCCCAGCAAGTAAGTGTGACCCCTCTCCTCTCCCTCCGCTGTCCTGGGACGCTGGGGGAAGATGAGGGATGAGTGATCCAGGGAGACCTAAGTCACCCTAAGAACCATCGCTCTTTGTGGAGCTGCCAGAAGGTTGGGGCTTGCTGGGAGTTAATGCCAAAACGTGCCACTCCAGCCATTGTCCTTGTCTTTGGTGGGCTTTGTGCCCCCTCACAAAAATATCCATTCAGCCCCTGGGATGTGTCAGTGCCTGACAATGTGCTCGAAGCTGTGATCCTTGATCAGGGAGGGGCAAAAAGCCCCTTTTGGGCCGGAAGGAGTAGGGAGGATAAACAAAGCCCCTCTGCTTGGGTGGAGTGAGATCTGTCCGGTGATGGAGCAGATCCCAACCTGGGATTCCCCAGTTATGTGGGGTTGGTGTGATGCTGCCCTGGGATCCCTGGAGAAGGATGTTCAGTCTGGTGCTGCTCAGGTGGCGGGGATGGGTGAGCAGTGGGTTTGCTGGTGGCTGCTCTGACCCATCCTGGGGACCGGCCGGGTCTCTGCAGGTCAAATCGCTGCATTTGCCTCTTTCAGACCTGCTTGGGGCAACCTTGTCTGGTGGAAGGTATCCCACCCATGGCAGGACGTTGGAACTGGATGGTCTTTAAAGCCCCTTCCAACCCAAACCATTCTGTGAGGAGATTCCCTAGGCTCTGAGGAGTGAGATGTGTGATGGGACTGAGATGCTTCTGAGAGGGGATGCTCTTGCAGAGAGTGCCCATCCCTCCCTCCAGCTGCAGTTATTTCCCACCTTCCTCAGCAATTTTGCATTTGTGGTGTTGGTGGACTGACTCTGTGGGAATCCCTGTGCCCTGCTGGGGTTGGAGGCTGAAGAAATTGCAAGGGCGTTTGTGCTGAGGAGGAGGGGACCTGCAGGGACAAGGGAGTGCTGGCCTCTTGGGATAACTGGAGTTGCATCCCATCAAGACCTCACACCTCTGCCCAGTGCAGAATAGAGGCTGAAGCCAGAAGTGCAGAAATTACTGAGCTAGTTGTGCTTGTTTTAAGAGGCACCAACCATCAGACACAGCCTAATTCTCTTGGCCATGGCCTGGGGCTTGGTCAGCACCCAGAGTAGCTGAGAAAATGAAGGTGAATGAGTTGTCTGGGGAACAGCTGCCAGCACACACTCTGCAGATGGCCCTGAGAAAATGTTGGTGGCCCAAGGCTGCTCTTGGTGGCTTCAAGGCCAGCACCTCAGCAGCAGCTGAGGTTCCCTGTCTCTGGGGTTCATGATCAGCTGTTGGACCCCTATAGAAGTACCTTGTCTTGGTCCTTGGGATGATGATGTTGAGCATCCCAGCACTCAGGGTCCTTTTGTCTCTGTTTGGTGGGTGCATCCCAGGGAGGGAGCAGCAAGTGCAGGTTTGTCCCCAGGAAGCATCCTGGATGTGCCCTGCTCTAGGAGGAGGCACTGCAGGGCCTCATAAGAGGTGGAATTGAATTGGATCTGGCTGGACTGGCTGCCTGGGTGTGATTTTGACAAAGGTTGTGGGTGGTTTTGGAGGTGGATGGCAAGTCATCTCCTGGTTTAATCATCTCCAGGGATTACTGCTTTTGCCACTGCCTCTCCCTACTTCTCCCTGATCAGCCTACAGCAGTGTGGACCCTGGGGGACACAGACTCAGGGACTAACCCAGCACTGGCAGGGAGTCAGTGGTACTCTGCTGTGATCTGCTGGCAGATCAAAATGTGTGAGGACTTCTGCATGTCTGGGAGAACAGACCCAGCTTTGGGATCTGCCCTGTGGTCATAAAGCAAAGCTCCCTGTGAGAAAGAGAGAGAGGGGTCAGGGGCTGCAACAGGTGGGTGCTGTGGTCCTGCCCAAATGTGCCCTGGCAGGAGTGGCCAGGAGTGGGGGACAGTCCTGCTCCTGCTCAGTGGCACCGTCCCTTGCATGCAGTTGGACTGTCCAGGAGGCAGAAAGTGGTATGAGAAATGAACCAATTAATAATGATAATAATAGTGCTGTGCCTCTCCCAGGCATGAGATAGCCCTAGGGGGGAGGCTGCCCTGGCTCTTAAGAAGGAGGAGCAGGAGGAGCTGTGCTGAGCCTTGCCCTCGTCCATCCTGGGGCTTGGACCGTGCAGGGAGCTGGACCTGCAATCTGGAAGGCTGAGGGATGCCCAACACAAGCTCCTGGCTCCTTGTATTCCACCTGATGCCAGGCTGCCTCTCTGCAGCCCAAATGTCAGCATGTTCACCCTAAAATGTGGGGCCCAGCTGTGGTCAGCTCTGGTTGAGTGAGGGCTCCTGCTCAGGAGCAGTGGGGATGGGACAGGGGGACACCTCAAGGAAGGATGGTGGTGCACCCACATCACTGCAGGCCCTGTGGATGGGTGTTTCCATGGACAGGAGGAGCTCACACTCAGCACAGGGGAGGTCCCCTCTGCTCCTGAGATGATGTTCTACAGGAAGCATTTTTGCAGCAGCATTCTGGTCTCTACCCTCAGGTGCTCCATGCAGTGCAGGTGGGGTGGGCTGAGTCCCCATGAGGAGGTTGCTCATGACTTTTCAGTCCACAGTTTTCTTGTAGCTCAGCCTAAACAGAGCTGATTCCTGTGTCCAGCCTTGTAAACCAAGAGACGGGATATCCCAGTGTTTCCTTCAGCCAGAAAGGGAGTGCCAGCAGGAATAAGCAGGATTTTATTGGTGACCTACCCTTCCTGGGAAGGATGGATCCTCACTTTGCCCCTCTTGGAATGGCACAGATATCCACAGTTACATGACAAATTGGAATGGGTTCAAACTGGACACCCCATTCCTACTCTTCCCAAGTGGGAGCTGAATTTGGTCACACCTCTGGGGGGACGATGCTCTCCCCAGCGCTGGGAGATGTGTCCATCCCCTGGGACAGCTGCATCCATCCCCTGGGACAGGGGCCAACCCAGCCCGTGACTCACACTCTCCTCCCTGCACAGAGAGCCCGGGCAGGAAATTTGGGTGGTGCTCAAGTATTTGCTCATGGGACACCACCTCATTCCAGGCGTGTCAGGGATGAGTGGGAGATTGTGTAACCTCGTGGGGAGGGGGGACCTCTGAGAGCGTCCTGAGTGCTGCACGCTCAGGCTCACGGGGTCAAACCCTGGCTCTCTGCTGGTCCCATCCATCCCATGGTGCTGGGACCTGGGGCCAGTGTTGGTCTCCCTGAGCACTGCAGCTTATCGCAGGAAAGGCATCTGTGGGGCACGGATTGGGGAGGAAGGATGACTAACAGATATAAAAGGTTGTAGCAGACAATGATGCTTTGATGGTGATGAGGATGATGGATGCTCTGCTTGGTCTCATTGGCTCTGTGATCCCTGGAATCAGACCCTGCTGAAGGGGCCCTGCTGGAGCACAGCAGTCCCAGTTTGCTTTGCTGACTGAATTCCAGTCAAGGAAGCTGAGCCGTGGCTGGGAGACGTTGACAGCCCAAAGCCCCCAGTGCAGCTGAGAGCTGCTGCCTCCCTCTTGGGAAATCAGAAACAAGGGAGGAGTTGGAGAAAGGGGACAGGAGGATGCTGTGATCAGGAGTGCTGGAGCTGTTCCTCCTCCTCCGGAGTTACACAGACTGTGATCAGAGTGGGCTGGGCTCGCTGGAAACGGGAGCTGTGGCATCCAAGTGCTTGGCTTGGGGTGACTGTAACACTCTCTGGCACATTACAGTCACTTGAGGCTGTAATAAATGAACATCCCAGCACCTGTTCCAGCCTTTGGAGTGAATGGTGGAACAGCTGGAGCCGTGATGAGGAGCTGGAGCAATGACAGAGCCATTAAGGGAATGGCTGCCCTCTGCCCTTTGCTGGATTCAGGGACTTGGAAGGAAAGCACATGGCTCTGGGGCAGATGTGGTGGCCCTGCTGCAGGACATCACCTTTCTCCTATCTTTTTCTTCCACTAAAGAGGTACCAACCTGCCCTGAAGAAGTGTCCCTCCCTGACCTCCGTGCAATATCCTGTTGCTGCTGCTCAAACTCTTTCCTCCTGGTCTCAGACCCCAGCACTGGCACGAAACCTCACTGAGCCTCTGCTGAACTTTGTCCCATCAGCAGCATTCCGAGGGCTCTGCATGATGTTATCACTCCACACCCTCCTGCCTCTGCCCACACTGTGCTCTCCCTGCCTGGAGGGTAGGGCTGGCACTGTCCTCAAGGGCAGATGCTGTTGGAAACAACAGGACAGGAGGACAAAGGTGGCACCAAGGTTTGTGCTTCCTTGTCTGCAGGGAGCTTTGGGAACCATCCCACGCCTTGCTGCAGGCTTCAGATCCAGCTGTTTCAGCAGGGCTCTGGGTGCTCATTCCCAATAGGGGTGATGGAATTAGGGCTGTGATGGCACCGTCGGCTGTGTGATGGCACTGAGGTGACAGGCAATAGGGAATGGTCTATTGGGGACCTTCACTGAAGCCTCACTGAGGTGAAGAGAGCTGGCAGGTGTGCAATGGCCTTGGGAAATTAGAATTCATAGAATCACAGAAAATGCTGAGTTGGAAGGGACCCATCAGGATCATCCAGTCCAACTTCTGGCCCTGCACAGACATCCCAACAACCCCACCATGTTGTCCAAACACTTCTTGAACTCAGACAGGCTTGGTGCTGTGACCACTGCCCTGGGCAGCCTGTTCATTGCCTGACCATCCTGTGGGTGAAACACCTTCTCCTGATATCCAGCCTAAACCTCCCCTGACTCAGCTTCATGCTGTTCCCCAAGCTCTGAAAACAGCACAAATGCAGCAGCAGCACCCAGAGGGTTTTGTGGTCTGCACAGCAACTCCTGTGCAGCCCAGCCCTGGGGTGGCACGGGCCTCTCCATGGGTCCAGCTACGGACCCTTCACATGGCACAAGACAGCAGGATGGCAGCTCTGGGCCAGATGAAGGGCCACCTCTGCCAGCAGCCAACAGCAGGCACCTGGGGAAGTGTCTCCAAACAGGGTGAGCATGTTGTGCTGCCTCTGCAGGGTGCTGTCCTGGCCTGCAGCTGTCTGTGGCTTCAGGTCTTCCCAGCCCAGATGTGGTGTTGGTGCATTTGGGAGCCCTGCAGTGATTTGTGGTGTTTTGTTTGTTTGTTGTTGTTTTACTTTCCCCACTCCAATGCTTTTGGGATACACATGAACTTTGGAGCATCTGCAGCAAGGGGTTGTGCAGATGAGCTGTGTGGTGTGAAAACCCACCACCCGCTCGCTCCAAACACACCAGCTCTTACCTTCTCTTGGCTGAAGGCAACAGCCAGACACTGACCTCTTGTGTGTGTCTGTGCCCTTGGCCATGGCTCTTCTTAGAGACCAGGAGGACATGGGGCAAAGGCCTGAAGGACCACACCTGGGGCAGGTCCTGGGCAGTGATGCCTTCACCCACCCACCTGCTTTGCTGTTCCCTCCCTCAGGTCCTCCACAAATGAGCTGGCCGTGCTCATCTCCCGCATGCAGACAAATGCTGACCAGGTGGAGAAAGACATCCTGGAGACACAGTCCAGACTCCAGCTGGTGAGTTGTGGCACAGGGTGGTGGGAAGGTGAAGGGCTTTGCCTAGAAATTCAGTGTCTGGGATGACAGGTCAGGTGTCTGCTCTGTGCAAGCTGGTGCAGGTTTGGGGGCTGACTCGAGGGTGGGGAGGAACAGACACCCCACAGAGCCTCCCAGCCCCTGGGGCTGCATCCCAGGGCCTCCCAAATTCCAGCCTTGTGCTTTTCTGCTTAGTGCCTCATGCTTCCCACAGCCAAGGCTGTCTCACCTGTGGCAGCACAGCCCTGTGACTCCCAGCAAGCCTAGAGGCAGCCAGCCTGACCCACAGCAGTGCCTGGGTGGGAGGGATGCTGGAGCAGGCAGCTGTTCTGGGCTCAACTCTTGTACCAGGGGTCCTCTGTGGTTGACACGTTGAGGAGCCAGGACGTCTGTGTTGGCCAAGGAAAGTGTTCGAGGTCTTTGTGGTCCAGCCAGGCTGTTTTCCTCTGTCTTCCCTGGCCTCCAGGATTCCAGCAATCAGCAGAAGAACAAGGCTTTTGAGTTCCAGACAGAGAATGCCAGGAACCTGAAGGAAGCAGAGACCCTGCTGAAGGATCTGTTCCTGGACGTGGATCGTGCCAAGCGACTGAAACACCCGCAGGCTATTGAGATAGAGAAAGAGTGAGTACAGTGGAGGGACTTGGTGTGATGGGGGCACTGAGCAATTGGGAACCCCCCTGGGATCTAGACTGAGCTCCAGTCATTAACGTGAGAGGAGCACTTCTAGGTGGAAATCAGGAGGGAAGAGTTGTTTTCTAGCTGGAAAGGGGCAGCACTGACCTCCCTGCAGCAGCATCCTAGGCTGTAATTCCTGAGACATCCCTGGAGACAGAGAACAGCAGGACAACTGGCTCCACTGCTGAAGGAGGCCAGTGCCACAAAGGGACAGCAAAGTGACCTGGGTCTTACGAGAGAAATCTGGGCTCCAGAAGCCCCATCTTGTTGTCACCCCTCCCAGCTGACACAGAGACATGTGCCCTTTCTCCCTGGCAGCATCCAGCAGCTCCATGAGCGTGTGACACAGCTGTGTGCCGAGTACCGGGCCCTCTACGAGCAGCTGAACATCCCTGACGTGGGGCCCAGGGTAGACTGGGCCAGGATCCTGGACCAAAAGATGGTAACAGCAGCTGGTTTTTGAATATATCTCCAAATCCTGTGCTCAGCATCATGCAGGGATGTTGCAGGGGGGTGGAAATAATTTAGTTGTTCTGGGTGGAAGAAAGACTCTCCTCTCATCTCTTAAAACCCTCTGGACTGACCCCTTCAAATGAAGAGCTACCAAAAGGGATCAGGTAGAGAGCCCTGCTGTGGGATGAAAGGATGGGAAAGGTGATGTCTTTGAGGACTTTACAGTCCTGTCTCTGAGAATTTCATGCTGAAAGGTCTCAGGCCTAAATTTGAGTCAATTTGGATTCCCTTGAAAGCTGAATGGTAACTGTGCATCCAAAGCATGTCACCAAAGACGAGGGATGAGGGACTGGTTCAGCTTAGATTTGTGCACCAGCATTATATGGCCTGGTTATCTTTGCCCTTATGTATGGAAATAGCAACCAACAGCAATCACAGGAAAAAACAAGATCCCTTCTCTTCCTCCCAGACCACTATCAGATTCCAGATCTTTTCATGCCCTGCCAGCACTCATTGAAGTTTTTCCTTGAAATAAAGCCTTTTGCTTTAGTCTCTGCCTGAACTCCTTTTGCACAGAAACAAGTCAATGCAGGACAGTACGGCCCTGGCATGTCAGAGCTGGAAAAGCAAATAGCTGAGCACAACATCCTCCAGAAGGAGATCGAAGCCTACGGCCTTCAGATCAAGAACCTCCATTCTGGGGTAAGGTCCCCTCCTTGTTGCTGTTGCTTCACTTGGGACTGTGTCCCTTCTGCTCCTCCACATGCTCAATGTCCACCCTTCACTGCAGAGGGCACAGGTGGCCTCAGGTGGGGCAGATCAAGCCATCCAGGGGCCAGGGAGATGGTTCTTGGATGATTTCTAAAGCACATTCCATAAATCAGCTCATCAGCATCTACCACATGTTTTGCTAACAGCTTTTTTCTCTTCCCCATGCACCCACCCTTGGTCTTGGCTGTGTTGTAACCCAGGATGTGGCAGATTTAAAAAGCCAGTACAAGGACTTGCTGGTAAGCTTCTTGGTGGTTTTCTGGGTAGATGGGGTCATACAGCAGAGTAACACCATCCCTGAAGGGCAGGGAATGCCCAGCTCAGAACAGGAGCTGCCTCTGGGCTTGCACAATCAAGTTGTGTCCAACATTGCTTTTCCCAGTTGCCTCCCTACCTCGGGATGGGTGTAAACTGAGAGCAGTCTTGCTGCCCTCAGGGCAATGCTTTGGGTGAGATCCATGTCTCTCCTCTTCATGGCTCATGGATCTGGAGCTGCCGATGTGTCCATGAGCACAGGATTATGGGGGCAGTAAGAAACCCATCCCAGCAAACACACTGTTCCAGTTCAGGATTCCAAATGTTGAAGCTCACCCTGATCCCTGACAAGGGCTCCAGAGAGCAAATGAGCAGCAGGAGCAAAGGAGTTGGCTGGCAGGAAAGTCCTGGGTTTAGCCAGCTGGGGCTGTGAAGGTTAATACTGAAAATGGAATTTGTGAGAAATAAAGCAGAGCTGGGCCAGCTCTGAGATTGCCCAGGGCACCAGCCCACACCTGGGATTCTGGTTAGACAAACATATCCTGTCTGTGAGGAGGGAAAGGGAATAGCAGCCCCATCAGATAAGAACCAGCGGTGGCAGATTTCTCACCAAGGCCTCTGGGAATCTCCTGGTGGATGTGCAACAGGAGCAAGGGCTGGGGAGGAGGAGGAGGAGGGGAAAGGGGCTCCCCAGGCTGAGCACCAACACTGTCTCTCTCCTGTGTGTGTGGACAGAAAGCCTCCATCTGGCGAGGGCAGAGCCTGGGCAGCCTCTACCACCACCTGCAGGGCTGCACCAAGGAGCTGGGCTACCTGACAGAGCAGCAGACCAAGATCCTGAAGCAGGACTGGAGTGACCAAATGATGGACGTGCAGAGTGTGCGTCGGGAGTATGAGGTGAGTCCTGGGGGTGGCAGCGGGTCCTGCCATGTGGCAGGTGGGATTTGCAGGATGGATCCCAGCCTTCTGGACATCCACCACCAGCCCTGAGCCTGGGGCTTTCCCAGGCAGCCTGGGTGTGCTTGGCACTGAAAGAGAGGTGGAAGAGACCCTCTGGATCCATTCAGGAATTAGGTGGGAACCACTCTGTGCGACCCCTCCAGTCCCCTGAGCTGGAATGTGGGATCATACATTACAGAGCTGTTGGTGAAGCTCTCAGTGGTCAGAGAGAAGGGAAGGGCTCAGTGTCACATCAGCCTCAGTGGCCAAAGTACAGCTCCCAGTGACAGCTCTGAGCTGGGACCAGGGGACAGCTCACCCCAGCTCTGTGCTAGGGAGGGGAAAGCCCGTGGCAATACTGTGCTCTGAGTGCTGAGTTCTGCATCCCAGAAGATCCACATTGCTCACACTGTGAGGCAGTGACCCCTGGGAAGAAGAGAGGGATAATTGCTCAGGAAAATGCTCTTTGAAGGAATGCCCTGATGCTTTCTGAGGCCCAAGTGTGTCTAGTTCACTTTAGCTTTGTCTAGCCCCTTCTGTTTTAAAGAACAAACAAACAAGCAAGGGTGTCTGTGCATTGGGAGCCTTATCTCTGTGAGGTGGGGGTTTGGTGCCCTCTGTGCTCCTTGCACACTCCCGAGGTCATGAAGTTTCTCTTCCCCTCCAGGATTTCAAGTCCAATGAGCTGCTCAGCCAGGAGGAGTTTGTTAACCACCTTCAGGACGATGGGGACAGGATGATTGAGCTAAAGCACCCAGCCATCAAGCCTATCCAGGTAGGGAGAGGGGTCTTTTCCCAAACCCTGTAGGAGAATGAGAGCGTCTCTGTGCACCAAGAGCCAGGAGGTGGGTTGGAGGAGACCCCTTCACATCTTTCTGCATTTGTTACTCTTTTCTCCTACACTGCACCAGCTGTACTGCAGCACCTTTCTGCCTGCTCCATTCCTGTGGGTGGGGAAGTTGAGGGCAGTGCAGGGTTTTCACCCCTTTGGAAATCTCCAGGAGACAGTGGCCAACATCTGTGTGCTGGGACCAGCTCCTGCCCAGGTGCTCAGACACGTGGTCGATGCAGCCACATTTGTGCTGCTGGGAAGCCCCAGGTATGACATGATGTGACTTCTCCCAAGTGAAACCAGCTCCCAGCTGTCCAGGTTGTATTGCCAAGCCTGCAGATGCAGAGTCAGGCTGAGGTGGGCTCTCAGCCCCCAGCACCACTAGAGCTGAGTCCCCTTGAGGAATGGTGGTTGCCCTGCATGAGCCAACTCCTTCTTAAGAAGTGTCCTCACTCAGGCTCAGCATCAGGCAAGGCCTGGGCACAGCTTTGTCTCTGCTTTTCTTCTGTTCTCTGGAACTTCTGGGGAAAGAAGACCAGTGGTGGGGGGAGGTAAGACCAGCTGGAGGCCACTGAGCTGTGCTCTGTCCCACCACAGGCTCACCAGGAAGCCTTGAAGAACGAGTGGCAGAATTTCCTGAATCTCTGCATTTGCCAGGAGAGCCACCTGAAAAGTGTGGAGAGCTATAAGAAGGTAAAAAGCAAATTCATGGGCTATGGGTCTGCAGGTCAGGCCAGAGTGGGCAGGCTGGGAAGAGAGAAAGCAAAGGGATGAGGATGGGAGGTCCTCTGCTTGTACCTAGTCAGAGTATTTTGGGGAAACACCCCTCAAAATATAATCTTTTAGAGATGCTGGGAACTGAGAAGCCCCACTGGACTTGGAGATAGCAAAGCCCCCCCCAAACCTGACTCTCCTACCCACACCTCCAGTTCCAGGATGATGCTGAGGCTGTGAGCCACTCTCTGAAGAAGATGAGCTCCGACCTGGACACCAAATACAGCAAGTTCAACAAAGACAGCCCCGGGGTGGTGTCAGACCTGCTGCTTCAGCTGGAGGTGAGATCTTAAGTGCTGGTGGCACCAGCCAGACCTAAGGGGCAAATCCAAAGCTGTAACCTCCCCAGTAAATAACAGTGGGGAAGGGGAAGAGGTGGGTAAATAACCCTATGGGGACAGCTCACCCCAGTGCTGTGCTAGGGAGTGAGAAGCCCATGGCAATACTGTGCTCTGAGTGCTGAGTTCCTGCATCCCAGAAGATCCACACTGCTCGCACTATGGGGCAGTGACCCCTGGGACAGCACTGTCCCCATCAGTGACACACAGCCAGGCCTCAGGTCACTCTCAAGGTGAAGGAGAAGTGCAGGGAGGAGCTGTGTCTTGCCCTTAACAGGAGACACTTGGATTAGAGGGCCCACAGAATGTGAGCCACTGGCATCCAAGCAGCAGGGAAAGGTCCTCCCATCTCTTCAGCACTCCCATGAGCCAAGGGCAAGGGAGGGAATAAAGAAATCTGACCTCAGGGGTGAGATGCAGATGAGAAAGGAACAATTGCCCGGGAGAGAGGGAGGGGACACGTATCTTCCCAAGCATGCAATACAGTTCACTCTCAAAAGGTGCTGGGATCTCAGTATTTTCTGACACTGGAATGCAGCCACCTCTTGGCAGGTCTGTGTTCCATTTCTGAAAAAGAAAACTTCTTCAGGAGATTAAATACAACAGTGTGGGTTCACCTAAGGTTAACTCAGGCTGTGCCTTCAAGGGCAGATCTGCTGTGAATGATGCAAACTGAAGAGAGTGTTGATAATGAAAAGGGGAAGAAGGGACATGGAGGGATCAAGAAAGGAGAAACTCCTGACTCTACTCCTCAAGGGTGAACAACTGGTTCCAGCATACCCACTGTAGTGTGACCATCCTCTTACTTCTACTCCAAGCCTGGTCACAGCCACTGTCTTCCCTGTTTTGTCTAGAACGAGGAGAAGGTGTTGAAGCAGGCAGAGAAGAGCATCACTGACCTGAAGAGAAGGAGCAAAGAAATCAGCCCACTGAAACTGCGCAGGACACGTCCCTCTCAGCCCCTCACCTTGGACACCCTCTGTGACTGGGATGCTGGGGAGGTGAGGCCTTGACTAGCAGCGCCCTCAGAAGAGGCAGGGAGCTGGATTCTTCTTTGGTTGCTCCAGATCTCATCTCTGTGGTGGAAAGAACCATCCTAGTGCCAGAAAGCCAAGCCTTTCACCAGATTTTGTGTCTCTGTCCCAGGTGCAGCTGACCAGAGGGGACAAGTACACTCTGAAGGACAACAGCAACCCAGAGATGTGGGTGGTACAGAGTAGCGTTGGTGTGGTCCAGGAGGCACCTTCTGCTTGCTTTGCCATCCCTCCACCTGACCCTGAGTCCATAGACAAGGTCAATAGGTGAGTCTGCATCGGAGAGCCTGGCCCAGACTCACACTTAGGTCATAACCAGCCTGACCACCTCACCTGCAGGGAAATAGCATCTGGTGACAAGCCTCTTGACTCTCTAGTACAAAATCCCTCCTAGAGAGGGATAGTTCCCTGCATCCAGGTTCCTGTCATTCCTCAACAGCCCCTGCACAAGACACAGACCTCACTGTCAAAGAGCTCACTGGCAGCCAGGCTTGATTTCTTCACCCAAACATGTGACTTGCACAGGTTTGATTAAATTCATTGCAGAATCAGTCTGGAGCTCAGGACCTGCCAAACAGGACAGAGTTATCTGTGGTATCTCCTCTCAGCCAGCCCCAGTTGGAGCTGAGAAATGCTCCTTGAACCACCATGTAGTTTGCTGCCTGCTTGCTCTATCAGCTCCTGCTGTTCCCACAGGACGGGGCGGTGGTGCAGGGAGGTTGGCATTACCTTTGTAATCATGTCCTCAGGTCTTTGGATAAATCAGTGCAGCTCAAGTGCCATGGAAAGGCCAAGCCTAGACTTGGAGCTCTGTGGGCATGCCTGTGGTGGGAGCTTGGGTTTCCAGTCACACTGGCAAGGTTCCTGCATTGTGCTGTTCTTCCTCAGTGTGTGCCCATCTTCACACACCACAGATTACTGAATCCTTTGGATTTAGGGGTTTCATGAGTATTTCAAAGGAGAAATTTAGTTCTTCTGTATGGAGCTCTATCCTGGCCCCACAGACAGCCCTGGTCTGACAGCAGCCAGGCAAGCTGGGAATTGCTGGTTTTAGTGCACGGTGTTCAGCAGGAGCAGTCCAGAGCAGGGATGAGAACTGGCCTGGTCCTTCCTGGTTCCCCTCCTCCTGATTCCACAAGGTGTATCTCTCCCAGAGACACTTTTTGGTCCTTCCAGTTCTTACAGATCCCAGCTCTAGTTTCATCAGACAGGAGCCATCCCTTCCACTGAGACTTGGCATTTCTAGTGCAGCAGCCACAGCAGCAGCTACTTGTACTCGCCTCCTGCAAAGCTCTGCAACCATATGAAATCAATTTCCAGCCTTGACAGCTTCTGCTGAGAGTTGGAAACACTGACTGCACTGGGAGAATTTGGCTGCTCAAGCCAACTGGCTGCTTTTGCTGCTCTTCCCTTTCCTAAGGGATGTCTCTGAGTTACAAAAGGCTGCAGGCTCCCAGCCTGTCCTTGCCTTTGGGAACACTTCCCTTCCTTTGGGGACACCTTCTCCACCTTTGGGGACACCTTCCCAGCAGGAGCCGTGGAGCTGCTGCTGTGCAGGGCTGTGACAGGGCCTGCTCAGTGCTGTGTCCCATCCTGCTGACTGACTATGCCCTCTCTGCTCACAGGCTTGAAGGGGAACTGAACATGGTGAAGCAGCAGCGAGCAGCAGTTCAGAGCACCCTGAAACGCAGCCAAAAGGAGCAGGTCCAGCCCAGCCAGCAAGGTATGTCAGCTGGATAGCCCAGCCCTCTCCAAAGCCAGCCCATGCACCTCCCTCCCAGAGCTCCCAAAGTGGTCTGGAAGCAAAGCACCCACCTGAGTGGGCTACCCGAGGTACCTGCAGCTCACACACAGGTCCTTGTGGGAGAATGTTTTCTGCTCTATGGAAAAGAACAGCAAATAGGATACACGGGCTCCTAGTGCTGCCAAGGACTCTCTGTGTGATATCAGCAATTCCCTTAAAATCTGTTGCCCTTCTCAATCCTCTGTGATTGACCTCCAGCTCCATCAACAACTGCAGGGTATTTAGGGTTGCAGAGGGATGAGCCTATCCAAAACCTTAATTAAACCTGCTTTGTAATCTGGGTCCCTTGCAGTTCTCTTCCCTAGCTGGGGGCTGTGGAATAAGCAGGCAGCCAGGGCTAAGTCCCAGGCCCTGCCTAACTGTGTTATTCCTACAGCTACAGTTCAAAGGCTTCAAGCAAAGCTGAGAAGGGCTGTGTCTGAAGCACTTGGCTGTCTTTGTCCCTCCTTTGGACTTGAGCTCTGGCTGGCCAAGGCAGAGCTAAAAGCTGGGGATTAACCTAAGCTGTGTCTCACTGCAGCTCTGCCCAGGAGCCCTCCAGCAGTCCAGGATGATCCCCAAGCTGACCGGCTTCTCAGTAGCCTGGATCGTGTTGGCAAGGACCTGGTTCAGGTAGAGAAGGAGGTCTTGAACAGAGTGAGGTCTCCTGTGAACTACAGCGACCCCACAGATGACCTCGCCAGGAGGATCAAACAACAGCAGGTGAGTTGGAGCAGGAGGAGTTTGGTGGCTCTGTGTCCTGGACCCAAAGCAGGTTGACACAGAAATTGCATGGGAGATGGGAGATGGGAGGTGACTGCTGGTACTTCAAAGGAGAAAACCATGCTGCAGTTGCCAGGGTTTCAGTCTGGCTTGAACCCTTCAAATGGGAGAGGTTAAGCCAAACCCCTGAGAAATGGCTCTGTAGCAAGAGGGTCCATTTGTTTCAGAATTGTGGTGCAGCTCTTGGGAAGTCAGTCCTCAGCCTGGCCATGGGGATGCTGTCACCCTGCACTCTCAAGTCTGTAGGAAAAAGACTGAGGGTTACAGGGAATTAATCCAAGGACTGGCTTTGCCTCACCTGATGGGAAGTACCGACTGGTCAGTGGGACAGGGAAAGAGGCAGTGCCCTGGAGCCTTCCTCTGGATAAGGTCTGAGTATGTAGTAGTTCAGCTTGTTGCATCTTCATCAGTGGGTATTTAACCAGCCTTGGCAGAAGGATGGGCTCAGGCAGGTAGGTTTTTTCCATCTCTGTCTATTTGGATCTCTTTCCCACACTCTGCCATTGCCAGACAGCCACAGTCTGGATGGGGCTGTGCCCCAGGGGCAGCTCCTTAGGAGAAGGGTACCACACCCTGAGCCCCACAGCCAAATCCACCCCTGGGGCAGACACGTTTCCACAGCACCACTGTTATGACTGTCTTGGGTGACTCTGCTCCCATCTGATGTGCCAGGAAACAACAAAGAAACTGGAGAACCTGGGGGCAGCCAAGGATGCCTTGCAGAAAGAGTGTGAGACTTACCTTTCCAAGAAACCCACCAGCACTTCAGCTTCCCAGCTCCCTGTCACGCTGAATGCCCTCAGGAGCAAATACAATGATGTCAATATGCTCTCCAGCCTGTACAATGAGAAGTGAGTGATGGTGGCAAGGCCTGATGGGGATGAGGGGAGGAAGTCCTTGCACAGAATTGTCAACATGGATGCATGACAGAAAATGCTTTCAGTCTATATGGGTGTTGGTTCAAGTCCAGCACAGGTTGGAAACTTCCTATCCATCACCAAAGTGACCTCTGAAAGAGTTTCTGTGTGTATTCTGGGCTCAGATCCCCTCACTGTGGAAAATCACCCAATGGGTGTGTGTCCCAGCTCTGCTGTGTGTGGGGAAATGCAACATATCTGACTTCTGGGCAGCACTACAGGGTTGTGAGTGCACTGTGCTCATTCTCTGCCATGCTGCAGAAGCTCTGATGTACAATAAGCTTAAACATGAAAAATCAGAGAGTAAAGGAGATTGGGGATTTCTGTAGCTAACCTTGTCCTGTCATTTTTCCCTTTCCCAGGGCTAAGGCTGCCCTGAACCTGGAGACTCAGATTGAGAACACAGACAAGATTGTCAGCACATTTGAGGCCAAGCTGGCTCAAGATGGCATCATTCCTGCATCCCCCAATGCGCTGCAGGATCGGGCCAATGACCTGCAGGTAGGGAAGCATCAGGCTCTTTGTTATGAAAGGGACACCTCTGAACTCAGGTAACAATGGTGGGAGGAGGTGGGCTCTGCTTATTTGAGCAACTCGAGGTGCCAGCAATGAAGCCTTCCTAACAACTTGTTCTTGGAGGGTTTATTGTTGGTGTTGCAGACTGACCTGCTCCCACTGGCCAGAAAAAGCTCTGTCTCTCTCAGGGTAGCTTTGAGGTCCTTAAAGTGATGACTCCTTTTGCTCCTAATCTCTGTTGCTCTGCCTCATGCTCATCCCTAATCTTTCCTGCTCCTAGTCTCCCTGCCCCATCCTTAGCACTCACAAGGACCATTTTTAACCTTCTGCAAAACTTCTCTGTGCTGCTCTATCCACTGTCCTACATACCTTGCTTCACACATTGTTTAACAGTAAGTCCCACTGCTCCATCTCTTCTACTCTTGGAGACCCTGACCACCCCCCAGGAGCTGCACAGTTGGTGACACGTTGAGGAGGATGCTTGGTTGGTGCATGGGCAGATGCAAACCTGGAGGTGTCTTTTTTCCTGCCCTGCAGAAGATGAGGCGGGACCTGGTGGCCCAAGAGGACTGTGTGCTGAAGCTGAACCGGGGGCTCAAGGATGCTGAGCACAGCTGCAGTGCTGTGCAGAACAACTTCCAGGAGTTCTGCCCCGACCTGCCCCGGCAGAAGCGGGAGGTGCAGCTCCTCAATGATCGCTACCATGCCGTTGCAGACCAGCTGGATCAGCGGTGAGGGGCTATGGGATCATCTCTGCCCCTCTTAGCTAACAGGGACCAGAGTTAGAGGCACAGAATCATGGAATATGCTGAGTTGGAAGGGACCTACAAGGATCATTGAGTCCAGCTCCTGGCCCTGCACAGGACCATCCCCAAGAGTCACACCTGGTGCCTGAGAGGATCATTCAAACACTCCTTGAGCTCTGTCAGGTTTGGTGCTGTGACCACTGCCCTGGGGAGCCTGCTCAGTCCTCAACCACCCTCTGGGGAAGAATATTTTTCTGATAACCAACCTAAACCTCCCCTGACCGCAGGCCCCTGTTCCTGGCAATTACCCTGTGATACTGAGGACTGGATCTGTCCTGCTGTGCAGTTGCCACCTTCCTATGCACAGCACAGCCTTTGAGCTTCCAGATACCTGAGATAAGGCAGTCTTTGACTATTGGCCTCTGCCTGACCCAAGGAGCCTACACACAGAGACCCTTTTTGACACTTCTCCCAGGGATTGCTGGGGGTTGTCTGCCTTTTTCCTTCTCTCATCTCCCAAGCAGTGTTCCTGCTGCAACAGCAAACCTGATGTGCACAGTTATGCTCCTAATTCGGGGATCAGTTGTCACCCCCTTGTTTTTGTTATCTTGGTGTTTGTTGTGGTGACATTCTCACCGCAGTGTCTTTTTAGGAACTTGCAGATGAATCTCTGCCCTTCCCCTTAATGTTGCTGTTCCCTCTGTGCTGTGCAGAGAGAAGACCCTCAGAAACATCAGTCTCACCTACCAGCAGTTCCAAAACTCCAATGAGAACCTGATGTTCTGGATGAACAACCTGCCCAAGCACCAAGTGAAGACCACTGATGGGCCAAGCCAGATCAATTACAAGCTGCAGGCACAGAAGGTGTGTCCCAGGGCAAGGATCATAACCTGTAATGCTACAGGAATGAGGGAATTTGCTTGTAAACAGCAAGTAAAATAGTACCAGCCAGCTCATATTTGTGTGCTCCCCCCACCACAGTGCAAGAACTAGAACAAGGAGTGCAGCACACAAATGGTGTATCTTGCCCTGCTGAGTTCATCTACAGTGCTGGTGTCTTTACCTGTGTTAGTCACCCCCAGGTTGAAATCCTCTCCATGGCAAAGACACTTTCAGATCCTGAAAGATTGTGCCTTGGGCTGAGGTGTCCTGCATCTCTCTCTCCTTGAGCAGACCCTAAGCTCACTCACTCAGACAATGAGTTGTGGAGGTCTCTGTGTTGGCTGCTGTTTATCTCACACTTTATAAACTAGTATGGCAGACCCTGGGTGAATGATAGTGCTGCTGAGATTCTCTGAAGCCCTGGAGACTCTTCCTAAGTGTTTTCCTGTTCCCAACATTTCCTCAGCTGAGCTAATTCACTAGGCTGCAAGAGTATCACTGTGTTGCTCTATTCCAACCTGTCCTTAACACCGTGTGTGTCTCCTGCAGAGGCTGGTGGAGGAGATTGAAAGCAAGGAGCCCGAGAAGAATGCCGTGGTCAGACTGTCCCGGAATGTGCAGTCCACGCTCAATGTATGGCTGGGTTTCCCAATTTATCACTCCCTCAGTGTCTCACTCAAGAGATCCCACCTGATTCTCCTGTTTCTGCTCTGAACAGGACTATGAACTAGAAGCAGGCAAATACAGCTCTTCTCTGGACCCTTCCCTGACCGACTCTGCTGCAAAGAGGCTGCGTGTGACACCCCTGCAGGAAAGCATCCAGGCCCAGGTAAAATGTCAAGATGAAGGCATGGGAACCCTTGTCTAGCTCCTTACCCATGCCCCAGTGTCCTGTGCAAGGCCTTAATCCACTCTTATGGCCACAGATGATCATGGTTCTAATCCCAAGGTCAAAGTCATCAGGGATCTCTTTGTCTATGGGGCAAAGGAGCATGTGAGGTCCAGAATTAGGGTTGTTCCTGGAGCCTTGCTTATGAATGTTGCTGCTGCCTCCTTACCATGTTGTGTGTGAGTTAAAAACATACAGGGTAGGTGTGTAGGGACAGGATGGAGCCAGAGCTCCTCTGTGCTCTTCCCAGTTACACTCCAGTTCTCCTGCATCACCTTGGGCTGTGTGCCAACTGCCATCCATGTGTGGCCCAAGATAAATTTGAAAGTCTGGACTTTATGTAGACCTGCAGGCATCTAACAGACATTCAAATAATGATGACAGGATGTCCTGCATGAGTCCTTAGACTCTGTGTGTGTGTGAAGACACTAATCTCTGGAATTGTTCAGTATACAAAGTGCATTCAGGTGAAAGGAGTGGTGGCAGAGTGTCCCATCCAACAGAGCTGTGTCAGGGTGAGGGATCAAGGCTCTCACCACTGTTTCTTTTGCAGGAAAATGATGTAACCAAGCTTTACATGGAGCTGGCAGCAGAAAATAAACAGCAGCTCAGCCGGCTGGAGTTTGCCAAGAAGATTGTTGAGAAGGTACCAGCTCACAGCAAGATTGGGGTACTCTACATTGGGGATTGAAATCTCCCCAGCCTGGTGTCCCACCAACCCCCTCCCAAGTCTGCACATCCAAGTGTAAGGAAGAACAGGAATGGAAACACCTCTGGGATAAGGACCTTGAGTAACCACAGTTTCACTGACACTGATCTTAGGCTGTGACTCTCATCACATCTGTGGGCCCTCAGCTCTTTACTGAAGCTGTAGTTTATGTTAGAAAAAAAGATTAGAGCTCTTAAATCCTGTTCTCAGCTATATCTAAGTCGACATTCACAGACAGAATTTCAGATTTGTTTGTGGATGTGGCTGGAATTCAGTGTTCACAAACTTCTGGAAACACTTCAAAGTAATAGGATTTTTATATCCTACTGTTTGATTCACCTGTAGGAAAGGTCTCTGGTCTGGATGACTTTCAATGTGCTCAGGAAGGTCAAGAGATTGAACTGGAGACTGCCTGTGTTACCTTCCCTTGGCTGCAGATACAACAAGGCAGCACAAAGCACATTTGCAGCACCTCCAAAACAAGGGGAAGACACACCAAGTCAGTTGCTTGAGATGATGGGAGTGTGTCCTGCTTTTCCATTTACAAACAGCCTTATTTGGAGACTCCCTGGGGATTCTGTGCCAGTCCTATCTCCCACCATGCCATGCCATGTTAAAAGGTCTCTGCACCACTTTCAAAGAGTGTCTCAGTTTCCCTGCTTTTTTTTTTAATTCTTTTTTGTTTTTACCTTGCAGAAGGAAGTGCATGAGGACATTGAAGCTGTACATGAGCAAACCCAAAAATCTGAAAACAAAGCTGTAACAAGCAGGGAATCTGAGGGGTTGAAATCACAGCTGGAGGAGGAAAGGAGGAAAGTGTCCAGGATTGAAGAGGACCTAGAGGAACACAGAAACAAGCTGCTGATGTTGAAGACTCAGAAGCCCATTGAAAGAGTGGAAGAAAAGGAGGTGATAGAATATTACAGGGACCCTCAGGTGGAGAGTAACCTGTCTAAGCTGGTAAAGCAAATTGAAGAGGAAGGCAAAAAGAGGCAGAGCCTTCAAGAAGACATTGAAGTGATGAGCCGTAAACTTGCCCAGATGGAGAGTGAGAAGAAAGTTGCTCCTGCCCAGCTGCTCACCAAAGAGATCACAAAAATTGAGAAGGATCCAAGCCTGGATGGTCAAGCAGTCAGTCTTCATCAGGAGATCAAACGTCTCCAAGAGGAAAGCTTGGCTGCTGCTTTGGAACTTGAGCAGCACAAAAGGGAGCTGCACATGCTGGAGCGAAAGCAGCCCAATATCCGAGAGAAAGTGGTGGTGAAGGAGCTGATCAAACTGGAGAAAAACCCAGAAATGCTGAAGTCTGTCAGAACCCTGCAGATACAAATCGATGAGGAATCCTTCAAGAGGAAGTCGGTGGAAGAGGCAATAGTGAAAGTGAAGAACAAGATTGAGGAGGTGGAAAGGTTAATTGAAACAGCAGAACCCAAAATTATTGTTAAGGAGGTGAAGCAGGTAGAGCAGGACCCAGAGTTACTGAAAGAAACTTCCAAGCTTAAAACTCTGATTGAAGAAGAGAGGAGCAAAAACTTGGTGCTTACAGGTGAGCTGGGAGAGCTGCAGAGCCAGTACAGCATCGCAGAGAAAAAAAAACCAAGGGTAGAGGTGAAAGAGAGGGTTAATGAGATTTTCCTGGTGGATCCTGAGACGGAGCGGCAGATTACACAGCTGAAAAGGGAGCTGCAGGAAGTCACTCTGAAAAGGACAAAGATTGACAGTGAGGTAGAAGAGGCCTTAGCAGAGCTCAATGAGCTCAGGTCACAGAAACCAGTGGTGGAGTATAAGGAGGTCATAGAGGAGGTGGTGAAACACGAAAAGAGTCCAGAGATTCTTAGAGAAATTGACAGGCTCAAAGAGCAGCTCAATGAATTAGTGAACACCAATGGCAGGACCCAAGAGCAGCTCATTAGGCTGCAGGGTGAAAGGGATGAATGGAGGAGGGAGAGATCCAAGGTGGAAACCAAGTTGGTCAACAAGGAAGTCATCCGATATGAGAATGATCCACTTTTGGAAAAAGAAGCTGATCGTCTCCGTCAAGAGGTGCGTAACATGTCTCAGAAGAGGAGAGCTGCAGAGGATGCAATCTATGACTTACAGAACAAATACATGCTGCTGGAGAGGCGGAAGCCAGAGGAGAAGGTAGTTGTTCAGGAGGTGATACTGACTCAGAAGGACCCAAAGCTCCGAGATGAGCACACCAGGCTGAGCCGGAGTCTGGACGAGGAGGTGAGCAACAGGCGGCGTCTGGAACGGGAAGTGCAGCAGGTTCGTGTGCTGGTGGAAGAGCAAGAGAAGTTACTCAACTTTCAGGAGGATCGAAGCAAGAGGCTTGCATTGGAGAAGGAGATGAGACAAATTACACTGAGAATAAAGGAGCTGGAGGAGAGCCCGGCCCCAGTGCAAGAGAAGATCATTATGGAAGAAGTGCTGAAGCTGGAGAAGGATCCAGTCCTGGAACAGTCTGCCAGCAACCTGCGCTTGGAGCTGGACCGGGAGAAGATGGAGGTGTTGAGCTTGCAGAGAGAATGCAAAAACCTGCAGGTGCAAGTTGATGTCCTGCAGAAAACAAAATCCCAGGAGAAGACCATTTACAAGGAGGTGATTCGAGTGGAGAAGGACAGGGCGCTGGAGAGCGAACGTGCACGCATCTGGGAGCTGCTGAGCAGGGAGAGAGGAGCCAAACAAAAGGCAGAAGAGGAGGTACGAAGGCTCAGGGAGAAGATCGAGAGAGCTGAAGGCATGAAGAGGACATGGGCTCGGGAAGAGACAGAGCTGCAGAAAGCCAGGAACCTGGCCATCCAGGAGAGAGCCAACTTGGAGAGTGAACTGCGGGAGCTGGAGAGGCAGAAGCAGCAGAAAGTCCTTTTCCTCCGGGAGGAGTCCAAACTGCTCAATCAGCGGACTGAGAGTGACAGGCAGAAGAAGAAGCAGCGGGAACATGATCTTTCCCTGCTGGAGGCAGAGATCCTCAGGGAGAAGGACCAGATCTACAACAAGGAGAGGTTCATTCGGGATCTCCAGTCAAAGGTCAACCGGGAAGAAATCAATCACGAGACCCAGATGAGAGAGACAAACCTCTCCACCAAGATCTCTATCTTGGACCCCGAGACAGGGAAGGACATGTCCCCTTATGAGGCCTATAAACGAGGTATCATAGACAGAGGCCAGTACATCCAGCTTCAAGAGTTGGAGTGTGACTGGGAGGAAGTCACCACCCTGGGCCCAAATGGGGAAATCTCACTTCTCCTTGACAAGAAAAGTGGGAAGCAGTACTCCATTGATGATGCACTAAGACTGAGGAGGATCACAAAGGAGGAGTACCAGCTGTACCGGGATGGCAAGATTCCCATCTCTGAATTTGCCTTGCTGGTGGCTGGGGAAACCAAGCCTCCCTCCTCCCTCTCCATTGGCTCCATCATCTCCAAATCCCCACTCACATCACCCACCACCCACCAAACCCAAACCTTCTTCCCCCCAGCCTCTCAGAAGGGCATAGGTGATGACACATCCCCCATCGCCGGGGTGTATGACACCACCACTGACACCAAGTACAACGTCAAAACTGCTCTTGCAAAGAAGTTGCTTGATCCCATGACAGCCCAGAAGCTCCTGGAAGCCCAGGCTGCCACAGGGGGCATCATAGACCTCATTTCTCGAGACCGGTTCTCAGTCCATAAGGCGATTGAGAGGGGGCTGATTGACAGGACCTACATGCAGAGGCTGCTCAATGCCCAGAAAGCTTTCACAGGGATTGAGGACCCAGTGACCAAGAGGAGGCTGTCTGTGGGGGAAGCAGTTCAGAAGGGTTGGATGACCAAGGACAGTGCCTTCCCCTACCTTCAAGTCCAGCATCTAACTGGAGGGCTCATCGATCCCAAAAAAACTGGTCGCATCCCTGTGCTGGAAGCTGTCCAGACAGGGATGATAACAAGCAACCTGGCCAACAGGCTCCAGGATGAGTCCAACTATGAGAAAGATCTCACTGACCCTGTCACTAAGGAGAAGATAAATTACAAGGAGGCCATGGCCCTCTGCCAGAAGGATTCTCTGAGCCACTTCCTGCTGCTCCCAGCTGCATCAGAGGGGTACCAGCGGTACCACCAGGCGAGCCGCTCCCCCAGGCTCTCACGGTTCAGGCACTGAGTGGATTCAGGCATGTACTGGGATTGGTTCCTTCAGGAGTTCATCCCTTCAAACACCTCTCCCTACGGAGGCAGCAGCAATCACAGGAATGGAGCATTTAGGGCTGCACACTCTTCTCTCTTAGCTACCTGCTTCCCAGCACAGCTTGGCCATGCACAGGACAAGGCGTGACCACGGGCCTGACATGGAGGGGTCCCCGCAGTCCCCCAGGTGCTGCTGTGACACCAAAGAGGGGTTGATTTCTAGAACTTCGCTGTAGGTTAAATGTGCTCATGCCCAGAAAGTGGGAGAGCCAGAGTGTTTTCTAGTTGGGTCATTCTGCATGCAATAAACATAGCAAGTGTGTCTGTGTGGCTGTGTTGTCTCTGCAGGCCGTGGCTGCCAAGTGGCTGAAGGCACAGCTGGCTCTTCCTCCATGCAATCCCAGGCCCTGCAGCCCAGTCTACAGAGGGTTTGTAGACTCTTGCTTCCCCTCATCTCACAGCATTGAATCCCCTAAATATCTTTCTGAGTCCATATTTTTAAAGATTTTGTTATATTTGTCCTTAAAACTGAAAACCAGTGGGATTGTGCTCCGTGGCCATTTGGACACCTCTGGAAGAGGGATTATGTTGCCAAAGGGTGCAGTTCCACCCAGCAGTACTGGGAAATCTGTACTTGCTATTTCTTTATGTGAGCTAAAAAGAAGTTACTCCTTTATGTAATTTCCACCACTCAGTCCTTGCTGAAACAAGCAAGTCTTACATCCCAAACATTCTTCCCTACTACCTACCCCATTGTGAAGCATCCCCTGCCTTTGTCAGATGAGAAAAATTACTTTCTATTGACATCAGCTGCTCTTCCTCCTCTCCCAAGGGCTCTTTTACCTGATGGTGTTCAGTAACTCCAACATACCCAAATAATCCACAAGGACGGAGGTTGCTGCCCACTCCTTCCCTCACCAGAGCAGCAGCATAGCCTCTATTTCCATATAGCCTAACTGGAATTTGAAGTCTGGGCTCCAGGAAAAAACTGTTCCCACTCTGGCAGGCTCAGCACACTCACAGCTCCCATTACCTTCCTGCTGGTAGTTAGTGCTCAGCAGTAACAGTCTGAAACACCAAGTTTCTAGGCTGAGATCTGTCCCAGGCTCTGCCCCTGGCTCTGCAGGGTCTCTGGTTGTTTTTAGGCTTGTGGGTGGTCTTTGTGGTCATCTCAGCTGCCATGATCAGTCATACAGGGCAATTTGTTGGTTTACAATGGGGAAAACCATTGCACACGCCCTAGAGCATCCATTCCCAGCCTACTTCCTCTTGGTACAGCACTGCTGGCACTGCTGCCCTGGACCAGCAGCAAAGGCTGGGCTGTGATGAACCAAAAACAAAACAAAAATTAAACTCCTCTGGCAAATCATTGTCTGGTGAGTATTGTTTGCACAGAGCAAACAGTGAAGCATTGTCTCTATGGAATTAATTGACTTTACAACATGTATGCAAAGGCAGGGAAGTGATTCCTACAGCAGAATTCATCCATGTCTCCATGGATTCATCCACAAACAAGCCTCTGTGAGCTGGCTGCCACCATACCGAGGGCACAAGGTGCTGCAGGAGCACAGCTGTCAGGTTGTGCTGAAAACAGTTTGTGGGATCACAGTTATTAGGACAGCACATGTACAGGTGCATGAAAAAAAAGGAGTGCAGAAGTTTGGTTTCTGTAAGTTAAATCTGTCTCTTGAGTATTTAAGTAGAACATAACTGTGATCTGGTTTGTAGTGAGCTCTGATGGAAAAGAAGCCCAGCTTACCCCACTGAGACACTGGACTGCAGAGCCATCAGCCCCTCATTCCACAACAGAATTAAGAGCACATCTTTGCACCTGCCAAGGATTGGGGCTGGAAAGAATAAAAGGAGTGCAGGAGATGAGGAAGGAAAAGCAGCTCTGTAGAAAGAAGGACCAGCCAGGCTGTCCTGCGTCACCAGCCCAGTGGGCTGTGCCAAACAATAAACACCAGTTTCTGAACAAACTACAAGTATTTATTCTGTACTCAAAGAAAAAAAAAAAACCCAAGATGTCAAAACCACACTAAGAGTCAGTGACAATTCTCCAAACATTTGAACAGCAAAAACATTTCCAAGACAATAAAGCAAAGGAAACAGCATTACATCTGGGATGATGATGGAAAGCCAGTGGGTTTGCTGTTCCTGTCTCTGAGTGCAGCAAATGCTTTATTCTAACTGGATCTCCTTTATGCTAACTGGATCTTTTGGCACCTGAGAGTGCTCTTCAGCTTGTGGAAGTGCAGGATGTCAGCTCTGTTAAACAGCAGGGATTAAACAACTTGCCTAGTGCTGACAAGCCCAGCCTGGTATCAGCAGCAAAGAGCTGAGCAGGGAAGTGCTCCTTCCCAAGGTGGAGCTCCAGCACACCCTGGTGCCAGCAAATGCCACTGACAGACCTAGGGATGCTCCAGTGCTGGAGACAGAACTCACTGTGTGTCCCCTTAGCTCATTAATGCAAGGACAAACCTCTCAGAGATGCTCTCTTCTCTACATTTCAGTGTTTTATGGTGATAAATGGCCCCCACCCTTTTTCCCATGACCTCTTCAAAACAGCTCTACTGGCTGTAACACAAACTTTCCCCCAGCAACAGGCTGAGAGTCTCTAAATGACATGAATGTCCCCTTCCAGGTTCCTCAGCAGAAGCAAAACCCTGAGTCCCAGCTGGGCCCCAAACCAGATCTGCAGTGCTGCCTGGAGGTGCAGGAGCTTGAGCAGGGCTGTGTGCTCTCATCTTCATTCTCTCCTCAGTGCAGGTCGCTGTTCAGGGCTCCCAGAGCTTCTGCAGAGGAAGTACTGGTGGTTGAGGGCTGCTTTGGCTGAGATGCGCTTGCTGGGATCATACAGGAGCAATTGCTGCCAAGAGAAAAACCCAGCAGGCTTAGGATTTTAAAAATTAAATTACCAACTGCACCTACACATGGCTGGGCCCAGTTGCAGGTGTTTATCCTGCCTTTTCCCTTCTCTGGGTTTCAGGAGTCACCCATAACTGAAATTACTGTGGGGATTATGTTAGAAGAGTTCCTTGACTCCCAGTGCAGTGCTTGCTAGAGGAACCTGCAATGACAGTCCTGCTTCAGAGCAAGACTGAGCCCTATTCCATTATTTGGTGCTTCTGTGATAGCAGAGGTGAGCGTTAGACCCAGATTATCTAACACACTTCCAGGGAAACCAGTCTCAAATATCCCTGTTCTTTGCCCAGTTTGAAAAGGTTCTGTCTGTCCCCAGGTCTTGTTCTGAGCCCTCACTCACCATCAGTAAGTCTCTCCCCTCTCGATCTAAGTTGGGAACAATGTCCTTCATCTTCTTCCTTGGCCAGCGGGGAAAGCTCTCCTTGTAGTCAGGCAGTTGGGTCACGCCAGGCCAGGTCACCTCCGTGGGAGTGCCCAGCGTGCGGAAGATCTGGAAGAGCTGATCGATCTCAGAGTCCCCTGGAAACAGGGCCTTCCTGGTCACCTGGGGGAAGAAAAGAAGGCAGTTCCCGCCTTCCCTGCTGCAAGCAGCCTTTTGTCCCAGCAGGTGCAAACAACTGCACAGAACAGGGCACCTACAATGTGAGGCAGTGGTTGGGAAAGTCACAGGTGTGTGACTGCTTGTCTCCAACTCCTCTCCATGGATCCATGCTGCCCTGGGGCTGTCCCTCTTTCAGCCAGTCCCATATCCCTCTGTGTCTCCAGTTTCTAACACCCACTTCTGGCTAGCTCCCTCCTGCCTACTCTGCAGCTCAGGGACTTTGGGAACAAGGGATAGTGCTATTACAATGAAGGGATAACCAGAGTTCTTCCAAGGGGAATATGGACCCCTAGGAGATCCACTCTGCCATGCTATGACAGTGCTAGTTCTCTGCAGCCCACTGTGGAGACATCTGGAAGACAGTTATCTCCTCCCAGGATCAAAATATGACAGAAGTTACCCTATTTGCAAAGAGAGTCGCTATGTTCTCATTTACCTGGAACTGCAGCCTGCCAGACACCTGAGGGTGGCAGATTTCCTTCTGAGATAAGGATCAGCTAACTCTAGGGCTGCCCATAAAACAGGCCCAGCGCAGGGTGGAAACACAGTATCACAGCTGTTCTGCATCTTATCCCATCATCCCACTTCCCACTGCAGCTGCCTTCTCCCTGCTCATTAAAGACACTAGGCCCATCCTACCATTTCTGCAAAGATGCAGCCAATGCTCCAGATATCCACAGGGGTTGAGTAGTATCTGCATCCCAGCAGTATCTCAGGGGCTCGGTACCATAGAGTCACCACCTGGAAAGGGACCAACAAACAGGCTGTGTCTGTTTTCCCTGGATGAAACCAGAGGCATGGGATCCTCCCTTCTCAGTACAAATCAGAGTGTGCAAAGGTCTTGCCGAATTTACAGACACCTTAGTGCCAGCAAGATTGGGATTAACAGAACATCCTTCAGCAACACACTCTGGAACAGAGAAGGTGGGAACCCAGCTTGCAGCCTGGCTAGAGTAGAGACAGTCAGGATGCTTTGTGGGGATGACATAACTCCTCAGCTGCAGGTTAGGCTAAGAGCACATTCCTGGGCATGGCTGTGCCTCAGTTATGGGTCAGTAACTTGTGATGCTGCTGCTACTGCTCACCCACTATGGATTGTGTGCCCCACTCAGGAAGCCTCAACACTACCTCATGAGTGTACGTGCGCAGGGGGACTCCAAAAGCTCTTGCCAGTCCAAAATCAGCCAACTTGATTGCTCCTGCTTCATTAATGAGCAAGTTCTGTGGCTTCAAGTCCCTGTGGATGACCCTGTGCGAGTGGCAGAAGCTCACACCCTGCAGCAGCTGGAACAGGTAGTTCTAAGGAAAGAAGAGATTTCAGATAAGGCTAGGATGAAACCACTTTGAACTCTGGATTATGTGAATATTATTCACATAATTCACTTGGGATAACTTATAGACCCAAATAATATTGGATAATATTATTCACTTTGGATAACTTACAGACCTGAATGGGAAAAAAGATGTTGCTCAGTGCAGCATCAGGCTTATGGGCCACTACTCAGAGACACACACAATCTGCTCCCACCCCGCATGAGGTCAGAAAGACTCTAATCCAGGAAGTGCCAGTGCCTTCCATCCTTCCCTTCCTCTCTACAAAGGCAATTAGCAATAGATCCCTCAGTTTGTTCTGCAGAGAGATGGGCGGGAGAGCCTGGAAACACAGGTGAGAAATAATTGTACTGAGCAATAGTGCCAGGAGGATTTCCCCGCTGAAATGTTTGAGATCTGAGAGGCTGAGGAATCTCTTCCAGGTGCAGTCTGCCCAGCAGAAGGCAGAAGGGACACACGCTCTCTGGCCTGCCTGTTGGCACTCCTTCCACACTGTACCTTGACCAAGCTTAAAGGAAGCCCTCGAGCTTGGCATGAGTCCATGTATTTCTTCAGGTCTTGGCTCAGATACTCAAACACTATATAGAGCTTCTTCTGGCTGTGTATGACATCCAGGAGCCTGCAAAAGAAGCACAGGCTCACCCTTCAGTATCTTCTCACAAACCTCTGCAAATGCACAAATAGCCCTCCTCCCACAGATGCCTCTGCTCTGTGAGCCCTTTGGAGCAGAGAGAGGCAGATTTACAGGCAGCATCTTGTACGGGGCTGCAGCACCAGCAGCTTGGGCCAGCCTGTATGGCTGGAGTGAAGTGGCAGAGCCATGAGGTATTGCTGCAAGTCAGGGAAGCACAAGTGATTCCTGCATTTTCCTGTTTATTTTTCTGCTGTCTGTGCAGTCAGGGAAGGACAGAAAACCCTTCTTGCTGCCTGTACCCAGAGCTCCCAGAGCAGGAGCTCATGGATGAGCTGGTGGGGAGGGTTCATCTCACCTGACTATGTTGGGGTGCTTCAGCTCCTTCAGCAGGGAGATTTCCCGGATTGCAGTGCTGGGGACACCCTCCGACTCCCTGTGGCAGAGAAGCATAGAATGGATTGGGTTGGAAAAGACCTCTGAGATCATCAAGTCCAACCCTTGGTCCAACTCCAGTCCCTTTACCAGATCATGGCACTCAGTGCCATGTCCAATCTCACTTTAAAAATCTCCAGGGATGGGGAATCCACCCCCTCTCTGGGCAGCCCATTCCAATGCCTGAGCACTCTCTCTGCAAAGAATTTTTTTCTGATTTCCAACTTCAATTTCCCCTGGCAGAGCTTGAGCCCATCGTGCCCCCTTGTCCTATTGCTGAGTGCCTGGGAGAAGAGACCAACCCCCACCTGGCTAGAACTGCCCTTCAGGGGGATCCCACAGCCCTCTGGGGTCCTGTATCCCTTCCTTGTTCCCCTGTGCCCCACCACCTGCCCAGGGCAGTGTTTGAGTTTGGGATGGAGCAGAGCCTGGGGTGGGCTGGGGCAGGGCAGGGGCAGTGGAGCTGTTGGCAAGGAGAGGGTGATCCAGAGAGTACAAACCCCAGGGTAGAGCTTGTTTGGAAGCACCTGAGGGTGCATTTATAGAGGCAATAATGGTTTAAATGCCCAGGTCTTGCTTTCTGGAGGTGGTGGGAGATGAAAGTTCTTCGCCCTTCAGGCAGCCGCCTCCTCCATCCTGAGGGGCCACCATGGGACTGGAGCCCCACACACCCCCCTCACGGCACAGACAGCCCTGGGGAACAGCAACAAGCTTTTACCTGCTCAGTCCCACCTTGGAGGAGCTGAGGCTGACCCTGCTGGGAGGATGAACCTCACCAGACCCCACACCATGGCCCTGAGGGAGTCACCACCTTCCCTCCTGGAGACACCACCTTCCCTTCCCTCATGGCAGCTGCTCTGCCCCATACCTTGGGCTGGGTCTGGTGTCACTGGGTATGGCCCTGGACCCCTTCCAGGAGCTGATAGAGACATTGTTTCCCTTATGTCAGGCTTTTTTGAGCCTCTCACACCATTTTGGACACTGGCCTGGTGCCATGGTGGGCCCAGAGCTTTACCCCATGGCTGTGCCCCATGGCAGGCCCAGAGCTTTACCCCATGGCTGTGCCCCATGGCTGTGCCCCACTCACGTGTCCAAGTGGATCTTCTTGAGGGCCACCAGCTGCCCCGTGCGCTTGTTCCGAGCCTTGTACACCACCCCATAGGTGCCCTCCCCGATCTTCTCCACCTTCTGGAAGGACTCCTGGATGGCCTCCATGGTGCTGGGGAGTGGCTGTGCCACGCTCTGAGGGGGAAAAAAACAGGCGGGAAACACCAAGGGGAAGGTGGGGAAGGGGTTTGGTCTCCCTGGGTGTCCCCTGAGGTGCTGTTGGGGTCTGAGTCCCCCCCTTGCTGCTCCCTCGGCCTCCAGAGACCCCTCAGGGAGTGGCTGTGGGTGGACAGGCCAGGCCTGCCCAGGCCCTCTGGGGGTGTCTGGGGGGGATTCAGGCAGACCCAAAGAACCCACACCCCAAAGAAACACACAGCCAGGGCTGGTTGTTCTGCTGGTTGTTCTGTCAGGCTGTGCAGTGTGCTGGCTGAAGGCAAAAACTGGGGGAAATGGACGTAAAGAGGCACTTTGGGGCCTGGGGAGAGGCAGTGAGAACTGCTCAGGGCCTGGGGAAGCTCCCGCACAATTCTGGGCACCAAGGGGATAATTAGGTTCCCAATTAGGGTTCTCTGGGAAACACTGAGGTCAAACACCCATCAGAAATGCTTTTTTTATTGTTTGTTTGGGTTTTTTTATCCTTTTGGTTTTATTTTTCTGTCTTGCACAATTGTCCCTTTAACCTCCCCTATGTCAGCCTGTCCTTGAGGGGGGATTAATCATTGCTTCACAGCTGGCAGAAGACACAATTAAAATAATCTTATGTATTGTGGCACCAGGAAAGGCAGAGCCAAAGGGAATGTCATCTGGAGGGCTCCATGTCTCCGGGTGGACATGGCCATGGCAGCTCTGTGAGAGTCCACAGTGTGACCTAAAAAGGGGCTGATTTTGCCCATATTTTTGAAAAAAATAAAGTGTGGTTGCTCTGTGGCCATGGCAAAGTCCTGTGTGGCTCGTGAAGGCTGAATTTGCACCCATACCTCTGTCTGAGGTCATTGCCAAATTTGCTCTGTTCTTCCCCATTGTTTGGGTTTATGGTTTGTTTCTTTATCCTAACAACTGTAGAAACATGGCATTTTGGATATTCCCAGTCCTGGCATCTCAGATATTCCCAGCTCTCTGGCAAACTTGGCTGTTTGGATAAAATATAAGCATGAGGAAGAAGATAGAACAGATAGGAGATGAAGTGTAAAGATAAATGCATCATGACAGACTCATTGTTGCTTCTTACAAAACCAGGTTAAAATCTTGCCCCCTGAAATCATGGGTTTGGATTTGGACTGAACACAGTGTACTCAGTCAGAGCTTTTCTACTTCCGTAACTGGGTGAAGAAACACATAAGGTTCAACTGTGATTAAAGATTAATGCAAGCACCGTAATTGCCATCTTAGGCCCTCCTGGAGATGGGACTGTGCCAATACCTGTTGTATTTTATCTGCTGTTGTGCATTGGATGGCTGCAGTCCTTATTTTCTGGACATTTCACCTGAGAATCTAAGCAAAAAGCAAAAAAGGCTGGAGATAACTGAACTCTCTGCAAACCACAGTCCCAGCTCACTCCAGATCTGGAAATTCCAATAGCACAGGAGAGTCTTCTTCCCCTTCCACAAACATTTTATTCTCATTTGACATCAGAGATTTTCTGCCCTTTTGTTAATGGTTTAATTCTGCTGGGTGGGCCTGGCACTGTGTTCTTAAACCAGAGTGGCTCTGATGTAACTTCATCTCCTTTTCTTGCAACTTTTTCAAAGCCAACCACTTCCTCACACACCCAGTACTTAGGAGGAAAAATGTGAATCATGGAATTTTCTTACATCATCCCCAGAGTTTGTGTAGGGCCTGACACATTTGACTTGGCAAGAAAAAGGGGTTTAATCAATAAAAGACAGGCTGCCTTCTCTTTTCATCTTTATTTAGGAAAATATAAATCAAAACCTCTAGATCCTTCAAACCCAGCAATTTTAAGGTCTCTTAAACTTAGTTGTGTCAAGGAAGAAAGTCAAGTGGTGGTTGTCAGGGAAGTGCAAATATTTATTTTAGAGGACAAATCAATCATCTCCTCAGACAGTAGCTCCTGAAAGCCTGAAGAGGCAGGTGCTACTGAAAATAGGGACTCTTTGTTCTTGTTTCTTTGTTGGTCAGTCCAAGTGAGTGTTTTGCCAGGAATGTTCCTGTGTGGCAGCTGAGTCAGGGCACCCAAATTCACAACCCCCACCCACCCAGGGCTGATGAACTTTGTGCTAATTAACTTTACTTTGTGCTAATGTCTCTTTCCTCTTTCGTCTAATCTGCCAACAATGAGCTGCTCAACTCCAGATTTAGAGACTTCTCCTTTTCCCAACTTCTCTAGGCCTGGCATTATAAAAGGACCAGTATAACCCAAGTGTATCCTTTCCTTAGCCACCCTTTCAAACAAACAACAAGTCTTCCCAGAGCTATTTTCAGTGATGACATACAGTGTTTTCATGGACAACTCACAGTGACATCCTGACTCACAGTCCCCAAGTGTTTCCCTGCTCAGTGACTTTGCTGTTTGCAACAGCAAAAAGTATGTAGCAAACCCATGTCCTAATTTACTTATAACATATTTGATGCAAATGGCAGTGCAAAGACCAGCATATGGCTGGTCTCAGAACTGTCAGGATGTGCTGCTTCCCATCTGCTCCTGCCTCTCCTTAAAGTATTTCCTCTGCTCCAGTATGGCTTGTTCCAGCAGGGGCACATTCATCCCCTCCACACAGGTCAATATTCGTGCTTTTACCACAGGACTGGAGGTTTCTGTAGAAAGAAAAACAGACAGAGCAGCTTGGAGACAGAGAAGTTCCCTGAGGCAGCATATGGCTCCAGCTGGGCAAAGAACCACAGCCTGGGAACTCCCAGGAGACTGGGCTGGCCACTGGCCACCAATGGGAGCAGCAGGCCTGGGAGCAGGTTAATTCAGTGATGTGTTTTCCCTCTGCCCTGATGGCTCTAAAATGCTGGTGACTGTCACTGTGCTCTCCTTGCACCAGGGAACAATGCCAGTGCCTGCCATGCAGCATCTGTCTCCTTTGTGCCTGGATGGTTTTCATGTCTAAAAAGCAGCAGGAATGGTTCTAAGCTCCCTTCTGTGCTCATTTCTAAGTTCATCCCCTGTACAGACTAGAGGACAAAACAAAGCTGGGCTTAGAAGAGGCTCAAAGCTGACTGTAACCAACAGTTCATCAGTGGCATTCAAATGGTAACATGGAGTTGCACAGAAGGGGCCAAATCTTGGTGACACAGCCACCATCTCAGCCTGCTCCCCTCCCACCCCTGCAAAATGGGTCCAACTCACTCCTAGGCTGTGATGACCAAAATAATGCCTTTCTAAAGGACTTTTGCAGCAGTGGTTTGGCAGGTCACTCTCCAGCTGCCACGTGCAGAGTGGCTTTCCACATGCCACCAAGGATTTCAGTGGCACAAATGTGAATGCTTGTTATCAGGTGTGGCCAAGACAACATTTGGATTTGCTTCAGCATCTCAGCCCAGCTCAGATGAACTCCCCAAACAAGCAGCTGGAGCACAGGGCACCCCAGGAAAGGACAGCAAGGTGCCCTGCGTGACAGAGCCTGCCTGAATTCCTCACGTGTTTGAGGACAGGGAGAACAATTAGAGCCTTTCAAGATGGCAAAGACCAACCCAGAAAGCTTGCAATGAGGTGTTGCTGCAATCAGCCACATTGGCATCGACAACTATTGGTGTGTTGGATGCCTAGTGATGCCAAAAGGCTTTAGCACAGGTTTCACAAGCCCAGCAGTGCTGCTGAGGTGCTTCTTGTCTCTAACAAAATCTGTGCCAGAGCACCAGATTCTCACCAAGATAAAGGTGGCTCCTCTCATGGTCAGCAGGGACAGACAGGCTGCTCCATGAATCACGTGCTTGTGTGACCCGAAACAGCTGCACAACATGAGCTGCCCTGACCCACACTGCCCTCAGTGACCCATGGAGAGCAGCAAAGGGCAGCAAAGGGAGAGCAGCTGCTTCCTGGAGCATTTACCTTCCCTGTATTCAGCCTCTCCCAGCACCATGTAGAAAGATCCCAGCTGGGCTTGAAATGGCTCCACGAACTTGGTGTCGACACAGACCTGGTGCTGAGCTGAGCTGTGCTGGGCAGTGAGAACGGCTTCAGAGCGGGCCAGGTCGTAGCAGCACAACCTGGGAGTGATTGATTTGGGAAGCTCAGTGGTGCAGAAATACAGTTACAAACCAAGGGAGGGGACTCAGCCAGTGAAGGAAAGGCCTGGCCCACAAGGAGAATGGGGCACCCTTCTCACCTGCCAAATGTCCTCAGTGCCTCCCCTTCAGGGACTGAGCTGTTGATCTCCCATGGGAAGTAATAGACACCAGCACTTGGCAGCATCTCACACAACTGCTGGGCCTGCAGTAAAGCAAAATATCTGAGTTCATGCTGATCTAAATTAAAAATGACACTGCCCCAAAACTCCTTCTTTGCCCAGGTTCCACCATCCAGGGGGCTGCAGGAGCTTCACAGCTTCCCTGTTGAGTCCTATTTGCAGCTCAGTGCACGTGTCAAGCCCTGGGCATCCTGGCATAAAGAGGTATTGCCTACCCCCTCACAACCCAGCATGAACAACAGGCAGCCCACCAGATCCTCCAGGTCTCCCCCGGCAGGCTGGGAAAAGCAAAGAAGTGGGAAAATGGTGATGGAGAAATTCAGAGAGTGTGAGGGACTGAGATGCAACAATAGCCTCAGCTGCTGGGGTGATGTGTTACCATGCAGCAAGATTTAAGGAATGAACCTGAACTTGTTCTATTTGTGCATGATAAGAAAGTCTGTCAGTGTCTGATCCTGCAGCTGGAGAACTTGGACACAAGCCAGGCTGGTTTCATCAGCAGTCTAGTAGGGCTTAGGAGACAGCAATGAGTGAGAAGGATTCACTCAGGTGAGACCTCCGCCTCCTGTGGTGGAGCAGGACTGGCACAGGCAGGTCAGCCACGGCACAAAGCACACAGAAAAGCAGGGATGCAAAGCAGCTTTGACAGGATTTTAATTCTGCACAGACAATGCCATAGCCAGGCTGTGTCTGTGCCCAAAATTAAGTTTCTTTTGGCATCATTTTCCCTCCAAACTCCCTTGCAGGCTGCCTGTGTTTGGAGTGCTTCCATGCTCTATTTACTTTTATCTCTGGCTTCTCACCTCACTGCGGGGCGAGAGCTGCACCCCAAGAGCTGCACAATGGCCCAGGCCATTCAGATAAGCGGGGCCACCCCAGGGGGTTGGAGGACCCCCAGTACTGATTATGGAGCAGCAGGGACACTGAGTTGGCACACGCCCTGAGGCTTTAATGCTCTGTATCCCGGGCCCACCCCACGTGTTGCTCACGGAGCTGCAACCTTGCAAAACGCCGCACGGAGGACTCCGTGGGTGGCTGCTGAAACCAGGGTGATCTTGGCTCACCCCGACTCTGCACATGCCTCACTGTGTCTGGCTGCCCCATGCCAGGCTGTGCACACACCCACGCCGGGCTGCAAAACCCCCTAGTGCGATCCCAACCTGGAGAAAGACCCACCACCCTGCTCTCTGCAGCTCCTCCTAAACCTGAACACTGAAAAAGCAGCGTCAATTCCGCACCTCCAAAAGGGGCAAAGGCTGTTCTGTACGGCTCCGGTTTTGCTCCCGACTCACGCTTTGCAGCAGGGTGGGATCAGCCAGGGATGCAAGATGCTCGGGGTGCATTTAAATCACGTTTTAGCGTATAGAATCGTTCGGGTTGCGTAAGCTGTACCCCGAACGCCACACACCCCCTGTGCCCACACAATGCGCTATTTAATGCCCGTGCTACCTCCCCCGCAGCACGCCAAAGATACATTTATGGCAGCCCCGGCCCCAAGCGCAGCACTTTACACGCGAATCCAGAGCGCTACCCAAGGCCGCGTTTAACGCGTGACCGAACGCGCCCCGCTAAGGCATTTAACGAGCCATTTATTTAATTAATTCTGCAGTGCCGATGCCGCCTGCCACGTGCGCATTCCCCGTGCTGTCCCACGCACACCGCACCGCATCCCAGCCCCGGCCGCGGTCCGTGTTAGCGCCCACTGAGCCGCCGCTCACCCTCCAGCCCCGCCGCCCGTGGGAACCGCACCCACGTGGTCGCGGCCCACGTGGCGTCGCGGGAGTGACGTCACGCGGGGGCGGGGCCGGCGGAGCGGGGCCGGAATCGGGGCCGGGGTCGGAATTGGGATTGGGATCGGGAACGGGACTGGGAGTGGGACTGGGAGTGGCACCGGCACCGGCACCGGCACCGGCACCGGCACCGGCACCGGCACCGAGCGGAGCCGCCGCCGCGATGGCGATGAACGCGGACCTGCGGAGGGAACGCGCCGCCGCCACCTTCCAGCCCGAGCTGCTCACACACATCCTGGACGGCGGCCCCGAGCGCACCCGGCGCCGCAAGGAGATCGGTGAGGGACGGCCCGGCACCGTGTCCGGGCTGCGGGGGCCGTGAGGAGGGGGAACACAGCCCCGGTGGGGGACTGGGGAGGAGGGTTTAGGAGAAGGAGGCGGCGGGGGTGGGGAGGGGAGAGGCTGTGGGGTGAGGGAGACCAAGAGGGGACCCCCATTGAGGGGGAGTAATGGTGGTAATGGGGGGTTACCCCCGGGAAGGTGAGGAGGGACGGAGAGGTCAGGAGGGGGAGACACGGGGGGGGGGGGGGGGGCGTGGGGAGAGAGGGAGTGCAGAGGAGGTTTTGGGGAGAGGGGAGACCCCAGGGAGAGGGGAGAGCTGTAAGGACAGGGTTTGCAGGCAGAGTGTCAGCCTAAAGGAAGGGCTGACAGGAACAGGAGTTCTCTAATGTGTTAGGAACAGGACCTGCTTTACGCCCCTGGTCTCCCTGGCCTGCCCTTTCCAGAGAGGCTTTGGGCTGACCCTGGTAGGGCAACGTCCTTTTGTTCTGTTTTCCCTTCCTCCGGAGAGCAAGAGGCAGCTTCCCACGGACATTTCTCTCGGGCCCTCCCCCTCTTGTTTCCTTCCTGCCACGCTCTTGCCCAACAGTACAAGTGTCACCTGTTTGTCACCCACCACTGTTGCCGCCATGCGCTAGTGAGGACTGCACACACCAATGTGATGTAAAGCAAATCCCAAGTTTATTCAAAACCACAGGTATTTATCACCTTAACTGACCCCGCCCCAGGTACGGATGTCCGCTTCCATAGGTCAAGGCTGGAAACATGTCCTTTTAAGGTGAAAACGAAACCTGTAAGGTGGTCACTCAGATCCACCTGAATTAGAGGCTGCAACATCTCCCCCTTTTCTTTCAAAGAACAAGGTGAAAATACAAACAACATAACACAGAACTAACACAACAACTTGCTATAAATTACAATCAGTGCAAAACAAGAAAACTTTTCTCACGTGAGACTTTATGGTCCTTCTGTGTGGTCGTCACCACACTGACCATGGTAAACAGAACAACAATTTTAATAAATAGTGTCTGAGTGCAGTGATCTCAAGGGTTAGCTTCAGTCCAGCTGAGCTAATTCCCTATGCCACTTCACAAGAGCAATTCTCAGTTTTACGCGGCCGTCGTAGACTGAGAAAAGCCTTGAGATTCAGTCACTTCAGGCACTTTGTGAACTTTTTTTGAACAGTGAAATTAACCTTTGGTCAGAAGTTAGACCTTTTCTTAACCAGTCACAGATTCATGTGTCAGCATTGCCCGTCAAGTGAGCTGTGGATCCCGTGCCATCTGCAGGGCCAACAGGCATGTTGTTCCCTGCAGATTTGGCTGGGCCTTTTCGGATCCAGGGCTTTACCCATTTTGCTGGTATCCACTCACTGCCTTGATCTGAAGATACACAAGCGTATCCACGGCCCCACGTTATCAGCTGAAACGGACCTTTCCATATGTTCAAGGCAGGTTGATAGACTGCAACTTGAACATCTGAGGCTGAGAAATTGCGCAAATTTTCTGAGAAATGTGAAAAAATTGGGGGATCATTAGTCTCCCTTGGGTTTAACCAATTTAGAACATAACAAGCTTTCATCAGTACATTTTGTGGGCTACGCATCTCCATTTCCCCCTCTCTTTTTAGAACTGACACCATGCGTTTTAAATCTTGGTGGTGGCGTTCAATGATTGCTTGTCCGCCAGAGTTATGGGGGATGCCAGTGACATGATTAATCTGCCACTGATTAAAAAAGTGACACATATTTTGCCTTTATATGCTGGAGCATTATCTGTTTTGATAATGTCAGGCTTACCCAATGCAGCAAAAGCACTGAGCCAATGTTTGATGCATGCTTTGGCAGCAGTGGAGACGTCAGCAGTGGCCCACATTGCTTTAGAGCAAGTGTCAACTGATACATGAACGTACCTTAAATGTCCAAAAGATACAATTTCAGTGACATCAGTTTGCCAAATTTTCCGAGCTTCTAACCCTCGTGGGTTAACTCCTCCAGACTGAATGGGTGCTATTTTGGCACAGTCAGGGCAGGAAGCAATAATAGCCCTGGCTTGTGATCGTGACAAAGAAAATTCATTTTGTATGGCTTTAGCTGATTGGTGGAAAAAGGAATGTGACCGGGTAGCTTGTTCAAAAGGAGTTAGTGTTGTGACTGCAGCAGCAGAAACAGCTTGATCAATGAATGCATTACCTTGAACAAGTATGCCTTCCCCATCCGAGTGACTGCGTATGTGAGTACACCAGAAGGGGTGCTGACGATGTACAACTAAATTCCACAATGTGATGAACAAGGATTGCAGTTTTGAATTTGAAACGTACCCTAATAAGGAACGGGAAATTCTAGTAACAATTCCTACTACATACAGAGAATCAATAACAAGGTTAACAGGCTGATAAGAGAAATGCTGAAATACCAAAATTACAGCTTTTAGCTCTAAATGTTGCACAGACTCGTGTGCTTGCTCAATCACTAAGTCCCACTGACCATTTTTCTGTGTGGCATAGCCATATTTACCTGTTTTACTGCTGGCATCTGTAAACAATGTAATAGCTCCAGGAATGGGGTCCCACACTCGCAGAAGTCGCTCTTCAATTATTAGGGAGGTGTCAAAAAGAGGACACTTTGGATAATGGTTATCTATGGTGACACCATTCACTGCAAGCGCAAAAGTTACAGATTGCAGTGACCATTCTGCAACCAGATCAAGAGATTTTAATGGTAATACAATTTTGTCTGGTTCTCGTCCCGAGATGGTCCTCAACCTTTTGCGAGCCTTTATTAGCATAGAGCCAATAACTTCAAATCTAGGGTTAATGGTATTTCTTAACCGGGCAGAGCAAAAAACCCATTCCAGAACTTGTAGTTCTTTTGATGTTTGAGCTATTAGTACAGCCACTTCTATCTGTTTGTTGTAAACAAATAGACAAATAGGCAACAGTGGGTCATAGCGATATGCCATGGTAGAACTAATTTTGCGCTCAATTTTAGCAATGGTTTGTTTTACCTCTGGCGTTTCTGTTCTTGGTTCAGTGGGGTCTGTTGTATTGTGTAGCAAGGAGAATAATGGTGCCAAGTCCTCATTTGTGATGCCGCAATAGGTACGGAGCCACTGAAGGTCTCCAACCAGCTTTTGCACAGATTGGACATTAGTGATTTTGGAGTTTAGCTGCAATTTTTGCGGCCGAACTCGGGTCTCAGTAATCACCATACCCAAATAGTTCCAAGGAGCGCATCTTTGAATTTTTTCAGGTGCTACAATGAGGCCATATTCTTTTAGATCATTAACCAAAGTTTGCTCCTTTTCCTCAGATAATGGCTGAGGACTTGCGATCATTATATCATCCATGAAGTGGTACACAATACAATCCAAATTATTTTGTCTCCAAGATTTCAGTGCAATATCAACAAACCATTGGCAAATCGTAGGGGAATTTTTCATGCCCTGAGGTAATACTACCCAATGATAACGTTTTGCTGGTGCCTCTCTGTTAATTGTTGGCACTGAGAAGGCAAATTTTTCATAATCATCTGGATGTAAAGGAATTGTGAAGAAACAATCCCTTAGATCCAAAACCAGCAAATACCATTCCTTGGGCAGCATAACAGGGGATGGCATTCCAGGTTGAAGTGCTCCCATGGACTCCATGCGGTCATTGACGGCCCTCAGATCTTGGAGCAGCCGCCATTTGCCTGATTTCTTTTGAATTGTGAAGATAGGAGTGTTCCAGGGACTGGTGGAGGGCTCAATATGCCCAGCATCTAATTGTTCTTGGACCAGGACCTTTAAGTGGTGCAGCTTCTCTTCAGGGAGCGGCCACTGGGGGACCCAGATAGGGCTTTCATCTTTCCATTTTAATTTTAATAAAGGGCGAGAGCTGCTTTCAGTGGCCGCTACCCAAAATTTGTAGTCAGCTGCATTCCCCATTGTGAAAGCGCATCCCTTCCCAAAAGACATAGGGAGGTTTGCAGTACATATGGACGTACCACAGCCCTGTTTCCTTCACCATCAACTATTGTAACAAATGCAGAACTAATTTTGGCAACTGACTGACCACCAATTCCTGCTACAGTTGAATCAGTTAACTCTAATGGCCACTGTATAGGCCAATTTTCTAAAGGTAAGATAGTAACATCAGAACCTGTGTCAATCATCATATTAACATTAGATAACATGATACCTCTTGGGCCGGTTATTGTGACAACTCTACACGGCCTTTCTGCTGACACCTGTTGTACAAACATAACATTAGGAACATCTGTAGAATCCACATTTCCCATCCTGTTCCCAAACTGTTCTGCACCTGCAGTGCAGGGAACGAAAGGAATCAACTGAGCGATCTTGCTCCCTTTGGGAATAGTAACAGGAGGGGCAAAAACCTTTATCAGGATGTCAATCACTCCATTGTAGTCAACATCTATACACTTAGGCAACACAAATATGCCCATACGAGAAGCTGAGCATTGTCCTATTAATAATGCAGCTAGACCATTTCCTAAGGGACCCTTGTGGTCACTGGGAATGGCATGAACCACGTCATTAGTTATTGTGATTGCACTGGTGGTTGCCAAGTCGAGGCTGGCATGGCTTGTGGTTGTGGTTGCCATGTGGGGGAGGCAGCCTGGCTCGGGATTCCATGGGGTATTTGAGTGGCCGCGCCCCATGGCCCGCGGCCCTTCCGGTTTCCCGAAGGCTCAGGCCCGCTCCCCGTATTTTCCAGAGGAGTGCCATCCTTTCTAAATTTAGAATAACAATCCTGTGCCCTGTGACCAAGCCTGTCACAACGAATACATTTTCCGGTAAAGCTTTGAGTTCTGCTATATTTTGATTGTGCTGGACAACATTTTGTTGTATGTCCCCTTTTTCCACAATTAAAGCAACCTCCAGGGTCCTTTTCCCCTTTTTTTTCGGGTGGATTGTTTGCTAAGGGCTGTGGCTAGGGCAGAGGCATGTAGCTTTGCTTTTTCCTCCTCTTCTACCCAGGGCAACCTGGCACAGGCTTCAATTAACTGTACCAAAGTAGCTGTAGCTGGTAGAGAGGCTATGAGCTGTTTGCATTGAGGATTGGCATTATTAATTACCAGATCTTTTAATAATACTGGTTTCATTTCAGAGGTAAGATTTGGAGCCACATCTAGGGCTTCTTTTACTTTATCTACAAATTCCATAAATGTTTGTCCAGGTTTCTGCATTATTTGCATATAGGGTAGAGAAGGTTTTCCCTTCTTAGGCAGATTAGAGAATGTGGTCAAAGCAGCATTCTTTGACTGTTGCAAAATACGCATATGTATTGCAGCTTGTGTTTGTGGGTCTTCATAAGCTCCTGATCCCATTAGCTGGTCTAAAGATGCTAATCTTAAGGGATGTCCAGTTTCTAAGTGTATATTTTTTGCCTGTTCCTCCGTTAACTGCTCTTTCCATTTTTGTAAAAATAACATATAAGCAGTAGGAGGTAGGATAAACTCCATTAAAGCCTTCGTGTCTGCTGGGACTAGGTTATTGTATTTTATGAAGGCTGTGATTTGGTTTTTTACCAAGGCATTGTCATAGCCATATTGAAGGACTATATTGTGTATTTTTTGTGCAATTTTCCAATCAAGTGGCTCCCATTTTAAGCCTTGTGTAGTGTTAATCACAGGCGCAGAAACCAGGGGTTGCAGGGAAGGTGAGGGTGTACCTACTTCTGCAGCTATGGATACTAACTCTTTGTACCTTTGCTGGGTATTAAATGTGAGGTCGCGAGGTAGCTCTGTTACATCGCGGTCCCCGGCTTCCCCCACCCTGTTCCAAATAGAGGCTTTTTTCTGCGCCGTTGTTGAAGACTGCAGGTGCCAGTTTTCTGGCGCGGGGATGGTCCCTTCCAGCGCTGGAGAACTTGGGTCTTGCGCGCCCGGCGCCGTGGGCGCTGTGGGCGGCGCACGGTGGATGGGACGCGCTTCGCTGGCTCCGCTCCACTGGGGTGGGGCCCCTCCCCTCTCCCTGACGTAGTCGAACCACGCAGGGGGTGGTGGGGATGGCGCGGGACCCGGTCCGCCCCAGGTGAGGGCGAATTCGGAGCCGACCCCGGCCCCTGCAGGCTGCGGAGGACCCACACCTGGCGCATGCGCCGTGATTGGCAGGCAGTGGGGAGGGGGGTCGGGCGGTCCTGGCGCCTCGTTGCTGAATGCGCGCGCAGCCTCTTTGTTTGGCTCAGCCGCGTGGTGACTTTTCGCGGGCTTTGCGAGCACGTGGTCTCCTTGTTTTCCTGGCCACGCGGTTATGCCGGGCGGCTGTAGCCCTGCTGGAACGTCTGCCGCGGCAGCCTCCTGCCGCAACGGAGCGACTCCGGCGTACCCGTGGGGCGGCGGGGAGCGCAGCGGCGGGGCGACCCCAGCCCCGAGGTACCCGCAGGGCATTGGCGGCGTCGGCGGCGGCGGAGCCGGCGCCGAAGGTGGATGGACAGGGGGAGAGAAACTCCCTGGGGTTTGTCCCCCCCTCCACATGTCTCTCTCGGCTGAGGGCATTCCCCATCGCGCCTTCTCGGAGTTAGGATTTAAATAAAACTCACTCACGGTTTGGTTTCCTGCGGCGTGTCTCGTGGGGTTCCAAGGTTGCTGCTGAGGTCCGGCCGCTTCTACAGCGGCAGCCGGTGGTCTCATTCGCTGTGCACAGGCTGTTTCTTGGTAGTTGCAAGGCGGTGCAAAGACGACTTCTTGGCTTTTTGCGGTGACGAACGGCGTGGAAAAGCTTTGATCCCATGGGTGCTGTGGTCTTGCCGGGTTTTCCGGAGCGGGAGCGGGCGGTGCCGCGTCTGGGTACCGCGGCGGTTGTCCGACGGACGGCACGGGCGGCACGGGTGGAGAGGGGTACCGCGGCAGCATTTCTGCGAGCGGCGGTGCCCACGGCGGTGCAGAAGGATGTTCAGGGGAAAAATCGCCTTGCAAAAGCTGACTGTTTTCCGTCCTCTCCGGTAGATCGAGGTTTTTACGGGCTCGTTCTACTGCTAACAGCATTTTCTTTACAGCTGCATATGACGGAATGAGCGGCAAAAATTCTTCGGGTGCAGTTTGCGCTGAATTCCACAAATCTGCCCCAATTTTTTCCCATAATTCTATGGAAAGCATGGAATTGGCATCTGTTAAGTGCCCTTGCCTGAAGCACCATTCCAAAATATTTTGTAATGCCTGTCTTTCAATGTCCGTTTTTGTTACACGAGCTAGTTTCTCAAATTTATCAAGCAATAAGTTCGTTTTAGTCGAGTTGGAATTTCCCATGTTTCTTTAACTCACCGGTTCGAAGGTCGTGGTTCCTTCAGTCCACGTTATTTCAGCAGCTCTCAGGGCCACTACACAAAACTCCCAAGTTTAAGGGAGACAGAAGCTCTCAGGGGCTTCTCCACAAAGCACCCAAAAAAACTGGGGCATAGCAGCTCTCAGGGGCTACTTCTTAAGGCTCTAGGCAGGCCTGCAGGTGGGTTTCATGTTCTGAGACACGTTGGGGTCCACCATTTGTTGCCGCCATGCGCTAGTGAGGACTGCACACACCAATGTGATGTAAAGCAAATCCCAAGTTTATTCAAAACCACAGGTATTTATCACCTTAACTGACCCCGCCCCAGGTACGGATGTCCGCTTCCATAGGTCAAGGCTGGAAACATGTCCTTTTAAGGTGAAAACGAAACCTGTAAGGTGGTCACTCAGATCCACCTGAATTAGAGGCTGCAACACACCACTGTCGTGGTATGAGAGATTAATGAACTCGCTCCATTCTCTTCCCTAGGGTGGGACTGTCAGGGGCTGGTGTTGTGTAACTTGAGTGCCAAAGCAGGGGCCACGGGAGGTCTGTGGTCTCAGGGGACTTTGGTTTCCAGCTGGCACAGTGGGAATAATGGCTGTGCCCTTCTGCAGGGAGTTCCATGAGGATCAGAGTTCACCAGGCTGAGGGGCAGCAGCCTGAGCCTCTGAGGCTGTTGCTGGGGAACCTGCAGCTCTTACATCACTGAATTGCCCTCCTGCCAAGTCCAGAGTGCTCTGAACTTAACATGGGATTTATGTGTAAAATCAGAGTGCCACGAGTTGCTCTCTCAGAGAGCTTTGACTTCTTTCTGATTTCATTAAATTTTATTTTGAATTTTCTGGTGCCTCTGCAGGTAAAACTCTGGGTCATTTCACACTCACTTTTGCGGTTTGTGGAAATTCAGTTTGTTTTCCTCTTCTGTTCTGTCCCCAGAGGCCTTAGTTCTTAATGACCCCGACTTCCAGCACGAGGATCTGAACTTCCTGTCCCGCAGCCAGCGCTATGAACAAGCCATCAGGAAGAGCTCCCTGATGGTGATGAAGTTAAGGGAATATGGAATTGCAGACCCTGAAGAGATCTTCTGGTTTAAAAGGTACCTAGATCCAGAGTTTGCTTCTTGTGTGTACTGTGATCATCCCCAAGGACATTAGAGCTGTGCTCTTTCCCTATGTTTGCTGTCCAAGGGAAGCTCATGACCTGTACAAAAGCCCACTGAAGTCTTGAATTTCAGATAAAATCTTGATTTCATGAATGAATTTCATTAACATTTTCATAGATTATTGACTAGAAATGCACCCTTTACCCATTACACCCTATTTCTTATATGTGGTGCAGAAAGTAGAAAGTGGGACTTGTAGCCTGATTCTTTTTCTCCCCAGAGAAACAAAAATACCCTGAAATGTTTTCAATCGGAATAGATCTGATGAGTTTGCAGTTTCTAATGAAACATCTTAAAGCTGATTACTTCACTTTGCACTTGGACCTAATAAAGTAACATTGCAGGCATACTTGAAAATGTTCCAAGATGGCTTAGAAGTTCTTGTTTGTCACTGCCTGTCCTGTCTCCCTCCAAGCTCCTGGTGCTACAGTGGTTCACTTTGACCCAGAGGCTTTTTGTTGTATCTGACCTTTGGTTTATCTGATAGTATGACCCTTGGATTAGGTTAATAAAAATAGGACTGTCTTTACATCTGATTTCATTCCTTCTAGAAGGGATCAGAACCAAGTTCCTGATATTGATGTATTTTCCCCCTCATTCTGATTTAATCAAACAGAAACTGTTAAGAGATTACACAGAAGTCTGTGGTAACACCACAGATACATCCTCTGGCACAGGATTTAATGAACCACAAGCCCCCTCTTGCTGTTTTTTTAGCAAATCTGGCACGGGCCTCAGGGCATAAATATTGGGAATAGGTAGTTGAAATCATCCACTGTGGTTTTAATTTCCCAGTAATTGGTCCACACTGACCTGTGGCATGAAAGTTCTCTAAAGTAAATGTTTCTTGTTATTGTTGCCCACCAATACCAACTTTCAAGCCAGCAGGTTCAGTGACAGTATTGGCTTATTAAAGTGCTGCATGGTAAAAGTTAATGATTAATTTATTTCCTGCACAAGGATTATTGGAAGTGACAGAGAAGTTTCTTCATTTATTTGTATGGAGAAAATTCAGAGAACTCTCTCCAATCTACCAGCTGGCAAATTTCAGTGGAATTTACAATGTAAATGATGTCTGTTGGTAGCATTGCTGACAATATTATATGAAAATAGAATTTTCAGAAGTAGTCAAATGAGATATTTTACTTTTGTATTTCCACAAACTGGGAGTCAGCAATTCTTAACTTTAAATGGATGAAATCATAATATTTCATGTAGATACCAAATAATACCTTTATATTTCATATGATAGGAATAGTCAGGTGTGACTAGTCAGAACTCATGATCCAAAATCAACTGAAATAATGAGGAAGATTTACTTTTTTCAGAGTAAATTCTAATTGCAGGCACTCAGGATTTTAAAATATAAATGTAATTACTTTAGACTGACTGCTGTTACTATTTTTTAACCACATTTATTCTACATAAACATGTAGAATAACATACAATAACATGAAACAGAATGAAGAGCAGTACATAAACTTGCCTACAAGTGCAGTGTTGGCTTTAAGAACTACACACTTACTACTGATTTGGCTTCTTTAATGTCTGGCGTTGGCCAGGGAGGATGTGGTCTTACTGCTGCTTAATAAATGAAAGAAATTAAAGGATTATTTTTTCATCCTTTGATTTCATTTGCATTTTAACATCTGTCCCCACTTTCTCACCTGCTGAGTGTCAAATATTTTTTAAACTCAATGAACTCCACCCAGCTGGCAAAATGAAGTTTATTTCTGTCACAGATGGAAACATCCTAATTGGTGGTAACTAGAAGGAACTTCATTAGTAAAAGCTGACCTGGAGAAACTGTATTTGGGTTCATTCACTTTTCCAAATTGGAAAATTGAGTGGGTGTGGTGTTGCAACATGCCTTGAATGAAGTTTATGAAACAGATTGAAGTCCTTGATTCAGATGCCAAGTTGTGATTGACCATCAGATTTCTACATATGGAAGCCTAAGAAATTTTATCAATTATCCCCAAACAGCAGGGACAGATTGACATATGCAATTTTTTAAGAATTTTGAGCTAGGTGTTTTCCTGTGGCTTTCCTGTATTCCCTGAACATCACAAAGGAGCTCTGCACATGACTCACTGACTTCACAGCTTGATTTATGAATAGGTGAGGAGAAAAGCTGCTTCTTCAGCTGCCCTGGAGATACACTTAAACAGTTGTTGCTGCTGTGACATGTCCAAGTGAATGAAGGCTCCTCCTTTCTGTTTCCAAAGAGCTTTGTTGGACTCCAAACCGTAAGAGGATCTATCAAACATATTTAGAATCCATTTTACTTGCTTCTCATGTAGTCAGTTCTTCTATGTCCTTGCTGCAGTTGCTGCTGTGATGCAGCTTTGAAGGCCAGCAGCCTAAAAGTGCCAATATTTCAGATTTCTTAGGCAGTCTAACTGCAGCAAAAATAAGTCAGCAGGAGAAATGAGAAGTGGTTCTGATGTGTGATGCTACAGAGCTCTTGGAAGAGAGTTATCTGGCCAGTTTTAATTCACCTTCAAGTTTAATTAACCTTCAGTGAGGAAAATGGGATTAAATGAAGAAGTGAAAAACATTTGGGAGAAACTGGGTCACAGAAGAGGAGAAGATCCAAGAGCTGCTGGTCACCAGGTGATCCCTGTGTTCATGAGCATTGTGTGAACATGCACTTTCCCTGTGGGAATTTGTCCTTACATCTTGTTTTGACACTAAATTAGGAGCTGATGTAGCTTTGAGGAAATAAAAGCAGAAAAGTAATAGGGGCCCTACTAATTTGGAGTGGATGAGTCTGACTTTTTTTTGATACAGCTGGAATAGGAGTTTATTCCCATAGGATTTGTCAGCTCTGAAGGCCAATAAGCACAGCTCAGACACAGCTCCTGCTCCTCCTCCACTGGGATGACCCTTTGTGCTCTTCCTTGACAGAGTTACTTCAAGAACTACAAAAAGCAGAAAAGTTTGCATGCAGACTTTGCTTGACATAAAAGATCCTGCCCTGTCATCGAGTTCTGCAACCTGAGAGTGGCTTTGCAGGTGTTTGTGCAGCTTTGGAGCCTCTGAAGATGCAGATTCTGCTTCTTCCATGCTCTGTGCACTGGGAGACAGTGACTCACCTGTCACACAGGTGCCTTCTGCTGTGTGGGTGGCATTGTTTGCTGTGAAATCTGGAAAGATCTCTATTGCCAAAGCAGGTGTTACTACACATCCATGTCCCATATTGGGATTTGGAGCTGCAGCCTCCTCATGGCACTGGTTGTGGCAGCAAATCTGACCTCAGATCGTTGGTCATTGACCAAATGGCCAGTGCCACAGTCAGTTGTGATGTTACACACTGCAGCCTTTGGAGAACAGCCCACAGGGTTAGTGGGAATGTAGAAATCCTGACTGGAAGCAGTAAGAGTTCAGAGAAAGGAAAAGAAGGGAAGAAAACATTTTGTTCTTCTTTCTCAGCTGGTACCTCTTCTGTTTGCCCTGAGTAGTGAGGAAAACAGGATTCTCTCTTGTCACTCAGGTTGTTAAGAGGCAGGTTAAGGGTATCCCACATATTCAGTGTGGAGTATGCAGAGATGAGCAGTTTCTGCTGTAATGCAGCTTTCAGCTTAGTTAATGCAAGAAGCTGATAAAATGCTGCATGTTCAGTTAGTGAAACACCAAGACCTGACACAGGGGTGTTAAAGCACCCGCTTGTAAAATGTCTGTTGTCTTAGTCCTGTCAGAGGAGGTGCTATTTAAGCACAAGGAATCTTGCACTTGTGATTAAACTTACTCATAGGCAGTGAAAGTTGCTGGTGTGACCCTTAAGATTCTTGTTTTTTCTGAAGCATTACCTTCAGGGAAGCATTGTCTGATGAGACTTGTGCTGACAGCAAAGCATGTCCTGCAGCTTTTTCACAAGTTGCTTCAGTGGCTTCTGAAAATAGGCAGACAAAGGTTCAAGCTCTTCCCAACTGCCCAGAAATTGGGTGTTTTGAAGTCAGCCCTCTGTTTCTCCCTGTAGATTTGTCCCTTTGGCCCCAAGGAGCAGGTGCTCAATAGCTGAGCTGCAGGCAGGGAGGAGGTAAAGGTGCTGCTGTTGCTATTTGAGTCATGGGCTAAAAGAATAACCCACTTAGGAAACCACAAAAATATTGTCTTGCTGGCCTTGCAGCATTTTAAAGCCCTTGGTCACCCTGAAAACATCAGCTTTGCAGAGATGTGCTGCTGTAGGCAATAGAATATTTTCTGGTAAGAGAACTGTCTGCCTCTGTTCCAAGAACTTGAGTCACTTGTAGCTGCACTCACACCAGCTTGAAGCACAATTAATACATTCCTCACTAGCATTAGATTACTTGATTGCAGTGCTTTGGTCCTGGAAAAATCAGAGGGGACGATGCTGTGGAGTCTTGTACTGCACAGCTTTTCCACAGTGACACTTCTGAGACATTTGTGTTGTGGAGCTTGTTTTAATTGGGAATGTACTTTGCCTGCCATCGTGGCTACTAAATAGTTAGAGTTTTCTGTCATGAAATACCTTCTGTTTTGATGAAGCACACCTAAAATGTTGGATTTTCCTTTCTATTCCCTCCAGCACTAGACTGGTAATGGTAATTTTAATTGAAGGTGAGTTCCTGATCTCACAACTGACAGAAGCAGCTGCAGGTAATACAGAGCCTTTCTGAAAAGCACTTGGTCACCTAAGAAGCCTTTTCTTTTTCAATACATACTGCTCCTAGCTCATAGGAACCTAGTTGTAGGGTACCAGCAGCAGTGAGATTATTCTCACCAAGCCTGAGAAATGGGGGAGAAAATAATTTATTTGGTTTTCATGTCCTTTTAAGTTCCCCATAGATCTTTGTAGAATATTTTTCCAGTTATGTAGCAACAGCAGGGTCCATGGGGTGAAGAAAATGCCTGAAAGAAACATTTATTTCCCCATTAGCATTGTTTCTAATGCCTCCATATTTGGAGGTTGTTTGTGTGACAAAAAAAAGAAAAAGATTGAAATAGGTCAAGAGATTATTTTTCTTTTGCTACAGTTGGAGAAAAGTCTTTCAGGTTCACAATCACAGTAAGACTGAGATCCAGATCCCTCTATTTCTCTCCTGTAGAGCATGCTTGGGCAATGTGCCTGAACCTCTGGGTCTCCACTTCAGCATGTTTCAAAAAACCATAGAGACCCAAACGACTGCTGCTCAGAAGGAGAAGTGGCTGCCCCTGGTCCGTGGAGTCAAGATAATTGGCACCTACGCCCAAACCGAGTTGGGACATGGTTAGTTCCCTTCAGGGATCAATGGGTAACCTCTTTTCTCTAACTCCAGTGTGTAAATTGATGATGTTCCCTGGGTAGAAGGGGAAAGGTGAAATGGTTTGGTTAATGGTTGATGTTTCTTGCCCTGTAGCCAGCCAGCCAACCTGTGTCACAGCCTGACAATCTCAGAGTTCTTTTTGGTCTTCTCCAGAATGCACCTCTTAGCTGATCACTGTTTAGTAGTTGTTTAGGACAAGGAGATTGTTCTAAGCCCTCAGAGCCTGAATTTCACTTGAACTGGTTGGAAAGGGTCAGCCAACAGTACTGTGGTTTTGTTTCTGCCAGAATTTGGGGCACGTGTCTCTCAGAGTTGTCAGAGCGTGGCTGACCTGCAGAAACAGGTCAGAGCATTCCTTTAGGTGCAGTGGAGCACGGTGAGACTGCAGTTTGGTTTGAAAGTCAGGTATGCTTTGCCCCAGGCACTTTTCTTCCAGATGCTACTCCATTGCAGCTGTACAGCTTCACAGAAAGGTCTTGGCTATAAAGAAAAACCATCTTATTCCTGCTATTGTTGAAAACTTTCACTGCTTCAAATGGAAGAACTTTTAATGGATCGGAAGACAGTCTTTTAGCCCAGAACCTGGAATTTTGGCTGTTAAATAGCAGCAAGAATGGTTAACAAACCAAAGACTCCAGTGCTTGTGCTGGCATCTGAACTGGGGAAGCACAGGGTGTACAAGTCTGGACACTGCAGAGGCTGGATGGCAATGCCAGTTGCCTGGTTGTTCATTTACAGCTGCTGAAACGTTTGCAGAAGATTTAATGGAAGAAATCCTGTCCTGTGCCCCCCCTGGGGGAGATGGAGTTGGCAAACCCAGCTCAGCACTGGAAACTGAGAGAGAACTGGATGGCAGGGATCAATGCCTGCTGGCCTTGTTTGCTTTCTCACAACAGCTGCTTTAAATCGGTCACATCCACACTCAAGTGATTGTTTCTTACTTGCAATTTCCCATTACATCATTGCACTTTCCTGCCTGGTGATGGGCTGGTTTGCTGATAGTTCTCATGTCGTTTGGACACTAAATTATGGTAAGGCAAATACACTTTCTATGCTGAATAATTAAAATGCAAACATTTGGCATTCCTGATGTGAACGTTGAGTATCTGACTAGTCCTCAGTAAAGCTGCTGCAGTAATTTGTCACTGAACTTTGCTTAATTTAATCCCGATGTTTAGAAACTGATGATGGGGAAATAGACCTCTGGATTATTGAGCTGAACCCCGGCCTGGATGGGTAGTTACTCAGTTTTACCTTAGTGTCTCCCTGTGTGATATCCTGTGTTGATTTTAACCTGTTCCATAGTAAAGAAGTATCTCAAAATCAAAGTAAGAAAAAACACCGAATAGGCTGAAAAAGAAAAAAGAGGGAGCAGTGAAAACCTTGTGCTGTTTCTGTCTGGTTTATAACTATTGCTGGTAAATAAGGATTTCCTTTCCCCCACTGACTGTCAGCTGGGTGCTTCTCACAGTACTGAACTCACTTGCAATCTGGTATTTCTGGTACCCCATTAGTCCCCTGTTGGGCTTGGTCACTGTGCAGGCAAAAAGCTTAGAAAACATTGCTGCTGGGTGCATTAGATGGTTCAATTTATTTATAGGTGCCTGAGAACATGAAAGAACAGAACTGCAGCCTTAGGGGTGGAGCTGGTTCATATTAATATGTGTTGAGAGAACACAGGGTGTAATTGTTCCCACTTTGATAAGAATGGCAGACGAGTCTGAGCCAATCTCAGACCAGTTCTCTTTCCAAAATGCATATAATTTAAGTATATATATTCCTGTTAAAGACCAATTACAATATTTCATACATATACGAGTCACATATATTTTATTTTAATACTCAAATCTATCAATATTTATTAATGAACATTTAATTCTTCATATTGAAAAACTTAATAGACTGCTTACCTACCTCACCGTGGTGTTTGACAGAACTTGGAGGAAGAGTAGTTCTAATGAAACATGTTTAATTGGAGATAATTTGTGCTGGTGATTTGCAGATTGAAAAATGTTGGCTTTCTTGTCAAGTTGTTCATATTCACAACTTTGACTTACACATACAGAGCACTGTCCTTTTAAGAGAGCTTTTAAAAATAACAGAAGTTGAAGGGAGTTAAGCATTAAACATTAGTTGTGTCTGACCTTTCATTTAAAAAATATTGAAGTAAATAGTGCAGACAGTTATGATTTGCCTTAAAAATAAAAGTTCAGTGAACACCTGGCTTGTTCAGCTGAATGAACTGGGATTTCTACCAGGTTCTGCCTTCAATAAGTGGAGGAGAAGAAAAAAGCTTCCTGTGTCTGGGTGAAGGCTCCCTGCATCCAGCCAGCTCACATCTTCATCAAACTGACATTCTACCTCAGCCCATTTAACCCAGGGATGCTCTAATTTCCAAACCAGAGTGAAGGTCTGGTCTGTCTTTGCTTCGTATTAATCTCTTTTTTTTTAATCAATCATGGTGTATCAAAAATAAGTGAATGTTGCAGATGCACTTTGTGTATGATTAGAAAGAAATGCATTGCAACATATTTATTTCAGAGTAATTTCTTGTTGTTTGGGCCTGAGAAAAGGACAGTGCTCTGGCTTTCTAAGATACACTGATGAATTCTGATTTACACATGAATCATTTTTTTTTCTTTTTGTCTCTTCCTGAATCTCCACCATGAATCCTCGTGCTTGCTTCCCTCCCATAACATTCCCTTCACGCTCCCATCCCATGACAATTCTTCACAGCTTTGTTCACCGTGGACGGCCTGAGCCTCTGGACCTTCATCTGGGCATGTTCCTGCCCACCCTTCTCACCCAGGCAACCCCAGAGCAGCAGGATCGCTTCTTCATGCCTGCCTGGAACCTGGAGATCATTGGCACTTATGCCCAGACTGAAATGGGCCATGGTACAGTACATTCACTAAATGCTATTTCTAAGAATGGCTTTGTGGACAGAGCATTCCCCTGTCTGGGAAAAATGGGGTGTGTGTATCCCAGAGAGTTCACACAGGCAGCTGTGGCTGTAGGGAAAAGTGGGCAGGCTCTGAAATGTTTAACAGAGCGTTGTGCCATGTGTGCTTCCTCCTTTTCCCCCTACAGGAGGGTTTGATGTCTGTAGCTCTTTATACTGAGCACCCTGAGTGCTCCTTGTGCCATTCAAACCAGTATCATTCGTGCCCATGGCTGGAGCTGGCAGTTTGGTGGCATCTGTTCATCATCCTTTCCAGTTTGATTTCTGCTTTGCTCTAATTAATGCCCAGGACAGAGCTTTAAGGTACTGAAAGAGATGCCACAAAAAGTAAGAGTTGCTTGTCACCTTTGGACTGACCTTGGGTCAGAGAATAAGTGGATGACTTGGTTCCAATGCTCATGTTTTATGTGGAGCTTTATTCCCCCCCTTGTTCAATCCCATGTGTTCTTTTTAACTGGGCTGTGAAATGTATTAGTGTGTTTTTAATTCTGTCTCAAGTAGACTTTGTTTTTTTCTTGCTATTCCTTTGCTTTGAAGCTTTGAAATGGATTTTGATAACTCCAGCAGTATTGTGATTGCAACACTTTTAATGCAAGTTTCAAAGGGAGGATATTGTGCCTTGGGAAACCTTAATTTTGACATCTGAGAGTTGCAGATGAGAATTATTTTCTGAGAATGAGCAGGATTCACCTTTGTGCTGAAGTAGAGACTGTATGAAGCATAAAGTAACTGCAAGTCTGAGGAGAATCTCTTGCAACTAGTGAGGTTGGAAGATCCTTTACCAGCAAAGTAAGTCTGTGTTGAGCTGCCTCTGGAAGTCTGCCATAACCTCCATGCTTTGGGAACGTGGTTGCATCAAGGTGATGCCCTTTTTCATGTTGGAGCTCTTCTCCTGCTCTCTCAGTCCAGACTCTCAGGAGTGTTCACAGCTTGTCTAGTTTAACAAAGTAGGCCTGGTGATTTTTGGTGTTTTTAAGGCATGCAGGGACAATGCCACTGCTCTGAGACAGGTGTGTGTGAACTGAAGAGTTGGGGGCAGAAGACAAACACTGTTCCTGGAATTACCTCCATCTTTTTGCAGTCTCTTCATCTCCCTGCATAAGTCCCCTGGCATTCACATGCCATTATTTGCTGTCTTGGAGCTGTGGATGATCTTGTTTGGGAGATCAACTCCATCAAGTGAGGAGAATGTAGGCCTGAGAGGGAATGAAGAGGTGGTGGGCACTGCTTATTTCATCTCTTGGCTGAGAAGAGTGTGATTGTATTTTGCAATTTAATCAGATTGCATTGTAGTGAAATTGAGGTGAGGGTGGTTTTGTGGAATGCTTTAACTGAGAAAGGGCTTCTGGAGTGTAATAACAAAAAGGTGTCAGATTGGAGGTGCTTGGAAAACTAGTCTTAGACCACTGGGGAAAAAGAATCGACATGTTTTCTGAAAATTGGCTTCAGGTCCCAGAATATGGTCTGGCTCTCACTTGTCCTTCCTGAACTGGTTGAAATTTAGTTTTTTATATAGCCTAAAAGCAAAGTTAAAATTTAAACATTACTACTGGAGTTCCACTTTCCATTGTCCAGTTCTGTCCTTGTCTCTGCCTCGTGGCTGACTGTCTGCCAAAACAATGTGTTTGCTTGTTTGCAGGGACTCATCTTCGGGGTCTAGAAACTACAGCCACTTATGACCCTGCCACGCAGGAATTCATCCTCAACAGCCCCACTGTCACCTCCATTAAGTGGTGGCCAGGTGGACGTAAGTGCATCACTGCGTGTCTAAATCTGGAAGATGTATGGAAAAACTGAAGGAAGTGATGTCATGTGTGTTGTATTGACAGAGTGATGACTGAAAGTTGACCCAAAGAGTTGGCTGAAAGCCAGTTACTCTTGAACAACAAGCAACAGACTTACCAGAGCCAGCTGAAACATTATCTGTGTGCTCTGAACTGTTGCTCAGAATCATTCACACTGAATGGATTTGGTGTCATTTTTGGTTGTATCAAAATTTTTATTTCCTTCAGCTTCACTGGCAGGTGTGCCAAGGGCTCGGTGTTGTGCAGTCAAGAGAATTGTGTTGTGCAACTTCTCCTGACTTGAGCAACACCGTTTGTCTAGAGCTGTACAACTGGGGTGATAACCAGTGCTGTAAATCTGGTTTTCTACTGCATGATGTGGTTCAGACCCTGCTTTAACAAAGACTCTGTGTGTGTCAGTGTGTTTGACTGTGTTTTTCCTCCTGTCTCCCGCTCCTGTTGCAGTTGGGAAGACGTCAAACCACGCCATTGTTCTGGCTCAGCTCTACACCCAGGGCCAGTGCAAGGGGCTGCACGCCTTCATCGTTCCCATCCGGCAGCTGGGAACCCATGAGCCTCTGCCAGGTAAAAATCTGTGTTAGGGGGTTAGCTGTCAATGGAGTAGCTTAGATCTGTTTCTCTCTGGCTGTGCACAGCTGCTGTCTTGTTACTGTCCACACCTTGAGTGTTGTGTTCAGTTCTGGGCCCCTCAGTTCAGGAAAGAGATTGAGGGGCTGGAGCAGGGCCAGAGAAGAGCAATGAGGCTGGAGAAGGGACTGGAGCACAAGTGCTGTGGGGAGAGGCTGAGGGAGCTGGGGGTGTTTAGCCTGGAGAAGAGGAGGCTCAGAGGTGACCTCAGCACTGTCTGGAACTGCCTGAAGGGAAGTTCCAGCCAGGTGGGGGCTGGTCTCTTCTCCCAGGCACTCAGCAATAGGACAAGGGGGCACGATGGGCTCAAGCTCTGCCAGGGCAAATTAACTTGGAGATCAGAAAAAAATTCTTTGCAGAGAGAGTGCTCAGGCATTGGAATGGGCTGCCCAGAGAGGGGGTGGATTCCCCATCCCTGAGGGTTTTTAAAGTGAGATTGGCTGTGGCACTGAGTGCCATGATCTGGTAAAGGGACTGGAGTTGGACCAAGGGTTGGACTTGATGATCTCAGAGATCTTTTCCAACCCAATCCATTCTAGGATTCTATGGCTTACTTCAGTAGCTGATTTCAGTGAGCAGTTGGTAGATCATAGGCTTTAAATGAGGCTTTCTTATGACTGAACTACCACTAAATCATCTTTCCTTTGATGATGTGCAGTTTAGTTTGGGATTTGATTCTGCCCCAGTGTCTCCCAGCATTCTTTGAGCAGCATGTCCTGCTTTCTGAATGGAAAAGAACTTTCATCATTGCTTAGCTGGAACTAAACTTTACTGACAACTCCTGCAGTGAGTGGATAGTAGGATTGCATGGAAGTTATGGAGATTCCCATATTTTGGTGTCCAGTTCTTGTGGTTTAACCCATCAGGCAGCTGAACAGAGGCCAATCCCCTCCACAGTCTGATGGGGGAGGGCATTGGGGAAAAGGTAAAACTTGTGGGCTGACATAAACATAATTTAATGGGACAGAAAAGAAAGGGAAATTAATAATAAGAATGATATGAGAATATGCAAAACAAGTGATGCACAGTGTGATTGCTCACCACCCACTGCCTGATGCCCAGCCAGTCCCTGGGCTGTGGGCTGCCACCCCTAACCCACTTGCCCAGTTTTATTGCTCAGCATGATGCCATATGGTGTGGAATGCCCCTCTGGCCAGCTGGGGTCAGCTGTCCTGGCTGTGTCCCCTCACAGCCTGTTGCCTCCTTGCTGGTGGGGCAGTGTGGACACTGAAAAGTCCTTGACTTGGTGCAAGCACTGCTCAGCAACAACTAAACAATCAGTGTGTTATCAACGTTGTTCTCATCCTGAATCCAGAACACAGCACTGTGCCAGCTACTGGGAAGAAAATTAACTCTATCCCAGCCAAAACCAGGACATCACTTTTCCATCAAGGAGATTAAGGTCCCTGTTAGCTGTTACTCATAACACTGCTGGGATTTGCTAGAAGACTAAATAATCTTTTTATTGGAGAAGGGTTGAACCTCTCACATGGTGTTTAGTTCCTGTTTCTTAGTGCAAGTGTCTTTGTCTGTGGCAGGTATTACAGTGGGTGACATTGGCCCGAAATTTGGCTATGATGAAATGGATAATGGCTACCTGAAAATGGACAACTTCCGAATTCCTCGGGAAAACATGCTGATGAAGTATGCTCAGGTAAAGCAGCGAATTTCAGCACCTGCTGTTTCACATGGACACTCTGAGTGCTCTTGTGTGGTTGAGTAAGTGCACCAAAAGGACTGTGGGTTGCTTAAGTGCTGCTTGGTGAGTTTAGAGCTTGACTTGTGAATATGTAAAAGGGAGGAAGCTTCAACAAGCTGGTTTTTTGCGGGTTTTTGGTAGGTTAAACCAGATGGCACCTATGTGAAGCCAGTCAGTGACAAGCTGACCTACGGGACCATGGTGTTCATCCGCTCCATCATCGTGGGCGACTCGGCCCGCTCGCTGTCCCGCGCCTGCACCATCGCCATCCGCTACAGCGCCGTGAGACACCAGTCTGAGCTGAAGCCAGGGTGAGTGCAGGGACATCCAGGAGCAGCCCTAAGTGCTGAGGGAAAATTCTCAAGTGCTGGAGGGAGGAGAGACTGTGATTGATGTTTGTTTTGGCACTTGATATTGTTCCAAAACACTGTTTGTCCTGGGAAACAGGACAAACTTCAAAAAGTCTTTCATTCTTGACTGCCAAAATGGCCTCCCCTGCCAGAGGCTTTTGCTGGTCTTGGATACTCTTAGATGCTTCAGCTTGATACAGATGTGGCTTGTGCTCTGAATGGGATTTCTGCAGCAGCAGCTTGCTAGCCACGGGCATGCTAATTCCTCTGTGTTTTGCTCTAGGGAACCAGAACCCCAGATCCTGGATTATCAGACCCAACAATACAAACTCTTTCCTCTCCTGGCAACAGCATATGCTTTCCATTTTGTGGGAGCCTACATAAAAGACACCTATCACCGTATTAGTGGCGACATCAGTGAAGGGGACCTGAGTGAGCTGCCAGAGGTACTGTGTCCTCTGGAAACCAGGGGGATGTTTGTGGAATTCCTGTGAGGTTTCTTTAGAGCTTTCACACAAGATGTCTTGTACTTCTGTAGTTTCAAAAGCCCCCAAGTGTGCTGGTGACTTTTACTTCTTTATTTGCACTATTCATTTAGCACTGTATAAAAACCAGGGAGTAATGCACAGTGAGAAAACTACTGGGAATATATTTTTTTAAAAGGTGACTTTCCAGGAATGATGGCATATCACTTGGGAGTTGAGACTGGTCTTATGCTTGTGCTGTTCTTCCAAGTGACTAGGGTAGAACAGGTGTATTGATCAAAGATATCAATACCATGCTGAGGGGTCAGGGTTGTAAATTGTTTGTTTTCTGTTAGAGTTTCTGTCTGAGAACCTAATGACAATACACAATTAAAGACAGACTTGTACATGTATAGGGACAGAAAGGGTGGTGTACTCAGAAGAGGGTTTTGCATAAACACAGAGGTTTTCCTATAAACAGTTTGGCTCAGGAAAGAGTTCCCTGTGGAACAGTGCAAGAGTGGTGTTGGCTCTACTGTTTTAGTGGGAGCTGCATGTATGTCTGCAAGCCAAGAGTGGGAAATAAATCTAAAGTGCCTTTGCTTTTGTCCCTCAGCTCCATGCCCTGACAGCAGGGCTGAAGGCATTCACTTCCTGGACTGCCAATGCCGGCATTGAGGAATGTCGGATGGCCTGTGGTGGGCACGGCTACTCCCGCTGCAGTGGCATTCCTGACATCTACGTCACCTTCACCCCATCCTGCACCTACGAGGGGGAAAACACAGTCATGATGCTGCAGACAGCCAGGTACAGTGGGAGCTCTGCACAGAACTTTTCCTGCCTCGATGTTTCGGTCTTTGTGACAGAAAAAAGGAGCAGAAGAGTGTTCTGTAATACCACGGTGTTGTGTTTCTGTCCCTTTCCCTTTTCTTGACAGAAAATTACATGCCTACAACTGTCCTTTGTGGCCTGAGCCTGACTTTTCTCCGTTCAAACGACCCAATGAGTAAGAGTTGCCATGTTCTGTCTCTATTTTCAGATTCCTTGTCAAAAGCTACAGCCAGGTTAGTTCTGGGCGGCAGGTTACTGGCATGGTGTCCTACCTGAACGACCTCTCCAGGCAGCGCATTCAGCCCCAGCATGTGGCTGCCAGGGCCGTCACCGTGCGCATCAATGACCCAGCCAGCTTGGTGGAGGCCTACAAGGCACGTGCTGCCCGGTGAGTTCACACTGAGCAGTCTGAGCCAAGCCAGACTGGCTGTCCTGGCAGGTGGGACTGAGGCACTGCCCTGCTGGATTCTTGGGGTGTGGTTGGCAAAGCTTTGAGCTGTGTGCTGCTTTCAGGAAGTGACACACTTCTCTGGGATGGGGTCAGTGTGAAGTGCTTTGAGGTTACAAGAGGTTACTCACAGCCTATTCATAATCCCTGGACAGTGGGCTGCCACCCCCAACCCACTTGCCCAGTTTTGTTGCTCAGCATGATCCCATATGGTGTCGAATACTCCTCTGGCCAGCTGGGGTCAGCTGTCCTGGCTGTGTCCCCTCACAGCCTGTTGGGATCCCCCCGCCTCCTTGCTGCCTCCTGGGCAGTGTGGAAACTGAAAAGTCCTTGACTTGGTGCAAGCACAGCTCAGCAACAACTCAACAATCAGTGTGTTATCAAGGTTGTTCTCATCCTGAATCCAAAACACAGCACTGTGCCAGCTACTGGGAAGAAAATTAACTCTATCCCAGCCAAAACCAGGACATCACTTTTCCATCAAGGAGATTAAGGTCCCTGTTAGCTGTTACTCTTAACACTGCTGGGATTTGCTAGAAGACTAAATAATCTTTTTATTGGAGAAGGGTTGAACCTCTCACGTGGTGTTTAGTTCCTATTTCTTAGTGCAAGTTGCTTTGTCTGTGGCAGGTATTACAGTGGGTGACATTGGCCTGAAATTTGGCTATGATGAAATAGATAATGGCTACCTGGGGTTGGTGTTAAGTGCTTTGAAGTTAGAAGAGGCCACTCACAGCCTACTCATAGCCTGGTTACTCTGCTCCCCTTTCCATTGAGAAATAACAACATTGTACAGATTGCTCAGAAATAGGTTTCGGGAGAAACAATCCCGATATTCCAGCCTGTTATGAAGGAAATGGGAGAGTAGAACAGATGCCTGTTTGTGAGTAGGATTCAGGCACCACATAAGTGCTGTCAGATGTGATGATTGGTGTTTTAGAGGCACAGCTTTGCACTCCAGGCAATGCCTTCAGTCATGGCATATGAGAAAAACTCGGAGCTCCTGTGCCATGACTGAAATCCATATGAATTCAGTGAATGTCATCTTGGTAAATGGTGTTACCAAGTAAACTATTTTATTTCTTTTATTAAACAGGCTTGTAGAAGCTGCAGCAAAGAATTTGCAAGCTGAGCTGAACCACAGGAAGAGCAAGGAGGACGCCTGGAACAGAACCTCTGTTGACCTTGTGCGAGCATCAGAGGTCAGTGATGTACCTGCTAAAGAAAATGTGCTGTAAGAGCCCCTCATCTCTTCTGGGATTGACCTCCCTGTGTCTCTGCAGGCACACTGTCACTATGTGGTGGTGAAGCTGTTCACAGCAAAGCTGTCTGAGGTCAGTAACGCCGCTGTCCGCGCCGTCCTGACCGACCTGTGCCTCCTGTACGCCCTGTTTGGCATCAGCAAGAACACAGGGGACTTCTTGCAGGTTGGTGTCTTTCTCCAACACTTTAAATCTCTAGGGCCAGACTCCTTGTTTGCAAAGATGCTTTAAATGCCAAGTGTATGAATATTTCAGGTATAAATTCTTGACTGTTGACTTCCAGAAGGCCATGAGCCGTGCAGGTCTGGTGGAAGGCTCTTGTCAGGTTTCCCTTGTGATCTGGCAGAGGGAGAGTAGGAATGGAAACCAGGCATGTGCCAGGTTGAGCTGAAATGGTTTCCAGTTGGTGACCAGGCCTTGTGTGTTAAAAAACAAGGAGTTAATAAAGGAGGTGCACGAGCTGGATCCCTCAAAGGGGATCCTGTACTCCAAATCTTAACCCTTACTTCAGTGAAGGGGTTTATGTTGTCAGGCATTGCTTTGCTCTTTGTTCTCTCAGTTGGAGAATGTACTTGTGCAGCAGTGTTTTATTTGGTCTTCAGGCAGACATGGTATATTTTGCCTTCCCATTTTCCTCTTTGCTGCTTCCTAAAAAATTCCCTGAAACCAGAAACAATTTAATATACATGGATGCACATTCTTCAAATAAACTTGCACACAGGCCCTCTAAAAAGTGAGTTTCCCATCCAAGATTAAATAGCTGGGCAGTTTGGTGGGCTATGCTGGGCATCTCCTTTTGCTTGTGCACTATGGCTAATTGCCAATTTAATTACTTAGTAAACTAAAAAAACCTCCTGGTGTTTCATGAACTGCTGCATTTTTGTTGGGGGAAGGTTGACCTGTGTTAGAACACAGCGAAGAGAAGGCTCTTGTGGCTTCTCTGATCCCTTTTCTCCCCTCCAAGGCGGGTATCTTGACCAGTGCCCAGATCACCCAAGTGAACCAACATGTGAAGGAGCTCCTGGCTGTGATTCGACCCAATGCAGTGGCCCTGGTGGACTCCTTTGACTTCCATGATGTCCATCTGGGATCTGTGCTGGGCCGCTACGATGGCAACGTCTACGAGAACATGTTTGAGTGGGCGAAGAAATCCCCACTGAACAAAACACAGGTAAGGAAACCTTGTTTCTTCCTCTTTTCCTCCTCCTCCTCATGTATGCCCAGAGAAACAACTCAGTTTACGGTTCTTAATTATGCTCCAGTGATCTCAGCAGGTAATTGATGAAGAGAGAGAAAAGTCACTAGTAGCAATGGAGCACAACTAGCAACCTTTCAGTTTGCTCTCTGTAGTTACTCCCCAGTGTGTACCTCATGAGCTTCTCAGTGGAGGGAGGAAATGATACACTCCATACAGAAACAACTGAATCATCTCATTGAATTTAAAAGCAATTATCACTTGCTGTTGATTCTGCTTAGTGCCAGCAGCTGTGCAAGCTTCACCTGTTTTCTGCCAATCTTCCAGATCTGTGTTCAGGCAGTAGCAGTGAGTGGAGATGAAAATCAATTGCTCCTGTGTAGTACTTGGGTGCCAGGTGTTGCACATCTGCCCTGAGAGTGGAGCTGCAGCTGAGCCAGTAAAATAAACTGAACTGGGAAGAGTCAGTGTCACTGTTCCATGGGCCAGACTAAATCCTGTCCTGATGGTGCCTTGGTTTGATTAGGACAGACTATCTCCTGCAGTGGGCTGCCAGAGACTGCAGTGGGAGTTAAATCCCACCACAATTTGCTCACTGTTCTGTACTTCTGAAGTCACTGGGGCCCAGGAGCTTCATTACAGTTCCCTTAGGAGACCTTTGCCAGTCTTCTTTTAATTAAAATGCCAAATAATTGTGTAGATAAGAGGTATCTTTTCTAAGAAGGAAGGTCATGGGCAGACTGTTTTTTATATTCTCATGCTTTGTGTCACGTAGACACTGAAGTATAGGAGCTACCTGGCTGTTCTGTAGTCTCCAAGCTGCCTCTGATTCAAATTTCCTTAGAATACAAACACACTGCAAGATGTGAGGAGCTAAAACTGTTTCAAAGATCAGGCCTGACCTTGTGACCACTGTCCTGTCCTCTTGCAGGTTCATGAATCTTTCCACAAACACCTGAAGCCGATGCAAGCCAAGCTGTGAAGCCTGCAGGGGTTTTTAAATGCACTCTTGTCCTGCCCTGAGAAAACTGGGTGTTTGCATCCTTCCTTCAGGCACCTGAATCAAACCTTTCAAATCCTGTAGCTGTAGGACAGTGAATAATTGTAGCCTTTCTTTTCCACTTTTGTAATGGAGGAGGTGTCTGGGGAGAGCGCGTAGGGATCGATGCCTGATTTTAAAGTGCAATTATAATGGTAAAAATTAACCTTTTAAAGATCTGGGAAAGCTTTATGGATTTATACAAGGATTGCTTTTGTGAAGCTGCTGACTAGAGAGGAGTTCCTGTCAGCTGGACAGGTGGCAGGACTTTACTATCAAGTAGTTGACAGCCCTCAGGCAGTAGCTTCTGATAAGCAGTAATGTCCTCCCTGCAAAAAAATCAGTGTCTTGATTTTTTTTTTTTTTAATTAGCACCACTTCTCTCCTTGTTTGGCAAATATTTGTGCTGTCTGGAGCCTCCTGCATAGCTCTGTGCACTGTGTGTGGCACTGTTTTCCTGAGGTATCTGGGAAGTAAATACCCATCCTGCTCTGGAGCTCTGCTTCAGGCATCTTTCCAGAAGAGATCTTTGTGTTTCCTTTGTTTCCCAAAACATCCTTTCACTGCCCTGCAGAAACTCCTTTTCCCTGTGTGCCATCTCCAGCTCTGGCACCTTGCTCTTGGTTAACAAGAAGTCAAAGGAGAACTTAGTGATGCTGCTCTGAGGATGAAAACCAACCAGCAGTGACCAGCTGGGTGCTGATAGTACAAGTTCTGCCCCTTTTTTCCCTGTTAGTATTTCCTAGCACTATCTCAAAGCACTTTACAAATGTTACTTACATTGATTTGGTGGGAATAAAACCACATGTAGTGGTAAGAACTGCAAATCTGACCTGCAATGACGACGCCAGTATTGGAGGGCAGAGATCAGTGGACTGAGGTCCTCAGATTGTTCTGGGATTTTGTCCTGCTTTTTAAAGGCACTTGTCAAGAAAATGACAATCCCAAGTGAAGTGTCTGCAGTTTTTTTTTTCCAAGCCATGCATTTCCAAGGAGCTTTCTCTGATTTGCTTGATTTTGTTTCTGTATTGCCTTGGGCCTTGCCAGGGTGCTGTCTGACTGATCAGGAAGGGTTTGGCTTAAAAGAGACCCTCCTGCTGCCCCTTGAAATCAGAACCACAACTAAGCAAAATCATCAGGCCTTTTCCACACCAATAACTCTGTCCAGTAACCAGTAAAACCTCTCCACAGCAGATAAGGGCAACTCTGAGCCTGAAATGGTAAAAAGCTTCAGCACAAACCCAAATCCTGCAGTTCTGAGGCAACACCTGAGGAGCTGCTTCTCTGCAGCTTTATCTGTTAGTCCCTAATTTTGGATCAGTTTTCATGGATTAGGTTTTTCCTGGCACTAACCAATGATCAGACACAGCGTTTGGCTCCATGTGCAGTGGCTGAACAGAATGAAATGTGTTTAATTTTAATTAAACTAATCAAACTTGCCTTTTGGCTGCCGAGTGTTCCAGGTCCCATGGCAGCACAGCTGTCCAGGGTTCCAGAGGAGGCTCTGCCTTCCATGTGTCCAGTGGAACAGGCTGCTGACCTGGGGAGGGAGGATGAGGAGCAGGTTAAAAACATGCTAATGAGAACAGTACTAGTTAACTATGTACAGATCTAATAAATTACAAAATTGTGTTTTCAGACAATGTGTCTCTTTTCATGCATTGCCTCCAGTGGATCTCGTGGAAAATAATGGGGGGAGTAGAAGGAAGTATTTAGAAGACCTTGAATTAGTTGGATTTTGGTGATTTTTATGGTTTGACCTTTCTGGTCTTGCTCTGCAGTGGGGTGGGGGAGTGGGCCACATCCCACAGTGATCCCAGTCCATCCCACAGCAATCCCAGTCCATCCCACAGTGATCCCTCTCCATCCCACACCAATCCTTGTCCCATCCCACAGCGATCCCTGTCCCATCCCACAGCGATCCCAGTCCCATCCCACAGCTCCCACAGCAATCCCAGTCCATCCCACAGCGATCCTTGTCCCATCCCACAGCAATCCCAGTCCCATCCCACAGCGATCCTTGTTCCATCCCACAGCGATCCTTGTCCCATCCCACAGTGATCCCAGTCCATCCCACAGTGATCCCAGTCCCATCCCACAGCGATCCCAGTCCATCCCACAGCGATCCCAGTCCCATCCCACGGCAATCCCAGTCCTTCCCACAGCGATCCCTGGGGGTTGGTGGCAGCAGGAACCCGAGCACAAACAAGCACTGCAGGAGGTCCGGGGGCTATGGGGACGTTTCTAATCAGGCGCTGCCGGGGCAGCCCCGCTGCAATGCCCGCGGAGCCATCCCGAGTCAGGCGCCGCGCGGGGCAGCCCCAAGGCAGCGGGGCCTTCCAGCCATGTCTGCGCGGCGCGGCGCCCGTCGCTATGGTAACGGGGTCCTTGTCCGAGCCCGGCGCACATCATGGCGGCGCCCTTGCTGAGCGCGGCGCTGCGCGGGGCCCGGGGCGGGCGGAGCTTCGGCACGGCCGGTGAGAGACGGGGGGGGCGGGACCGAGCCGGGGGAAAAGGGGAAAGGAGTGAGAACCGGGGGAGTGCTCTCGGACGCCTGAGACCCCAACGCCAGGCCCTGTCACTATTTGGGCCTCCCTGGGTTCAATACTGGGCCCAGTATCGCTTAATTCGTTCATCAATAACTGGAATGAGGGGCCGATGCCTCCTCAGCAAGTTCACTGACACAGAGTCAGTGGGAGGAGTGACCGATGTCCCAGAGTGCTGTGCAGCCCTTCAGAAGGAGCTTGGCAGGTGGGCAGAGAACTGTCTGAAGTTCAGCAAAGGCAAGTGCAGGGTCCTGCACCTGGGAAGGAACAACCCCAGACTGCAGCACAGGCCGGGGCTGAGGGGCTGGAGAAGCAGCTCTGAGGAGAAGGACAGGGGGTCCTGGGGCACAACGAGCTGTCCCTGAGCCAGCAGTGCCCGGGGGAAGCAGGAGGTCCCCGGGCTGCAGGAGGAGGAGCATTTCCAGCAGGTCGGGGGGTGATCCCGCCCCTCTGCCCAGCCCCAGAGCCCCGTGTGCAGCTCTGGGCTCCTCAGGGTGACACACACGGAGCTCCTGCAGCGAGTCCCTGGAGGGGGACAGAGATGGTTTGGGGACTGGAGCATCTCTGTGAGCAGGACAGGCTGAGGGAGCTGGGGCTGTTCAGCCTCGAGGGGAGACACCGAGAGGGACCCCCCATGTCTGTCAGTGCCTGCCAGAGGGGCAGGGATGGACCAGGGGGGGCCCAGCAATGGCACAGGAGGAAAGGGCAGGAACTGATGCCCAGGAAGTTCCACCTGAACATGAGGAAAAATTTGTCTCTGTGCAGTGACCGAGCACTGAACAGGCTGCCCAGAGAGGGTTTGGAGTCTCCTCACTGGGGATGTTCCAGACCCCTCTGGACACAATCCTGTGCCATGTGCTCTGGGATGGCCCTGCTGGAACAGGGAGGTGGGACCAGATGCCACACTGTGGTCCCTTCCAGTCCTCACCCATCCTGTGGTTCTGTGGACGTGGCTGTGGAGCTGGGGGTGGCCCAGCCTGGTTTGTGCTGCTGTTCCACCCTCAGTTCCCTCTCCCTGTCCCTCCCAGCCGTGCTCTGGAAAAGGGCAGCCCCTCTGGGGCCGATGCCCAACGAGGACATTGACGTCAGTAACTTGGATGCCCTGGAGAAGTACCGGAGCTTCACCCCGTACTTCCGGCTGGCGGAGAAGGAGAACAGGAAGCCCCACTGGTGGAAGACGTACCATCAGCACACCAACCCCCCGCCAGGTACCCTGGGGGAGCTGCTGAAGGGCTGGGGAGCTGCTCTGGGGGTCAAACTGGCCCTGGGAGGTGCTCTGGGACAAGGTCCTTTGCCCTGTAGTTCTGTGCACAAGGCAAATCTCTCCAGGGAAAGGGGTGGCAGTTTTGCAGGAGAGAGGCTGGCCAGGACCTGCCAAAAGACACGAAGCAACAAAAGGATTCCTTGGAGCCCCAGCAGTGCCACAGAGAGCAGAGCAGGACCCAGAGCTCCAGATCTGCAGCAAATAACAACAGGCCTGCTCTGCAGGAGGCAGAGCTGGGAATGGGAGAACCACAAGCTGGGGAAGGAGGAAGAGAAGTGTGGAGGGGCAGAGGGGGCAGAATCAAGTCATAGAATCATAGAATGGATTGGGTTGGAAAAGACCTCCGAGATCATCCAGTCCAACCCTTGGTCCAACTCCAGTCCCTTTACCAGATCATGGCACTCAGTGCCACGGCCAATCTCAGTTTCAAAACCTCCAGGGATGGGGAATCCACCCCCTCTCTGGGCAACCCATTCCAAGGCCTGATTACTCTCTCTGGAAAGAATTTTTTTCTGATCTCCAACTTAAATTTCCCCTGGCACAGCTTGAGCCCATCGTGCCCCCTGTCCTATTGCTGAGTGCCTGGGAGAAGAGACCAACCCCCACCTGGCCAGAACTTCCCTTCAGGCAGTTCCAGACAGTGCTGAGGTCACCTCTGAGCCTCCTCTTCTCCAGGCTAAACACCCCCAGCTCCCTCAGCCTCTCCCCATAGGACTGGTTGTCCTTTATAGTATTTTCAGGTGAAAGGTGTCCCTGCCCTTGGCAGGGTTTGGAACTCCATGATCTTTAAGGTCCCTCCCAAACCAAACTATCCTGTGATTCCACGATCCTCATGCCTGGAAATTTATGCGTCTTTCACGTGGTCTCAGACTTTTCACAGAGGGTTGTGTTTGGGTGTCTTGAGTGCTCACATGTCTCACCTGTGTGATCTTTTCACCCCTCTCTGAAGAGCCTCAGACAGACATCAGCCTGCCACGTAAAAAGCTGTCACGAGCCAAGGAGATCAGGGAAAGGAAGACAATCCTGAGGGAGAACCGCCGGAATGCCGAGATGGAGAGAGCAGCCCGGCTCCGCACTGGTCAGTGCCCCACATCCCCCCTCCCTGCCCTGGCTGCTCCAGGGGCTCAGCTGTGCCTCTGCAGCCTCCCTGTCTCCCTGCAGTGCTCATTCCCCTCGATGATGTCAGGGCAGAGTGGGAGAGGACCAGCGGCCCGTTCCACAAGCAGCGCGTGGCCAAGCACTGTGGGGTGTTCCGGGACCTGTTCAAGGGGGCCACCTTCACCCCCTGGGTTGCCCTGAGGGTGCAGTACAGCCAAGAGGACGAGCACCTCGTGCCAGTCTACTATGGGAACATAGTGACTCCATCAGAGGTGCGTGAGGGGAGCTGGGAACAACCTGGAGCCTGTGAGAAGCCTCTGCTTGTTGCTTTCTGTCAGATGCTTCCAAAGGGCATGGTTGGACCTGATACAGACAGATACTTGCAGCAGAATGGTTGTCTGCTAACAGGCTGATGGTTGTTAATGTTCTGGGGACTCTCCAGGTGGAGCTGCACTCCTCAGTCTGTGCCCAGTCTGTGTTGTGTCCCAGCCTTGCCCATGACAAGTCCATGGAACCTGCTGTTTGAGTGATTTACATTCTCTTTATGTTGCTCTTTCAGGCTGCCAGTCCCCCTGAAGTGTCATATGAGGCAGATAAAGGCTCCCTCTGGACTTTGTTGCTCACAAATCCAGGTGGGCAGTGAGTTCTTTCAAAAACCACACCTAAGCTGGGTTGTTTCACTCTGCCTTTGCTTAATTCCTGTTTCTTTTGGGTGCACAGCCTGAGATGATGTGATGATATCTGCTAGGTAAGGACATGTGTTATATGTAAGAAAGACTGTAGCCTCCCCAGATACGGGGGGGACAGTGACACAATAGGAACTGTGTCAGACCATAGAGGAAACAATTCCCTGACTCCCACCTTTTGTTTTGCCCCAAACTCCTCTCCCTTGGCAGTCTGCCTGGAAGGCAGGTTAGCTGACACTGCTCACCCTGAGAAACCAAGGCACAGTGAGGGAAACAGCTGACCAACAAGATTCCAAGAATCTTGGAGTTAGATCTGCAGAGTTCTTTGCTCCTCATTTTATGCTCAATCCTATAGGAATGACTTCCTTTTGTGGTAGTAAAGGAATGCTGGGAGGTCTCCAGTCAAGGCGGGTCTGGGCATTCTCACTTTGGGGTCACTGAAAACACCAGGGTGTCCCTAAATCACCTTTCTCTGTTGTGTGTTGGCAGATGGACATTTGAGGGACACAGACTCGGAGTACCTCCACTGGCTGGTGTGAGTACAACAGAGCCACGTGCTCTGGGCTCAGGGAGCAGGCAGAAACTCCTCCAACAGCTTTCCCTTGTGCCCCTGCCATTAGCTCCTTTGTTCTGGGCCCTGCTAAAGAAGCAGCAGTTCCAGGTGTTGCTGCTGTTTGGCATTCCAGCCACTGAGTGGGATTTTTGCTCCAGTGAAAGCAGCCTCTGCCATCTGTTCCCTTGTCAAATGGGGCAGAAGTCACTCAAAACATGGCAGAGTGATTTGCAATCCTGGGTGAACCTGCTAGAGGGAAATGAATGGATACACAGCAAAATAATTGTCTTTGTGTTCAGGACCAACATCCCAGGCAATGACATCAAGTCAGGAAAGGAGATCTGCCATTACCTGCCCCCCTTCCCTGCCATGGGGACTGGCTACCATCGTTTCGTCTTCCTCCTCTTCAAGCAAGACCGTCCCATCAACTTCAGTGAGGATGCTCGGCCGACGCCGTGGTAATTCCACTGTGCTGGGAACTGGCTGTTAATTAACTGGCTGTTACTGCTTCTTACTGTGGTGGGAGGGCAGTTCCTTTCACTCCACAGGGCTCTCCAGGGCTGCTTTGGGTTTTTGTGTCCCCTGCAGAGTCCTGTTGCTACAGAACAGCCTGCTATGACAGTGGTTTTCCCAGCTCAGGACAAAAATGCACACAGATCTGGAGATGCTGGGAGATTTCCTTTTGGAGACTTCCTTTCCCGTGTCTCTTTTATAGGCTCTGGGGTGATGTAGAACAGTAGTTGCCTCCCATGGTGCTGCTGCAGGGAGAGGTTCACCTCAGCCCTTGTGCTTGTGTCTTGTTTCCAGCTACAGCCTCAAGATGCGAACCTTTAGCACGTTTGACTTCTACAGAAAGCACGAGGACGCCATGACCCCAGCAGGGCTGGCCTTTTTCCAGTGCCAGTGGGACAGCTCTGTCACTTCCATCTTCCATCAGCTGCTCAGTAAGGAATGCAGTGTGTGGAGATGCTGTTTGTGGGTGGGATGTGATCCTGCATGGCTTATTAGGCTCTTGCTTGGTCTTGGCACATGTCCAGGATCAGTTCCAGCCCAGACTGGGTCCTTTCCTGAGCCATCCTCCTCTGAACTGACAGCAACCTGAGGGAATAACCTCTAAAAGGTTGTTTGGAATGAGGATTTTAAAATAACTCCCAAATGAGCCTTTTCCAGGGTGTGTTTGTGCAGCCCCTGGTCCTGTGTGGGTGGAAGGGGCCTGGGTTTGGGTCTGAGCCCTCGTGCTGAGGTTCTGGTCCCTCCTTTGCAGACATGAGGGAGCCCGTGTTCGAGTTCGTGCGCCCGCCCGTGTACCACCCTCGCCAGCTCAAGTTCCCACGCCAGCAGCCCCTGAGGTACCTGGACAGGTACCGGGACACAGAGGAGCCCACCTATGGCATTTACTAGGAGCTGGCCCCCTCCCAGGCACTCTGTGCCCTCTGGGATGCCACCTCCCAGGTTTCATGCACTGGCCTCTGGAGGGAGATGGCAAAGTCTCAGCCCCTCAGCTCCCAGTTCCCCTGGGAAGGGCAGCCAAGGGCAGCAGGCGCTCACAGTGCTGGCAGCTGTGTGGTCAAGAGGCTGCTTCATGAGAACATTCAAAGGAAATCCATGGCCAGGCTGAAATCTTGCTCCTGGTTCTGCAGCAGAGCTGATCAGTGGCTGGCAGAGTGGAGTCCCCACAGAGATGCCCTGCTTTGCTTCTCTGCAAGGATCACAGTTCTCCTTTGCCTGTTTAGGGAACAGAGCCAGGCCAGCCTGGATTTCCTCCTCTTACAGCACTGTGGTTCAGGACTGTTCAGCCTTTATTTGTGCAGTCCCCTTGGAGAGATGAGCCTGATTAAACACACTTTCAACAGTGTTGGCAGAGCTGTCTTTATTGGGAAGAGCCTGTGTTAATCTCTTAACAGGGTGTCTTTCACTTTTCTAGCAATCTTAGAACCCACCCTAATACAGCCTGTTATCCAGGCCAGCTGGCACAGAGCTGGGGAGCTGAGGAGGGCAGCCCTTCCCCTGATTGGGGCCACTTACCCTCTTGGATGTTGTAGGGTGGGAACAGAGTGGCTATGCAGGTGGTAAACCTGCACAGGGTCAGGTTTGTGGATCTGGCTCTAGTTGCCCAAGCACATGGACATCAATCTCCTTCCCTGCAGTCCCTGGGCAGTACATACCTGGCATGGACAGATGGAGCACAAGCAGAGCTGCTGGGGTTGGGGCAGACTCGTGGTGGTGTCCTGGAGCAGCTGCTGCTCATCCTGTTCCAGGCTGTGGAGCCTCTGCTCTCTGCTGCGTCATTCAGGGCTCTGTGCATCCCCTGTTCATGTGCTTAATCCCCAAAATACCAACACTCTCCTGCTGTTACAGCTGCCTGTTCCCAGCTCTGCTTTCTCTGAGGTTCCCCCTTTCCTCAGGAAATGGAAGCCTCTAGCAAACACCTGAGACTGGGCTGAAGTGTTCTCCTGCTGCCAGTGCTCAGGGCTGTTACAGCTTCCCTGGAGCTCCCTGAACTCCCACCCAGAAGGGTTCTGGGGTCTGGTTTAAGCCAGGAGGTGCCAAGTCCAAGAGGGGGTGGCTCTGAGCCTGCCTGTGGTACAGAAGCTGCTCCAGCGATCCCACTGGAGAGCACCCTGGCTGCAGCACAGACCTGCTCCCTGCTTCCCCTCACCTGTGCAGGTGAAAGTGAAGCTGTTCATGAGGAGGGGCTGCAGAGCTGCTGCCAGCCGAGGCTGCCCTGCCAGTGTCAGCAGCCTGGGAGTGTGTGCAAGGGATAGCCCATCTACTGGGTACAGAGGTAAGGGTTGGGCCGGGAGGCTGGGTGGTGTTTCTCCTGGACCTGAACTGTGTGACAACAAGGTGAAGGTGTGCAGTGCCCAGGCACCATGCTCACCTCTGGGCAGAACACTCCACCTGCCACATGAGCAGGGACAGATGGCCCAGGTGACACTTTTGTTGTGTTTCAGGGTGCTGATGCACACAGGTGTTGCAAGGAAGTTCGTGGGAAAAAGGTGTGGTGGGTGTGCACAGGGGCATGTGCAAACAGCAGGAGCTGGAGGTAAAACTGAAAGATGCAAGGGTGGAATGTGGCCCTGGCTGGTGCTGGTGTGTGTCACAGCCTTGTCGCTGCAGAGGGAGGTGACACGTGGCTGCAGCAGCAGTGGGTGCCTCTCTCTGGTGGTTCCAGGCAGGAGCACTGTATTGAGGTCTCTGTGCCAGGGGAACTGCCATGCCCCACTCGGGGACCCAGCCCTGGCAGAGGTAAGAATGTCTGGAAGTCCCCTGAAGGGGCAATAAAGGAATGAAATCCAGCTGCACATCGATGTGTACCTGTGGAAACACATCCACCAAAGCGCATGTGGCTCTGATCCCTGTCAGCTTCCTGCATGTGTCCCTGTGCTGTCACTGCGGCGTCCCATCTTCTCCGGAGTCTCCCGCTCTGCCTCACAGCCCTCCCTCTCCCCGACGGGAGCGCTCCAACCCTCCCTGTCATCTTGTCTCCCCGGCGTGCGGCACACCCAGCGTGGCGAGCGGGCACCCGCTGGGAGTCTCTTTAAGGACACACCCAGCTGGAAGCCCTGACCCGCCTCTGGGCACAGCGTCACCACCTCCTCCTTCTCCTCTGCTCAGCTGAGTTTCTATTTCCCCGGCTGCTCGCCCCGGTTCCCGGCACGGGCAGGATGGCGTCTCCCGTCTCGCAGAAGCTGGAGGAGAAGCTGGTGTGCTCCATCTGCCTGGAGCTGTTCAGCGTGCCCGTGACTCTGCCCTGCGGCCACAACTTCTGCAAGCGCTGCATCCGCGACCACTGGCACAAGCAGGAGCGGGCGCCCGCCGGGGCCGAGACGGGCTACACGTGCCCCGAGTGCCGCAGGGGCTTCGAGCGGTGCCCGGAGCTGGAGAAGAACGTCACGCTGGGCAGTGTGGTGGAGCTGGCGCGGGAGAGGGGCGAGCGGGGCTCGGGCACGGGGCGGTGCGAGGTGGCCCAGGGCGCGCTGTGCCCGCAGCACGGGCGCCCGCTGGAGCTGTACTGCCAGGACGAGCGGCGCTGCATCTGCTGCGTCTGCACCGTCCGGCAGTGCCAGAGGCACCGCAGGGTGCTCTTCGAGGAGGAACGATCCAAAAAGCAGGTGGGCATGGTGGGTGGCACGGATGGGGCGATAGGAGGGTGAGCAAGGGGAGTCCTGGCAGTTCAGGCATGGCATGACATTCACCCACACTGCCCCGTGCCCTGCTGAGGGGATGGGATGTACCTCCGTGTGCCAGGCTGTGCCCAGCCTCAGCAGAACAGGGTGCTGGCCAGGAAGGTGCCACCACTGCCCTTCTGCTCTCTGAGAAACCAAGTGCTGTCAGGAGCAGCAGCGAGCTGGGTAAATCCAGCAGTACTGGATGGACAGTCATGCATGTGTTTGTGTGTCCCTGTGATCTGGAGGAAACATAAAAAGGGAGTGAAAGAGCACAGAAAACCACTTCTTTGTGACCCTCATGCAGTGTCCTCTTCCCAGGCCTTCTCCTTCCCCATTAGCCTTGTCCTGCAGCCCTTAGAGGGCTCCTGGGGGCCGAGTGGGCAGCAGCGGCTGCACTACAGGATGTGCAGCTGGACACGACTGGACATGGTACTCAGTGCTGTGGATTAGTTGTCCTGGTGATATTCAGTCAAAGGTTGAAATTGATGACCTTGGAGGTGTTTTGCAACCCTGGTGATACTATGATTCCGTGTTTGTGCCTCTCTTCACAGACGTTTTTGAAAGAGACCCTGGAAAAAGCCCAGGAGGAATCCGAGAGGATCGAGCAGGCAATGCAGGAGCTGGAGGAGCAAACACGCAGCATCAAGGTAATGCTGTGGCCACCTCTGTGTTGGGCACATGGGTGGGAGCACACTGGCTCTCATGGCTCTTCCCTGCCCAGGAATCCTCTGAAGAGCTCAAATCTGGGGTTCAGAGCAAATTCGCCCACCTGAGGAAAGCTCTGGAGGATTCCCAGTGTCAGATGGTGGCCAGGATTGAGGAAAAGCAGGTGGTGGCACTGGGGCGGTTGGAGGAGAACTGGAGCCTCCTGAAGGACAGCCTGGATGCCCTTGGCCAGCACAGGGAGAGGGCTCAGAGCCTGCTGGCCTGCCCTGACCACAGGACTTTCCTCCAGGTACCATCCTCATGCTGTGTCCCTCCCTGTGCTTGGGTGCTGCCGACCCTGCACCCTTTCTCTGAGGGCAGAGATGTGTTCAACCCCATTCCCAGGGAGAACACATCCTCAGCCCGGCTCAGGGATGTGATGGAGCTGCAGGGAAGAGCTGTTTTAGGGAGATTTGTGTGGGAAGTGCTGGGCTGTCCCTGTCACCCACTGGGGAGGCACAGTGTTTGCACATGTGTTTGCACAGTCCTCCCCAGGCTGGTTCACAGCTGTCTGTGTGTCTGTCCTCAGGAGTTCCCCCTGCTCCCTCCTCTGGAGACCCCAGAGTCGCTGGTCCCTGTGAAATTTGATGTGGCGTGTGTGATCAAGCCCAGCTCTGAAATCCTCACTGACATCTCCAGGCTCCTGCTGGAGGAGCTGCCTGCCTCTCTGGCCCCCAAAGCCCCCAGTCCTGCTGGCCAAGGTAATCCTTCTGCTCTCAGGGCCACCAAATCATCCTGAATCCCAGCCTGGTCCATGTCACTGTGCCACAGACATGGGTGCCAGGCACAGTGGGTTGGGATGGGGACACGTATCTTCTGTTCAGCAGATGGGGTGGGATGATCTGGGTGTCTTCTTTGTGACCCCTTCATGCTGGGAATGCTGAACCCAGGGGGCACATGCCTGCTCCCATGCTTGGATATGAGAGACTTTCTTCTCCTCCTCCATGAAGAAACAAGTTTTGGGGTGGCATCACTCAAAATGCCTGTTCCCATCCTCCACAGGCCCAGTGCATCTCCAGGAGCCAGCAGTGAAGGTCGTGACCCCTCTCCCCAAGTGCCAGCTCCGAGCCGAGCTTCTGAAGGGTGAGGAGCACAGGAGGGCCTGGAAGGACAGGGAGACCCAGCTGAGGTCCCCAGCAGGCAGAGATGTCACCACACCAGGCTCCTCCCTGTGAGGAGGATGGTTGTGGCTGTGGGAACAGGGGCTCCTTCCATGACTCTGCCAATCTCTCTCCCTAAATGCAGGACAGGGTGGATGGGCTTGGGGACATTGTGTGGGTGGGAAAGGGCTCATTAGGGGCATTAGCAGCACCAGGGAGTGCTTTCCCATGGAAACTGGAGCTGCCTGGTGTTGGATCAGTCACTGCCCCACTCCAGAGCCTTGCCTGCAGTCATTGATCTCTGTCCAGGGATAAGGCCTCAGCATTCCCAGTCAGAGTCCTTAATGTCCCCTTCCCTCCCTGAGCCCATCCTGCTCCAGTTCCTTAGGGATTTCCTCACTGCTTCTTTTCCCACTTCCTTCCTGTTGGGAAGAAGGTTGGGAAACGTTTAGGGAATGCTGGTCATGTCATTCTTGCCAGAGGGGCAATCACTGCCTGTGGGACCTGTAGGAATTCCTTCCACTAGTCCCACAAAACATTCTTAGGGTTATTAAGAGGGAAACCCCTGTTATTATGGGCAGCAGGCAGGAGCCCAGGGAGCTGTGGACAGGTTGTTGTGGGGGGAAGGTGATGTGCTGGTGACCAGTGAGTGCCCATGGCAGGAGTTATCACAGCCCATGCAGAGAAGAGTAACTCACGGCAATACCATATTTGCTCACTGGCCTGGTTTTCTCCCCTTGTCTCCTCCCATGCTTGTGTGCTTTTCTCATAAAACCAAGATCTCTTCCAAAATGGCCATGGAGCCACTGGTACTTGCTGGCTGTAAGCTGGGCTGTGCAAGGACTGTGTGAATTGTTGTGTCTTAGTGCCTTGCCAGCTATTTCTGGGCTGTTTCTGTTCCTTCTAGGGCGGGTATCTCATTTCACCCCACTCACCTTCCCATCCAAACAAACTTGGTCTCTTCTATTTTGGGAGCCAGCCCTGCACAGTTCAGGGGGCTCTGCTGGGGTGGGGCTCGCACCAAGGGCATAAAGATCTGATGAAACTTTTCAGCCCCATCCACGCCCTTGCTCTTCCCAGATCACCGCAACCTGACCTTCGATCCCGAGACAGCCAACAAGTACCTGGAGCTGTCGAGAGGTGACCGGAAAGCCAAGCACGGCCCCAGCGCTGTGTGCAGGAGGCAGGAGCAGGGAACCCCCTTCGAGCCCTGGCAGGTGCTGTGCACACAGGGCTATGGTCCTGGTCACCACTACTGGGAGGTGAAGATCTCCAGCCACTCCGTCATCCTGGGGGTGACCTACCGTGGCCTCCCCCGGCAGCAGCAGCAGGGCCACAAGTTCAACATCGGGATGGACAGCGGGTCGTGGGGGCTGCAGGTGCGGGAGGATTGTTACCTGGCCTGGCACAAGGGCCAGGCAGAGAAAATCCGGGAGCAGCTGTACAAGAACCTGGGGGTCAGCCTGGATTATGGCAAGGGGCTCCTCTCCTTCTATGGCCTCGGGGAGAGGACACAGCTCATCCACTCCTTCCACGATGTCTTCACGGAGCCCCTCTACCCCGTGTTTTGGCTGTGTGAGGGGCGAGTGGTGACGCTGTGCCACAGGGACTGAGCTGCAGCCACCACACTGATCCACCAGCCAGGCTGGCAAGTCCCAGGCTGGTGCCACAGCCAAAGGGCAGCCACAACCTATCACAGTGCAAGGGGGACCCCAATGCCGAGGCAAGCGTGTGGTGCAGTGTTTTAACAAGAGATGATGAGGACAGACATGCAAATTAACTGGTTTAATTTGCATATGCAGATGTCACGCTGCTGACACAGGGCAGGGGAAGGCTGCAAGGCTGGAGCTCACTGAGGGGATGAAGCTCCTGGTCACTGTGTGTGTGGGCACATGGGGGTGCTGTCCCTGCAAGTGGAGCAAGGGAGGGGGAAACAGGAGTGAAACCATTAAGTTTTCCTCTTCCTCATATCCCTGCCAAACCTCCCAAGCCTGGAGAAGATTTGGGACCAGGGAGACCATACAAGAAGTGCTGCTGCCACAGGGTGCTGTGGAGCAATGCAGAGAGCCTTGTGCTCCCCCAGCCTCACATGCAGGCAGGTCCTGCTCACCCCGCCCTTCCCAGTCCCCTCTTGCCACTCTCGGATATGGCAGAGCAATTTTTCAGGGTTCTGCCCTGCAGCTCTGTACAACACTGCTTTTCCCAATAAAGCTCTATTTTCTTACTGGTTTGAGCTTGGTGCTAGTGGGAGATATGGGACCATCAGCGTGGGGGGGAAGGAAGGAAGAGGGGATCTGGGTGTACCTGTTCCTGCACCCATCCCTGCCTCATCCTGCCCCTCCAAGTCCACAAGGGACTGGTGACTGGCCCCTTGAAGGGACCAGCTGGCGGCAGAAGGTGCTTTATTTACTGTAGCACTGTGATAAGGAAACTTGGTTTCCTACAGCTCTGCCCCGAGGCTGATCTGGCATATAAGTAAATCTGAGGTTTTGATTGAAGCTTTTCCAAGGGCAAGTCTGGTGTCTCCTCCTACTCCTGTGGGAATGCTGGTGAGGATTAACGAGGTGAAACTGAGCACTGGGTTCGGAGGTGCTGGGGACATGCAGGTGAATGACATGCATGGGGAATGAATAACATCATTGTTTCCTTTGGAGACAAAGGCTCAAAAAGATCAAACCCCTTTTTCAAGAACAGATGTTATTTTTCTTGCCGTTCTTCCTCCTTCACTCCACACCTCTCTACCCCTCCCACCCTGTCCTTGGGCCAGCCAGGACCTGGGAACTTATCCAAGTCAAAAAATGGTGTGCACAGGAGGGGTCTGGAGATACCAGACTTATGAGGCAAAGCCTCACACTGAAAACACTTTGGTGTCTCCCCATCCCCGCCTGGTGCCTGCTGACACCTCCTGGGCCCCGGAGGAAGAGGGGACGGTGACTGAGCAAGGACCTGGGCACTGCAGTCATTTTTGTCCATGGAAATGGCTGATGTGGGTCGATGGGCAGGAGGGCTGGCAGGAAAGCACCTGTACCCATGCACTGAGAGGGCTCAAGACCTTCCAGTGGCCCCAGGGTGGGGAGCAGCTCCCGGGGAGCAGTGGGTGGTAGCAGGTCCGGGGGGGAAGGAGTTGCTCACAGGGGACAGCAGACCCCTCTGAGGGGGAGTTTGGAGTGGGCTGGCTACAGCTTCCCAGGATGGGAGGTTTGGGCACAGGCAGCAGCTTCCCCTGGGAGCAGCAGAACCCTGGGCAGAGTTCAGATCCCATCGCGACAGATGCTTTAGGAGGTGGTAGACCCTGGCTGGGGGACAGCACATCGTTATCGGGGGGGCATCCCCCCGAGGGCTGGGGGACAGATCACTCTGAAGGCAGCAGATGCCGGGGAGAGGAACCAGATGCACTGTGGGGGCAGATCCCAGGGGTGAGGACCCCGCAGGAATGCGGGTGCCCGTGGACCAGGTCCAGGGCGTGATGATGCGGGTCAGTCCCCGCTTAGGGAGGCAGGAGCCCCCCAGCACCGGCGGGGAGCCGAGCCCCGGCCGCGGGCTCGGAGGGCGGAGCGGGCAGGCGGGGCGCGGCATCCACCCGCCCCCGCCGGGGCTGGGACCGGGGCCGGGGCGGCTCGGGGCGCTCAGGGATGGATGCAACACCCGGGAGCGCCCCGCCGTCCTCCGCCGCGGCGTTGCGGTTGGCGCTGGCGGCTCCGGGGCTGCCCGAGGGTCCCCTCGGCTGTCCCATCTGCCTGGACGTGCTGCGGGACCCGGTGACGGTGCCGTGCGGGCACAACTTCTGCCAGGGCTGTCTGCAGGCGCTCCGCCAGCAGCCGGGCCCCCCCGACGGCGGCGGGGCGGGCGGGGCCGCCCGCTGCCCGCTTTGCCAGGAGCCCGTCCCCGCGTCCCTGCGGCTCCGCAAGAACCGCGCCCTCTGCGAGCTCCTGCCGCTGCTGGCGGCCGCCACCGGCGGCTCGTCCCCGCCGTCGCCGGCCGCAGCGTGCCCGATGGCCCCGGGGGCCGAGGAGGAGGATGCCGCGGGGGAAGAAGGGGCGGCGGTGCTGTGCGATGTGTGCCCGCCGGAGTCTCGTGTGGCGGCGGCGCGGTCGTGCCTGGTGTGCCTGGCGTCGTTCTGCGGAGCGCACCTGGAGCCGCACCGGCGCGCCCCCGCCTTCCGCGCCCACCGCCTGGTGGCCCCGCTGCGGCGGCTCGAGGAGGGGCTGTGCCCCCGCCACCTCCAGCCCCTCGACGGCTTCTGCCGCACCGAGCAAACCTGCGTGTGCTCCCGCTGCCGCGCCCACGAGCACCGCGCCCACGACGTGGTGTCCCTCGAGCAGGAGCGAGAGCACAAGGAGGTGCGTGGGGCGGGGGTGCGCGGAGGTCCCCCACGTGGGTGGGGCCCTGGTATGGGGGTGTCCTGGGTGGGGTGAGGCTCAGCATCCCTCGGAGGAGTTGTGCTGTACACATGTCCCCACGGGGAGCCGAATCCCCGCGTGGGGTCTGTGCCGGTGCCGTGCTGATGGGATGCCATGAGTGGGGTGCTGCTGTAGCCCGCACCTCTCGGGGGAGGGACCACCCTCCAGAGTAGGGACAGGGTGCTGTGCCATCAGGGAAGCCCCGTGAGATGGGGACAGGATGGGCAGATGGGGACAGGTATGGGGGCACACCCGCTGCCAGCCGGTCCGTGGGGAATTTTCCCACTGTGGAAATCTCGTGGGTGTAGGGCTGGGACGGGTGTGCCTGGGACACCCTGCAGTGGCCGCCTCCGCGGTCACGGGGCACTCTCCTCCTCCGTCTTGTTCCCACAGCTCCGTCGAGGCAGTTTCTCCCCTGGCAGCCTGCCCGGCCGCCGCTCCCGCTCCCCCAGCCTTTTGTATCCCGGCGTTTTGGCAGCGGGGTTTTTTCCATCACTCCCATTCCCAGATGTGACTGAGTCACCTCCTAAATTCACACCCACGAGCCTCCCCGGGAGCCGGGGTTCTCAGCCCAACACGGTGCTGCCTTCCTGAACACCGATGGCTCACATGTGTGGGGCCTCTGTGGGGCTGTTGGCAGATGGGAGTCTGTGAGGCTTGTGGCACCCTGCGTCGGGATGAGGCATTTGGAGACTTTGGGAGGGTTTGCTTTTTCCAAGGAAGAGTGCAGGGGCTGCGGGCATGCTGGCAGGGAGCACAGAAACAGCCCCAAGCCAGCTCCCGCTCCCTCATGGGTTCTTGGGATTGCAGGAAAACCCTTCTTGTCGGCATTATTAGTCATTAGGTGCCTTAAAATAGAAAGTGAGTGTGATCCCAGCCTGGACAGGCTGTCAGACCTTCCCTGCATGGTCTCTGCCACTGCCCTGATGCTGCAGACTGGGAAAGATGGATGGGGAAAGCACCTGTATCCCCTCACTGCTCCAAGCACTGTGGGGAGCAGGGCCAGGGGGCTGGGCATTAGGGGGGAGCTGCCCTGACTGGGGAGTGCAGTGCCCTCCTGGCTCCCCAGGGACCTCGTGCTGGGCAATGGCTGGCGCCAACAATAGCACATCAGGAAACAACATATTCGTAAGGTGCTTCCTTTGCAGCCACACAGCACCCCGTGCTCCAAAGCTGGTTTGCCTTGCTCCTAAAGAGAAACCTCCAGGGCACTCTGTGCTGTGTTCCTGAGTGGCCCAGTTCTGCGTTTCAGCTTCTGCACCAGTCCCAGGTGGATTTTCCCCAGCCTTGGGATACACACTAAGAGCACACGGCTTAGCTGCGCTTGCTGCAATCACCGGGTTTGCTTTCAAATTCCTGCTTTGTTTGGTTTCCGCTGGGACCAGGGTGGGGAGGTGGAACTGGATGTGACCCTTTGCAGCCCGGCTGCTCCTTTAGTTTTCCAGCTGAGGGAGAAGGGATGTTTGCAGGTTGGATGTTGCAGAGAAAGAAAACAGGAAAACAACTCGTGGTTACCTTTGTATCCTTCACCCAAAGCCTGATAATGAGCTCCTGGTCAAAGGGTCTGTGGGTTGAACTTAGGGGGAGGTTGGGTGCTCACTGAGATCAGGGGCAAAGCTCAGTGTTTGTCCTTTATGTCCACAGGCCCAACAAGTGAAATTCCTCAGCGATGTGGAGAATGAGCTGGAGGAGCTGGCAGTCACCATCGCACAGGCCAAGAAGATGGTGGAGCTCATTAAGGTGAGTCTGCGATGCCTTCGCTCTGTTAGTGCAGCTCATCTGGGCTGGGGAGCAGAGGGAAGGGGCTGTGAGCTTTGGGGGTGTGGGGTGTAGAGTTAGTGCTCATGGGGGAACAGGTGCTCCATAAAACAACAGTGACCCTGGCAAGGATCCCTGTGGATTCTTGCTCCTCATCTCTGCTAACCCTCATGGCATCTCTGGATACTTCAGTTTGGAACCTGGAAGAAGGAACAGGGCAAGGACCATGCCAGGGCATCCTCTGGCTCTTGCACCTTTTTCCCTCAGGTGCACATGGATTTGGGTCCCTCTGGCCCTTGTGCCACTGTTGCCTAAAATGAGAGAAAAGAACTTTTGATACAATATTAATATAGATAAAACAGAGAGCTGGTCTTTATTAAAAGCGCCTTCAGCTGCAACACAACCCATAGGTGCACACACCAGCTCAGAATTCTCACAATTTTACAGCTTTAACTAATTACCATATCCAGTGGGTACATCCAAGCCAAAAGCCATTTGCTCCTAGTACCACCCTCAGAACTGCCCCATTGGAGTCTTTCCAAACATTCTGGGCTCTCTATTTTGTTTTTCTGCAGTAAATCTTACTATTCTGGTCCAGGTGCATGCCCCAAACTAGATGTCCTTGCTAAAATATCTGTCCTTGAAAAGACCGTTAAACGGAATTTCAAGAATGTGGCACAAACCATGAGAAAGAATTTCAAGAATGTGGCACAGACTGTTAAAAACCGTCTGCTGCTGCCTTAAGTGTGAGAAACGATACACTATATCAAAATCTACAAATATATAAAAATAAGACATCACCACCATGTCACTTCACTGCCTGGGGACACCAGACATGGTGCAGCAGCTGTGAAATGGTCTGAGCTCTTGGATGAAGGGGGTGACAGCATGTCAGGGGGATCCCAGAGAGCTGAGAGGTGGGTGCTGAGCAGGGGACAGGGTGCCCTCCTGCACCGTCACCTGTGGGACCTGACCTCTCTCCCACTATTCTCAGGGTGCTGCCAAGAAGGAGAGGGAAAAGGTGGAGAAGCTTTTTGCAGAAGCCTCTGAGGTCCTGGCGACCTTCCAGAAGGAGGTGACTGGTTTCATCCAGGACGGGGAGCGCTCCATGCTGGGGGAGGCCGAGGCTGATCTCCACTGGAAGGAGGAGAGACGAGCCAAGCTGGCCCAGTGCAAGCAAAACCTGGAGAGCGTTGCCAGCACTGACACCATCTACTTCCTGCAGGTGGGATAGGGCAAGAAGGAGCCAGTAGCATTGTCTTTTGGGGGTTTGTCCCATTTCCTGAGGGGCTGGGGGCCAGGAGTCCTGCGATGTGTGGGCTGTAGAGTCCCACTCCTGTTGGCACAGTCCTCTCCCCTCCCCATTCCCAGGGAGCCCAGACTTTCTCCTCCATCACCCCCACCTCTGTCCTGTCTGTGACTCAGGAGAAGTTGATATGCTGCCCAGGCTGGGTACCTGGGTGTGAAGGGCAAAGAGCAAGAAATTGGGGTGCCCCACTGCCCCCCTCCAGCATTCCCCCCTCCTTGACAGCCCAGCAAGAGGAGAACTTTTTGAGAGGAGATGCTGCTCCAAGCGAGATGGGCATGGTCCGGGGCCAGGCTTGAAAGGGAGCTAAGAGCAGGTTCCAGGAACACGTGGCCAGGGAAGTGCTCTCCTCCCTTATGAGGCTGTCCTTGGGCCAAGTCCTGAGAGCTGCCAGTTCCCAAATCCTCCAGGGCTGGGTGGGGTTGCGGAACAAGAGACAACTTTGGCTTGTTTGAAAACTTCTGAAACTGTCTTTTTTGGCTCAGGAATTTCAGGCCTTAAAAGTAGCCATGGAAGAAAACCTCTCCCCAGCTCCGAGCTTCCAGAACGAGCTGAACTTCACCAAGTGCACCCAAGTCGTGGGCGCAGTGAAAGATGTGCTGTCCACTGCCTGCAAAAACCAGTGGAACCTCTTGCAGGGGAAAGGAATGGATGGGCTGAACTACCAGGAGAGGGAGGAAGGTTTGTGTTCACCCAGGCCCTCTGCCTGGACGTCTTCCCATCACCTTCCCTCCTCCCTGTATAGCTGGGAGATGGCTACAGGCTCAATGGCCCCCATGAGCATTGGCTCCTCTCCCTCCACCCTTTGGAGGCTGCTCAGCACGGGTTCCCTGCATGTTGCACAATCCCTGTCTGGGCTTACGCCTCTTTGAGGTTTTGTGAGTTTTTCCACAGAGACCAGAGACTGGAGAGGCAACAAACAGCCTGGGAGTTAGGCAGGGCCCTGTGGGAGAGGGCAAGTGGCCAAAGTGGCCTCCCGTGAAAGGGGACTCTTCTTCTCAGGATAGAGGATCCTCTTCATGGAGCAGGCTGTGGTCTCCCAAACCTGCCAGGGATAGAGAGCTGATGCAGCAGCTCTCTGCTTTGCTCTCTCATTTAACCTGAGCTCTGCCCTCTCTCATTTTCTTGGATTCCCATGGGAATTGCAGCCAGTTCCTTGCCCTCCTCACTGCCTCCCTGGGGTGGCAAACATGGTGTCTGCCCTTTCCCGTATCAGAGCCATCAGGGATGCGCTGGGGGAGTGGGGATGCCAGCTGGGGCCACAGGGCCCACAGCAGCTGGGTACCACCAGGGTGCTGGGCAGGGGGTCATACTCCAGTAACACCCTTGGTGGTTTGGTTCCCTTGCTGATGCAAACCCTTCTCTCCCTGTCTCTGCAGCATTGGCTGAATCCCGATTTCCAGACAAGTCAAACAATCCCGCCTGCCTGGAGAGCCGTGATTATTTCCTGAAATGTAAGCGAGGGACTTTTGCTTTGACAGTTGTTGCTAAGGTCCATCTTCCCTTTCCTCTCTCCTTCCCACATGCCTGGCCAGTGCTGATCCCGAGCCGAGGGCTGGCAGGAGCGCTGCCGCCACCAGGGGAAATATTGCTTGGCTAACAAGGAAGCCTCTTTGCCTTCCTGACAACAGTCCTAATCTGGTTGGGTGATGCTTTTTTTCCCTTGTCTGTGGTTCTGCAGGCCCAGCTACCCTGGGGGAGGGGGGCTCTGCAGGCGTCCCATGTAGTTTCTGCTGCATTCCAGCCCTTCATGAATCGGATCCTCTGCTAAATTAGATCAGAGTTGGTGCATCTGCCTTGTTTGCTGCAGAGCACTGGGCTGGGGAGGCTCAGCTGCAGCACGAGAGGGATCATGCAGTGTCTGAGCAGAATGGGGCACAAGGGGCTGAGGCTGGAGGGTGCAGGGCTGGGCTTGGGCTCCCACACCCCACATGTGTGTCCCCCCAGCCTTACAGGGGATATGAGGTCACCATAGGGATGTCCACAGTGGCACAGTCATCCCCCTGGGATGTGGCTCAAGCCAGGTTTGCTGTGCCACTGCTCTGGGTTTGGGACACATCGAGGTTCAGACCTGTAGTGCAAGCAAGAGCAATACATATCAAGGGTGTTTCCCACTGGAGATCCCCTCTGTTTGTGACCCAGTGGTGGTTCTCATGTGACCTTGCACATCTGCTCCTGTGGAAGCACAGTGCAGTGCAGGCCAACCACAAGGAGCAGTGGGTTTGTAGCCCTGACATGCCTGGCTGTTTTCCTGTCTTCTCAGAGTCCCTCCCTGCTGTGTTTGTCTGTGGTTACCTGAAATCTGCTTTAATATGGAATTTTCCTATCACCACTGTATCAGGTGGCCTATCTGATGTCTGGTATCATGATGGAGCTCATTGAGCAGCATCCCTATTCTCTCCTCTGCCCTGCATTCATCCTGCTTATGGGAGCATCTGCTCTTTCAGCCAGTGATCCTCATCAACAGAAATTTGCCATGAGATTTCAAAGGAAGGGGACAGAGTGATGGGACAAGTCAGAAAGGATCATGCCAGTGCTCAAAGGCTGGGACGGGGGTATCAGAGCAGGGAGATCTGGGAGGATTTCCTTGTGTTTCCTTCCTCATGCTCATTTCTCCTCCTTGCCCTGCACAGTTGCCTTCATCATTGACCTGGACAGCGACACAGCTGACAAGTTCATCCAGCTGTTCGGCACCAAAGGGGCCAAGCGGGTGCTGTGCCCCATCCCCTACCCGGAGAGCCCGACCCGGTTCATCAACTGCGAGCAGGTGCTGGGGCTGAACTTCATGAACAGGGGCAACTACTACTGGGAGGTGGAGCTCATCGACGGCTGGGTCAGCATCGGGGTCATCGCCGAGGACTTCGACCCCCAGGAGGCCTATAACCGCGGCCGCCTGGGCCGCAACGACAGGTCCTGCTGCCTCCAGTGGAACGGGCAGAACTACGTGGCCTGGTTTGGGGGCTTCGAGTCCGTCATCCAGCAGCCCTTTTTCCAAACGATTGGGGTCTTCCTGGAGTATTCGGAAAAGGCCTTAACCTTCTACGGAGTCAAGGACTCCAAGATGACCTGCCTGAAGCAGCTCAAGGTCTCCCATTCTGCCAAGGGGAAGTCTGACCCGTTCCAGAACAAGATCAACCAGCACTTTGGCTCTCTTTTTTCGTGGAAGCTGAAACCAGCCTTCTTCCTGGAGAGTGTCGATGCCCACCTGCAGATCGGGCCGCTGAAGAGGGATTGTGTGTCGGTGCTAAAGCGTCGGTAACTGCCTGGAGAGCAGGAGCACGGGAACACCCAGAGAAGTCTCTTCCGCAGGTTATTGCCACCATCAGGGCCTCCCTTTGCTGTCTCTGTGGCAGCCCTCCCTCCTCTCTGTGCTGTTGTTGACCCAGGGCTGGATGAAGCCGCTTGGTGGGCAGAGCTGTGGGCTGGGAGCCAGGAGGGGGCTGGATCCAAGCGCTGGCTCTGCCGCTGGGCTGCTGAGTGAACTTGGGCGAGTCCCTCCGCTGCTCCCTGCCCTTCAGTTTCCCTTTCTGGACGTCAAGGACTGTGACAGCCTTTCTTGGTAAAGTGTGCTGCTCAGGAGAAGTGCCACATGCGTCTGAAGCTGCACCTTGGGCAGCTGCCCAGTCCCGCTCCTTTGTATGTGCTCGCACTGCCCTGGCAACCTGCACAGACACTCTGCTTTGTGCCTTATCTCAGGCTCTGTGTCACTGATGCTTTTTAAGTGCTGGCTCATTGACACCTTCCACATGCTCCTTACGAAGTGCCTTTGACATAGCAAGTCCAGTGTGGACCAGGTGAACCCCCAAAGCAGATGTGGTCGCTTCCCCAGTGCTCACATCCCTCTGTGCCTCGGTGTGGGTGAGCAGGAGCTCTGGGGACAGGGATTTGGAGGAGCCTGGTGGGGTGCTGAGTGATGCTGTGGTGGTGCAGCACCACCCCTTGCAGGGCTGGCCACCCATTAGAGCTGCAAACATGACACAAAGATCTGTGCCCTTTCTTGCACTGCAGCCAGTGGGTATTTTGGATGCTGCTCTGTGGCCAGGCTGGTTTGGGAAAATCTGTGGTCCTGCATGTTTTGGAGGCCTGTGGCAACAGGTCTGTTCCCCACCACAGACAAAAATCCCAGCTGGGAAAGGGAGAAACCTCCTGCCCAGAGATGGTGAAGTGAGCAGCACAAACCAAATTTTGAGGATGTGCTTTCAGTAGACACATTCCTTGGGAACTGCTTCCTGAAGGTTTACAGCCAAATTTGCCCCCTCATTTTGGTGACCTTACTATTTCAGGGGAGTTTAATACTGATAAACTCCCAGCTCTTCAAGAACCCTGGGTATGCTTGAGCTGCAAATGTGCCCCTTAGCTTAGAGAGTTTTTTATATGACAGAGGTGCTGTGAATATATCCCAGGGACAAATGGTCTGTGTTAGGGACAGCTGTGAGCACACCAGTGAAAGATGCAGCATCAGTCAGTTACTAAATGACCCTCTAGGCTCTGGGAATAAGTAACAATTAACAAAAACTACTCTCAAGCAAGAGGGAATACTGTTCCCTTCAGGAAATGTGGAAACTTGAAGCTGAGAGCCAAAAATGCCCATTCATGTGTCCTAAGGGAGCTTTTTCAGAAGAAAAATGCAGAAATACTGCCTGCATGGGTGGCACAGAGCAGCCCCTGTCTCAGCACAGTGTACCTTTCCACAAGTTTATTTTTTCTGGGATTATTTTGCTACCTACCTCCCAAAGCTTGCTTTACAGAATCCTAGTGCTGTGTAATACACACCTAGAGAGAAAATACAGAGGTTCAGGCTCTTTGCTGGCATGAGTGAGTCAGTGATGACGCAACAACAGTCAGCAGGGATGGAAAATGGCCCATTTAGCTAAATATATGAAATATATGGATATTTTCCCCAAAGGATAAGCTGGAAATCATAGTGGTATATTCAAGAGGAGCCAAGGGGAAAAAGCAAATGTGAATAAAAGGCAGGCACAAAGCCAAGAGGGTTGAAGTTTAAGCCACGTTTTCATGTAAAGCCACGTTTACACTCTGAGGCTTAAAGAGCTCCTTTGCTGTGACTCCTTTGCCAGCACTGCCAGTTCTTGCTGGCACAGGGAGTGGTGCCAGTCCATGAAAAAACTGGGATATCTGAGTGGATGAAGGGTCTGAATGCAGCTGCCCCCTCCCCATGGCAGGGCTGGTGAGACAGTTTGGGAAGGGTCTTGCTGGAATCTATCTGCAAATTCCTCCTCCTCCTCCACATGCGGTGACTCCTAAAAGTGCTGCAAGCAGTGGGAAGAGGAACAGTAGGGCTTCCAGAGTGAAATCTTCGGCTGAAATCTTGGCCTTTCCCGGCTGGTGGGAATGCTGCCCAGACTTCTGTCCAGATGGGAATTCATTCCCAGTGTCCTGAGATTCAGCCCCGCTCTGTTTGGCAGCTCCAGCAGCGCTCCTGCAGAGCTCAGCCCTTGCATGGGCTGTCAGCGCTGACACAGTGCAGGCATTGCTGCTGCTTTGGGAACACTGTGGGGAACTGGGATCAGAAATTCCTTACTGGATAAGAAAGGCAGAGACGTGCAACAGCCCGTGGTCATGTCCCAGGAGGAAGAGGAAGGTGACCTTTATCTCTGGTGCACGGCAGCAGGAAGGGATGTCGCATGCCCCATCTCAGCTCTGTCTGTTCCTAAATCTCGTTTATTCAGGCAAAACTCCCACCGTTCGCAGCGAGAACTTTTGCCAGAGTAAACACAGCAGATTTGGGTGTTTGCCCTGTTTCATTTGCATTGATTGTCCCGAGGGGAAGCCCACGCTGGAGCCACACACCTTGCCCTTCCCTGCATTGCCCAATGCTCAGACACAAACTCTGCACTCCTTCAGGGTTTGGGAGGAATCCTGTCTCTCTCCATCCTGTCACCACGCAGGAGAACCTGTCTGGTTAGAATCACAGAATCATAGAATCGATTGGGTTGCAAAAGACCTCCGAGATCATCGAGTCCAACCCTTGGTCCAACTCCAGTCCCTTTACCAGATCATGGCACTCAGTGCCATGGCCAATCTCAGCTGAAAAACCTTCAGGGATGGGGAATCCACCCCCTCTCTGGGCAGCCCATTCCAATGCCTGAGCACTCTCTCTGGAAAGAATTTTTTTCTGATCTCCACCTTCAATTTCCCCTGGTAGAGCTTGAGCCCATCGTGCCCCCTTGTCCTATTGCTGAGTGCCTGGGAGAAGAGACCAACTCTCACCTGGCCGGAACTTCCCTTCAGGCAGTTCCAGACAGTGCTGAGGTCACCTCTGAGCCTCCTCTTCTCCAGGCTAAACACCCCCAGCTCCCTCAGCCTCTCCCACAGCACTTGTGCTCCAATCCCTTCTCCAGCCTTTTTGCTCTTCTCTGGACCTGCTGTTGCTTTGGCTGAATCCATCCCTGCCCCGGGATGCAGCTCCACAGGGCACTGGGGGGCTCCTGGGGATGTGCTGCAGTCGGGAAGTTCCATCCCACCCTCTCCTTCCCGCTGCTTTTATCCTGGTTGGAAGTGCTATAAACCCCCCTGGTTTGCAGCATGCAGAAAATTCTGAATGATTTAAGACGGGAGCAGTTTCCCCTGGGACCTGGATCAGAGTTTGCTGCCAATAATTTGGGTGTAAACTGGAATGACACCAGCTCTGGATCCCTGATTTTGCTTTAAACAAAGTGCTAAAATGCGGTGAGAGACGAGTTTAGATGGATTGATGGCAATTTAAACATCCTTTCCGTGTTCCCTCGAGTTATTTCTGCTGTCACAGAGTGTCCCTCTTTTTAATTAGGATTTTTTAAAAGTATTAGTTACTGTAGAGTATTTTACGGTGTGTGAAGAAACTGTAACAGAATAATATAATGATGTTAGAGATTATGATTTGCCATTAAATACTATACAGACACCACTCTGGGTTTTCTTTCCTTTAATTACCAAACTATTCAAGTCTTCCCATTGTCTCGTGTTTATTTTTCTGTGTCCTGTACATCTGGCATAAAATAGTGCAGATTTTATTTTCCCAGTTTGTCTGAGGGAATTGTGCCAAATACACATTTTTATTGCTCGCCTGCAAAAGGGGCGGAAGAATCTTAAAATCCAACAACAATATTGTCAGCCCTGGGCAATTCAAAACAATGAATTGTCTCAGTTCTTTCTTCTGTGTCTGCCCTCAGCTTAGAAATAACAAAGATGAACAGATTAGGTATTTTTTTCTTAGTGTTTTCAAGTTTTAGAGTATAAATTTTCAAGGTTTTCCATGTGATGGGGAGATCCAGAGCTTTCCCCACACTGGCAATTAGACCAGCATCCTTTTTGATGTCAAGACTGCATTTTTTAATACCAAATGTCAGCTGGAGCTGGGAGAAAAATGTTAATTGGTGAGTTATTGGGTTGTTATTTGCTATTTCGTGCCTCAGCTGGGCACTTTGGTGGCTCCTGCCTTTAATAGGAGAAGAATCAGGACTGTTTGTTAGAGCTGTTTCTTAAAAGGGAAACTTACTGCTTACTGAAAAAAGCGGATATGAAAAGCACAAACTTGTTCTTTTCTTGCCAAGAACCGTACAGATTATGTCACTGTATTTATTTAAATCTTGTTTCCATTGTTTAGTTTCTCTGCTTTCCCCCCACCCCACCCTGCATCTGGTTCTCAGGCGCTCAGACAGGGCTGGGAAAAGCTCAAATCTATATAAAAATAGATATTTAGGGTAATATATGCTCTTATTTGTATATTATTGATGTACAGTTTTCAGTTATTGATCGCAGGGAGCCCTTCCAAACAGTTTAATGGTTTTGTAGGGCTCGTACTTTTAATCATAGAATAGAATCATAGAATGGATTGAGTCGGAAAAGACCTCCGAGATCATCAAGTCCCACCCTTGGTCCAACTCCAGTCCCTTTACCAGATCATGGCACTCAGTGCCACGGCCAAGCTCAGTTGAAAAACCTCCAGGGATGGGGAATCCACCCCCTCTCTGGGCAGGCCATTCCAATGCCTGAGCACTCTCTCTGCAAAGAATTTTTTTCTGCTCTCCACCTTCAATTTCCCCTGGCAGAGCTTGAGCCCATCGTGCCCCCTTGTCCTATTGCTGAGTGCCTGGGAGAAGAGACCAACCCTCACCTGGCCAGAACTTCCCTTCAGGTACTTATAGATACTTATGAAATGACGCAGTTGTTAATTTTTTAGGAGTTCATCCCACTGGCACACCTGGAGACCCTCCCTGCAGCTCTGCAAATGCCACAGGTATTTATTTCCCTGCTCTAAATTCCCGATAGACAGACAGAAGGACGGACAGACAGAGCCTTGGCTTGTTTACAGGGCAAACGGTTGGTCTGTCCCGTTTACCACACTGGGCACACAGGGGTGGCTGCCCGATGTGGTTGATCCCAGCGGGGACACCAGCCCGGCCCCAGGCTCGGAAATCCAACTCCAAGCGTGCAGAACGCGGAAAGAGCGTCAAACGCGAATCACCAAAAAAAAAATTGTTGGAAATGGAGCATCTTCGCTGCTTTAAGCAGCTAAACTTCACTTTATGTGCAGAACCAGCAGCTACGCGGGATTATTTTTATTTCGCTCTCCCAAACATCAAGATTGATCACAGGCAGCAGGAGAGCCCCCGATGGGTGGGAGGGAGTGTCATGGCGGGCGGCGGGGCCTACAACTCCCAGAATGCACCGCGCGGCCAAGTCATGTGAATGCCGATCGGAAATGGAAAGGACTACAACTCCCAGGATGTACCGCGCGGCCAACGCCGGGGCGGTCTACACCAGGGCATGGACTACAACTCCCAGCATGCACTGCGCGGACAATACGCGGAGTGTTATGCAGATGTAGTGCTGACTACAACTCCCAGCACGCCTCGCACGCCCAATGACGTCACTCCTTCCTCCGCGCAGGCGCAGAGTGGGGTGGATGCTGTGAGGAGGAGGAGGAGGAGGAGGAGGAGGCGGCAATGGCGCTGAACAAGAATCACTCGGAGGGCGGCGGCGTCATCGTTAACAACAGCGAGAAGTGAGGTGCTATCCCCTTCTCCCTTCCTCCGGCCATATGAGCCGGAGGACAGCGCGGAGCTGCCTTCTCCTCCTGCCTTCCCCCTCAGGGGGAGCGGCTCTGTGTGTGTGTGTGTGGAGGGGGGGTGGATGGTGAGGGAATTAAACGGGGCGGTTTAAACCTCTCGGTGCCGGCGTTGCTCGTCCTCCCCTCGTGTCCCTGGGGGCTGTTCATATCCCCCTGCCCCAAGGCCTTTCCGGAGAGAGCTCTGCTGGGCCTCAGCCGCGGGACTGCCCCGCAGCGCTCCCGCAGCATCCCGCCTGCCCCCTCCTGTCCCTTGCCTGTCCCCGCCTGCCTCCGCCTGCTGCTGCTGTCCCAGCGCCCTGAGAGGCCGGCAGGGCTCAGCTCCCCCCCAGGGCTCTGTCCCCTCGAGGATGCTCGAGTGCTGCACCTGCATCGTGCCTCCCTCCCTTCCAAGGCTGCCCGGTGTGGATCGCCGGGCTCCTTGAGCCCACACCCCCTCTGTGGGCCGGGGAAGGAGCAGCGGTGTTGGAAAAGGTGCTGGGATATAACCATGGAAACGGGAAGCCTGCACAGAGCCGCCTCTGTCTGCTCGGCGACGGGCTGCCCGCACCCTCTGCCTGCCAGCGCGGGTCTGACGTGGCAGTCATTGCTCCGGGGACAAAGGAGGGGTTCAGCCTTCTTTCCACGGGACCAGCTAAACGCTGGCATAGGAATTCTGCGCCTGACTTCCATTTGGGATGTGGCCTTTTCTTGGAAGAGTTTAGTAAGGTCGACTCAGGAGGTTGAATTTGCATTCGCTGAAGCAAATGCAGCAGCTTAAAGGTGTTGGTGTTCCTGGCTGTCAGCCTGGCCTGGATCAGGGGCTGCCTGGGCTGATCCAGCTGAAATGCTGTAGCCTGGACAGGGCTGGCCCCTTTGCCCTTCCAGAGCTTTTCCTGGAGGAACAGGGACTTGCTGGCAGAAGGGAAAGGCGAGTGACTTGAGGATGGAAACACGTCAGCTGCCAAAGATAGAGGTGGTGGAGGTTTCTGCAGCTTTAGGGATTAGAGTCCCTAATGTGGGTGCTGTTTTGTCAGTCCAAGTTACCTGCTGTGTCCATGCAAGGTTCTAATCAGGTCAGTTTCTGATTGAGAATTAAGGACTCAGTGCAGGCAACGTGGGTTGTTAGTGAAGTCCTGTGACAAAGAGGGGGAGTTCCTCCTGATGACATTTTTGTGACAGAGGTGCCTGAGCTGTGGTGAGACCTTCCACAGCCGTATTGCATAAGCCAGCCTGAGCAGTTCCTGCTCCTACAGCCCTTCCTCTGTCATGTGGGGAACTGAATTAGGGAACTGACCCAGCAGAAATGCAACACAACTTGACAAAAAAAAAAAGGAAAAAAAAAAGAGAGAAATGTCTTGAGATCTTGATCAGCTCAATTGAGTGGATTCCCTGCCTGGCTGTGCAGGCAGCAGCAGCTGTGTCAGCACTCTGAGGAGGGAACAAACACCCAGTGCTGCTTCAGTTGATGCCAACAGAAAAAAGAAGCAAACCAGACTGATTGTTTCTGCTCAGCACGGGCCTGAGGGTGGTACAGGCAGCTTTGGTAGGTCAGTAAACTCAGGTGAATGTTGCACTTCTGTCCTGAACTGTAACACTTGTCTGTTCTCTCATCTGGGCAGTGTTTTGATGACCTATGACCACGTGGAAATTACCTTCAGTGATATGGAACCGATGCCAGAGGCCTTCAAAGGGACCAAGAAAGGGAGTGTTTTCCTGACTCCATACAGAGTAAGTGGTGAAAGGCTTTATCTTGTTTAAGGAGATAAAGGTTCTCTGCCTTTCTGTGTTTAAATGTCCTCAGTTCATGAAAGTCAGGATAATCTACTCCTGCTTGAAGTGTGGCTCATCCCTCTCCCTCTGGGAAGCATTATGAACTCACTGCATATCCCACCTATTTGTCAAAAGATAATAAATCTGATTAGTTCTTGTACAGGCAGCTCTTTAGTCCATCAGGCATCTTCAATTTGGAAATTAGGAATGGTCTGGAAATGCTGAATGCAACAGCACAATTCCTGAGTCAAAGCTGTGTGGAGCTGTGAGTTCTCTGGAAGCTGGGAGGGGAATTATCTGAGCAAGGGACTTCTTGGAAGGTTTTATTATCTTGAGGCTTTGGTTTAGCCCTGTGGCTGTTCTGTGTAACTTTTGGCTTGCAAAGCCCATGGTGTGGGAGGGAGTGCCAGTCCATCTAAAGTCTCTTCAGATAATAAATGAGGGCTGTGCTTCCTGCTTGCTCTGAGCAGCTTCTGTGATGTTATTTCCTTTCCAGGTTATCTTTGTGTCGAAGGGGAAGGATGCCATGCAGTCCTTTGTGATGCCCTTTTACTTGTTGAAGGATTGTGAGATTAAGCAGCCAGTCTTTGGAGCGAATTATATCAAGGGCACAGTGAAGGCAGAGGCAGGAGGTATGTGTGGCACAGGGGCTGGTCTGTACCCCAGTTCTCCCTCACCAAAACTGAACACTGACCAGAGGGGGTTTCATGGTCCTGCTAAATTGTGTTTCTTTCTGTTGAAACTGGCAGCTAAAAGTGCTCCCCTTATCAGCTCAGTGCTCAGTTACAGTGAACAGATCTGCTCTGCAACCCATCTCAGTCTTGCCCTCTGCAAAACACTGAGGTCACTCAACCAACTGATCCCAGCAAATAAACATCAGAGTGGAGTCAGCAGGAGTGTGACAATGTGATTTTGCTCTGGTCACTTGGGGTCACCTGTCCCACCTGCATCCAGGTCCTCCTGTGCCCAAGACTTGGATCCTTCCTGGATTTGTTTGGGTTCTCAGGTGCAGATCCCCAGAGCCCTGTTCTCTCTCATGTTTCTTGTGCTGTTGCTGTGGTTCATCCTGGCAGTGGGAATGGCACTTGGAATCATAGAATGGATTGGGTTGGAAAAGACCTCCGAGATCATCAAGTCCAACCCTTGGTCCAACTCCAGGCCCTTTACCAGATCATGGCACTCAGTGCCAAGGCCAATCTCACTTTAAAACCCTCCAGGGATGGGGAATCCACCCCCTCTCTGGGCAGCCCATTCCAATGCCTGAGCACTCTCTCTGCAAAGAATTTTTTTCTGATCTCCACCTTCAATTTCCCCTGGCAGAGCTTGAGCCCATCGTGCCCCCTTGTCCTATTGCTGAGTGCCTGGGAGAACTAACTGTCTTGGATTTAGGGAATCTTCAAGGGGCCTTTTCACAGTATGCTCCATGAGAAGGCTGTGGCAGGCATCTTCCAGAATAATTTTGATTTTTACCATTGTTTTTAGCAAAGGCTCAGAGCTCAGCAAACTTTCATCCTCAGTTTTTCTCAGTCTGTTGGTTGTGGCCCGGAAATCCCAGCTCAGGCTTTAGGAGCCTTCAGCTGTAATCCTGAAATCAGCATTGTGACTTCTGTGTGGGGGCAGAGAGGGGCCATCCAGCGTGAGAGGGAGCCTGAACAGTAAAGACAAACCAAACTGTGTGAAAGGCAAAGGGCTTTAGCTAAATCTTTGTGAATTTTCCCCAGGGGCCATCTCCTCTAATGATGCTGCTGTCTAACAACCATGAGAGTCTGGTTTAGCTCAAAAAGGCTCTTTAATCTACTTGTTTCCATTTCAGCTCTGCCACAGCTTCTGCTTTGATGCTTTTGTTATGACTCCCTTTTTCTTTTTTATTCTGTAATGTGAGATGTCACTAATTCTTTTTTTCTAATTATAATTATCCTGACTTGAAATATCTTTCATGAACTCTTAATGGATTTATGTGGACCATGTTTTTCATTAAGCTCTTTCCTTCACTGGGCACTCCAACTCCCAAACTAATTTGTAGCTGACAGTTAGGTGTAGTTGCAAAGGCTTTTTAGCAAACAGGATTAACACAATCCCTGTCTTCTGCACTAATCTTATCCAAAGCAAGAGCAAATCCAGCACTCCTGATACCTCAGCCTGTGGCAGCTGGAGTGGGAACAGCCACAACTCCAGAAAGCTTTTGAAGGTCTCCCTCATGAATGTTTCTTCTTCAGGTGTCTGTTGACCTGACAATACCCCAGTGTGAATTTTCCTGATGACATCATAATTCTGCCACTTCATTTGCAGGTTTTTTCTTGGATTTTTGGGATAAAGAATTATATACAGGGCATCTGTAGATAGAGCATGGAAGCAAAATAGCACAGAAACAGCTTCTCCTGGCTTCTGAACTCTGTGTTTCCTCCCCCAGGTGGCTGGGAAGGATCTGCCACTTTCAAGATGACCTTTTCAGCTGGGGGTGCAATTGAGTTCGGGCAGAGGATGCTGCAGGTGGCATCACAAGGTATGGAACTCTGCTGGTCTGTGCCAGGGCTTTGTGGCTTCAGGAGGCCTTGCATTCATCTCACAGCAAGGGCAGCTCTAGGTTGCAATATGTTGGATTCAAATATGTGTGACTTTCAGGCTTTACCTGGAATTTTCTTGCTTTTAAAAATACTTTTTTCCCCATCCAGTGAACAGCAGATTTATTGGGCTGGCACTTGTTTGTTTATCTGATAAGGACTCCCTAAATTTGCTGGAGTTCATTAGATCCAGCCTTTGTGTTTTGATGAGGTCTTGTCTTTATTTCCCAGTCTCCAGAGGTGAAATACCCAGTGGAGCTTATGGTTATTCCTACATGCCCAATGGATCCTACGCCTTTGCTCCCCCTGCAGCCAATGGGGGTTATCCATACCCTCCTCCTCCTCCTGGTGAGTCTGGGCATTGAGCCTGGGGGTCATTCTACTTGCTAACAATTAAAACAGGCAAAAGCAGGAACACAAATTCTACACAGTATTTTAGATTGGATTGGATGACTTTGTACAACTTTGGTTCCTGAGCTTAATTATGTTTTATGCCTTGGCTGCTTTTGGCTGGGTAACTCCACCCAAAGGAGTTAAGTCTTTTGCTGTGTTGCCTTCAGATCTCGTAGCTCTGTGAACAGAGACACTCTGGAGACAAGTTAATGGAGAAAGATATACAGGGTTTTATTATTGGAAGCTTCCGAGGTTCAAACCCAGAGGGGTCTGACCCCTAGATCAGGAAGTTCACAAGTTTTATACCCCTTATTAACATCCAATCAGTACTCTTATTTCTCTTGAATGCCCACCCAAAGGCCTGTCAATCTGCCCCCTTCTTCATGGGGGGCCAGTTGGGCCTTCTTCTGTTGTTTGTCTCCTGTTATCTTGCAGGTGGCTTCTCAAAAACATGTGGCCTTGGTTGAGCCTGAGAATAGCTCCCAAACTCGTAAGGCACTTAATATGTGCACTGGAAATCAGAGTGACTTAACAGAGCCTATATGATTCTAAAACCTTCTAAAATTACATTAAATTCTTAGGCATCAGCTGTGTGCTTTCCTTTCCTGACAGACTTTTATCCTGGTCCTCCTGGGGCGGATGGAGACAGGGGCTACATGCAGCTCCCACCCCCACCATACCCAGGGCCCATGGAACCCCCTGTCAGTGGTCCAGACCTGCCCTCCACTCCTGCAGGTAAGAAGTGTGTGCAGGTGAATTAGCTCACCACACTTTTCTTACCCACAACAGATGTTGTTTCTTGTCTGGTATCTTTTGGAGAACTTAGAAACTCCAATTAGAAGTTGAAATTTTTTAGGAGAGGGATTAAGGAGCTCCCCTAGTCTCCAGCCTTCTCTATCCAGCTCAGTCTGGAGGCCAGCCTGATTCTTTCCAAGGTAGACACCATTAGTGGGTATTTTACAGCTGGATTTATTCTTCTTTTGGCAGAGAAAAAACAGTTTGTGATTCTCATGTGGTGATAATTTTGCCTTAATATGGTTGAACACAAAGAAATTGATGGTGAAATGTGTTTCTAGCCCATTCTGGTTTGCAAATGTGACTTGGGTGATATTTGCTCCCCCTTCCCCTGTTTCACTCTAACCTGATTACTTTTGTTTAAACAATATGGAACAGAGAACTAGGTGATGGAAAAGATCTGGGGAAACATCAATCTCATTTTTCACTCACTTGGGATTTATTGCAATGATTTTGAACATGTTCTTTATAGGTCTGCATGGGCATGGGGGAAAGAGCTTTTGTGGTTGGGCACAGCCATAGATCTCGTGTAGATATTTGTCTAGATAAGGATTTAACTTCTCTTAGGTTTGAATAAAAAACTATTCATCTTTATTATTTGGAAAGTGGCACTGCTCCAGAGGGTTGTACAAGATTTTTCTGTTCTGCAGAAAGAGAGAATATGGCTTATCCTCATAAATCACCATCTTTAAATTAAACATGAATCCCCTGAGCTGCCATGAACTTGTGCTAATTTTTGTGTTTTCACTCCAGGAAGGATGTCTGTGTAAAGGGTGCTGTCTGTATTCAGGCAAGGCAGCAGTTAGCATTTATTTATGGCTGACAGGCAAGGCCCAGCTGACATTTCCAAACCAATTCTTAGTTTGTTTCACTGGGAGTTGATGGTCCTGTGATAACTGGAAGAGGTAATGGCTCAGCTGTGTTTGTTGTGGCTGTTTTGCATCTCGGGCATTGGTCAGAACATGCTCTGGTAGTAACACTTGGTGGCCAGGAACATGTGGAGTGTTTGTGTGACTGTAAGAGTTCTCTGTGTGCCCAAACCTGTCACTTCTCTCCCTGTGACAGCTGAAGCAAAGGCTGCTGAAGCTGCTGCCAGTGCTTACTACAGCCCAGGCAACCCACACAACGTCTACATGCCCACGGTGAGTTCCTCTGTCAGTGTCAGCCCAGGGCGTGTCTGGCAGTTCTTCTCTCCGTGTCTAAATTGATTTTGGTGTCTTGGTGTTTCTGAGGGTTTATTTTTGATTAGCCATGACCTAATGTTCTCTTACCATCTTTCTTGCAGGACCAGCCCCCCCCTCCTCCATACTTCCCACCAGAGGACAAGAAAAACCAATAAGCTGACACAGAACTTCTCCACAACTCGATGCTTTCTTTTTTTTCCATTTTGGCAGAATTCTGGGGCACAGTCCATAGCACTGAGGAGTAGAGCCTTCCCCCAAGGCATGTGGCTTTCAGGGGCTCTGGGAGTAGGTCTGTGCAGAGCAAGGGGAGGGATTTCAGCAGCCTGGGCCACCTCTGGAGCTCTGAGGGTTTGCTGTCCTGCAGTATTTCCTCCTCTCTGTGCACGGCATCGCTACAACTGGAGGTTCTCGTCATCTGTGATTGCTTCCCTTAGCTCTGTTTCTTTTGATACTTAAAAGCAGCTGCTCCAAACTGCTAATTAACATGGCCATGACATGGAAACAAAGCTCCTGAGGTGTTGGAGGTGTCTTGATTTTACCTTAGTATGTATCCAAGAGCACCTCTGGACCGAGGTATCTCTCTGGTTATTCCTCTCAGCTCAGAGTGTCATGTCCAGCTCTTCCCTCTGCTACCAAGAAAGGGCTTCAAAGGGAACCTTTGGAACCCCAAAGCAAGTAGACAATAGACAGCTATGACATTTTTCAAATATATATATTTAACTTCCTTTTTTTTTTTTGCTAAATTCCTGACAATCATAGTGAATAAAGTGGTAGCCCCCCAAATTGTCCTGCTGCACACCATGGCAATGCTGACAAGCTTCCCTTCCTCACACAACATGCTGCCCTTCACAGGGTTCTTTAGTAGCATCTGACTAGTTTGGAACACTCATGTTTCTGTTGTCTCTTTTCCAGTCAGGTATGTGAATCACTAAGTCCTGAATATTCTTTTTATAGTCTGTAATGCACTTTTGTTTTTAATTTGCTGTAACACAAGTTACACTTTTTGGCCAGTGAAGCATCTTATTGCTGGGATTTACCTGGTTAATTAACAGCTAAGGGGGAGAAAGTAGTTGCTTTACTTCTTCTGCCCTGGAAGCACTTGGGAGAATATGCAAAACTTGGGAATAAGCTGCAAGGTACGACTGAGCTGCTGGTTTGAGTGTTGTTTATTGCTCTTAGTGTTCCTGGTCCAGCTGTGAATTTACTTCCTAATCACTTGAATGCAGACTCCTCAGAGAGTTCCAGTGTTTTCCTTCCACAGAATTCATTCCTTGATCTCATTAGCAACAACTCCAGTGCAGAACCTCTGCAGGACTGACCAGAATCCGGGTTGTGAAACTTTGCATTGTACAAAGCTTTGCACAAGAAACACTTCACTGACTTCTGACAGCTGAGAGAGAAAATCCTTCCCAGCAAGTGTGATGAAAGGTCCCTGTGCTGGGGAACTGCTGAGACTTGCTGCATGCAGCCTGCTTGGAGAGAAAAAAGGTCCACCTCTTGTTTTCTTTTTGTTTGAGTTTAGCTGATTAATGAAATTGCTCCTGTCTGTGCACTGACTTTTCTAGAATTGCTACTGCAGTGATGTAAAAAAACGGTTATTTTAAAAAATATATATTTATTTTGAAAACGTTTGATTAATATATTAATGTTAAATGAACTTTTGAATGCAGATTTGTTTTGCCAAGACTGTGAAATAAAGAGAAATCAGCTCAAAACTTGGGGTGTTTGTGTGTAAGTGAGTGGGGAAACTTGATGGTGACTTGGATGGGGAGAGGGAGAATTAAACAGCAAAATCACTTGGATTTTGCTCTTGGTTATTCACTGGTGACATCCATCACTTGATTTGTCTTGGCTGGCTTTGTGAAATGAAAATAAGATGTTAAAATCTTTCAACAAGCACCCATTTCACAATTCCTGTGGGAAGCTGGTGCAGTGACTGCTTTTTACACTTTGCCCAGACGTGTCACCCAGGTGATTTTTACAGACAATTGTCCTCATAAAAGTTTCACCTATTTCCTATTTCACTTTGCAAGAACTGGCATAATGAATGCCTGTAAAATATGTTTCTAATTAGAAGCAATCCATAATTCTATCCTTTTTTTCCTGTAAGTGTGCTGAGATGCCTGGGTAGTTCTGCCCACCCCGCTGAAGGTCTCTCAGCTGTGCTCCTGGGGGCTCTTTGCCATGGAAAAGTGAGGAGTTGTTGCTCCTGCCTCCCAGTGTGCTCCAACAGCAGGGCCAGGGCTGTTCCTCCCTCTGAGCTGAACGAGCTGTGTCAGTCTCCCTTGGCAGGGCAGGAGAACAGTGTTCCATGTGGGATCAGCTCCTGCTCCGTCCCTCTGGTTCCCACTCACACCTGTCCAACGGGAGTCACTCAGGAGCTGCTCTCCAGGTGACATCCAAACCTCTCTTGGCTTCATTCCTCTTCCCAGCTGCCACTGGCTGCCTTCATTCTCTTGAATTCCCTGGCCAGCCAGAGTGGACTTCTTCCAGATTCTGTTCTTTTTTGCATCCCTTTTGACTCATGTCCTCCCACAATTCTGTTTTTACTGCATTTTAAGGCTGGCTGAGCCACTTGGGTTTGTTTTCTGTAGAAGAGGTGGGTGGAGGAGGAAGATATTAAGAGGGAAAATGTTACAGTCCACTAGGAGCTGAATAAATCTTGTTTTGTGAATTAAAATACTTCACATTAAGGTTTCCTCAATCACATCCAACCAACTGCAAGATGCTGCAGAAACCTCTCTGTACTGGCTCTGTCCCAGTTACCCTCTACTCCCAGACAGAATCCTAGAAAACAAATTGCACAGACTTTCCAGGTTTCTTGCCCAGCCCAGCTCCCTCTGAAGCAATTAGGCCAACAATCAGAACAAATCCACAAGGTTTTTTTTAAATCTTTCCTCAACTAAATGTGCTTGAGAGAGAAACATTTAGATACGTGTTCCCATGGGAACTTGGCTGAGTCTTTTCCCTTAGTGTGGACAAGTGGCAAGACCTGCAGAGACACCATGAGGTTTGCTGTCTGGAAAAAGGGAAATATATTTAGAGGATGAGTCAGGCTGGAATAAATGAAATATTCCTTTCCTCAGCACGGCTGTCAGTGAGCTAAATCTGTCTTTTGAATTCTGGGCTTTTCACAGTGGTTTGGGGTTGAATGTTCCTGTTCCCTCAGGCAGGAGCTGGGCATGGTCTGTGGGGAGGAGCAAACCAAAGGAAAGAGACAGTGTGGTCTTCCCGAGTATTTGGAGTGTGCTGACGGGAAAGGAAGCACATTTTGGGAATGCTGAAGCTGTGGGGCCAAAAGGCTGGGCAAGCCACACAGCCAGCAGGGCTCCTGCAGGTGTTGGGCTGAGTGGAGCAGCACAATTGCAGAGATATTGGTGAGAATCCCTGCCTGAAACCCCCAGTTTGGCAGCACTTGCTGACATTTCCCTGATGGGAACTGGGAGCTGTTCTCTGCTTGGGAAAGGGTTGAGGGAGCATGGAAGGATCAGCTGGTTCTGCTGCCCACACAGAAGGTTTTAAATATTCAAGCAGGAAAGTGCAGTTGAAAGTCTGCTGCTTCTCTGGAAGTGGGGTGGGAGTAGGGCAGGAGGAAATGTTGTGCATTAACACGTCTCCAGGTCTGGACCCTGCTTGAATGATTAACCAGCTAATCAGCAGAAGGGTGTCATGTGAAAGCCAGATTGGTACCATTAAATTCCAGTATTTGGATGGTATTATACTACTGAAAGAAAAGAGGGGCCGGAGGGAACAGTTAGTGCTGGATCCAGTTAATCCTTTGGCAGAGAGAGACTTTCCACCACCATGTACAGTTCTGTCTCCTTGATGTGACTTAGGCTCTTCCCTTGAGAAGACTCTCCCTGTCCCTTGTCCCTGATTCCTGCACTGGAAGTGTGGCTGTTTCCCTCCAGGGAGTGTGGTGTAACTGGGTATTTCCAAAGTGCTTTGAGATCTTACACAAAAGAATTGTTGCTGCAGAAACCGCAGGTGCTACTTACAGATTTCCTACTGTCGGCCCTGAAATCTTGTGCTGTCCCTGGGGGCTGGGGAAGGTCTTTACCCTGGAAGGGCTACCCCATCCTTAGGGATTAAAGATCCTTACCCTGCAAGGATTGCCCCATCCTGTGTGTGCTTGCCCAGGATTTCCTCCAGACCAAGGAAGAGACAGAGCCCTCCTCATTCTGCACACCATTCTGCCCAGATTTGAGCTCAGTTGCTCTGGCTTCATGCAACCTATTGCATAAAATTATTATTTTGCACTACTATTTTTCTGTCTGGGGGGATGCCCTGAGGAGTCACAGGGCCTGGGTCTGGTCAGCACCTCCCTGTCCTCTGTGTAGACGGACAAATTGCGTCTCTGCCACGTGATGGACAGCGTAATTTATGGGCTTTGTCTTCCTTGAGAAGCGCCCCTGGAGGTGGCAGGAGGCGTGGGGTGAAGTTTGGATCCAGCTGTTCCCGCAGCAGCCTCGTGCTGGCCCCTGCAGTCGGATCCCAGCTCCTCCAGCTGTGAAGAACGTCCAGGTGTGTGCTGGAGGTGGGTTTAGCCAAGGGCAGGCTGTGACCAGGAGGTGGTTTCAGGTTAAAGCTGCACAGATAAGCCCAAGTGACAAACGTGGGGGTTTGTGGGTTGGTACAAAACGCTGGGACAAGCAGGGTGGGGATCTTTATTTTAGTCAAGGGCTCTTTCTGCAGCCGTAGTGGGTGTTACTCACTCACCTGCTCTCCTGAGTCAGCTCCAAGAGCTGCCACCATAAGACTGAACTGCAAACCGGTATTTCAGCACCTCCTTGCTGGTTCTGAGCCACTGAGAGAGGCCCCAGTGGGATGTGAAGGGATCCAGGTCACTCAGAGGAGGAGCAGAGGCTTTCCCTGCTGGTGGGGGCTGCTGGATTTCCCACCTCAGGGTGCAAACGGACCGGGATCCACCTCTGCTGTGCCCTCCTAACCCACCTGCCATTTCCTATGCGCTTCCTACAGTCTCTGGATACTGGAGCAAAAGGTATGAACTTGGCTCCATTCGTGAGCTCAGTTCAGCAAATCCTGTCTTAGTAAACCTTTCCTTTCCCTTGCTCAATTCATGTCTTTTCCTTCTCCATGTACTTTGCTCGCTGAGGGCTGGGCTCTGGCTGGGACAGTCATTCTCCCCACCACAGGGACTGTCTGCAATAATATTCCATGCTTTGGCGTGTCTGTCTGGAATCTGGGGGTGGTGGGAGGGGCTCAGCCCTGCAGCCTCCTCCCATCATCCAAGCATGTGACTCCTCAGGGGGTTTGTATGTGTGCGTGGGGGGAACTGCTGGGGGAAAAGCCATGGGGGGAGCACTCTGGTGCTGAAGTTGGTGATAATTTGGCATCTGTGCTCCAGGATAAGCTGGTTAATGGGCACCATGGGACATGGAGGGTACCCAGGCGTCAGCTGAAATTCTTTCACCTTCACAAGCATCTGCCCTGGTCTCTCCTTGGCTCAGGCACATGCTGTAGGTCCCGCTGCTCTCAATTCAGTCCCCAAACCAGCACATAAAGTGGCCTTGAAATGTGTGTCCCCCATTCCCTCCCACTGCAGTGAGAGCAGCCACTGCCCCAGCCCTGCAGTGAGAGGAGGGAAAATCCAGTGTCCAACACTGAATTCATCTCACTGGGAGAGGGAAATGGGAGAAATACTTGTACACACACATAGTACATGACAGTGATGGTGAGAACATTTTAGAGTGATCACAAGGTGCTGTGAGGTAGAGTGGCATCCAGGACTACACATGAAGTTTGTGACCTCCTTGGAGTCATCCTTGCATGTCCCCACGATGGGGCTGGCAGGTCTTGTGCCAAACCCGTGCTCCTTCACGGGGCTCCAAGGGGAACAGAGCTTTCACAACTGCCCTGTCCTGTGTGGGTGGCTGGAAGTCCCCTTAAGTCTTCCCAGAAGGATGGAGTTTGCTTTGGGATCATCCTAGGACAACCCAAATGAGGTGGGAGGTGCTGTGTGTTCCCTCACTCCTTCCCAGCTGCCATCCATCATTTTTGTGAGGAGTCCTCAAAGCTCTCAGGAGATGTGCCAGGAGAGATGTAGGGTTAGGGCAGAAGTATCTTGAAGGCCCCACAGTAAACGAGGAGGGGGAATGACTGACATCCCTCCTGGGTGTGGAATCCCTGGCACAGAGCACCCAGTGCTTCCCAGGGGGATGCCCCATATTCCTTCCCATCCTCTGCCTTGTGCCTGCACTGCCCTCCTGCCAGCAGCACAGCCGGGTTTGCAGAGTCATCAGACCCCGTGTTTAAAAGGAGAAGTGAGGGAGGGACATGTTGAAATCAATTTTTTGACTATTTGTCCACTTCCATCCGAGAGATAAGGGTGAGGCCAGGCTGTGGCTCCGGGATTATCAAGCCAAGAGGTAGGAGATAAACTGCTGGCATAGGGTTTTTCCTACCAGGTTTTCTTTAAAGGGGAGAGAGATTATTTCCTTTAAAGATGGTTATAATGCTTGTTCTTTGGAGGTCTGTTTTCTCAGCAGCACCTGTAACCCTGTTCACGAGTGAACTGTGGATTTTATTTATACCAGGGACAGGTATAAAGGGTTTTCCTTTAGGATGAGTTATTTTTAAAAGTGGTGTAAGGCTTCTGTCCATATAGTGCATGTGTATGGTGGTAATTTTGGGAGGCAGACTGATGGTGTGGGGAGGGAGGGCTGTTTTGGAGAATACTGACCCAATCCCTTTGGAGAGTCCTGACTTGGGTTTTTGGGATGCCTTGCTAGTTGTCTGCCAATTTAGAGCACTGAGTTTATTGGGATAGTCTCTCCTAACCAGAAATGTGTGCTCATTCTAGAGCTGCTTTTAGGGATTTTCTTATTTTTTCCTGGATAAGGATTAATTGCTGGTGCAAATACGATGAGATTCGGGAGCCCAGTGATTTTTGTCACCCGTATTTTGTGGGGCAGGTGGCTGCTGGTAAAACCCAGGGGGAAAAAAACAAAACATTTGCTGCTCTTGAGACCTGATCAGCAAACAAAGCCTAATATTCCTTGGCACACACAGAGGCTCAAATCCATGTGAGTCCTGCAGAGACCTTCCTAAGGGCCATGCTGGCCTCTGGTGGGAGACCTGGCTGTGCCCAAGTGTTTCCAGTGCAACCCAGTGCAGTGACCAGCTGGGCAACTGGCTGGGAAACTGCATTTTAACACTTTCACAGCAAAGCTAAACCTTTCCTCTCTAAAACCTGCAAAACCCCAGTGCAGCCACCAGCTCCTGGCTGGAGAACCACTGCCTGATGCTTGCCAATATTTATGAGTGCAGTGGATTTTATTCCTTCAGCATTACAAGGAGAAAGGATTTGGATTTGAGGACTGACTAAACTCCTTAAGTTGTTCTCTGAGCTGGCTGAGGCAAGAGGCATATCTTTGACCTCTGCTATTTTCTGCTGGCAAGAAGCAGTAAAGGTGTGAGCAGCCTGGGGATGCTGCACCCACGTCCTGCCTTTATCTCTGCGGTTGTTTTTTGCTGGGCCAGATTTTGCTTTTGCAATCAGAGCTAAGAGCAAAGACGACAGCAATGGTTTCCAAAGGCCATCATGCACTTCATGTCTCTACTTCCCACTCACACCATTTTGCAGTGGAGCACTGACGTACCAGATCATTAAACTGCATTTGTGTGTGTCATGGGAGTAGGAAGTGGCTTCTCCATCAGCAAGGGGGGAGATGCTTTTAAGCTGCTTGCCCAAGGTGAGGCCAGTGCTGGGCTGGGTAAAGTTAAGGCTGAGGCTGCCAGGGCTGGGCAAGCATCTCTGCCAGCAAAGGAGAGGGGCATCCTCACTGGGTGTGGGGTGAAAAGGGAGCTCCAGTGCCAAACTGGGGAGTGCAGAAGAAGGGGTGCTGAAGTCCAGTTCCTCAGCACTGGAATCCTGCACCAGTGTCTGGACACAGTTACCAGAGCCCTCCTGACATGGAGGAGAGCAGAAGTGTAACAAGCAGTTTTTTCAGACCTCAGGAGATGAGGCTGAACAATCTCAGGGATGGATTTCAGCTTTTCAGTGTCTCGCTGTACCTCTGGATTTTTATTCCATAGAATACTTTGGCATCCCTCTGCCCCTGGCAACTCACTGTGTGTGCTGTGCAGCCCCTCTTGGCCCCAGTCCTGTGCTGGCTGACCTGGATAAAGAAAATCTGACCCCTTCATCAACCATTGCCAGTGTCTGCAGCCCTTTTTCCATCTCCTCATCCCACAGCTTCAGGGACCCCTTTTGCCTGCTCTTACAGGGTTCCAGGCCAAAGAGAAGTTGTCTCTCCTAAAGCAGCTAAAACAGTGCAACCTGCCTTAATTAAAGGACTAGATGATTGCAAGGCTGAACGGGCCAGGCTGCCTGTCCCCATCCTCTCACAGGGATGCTGCTGGCAGCCTCCTCCTGCAGCCCTGCTTGGAGCCAGCGTGCTGAGGGCTCTGTGCTGCTGGATTGTGATGCCTTCACTGGTAGCTGGGGGGACAAACGGTGCAGTGCAATTTCCATGGTCGTGGTTTCCTGTTTGGACTCAGCAGAAATCCCTGAAGGGCTGCAGAGCACCCCAAACCCGACAGAGCCTCTGCCCTTTCTCTGTGTTGCAGCAGAAGCATTTTGTTTATGCTTCCAGGAGAGTCCGGGGGCCAGAAACAGGTCGGCTGGGAGGACAAAACTCCCTTAATGGAGTGTGCAGCACCACAGCCCTGCTGCACAGCCTGTGGCTCCTCAGCAGTGACACCAAACCCCGGCAGAGACACCAAACCCTGGCAGTGACACCGAGCACAGCCTGCTGTCCCTGTCCTTCCCGGGGCCGCCGCTGAGCAGCAATTGCTTGTTCAACAGTCCCTGCGAGCCCCGGTGAGGCTGCTCTTCCCTCTGCCTGCGAGATGTGACCCCCAGCCAGGAGCAAAACAGCCCTTGCCTTGGCCATCATCTCCTGATGCTCTCCTTCACCTTCCCCCATCTGCCACCAGCGCAGCGACCCGATAGGGATCTGCGAGGGGAGGGCACTGGTGCAATCAGATAAAGTGTTTGCAAGAATGAAAGCTGACAGTAAAGCACAAGTTTTTAACTCCTTTTCCGGCACCTTTTTTTCTCAGTACCCAGTTCTGTCTGGACACTCCACTGGGGAAGGAGCCCACCCGGCCTTTCCTGGTGATGTCCCTGGCACAGGCATCAGTTCTCAGCCCAACCTTGTCCAACACGCCTGGGATGTCTCAAGAATTCCCCACCTTGCAGCTTTTGCGTGGAGTTTGGAATCCTATCCATCCTCCTGGGCTGAGCACACCCTCTGCTTTCTGCAGGGTCCCTGCCTGAGCTCCCAGGGCATTACAGATCCCAAGCACACATCAGAGCCCAGATCCCCTGTGCTCCACCAATGGTCTCCCATCACCTGGGAGCCTGCTGGGCTTTGCCTTCTCAGGACTGTTTCTGTGCACCTGCTCCCAGTCCCTTGCCCATAGATAACAGCAGGGGATGTGACACCTTTCTTTTGTCTGTACCACGAGGTCCCCACGGCCAAGGGGGTGCTGGGAAGCAGGGCCAGGGCGTCCCACGCTGCTCTCAGAGGAGCCCTGGGTACGTTTCCGTTTGCTAAAATGGCCACGGCGAGATAAGGAGGTCTGTGGTTTCCTCTGTGCGAGCAGGGAGGGGAGAGGCAGCAGCGTCAGGCAGAGCTGCAGCCGCTCCCTGCCCTGCTCAACCTCCCAGGGACATGGATCCTGCTGGTGAGACCCCCGCGGGGACCCTCCCCACAGAGGAGACCCCCGAGGTAGGTGGCTTTGGCCCTGGGGAGCGTGTTTGGGGTGCAGGGGCTCCAGGAAGAGCATTGGGGTGCAGAGCTGGGTGCTGAGGCTGTGAAAGGGAATGAGAGGTAAAGGGGCTGAGGCTGCATCCCGATGTGATGCTCTGCAAGGGAAGGCAAAGGACCAGGGATCCAGACCCGTGTAAATGTGCACGAAGGGTGTGTGTGGGGCTGCCTGCAGCTCTGGGTCAGCCCTGAGGGTCCTCTCTTAGCTCAGCTACAGCTTCCAGGTGTCTCCCAGCCTCTCTGGGCTCCCTCCTGCCAGCAGCTTCCCCAAAGTCCTGCTTTAGGCCAACCCAACCAACTTCCTCTGCAGCAGATGGACAGACGGTGTCCCTGTGTCTGTCCCCCTGAGATGGGACCCACAACTCTGCCCAGTACTGCTGGGAGCATGAGGCCACAGTCTCCTGTGCTGGGTTTCTGGGATCATCCATCCTCTCTCAGGGACTTGTTCACCCTCCCAAACACCCCTGTCTCCATAGCCAGGTTGGCCTCCTGCATCTCTGACACCACTGCAGCTCCTGGGCTGGGGTGATGCTGGTGGCTGCATCCAGACCTGGATTTAAGCAACACTCCTGGATTTGAACTGGGCACTTGGCATGTGGATTAGCATCAGTAAACACATCCTGGTGGCTCAGCTCAGCTTTAGCTTAACCAGTCCCATGCACATATGGATGAACACGGAGCAGATCCCGTGACTGCTGGGCCTGATGGCAGAGGGGAGCAGCTGAAACCTGACCCCCACATCAGCAGCAATTCCTCTCCATGCCCTCTCATGCTACTCCACTGCTGGGCAAGGAACAGACACTTGTGCCTTGCTGATAAGTAACAGCAGCAGAGATATAAAGTTCTTTTTCTCTCCTCTCTGCACTGGTGACCTTGCTATGGGGCAGAGCTGCCCCTGGGGATGCTGAAGGATTTGGGGTGGGACCATGTCCCCCATACCTTGGTGCAGAAAGGACAGTGCCAGCAGCAATGGAAGGAGGGTGGTCTCTGGGCAGGGCAGGCAAGAGCAGGCATGGACCCTTCCTGCCTGCAACAGGTCTCCCTTCCAGAGGGGCTGCTGAGCCACTGCCACCCCTGACACCCACCAGGAGGGTTGTGGAAGCAGGTGGGAAAGAAGCAGCTCAAGGGTTAAACTCGAGTTGAATTTAGTCCAGATGGCTGGGGGATTATGCCAGCCCTAGATTTGCCATAAGCAAATGTTAATATTTCAAGCTCATGGTTGGGTTTTTGTTATCGGGGTATCCTAAGGTCATGTTGGGGCCTTGGCTGACCCACAGGTAGAGCTCATCCATCCATTCATCCAGCCCAGAAAGGCCCAAATGCATTTCAAAAATTTCCATTATATTTTTGGCATCACACCCTTGTACTTGCAGAGGTCCAGTGCTGGAATCCATAATGGATGACACAGGGGCACTGGTCCCCTTCCTTTGGTGGCATCACTCAGCTCGTGGCAGTGGCAAAGTCACCATCAGCTGACCAAGCTCTGCATCAGAAACGAGTTTCTGGGCCCTGGTGGTGGCTGAATCCAGACTGTGGTTAGAGAAGCAGATGGCGGATGGGCTCAGCCTCAGGGAGGGAACAGGGAGTGAGGATGGACTGAGAGCTGGCTTTTCTACAGAAAAAGATATTGTTGGCAGAGGTGATTTGGTCTCCCTACTGGACCCACGCAGAGCCTGGATGAGTGGGAAGTGACATTTTAGGTGAGGGATGGCAAGGGCTTCGTGGGCAGCAGGACCCCCTGGCCAGCCCTGTGGTGAATGCCACGGGACTCAGGCAGTGCCTTGTCACATGACACTTTAATTCCAGTTTGGAAAGTCAGTGCTATTGCTGCTCATCCTTCAGGTGTGGAATAGACCTGTGGCTCTGCAATAAGCAGTGCACCCTTGCAGCTTTCAGGGATTTGGAGCAGTGCACCAAATCTCAGTGGTTTTTGGAATCTCCTTGCCCAGCTCCTCACTGTGCTTTGGCCACCTGCACTCTCCCTCTGCTGCTTTGCTCTCCAGCCTGACCCTGCTGGAGTGAGCAGCTCTGTGGGGTGAGAGGTGGGTGGTTGGCCTTTCCAGCCTCCTGTGGGGCACGCCAAATTGCTGTTGCCATCCTTGCTGCCCCCTCCTCAATGACCAGGGATTGGGGGTGAAGCCCCCATGCTGCCCTGCTGGTGGGTGATGGAGGAAGTGGCTCCCTGGCCAAGGGGTGTCTGTGGGGTGTCATAAAACCCTTTGGGGCATCCCACCCTCATGGACTGTGGGTGATGCCACCCCATCCTGACTGCCCTGCCCTGTCCAGCCACAATTTCCTCCTCAAACCACCCTCTACCACAAGACCTTATGGGAAACCTCTCTGCTTCTCTTCTCTCTCTAGATGGATCTGTCCCACCGGTTCTCCAAGGCAGAGGTATGAACGTGGCCCTGTGATGGTCCCCCTTGGTGGCACTGAAGGGGGTGGCAGTCCTGCTGAGGCTTGGGGACATAGCTCAGCTCCTGGAGATGCTCCCCAGGGACAACCAGTGGTGGGCAGGCAGGTCTGGATGCAGGGGTGTTGCAGGGACCAGTAGGGAGCTTTGGGAGATGCAAGGGGGACACCCCACTGATCCTGGGGGAGGAAGGAACAAATCCCCACTGTCCTGGCTCCACATGAGGTGTCAGCACTGTCCCCCACAGCTGGCCCTGCTCTATGAGGAGGTTCTCTACACCATCCAGCACCGCCTGGGCAAGCCTGAGCCCCACCAGGTTGCAGACTCCCAGGAGCTCTACTCCTACGTGCAAAAGGTGGGTCCCTCCTGACAGGATCCCCAAAACCTGTCCCCTGGCATGTCCATCCTCCCAGCTAAAGGGAATGGTGGGAGTCACTCCAAGGGAGTTTTTAACAAGCATCTTAAAAGATGTAGCAGCAGCATCCAGCTGGAGGATTGGGAGCCTGCAGCTGGGAAATACGAGCCCTAGGGAGAAATGTTTATCTTAGGCTGGGGATGGGAGGAAGAAGGCTTTTCCTCAAGAACTTTCAGCTGGTCACCAGACCTCCTGCTGGGCTCTTTGCTCCTCTCCTCTCCCCTCAAGCTGCATCTGGCTCCCAGGGAGCAAAGGGAAGCCCCTGGCTGCTCTCCAGCCTTGTTAATAGGGCAGCATCCTTTACCAGCCCTGATATCCACACAGGCTTTCGGCATGGACACAGAGGAGCACAGGGTCATCATGCAGCAGGTCATGGAACTGGAGGTATGGCCTTTCCCCAGCATGCAGCTGGGACCCTGTACTGGGGTGGTGCTGAGGGGCTGCAGTGCCTCCTGGCCCCTGTGTCTGGGATTTGGGGTGCCCTGTGTGGAAGCTGAGGGTGTGGTTCTGCTTGAGCCCCATCCTTGCTCTCGGGATTGATCCTTCCTCACAGGGTTGGTGACCCCACACATTAATAGTTATTTTTTCATTCTTCCAGAGTCCAATTTACTGCCTGAAAGCAACTGTGAAGGAAGCCAAGGGGATTTTGGGTAAAGATGTCAGTGGTAAGTGGGCTTGGGTGGGTGTCCCACAGGAAAAGGGGCAGCTGCTGCTCCCAGCTGGGACTTGCATGGCTCTGCCCTCGCAGGGTTCAGCGACCCGTACTGCCTGCTGGGCATCGAGGCCAAGAGCCAGGAATCAGCCCACCCCGACCACAGGAAGAGGATGAAGGCTGTGGTCAAAGACCTCATCCCTGAAGACAAGATCCATCGCACACAAGTCAAAAGCCAGACCCTCAGCCCGGTGTGGGATGAGACATTTATCCTGTAATCCGCCAATCCTTGCCTCTGCTCTTTGGGGGGATGGAGGGGATGGCCAGGGCTCTTGGGCATGGATGAGGGGCTTCACCATTTGCCTGTTACTCAAGTAACAGCATTCCATTGGTGCCTTGCAGGGAGTTTGAAGATGTGGAGACAGCCAGCTTCCACCTGGACATGTGGTGAGTGGCAGTATCCCCAGCCAGTGACCCCAAGGCCCTGCCCTAAGTGGATCTTGCCTCCTGGGAGGATCCCTCTGGTGGTCCTTCAACCTGCAACCTTTAAAAAAACCCAGAAACCAGCTGGGGTTCCCTTTCCCCATCACCTTTTGCTGGAGAATTGCTCAGTGCAGGATGTGACCTGTGTGAGCAGAGAGAGCCCAGGCTGGCTCTGCCCAGATAGGGCTGATCCTGAGCTGTGGTTCCATTCATGGAAAAAAGCCACATGCTTGCAGAATCTGGCTGGTTTTGAGGGTGGCCTCTGTCCTGGCAGTTCCCCACTCCTGTATCTTCCCTGCTCTACCATCACTTCTCCCTGAATGCCCCTTTTTGCCCTTGCAGGGACTCGGACGTGGTGGAGTCGATGCGGCACAAGCTGGGGGAGCTGACAGACCTCCATGGCCTCAAACGGTTGGTGCTGGTGAGGCCCTAAGGCTACTTAGGGAAGAGGGCTTGGAAAGTGCTTATTTGTCTGCTGGATTTTAAAAATCACCTTTGTAAGGACAGAGGGAGGGTGGCAGGTCTGTGTCACCCTTCATCCCCCCCAACCATGGCTGGGTCACAGCTGTACAACACCTTCTCACCCCTTCCTCTGTCTGTGCCTTCCAGGATCTTTAAAGATGCTCGCAAAGACAAAGGGCAGGATGATTTCCTGGGGAACGTGGTCCTTCGCCTGAAGGTGAGCACTGGGGTGCATCATCCTCTCCTCCAAGTGTCAGTTAAACCTCACAGGGTCCGGGCAGGACCCCAGCCCCATGGCAACATGAGCACACCCAGGATCCCAGCACAGAGACACAAACTGACAGCAGGTCCTCAGTGCTGTTGCAGGTGCCGCAGTCACTTTAACATACACAGTCATTGTACATCCTGTATTTTTAATCCAATGCAGCATCTTCCTGCACCATGAATGCAGTGGGATCAGGATTCCCTGGTCCCCAAAGGGGATCCTTTCTCCAGGAAGGCTGTTTGAAACTCATCTTTGTCTCTGTGCCTGCAGGACCTGCACTGCCGGACTGACCAGTGGTACCAGCTGGAGCCACGGACAGAGACGTATCCCAACCGGGGACACTGTCACCTGCAGTTCCTACTGACTCACAAGAAGGTGGGAGAGGATGAGAAAGGGGGTCCTTTGCACTACCTTTGAAGGATGGGACAGCTGCCTGTCCCATGGGGCTTATCTTGGTGCCACAGATCACTGCCCCAGGACCAGAGGTGCCAGCACCAGGGTTTGCATGTGCTGCACCTTCCTGAGCTCTGTGCCAGAACAGAGACCTTGCCCCTGGTGCACCTGCACCCCTTGGCTCTCCATCCCCATGCTTTTTGGGTCCTGTGTCCCCACTCTAACTGCGTGGGGCAGGTGATGCTTACCTATGCCTTGTCTCTTCAGAGGACCACCACCTGCAGCCGGACCCAGCCAAGCTACACCGTCCATCGCCACCTCCTGCAGCAGCTGGTGTCCTATGAGATCCTTCAGCACCAGGTACCACAGCTGGTACCAGTACCAGAAGCAGCCCTCTGGCAACTGGGCTGGGTGAGGGCTTCCTTTGGAGTCCATCAGCCCTGACACATTGTTCAGTGTGATGGGAATGAGGGTCAGGATAATCCTGGTATGTGCCTGGCGTCCTTATAGGGGACTCACTCCTCCCATGGTCCTGCAAACACACCCCACATGGTGCCTGTCCCCCTCCTTGCTCATCCTGTCTTTTTCAGGACACATCACCCCCTTTTCCGTCCTCACAGGCTGGGAGCATCTCCTGGGATGGGGAGCTGAGCAGACATGCCAGCACCGTGCTGTACCTGCATGCCACACAGAAGGATCTCTCTGACTTCCACCAGGTCATGGCGTGAGTACCCCATGCTCAGGGAGCCCCAGTGCAGCTTTTGGGGGGTTAAGGGCCCCAATACCCTCCCTAGAACTGTCTGACTACAGTGGGTCTCTCCCATGAGCTCAGTGTGGTGGGTATTACCCCTGTCTCCAGGATACCTGGGCTATACCCCTGTGATCCCGGCTGTGGGTGTGGGTGGGGAGCTCCACGCTGTCCCTTGGGTGCCCTCCAGCCTCTGAGGGCTCAGCCCAGCCCTCCCTCCTCCCCAGGCAGTGGCTGGCATACAGCAAACTCTACCAGAGCCTCGAGTTCAACAGCAACTGCCTCCTGCACCAGATCACCAGCATCGAGTACCAGTGGGTGCAGGAACGCCTGAGGCCAGAGCAGGTGAGGGGGCTCTGGCACCGTGTGGGGGGCAGAGATCAGGGAAAGATGCCTCATGCATCCAACCCTAAGCCTCTTCTCCCAGATCCTGGGGCTGTCTCACTGCCAGTGGTCCAGGAAGGGCAGGAGTTTGTAGGGGTACAGGGTTACTGAGACAGCTGGAGGACATTTCCCTGTTGTTCCCTCTCTCCATGGAGAAGCCGTTCCCCTTTGCACCGACATTCCCTTCCTCCATCCCTGCCCCCAGTCACAACCCCCTGCAAAACTTAAATATGACCCGGTTCCTACTTTTCCCTGCCTGTTTTCCCAGAGCATCCCTTTGCCCTGCTGAGACCCTGAATTGTCCATGCATAGCAATGAGCTTTAAGCACAAAGCTCAGTTCAGCCTCTCCAGGAGAAGCCAATCAAGTCATCAAGGGGTTTTCCCATCCCTGGACCAAGCTGGGAAGGAATGGGAGCCACCAGATCCCTCCACAGTGGTGCCGTGGTCCTGCTGGAATCTGCCAGTCACTGAAGTGGACTGTGTGTGTTTTCTTTTTTCTCCCCAGAAAGCAGAGCTGGCTGAGTCCTTCCAGTCCTTGCTGACCTACGGGGTCTCCCTCATCCGGAGGTACCGCATCATTTTCCCTCTCTCTGTCCCGAGGTCCAAGGAGAGGCTCCAGTCTCTGCTCCGGTGAGTCGGACATCAGTGCCAGCTGTGTGTGGGATCATAGGACTTTGCCATCCTGGTGGACAAGCCCATAAGCTTGGGCAAAAACTTGTGTGAGCCCTTTCTGACCCCTTCTAGGCTGCTGTGACACTTTTCCAGTCCTGCCTTCATCCTGGGCTCCCCATGGGGGATGTTGTTGGGAGGGGAAGATCTGTTTGGGTAGGGTCTCTGCGGTGAGAGGTGGTTGTTTTTGGTAGCTGGTGTTGGGTTTCACTTGAGGTTCTTGCTTTGCAGGGTTCTGGTGCAGATGTGCAAAACAAAAGCTTTCCATGAGTTGTGCACACCCAGCCCAAACCTCCCCCAGATGGTCTCCATGGCACTGAAGGTACCAAGGGTCTCACTTACCCCAGCCCTTGTGAGGTGGGAGCCTGTGGGTTTCCCTTCCCTTCCATCCCCTGCCCAATGCCCACACCCCAGCAAGTCCACATGGACCACCATGGCATAGGAAATACTCACCCCTCTTCAAACTGATCATACCAGCCTGTGGTTGCCACCACATGGAGCTGGGTCCTGACTCCACCCAGGGGACAGGGAGAGTGAAGGGGGTGACAGAGCTGGCTTTGTTCCTCCTGCTTCCCTGCCATCCCATCAGGACTCCTCTCTTGCAGTCAGGCACAACAGAGTGGTTTCACATGCAGAAGGAGCACCTCAAGCCCATAATGAAGGTCAGTTCCCATCTCTTCCTCTCTAACATGGTAAAGTCACCTCAAAATGTCTGAGTATCCAAATCAAGATATTCCTTCCATTGCAGAGCATGGAGGAGAATGGAAAAGCCTTGTCCAGACTCCTCCTGGAGGTGATAGAAGATCTCCAGCAGTGCCAGAAAATCTGGAATAAATTCTTCATCAGGTAGGTTTCAGAGCTTAAACCTTTGCCATCTACCTTCCCAGGGGTCAAGAGCAACAGGACACTTTGATGCCTCATTTCTTGGCCCTTGGGCTCCACAGATAGCATCTGTGGTCCCACCTCTGCTCTTCAGAGCTGTACTGTCCTTGTCCTCATGGCCTGGGAGGGTTTGCTAGGTTGGGTTCACTGGGCTGGGGCTGGCAGGCTCCTGATGCCCCATTCCTCTCTTGCAGCACCTTGAAGTTGAATATCTTCTCCATTGCCTACCTGGAGCTGGAGAGCCTGGTGAGCAAGCCTGGGTTGCTCGGAACTCATGGGACTAAGGTCTAAAGCAGGCAGAGGTTTTTGGCCACTCTTCAGGTGGCAACTGCTTCTTGCAAGCCTGGAAAGGGAGCAAGGCAGGGAAAGTCCCCATCTCTCTGTACTTGCTCATAAAGTGACTATTGTCACTTTACCCAATGAATCTCCTGAAATGCCACCCAAAAGGAGTTCCCTGAGCTGACCCTCATCCCATGGCTCCAGAAGGAGCCTTCCCAGCCAAACCCTCACTGAGAGCTGTCCCACCTTCCCTCGCTCCCTCCCAGGTTGCAGAGCATGTCCAGGAGCAGCTGCATGAGGTGGACAGCAGCATGTCCAAGCCCACAGCTGAGTGCCTTTTCCAGCTCTACATGAACCTACAGGAGCTCTACCGGATGAAGGACTTCCTCCCGAGGAGGTATCCAACCCAGAGAGAGGAGAGATGCCAAAGGGAGGGAGGGAACAGTTAATTCAGAGGAATTCCAAATCCTTTCTGTTCACCTTCATCACCAATTACACACCAGGCAGACCAGGCTGTTGTTGTCTGGTGTTGATGGGGGCATCACCAGGGGGATTTCAGGCTTGTCTCTGGGTGGGTTGGGTAGAGACTTCAACTTCCAGACAGGGAAAGGTTTCCCTTTATCATGTCGCTTCAGTGATGGCTCCACCACAGGGCAGCTCATCGTGTGTGAGAGCAGGAAGGGGGGATGTGAGAGCAGGAAGGGGGGATGTGAGAGCAGGAGGGGTGACAGCCCCGTGCCATTGCTGTGCGGATGGAGAAGCCGGTTCTTTCATCCACAGGGATGGACCTTTGGCTCTGAGCAATTTCCACCAGTGGTTCAAGGAAGCTGTGCCCCAGTGGCTGCACAAGGCCTATTGCACTGCACTGGAGAGGGCTCAGAGAGCTGTCCAGATGGACCAGGTATTGTGGGGAAGAGATCTCCCTCTTCTCTGTGGGGACATTCGAGCTTTCCTTCATTCCTTGCTCCTTTTCCTGACTCGCAGCACTGAGACCACCATGTAGGTGTCCCTTGCAGCCCAAGAGCAGGCTGGTTCCTCTCCCAAATGCATAACAAGGGATGTGGTCTCCTGGACCAGCTGATCCCACCCTGGCCCCAGACCGTATCCCTTCCCTGTCTGCTCTTCTGCAGCCCAAGCAAGCTGAGGAACCTGCATTTGGCCCATGCCATGGACATCTCCTTTGCTTCCAGTCTCTAGGAAAAGTGTTGGGAAGGAAGCCATGGGGCCACAGGCACCTATCCCTTCTCTTCAGTGCGGTCCATCAGCACTGGGTTGGAGTATGGAGGGAAGCAGGGAACTCATGCTGTTCCATTCATCTTCATGTCCTCCAAACTCCAGAGTGGCTGTGTGATGACACAGGGATATGTGGAGCTGATGATGGACCAGAGAGCCCCAAAGCAAAGGCGCAGCTCTCCTTGTACTTTCTTTGCAAGGTGCATTTGTTTTCTCTACCCCTCAGCTGAAGCCCTTCGGGGAGCACAACAAGCACAGCACGTCCACTGTCGACCTGTCCACCTGCTATGCTCAGATTGTGAAGACCTGGCAGCAGCTCAGCTGGCCAGACCCCGAGGAAGCCTTCATGATCATGGTGAAACTCGTGGAGGTTTGTAACCTGGGCACCAGCACCCTGAGTTTCCCCTGCTGTTCTTGGAGATGTGTCTCCACGGACGGGCCAGTATCCCACAAGGATGTGGTGGGGTCCCCTTACCCCACAGTGGTCCCAGTGCTGCCTGGTTTGATCCTGTTGGCTTCTTCTCTGTCCTGCAGGACATGTGCAAAATCTCCCTGATGTATTGTCGTCTCATCAAGGAGAGGGCTGAGGCTTTGTCCCTGAGTGAGCAGAATGAGGGTGAAGCAGCCAACAGGGTTGGTATTGGGACACTGCTCTGGGAGAGGCAGGATTTGGCTGTGGTTTCTGGGCAAAGGGGGAGATGAGCTGCTGAGAACCCAGCTGACATTCCCAGTTGGAGTTTTATAGGGATCAGTGGGCCCCCAATAGCCATAATCCTGGAAAATCAGGAGAGAAGTGATGTGAGCAGGGGGAGCGGGATGGGGACACGGGTGAGGATGAGGATGGGAATGGAGATGGAGATTGTGATAGAAATGGGACTAGGGATGAGGATTGAAATGGGGATTGTGCTGGGGATGGGGAGGAGGATGGGGATGGGGATAGTGATGAAGATGGGACTGGGGATGGGGATGTGGAATGCACCAGCGGTTGTGGGACACCCTGAAGCCGACCCACCTCCCCCAGCTCTGCATCGTGGTGAACAACATCAAGCAGCTGCGGGTGCTGATCCTGAAGCTCCCGACACAGCTGGACTGGGCACAGCTGGAGCAGCGCACAGGGGCCATCATCGGCCGGCAGCAGATCCAGCACACGCTGCACAACCAGCTGGACAGCACCGTGTCCTGCCTGGACCACGAGGTCCGGGATGTGGTGCAAGCCCTGGCCACCAAGGTGATCACCTACCACTGACCCCCCTCAGCCTTTGCCTGGCCCAGAGCTTTGTCACCCCAGGTGTCCTGGAGCCCATAATGCTCCTGGGATGGAGACAGTGTGGACCTGGAGTGGGAGGCTGGTGCAGAGGGCAGAATCCAAGTGTCTTCCTATGTTTTTCCCTGGCAGCTGGAAAAAGGCATTGGCAGACACATCCAGGAGCTCTCATCTTCCAGTAACAACCAGGAGCCTGAGGATGTATGTACCTGATCCAACCCCTCCTGGACCATCTTCTTTAGGCAGCCTTGAGTAGCCCTTGCCTCCTTGTTGGAAGCCCCCATCACCCTTCCCCACCTCTCCCTGCCCCATGTCTGGGGCACAGGACACACCAGTGATGGGGCCCAGGTGTCCACATGCTTCACTTGATACCTGTGTCAGCAGCAGGACCAGACCAGGCACAGCCTGCCCATGTCCTTTGGGAAGGAGCCCCTCTGGGATCCTCCCCTGCCCGCTGTGCCCTGCTGGATCCGCCCCCTCTGCCCTCCCCAACACTCCTCTCCTCTCCCTGCAGTCCATCATCCCGCTCATGAGGTTCCTGGAGTCAGAGCTGCAGTATCTCAACGAGCACCTGGTCCAGGAGAACTTCAAAAGGTGACCAGGGCACTGGGGATGGCAGAGGCCACCAGAGTCACTGTCCCGTGGGCAGGATTGTCCCCCCAGCTCTGCGGGGCACGTGGACATCCTACTTCAGGCTGCTCAGCCCAGCAGAATGAGCCACTTCCCTCTGAGGCTTTGCAAAGCCCCTCAGCTGAGGACCATCCCTTCAACCCACCCCCCAGACCCTGCTCACAGCCTTTCTCCCTCACCCCTGCAGCCTCCTCACTCTTCTCTGGCACCACACCCTGTCCGTGCTCTCGGCAGCGGCGGCACCGCAGGTGCCCTCGGCCCAACACTACAGGAGGCTGCACTGTGCCCTGAAGGTACTGAGGGAGAACGGGGGTCCCTGGTAGGGGAGGGGAGTTGGTTGGTGGCTGACAGCATCCTCCTCCCCAGAGCCTGGAGCTGTGTTTCTACGCCGAGGGCTGTGGGCTGCCGATGGAGATCCTCCACACTGCAGCCTTCCAGGTATGGAGGGATGGGGAGAGGGTTTCCTTTGGGAGGATGGAATGCCAGGGGGACATCCCTGGGCTCTGCACCTGTCTGTGTGCTCGACCATCACCTCTCATCCTCCCTGCAGTCCCTGGAGACCCACCTGGCCCTCTGCTCCGCCACCAGCCGCAAACTCATCCAAAAGTACTTCAGCAACAGGATCCAGCAGCAGGTAGTGGTCAGATGGTGCTCCCAGCCCCTCCCCACATCCCACCCTTGCACACATGAGGCTGCCCAGCACAGTCTGCCTGTGGAAATGTGGGATTTCCCCACCACCCTGGGCCTTTTTGGGCTGGTTTTGCCCCAGTGGTGGGCAGGAGGGGGCTCAGTTGCATACCAGAGGATTCCATCACCTCCTGGGTACCCCAAAATTTCTGCTGTGCCTCTACCAGACCCCATGGATCCCCTCCATGGGGGTGCTGAAGGGCAGCACCCTTATTCTTGTACCCCACTGCTCAGCTGGACACGAGCTCAGAGAAGTTTGGGGCCGTGACCATCAAGGCTCTGTACCGCCCTTCAGAGCAGAAACTCCATGTGGAAGTGCTCAATGCTGCCAACCTCATCCCACTGGACTCCAACGGTGGGTGTGGGTGGGCTGGGGAGCCCCACTGCCCCGGGACCCCCTCTCTGCAGTCCCCAATGTGCCCCTGGGTAGGATAGGAGAGATGCTGGTAATACCTGGAGTAACTGCACTCTCTTGATTTGCTTTTGCATCCAAGGAGGTAGATCTGGGGAAGAAGGAGGGTTATTGCACCAATCCACAGTGGGCCAGGATGTGGCAGGCAGGACCAGGCAGGACTCTGCCCTCAGCTTGCAGCACAAAAGCCAGCAGCCAGGGCAGGTGGCTTTTCGTCATCGTGCAACCCAGTCTCAGACAAAAAAATGCTGCCAGGGTGACAAGGGACATTTTCCCGGGCTGGCTGTCGTTTGGGGAGCTCTCCAGGAGAGGTCACTCCTCCAGCAGCCAACCGTGGCCGATGGATGTGAGGGCAGGGTTAGGGATGTTCCCTCATCCTCTCAGGAGCCTGGGATGGGCTGGGGTTGTGGTGAGGGTCCTGACCCCCTCCCCACAGCCCCCCGTGTGTCCAAGCCACCCTGGCTGGGTTCATCCCACTGTGCCAGGGAAAAGGGGTTGCAGGCAGGGCTGATGTTTGCACCCCACCAGGTTCCAGCGACCCCTTTGTCCAGCTCACCCTGGAGCCCCGGCATGAGTTTCCCGAGGTGGTGGCTCGGACCACCCAGTGCAAGAGGAACGAGCTGCACCCCCTCTTCGACGAAGCCTTCGACTTGTATGTAGGGTCTGACACCCACTGGGACCCCCAGCCCCTGCAGCCCCTGCCATGGGGCTGCTGCTCCAGGAACCGGGTTCTATCCTGGAATTTCACCCCCTGCACCCCAGTGGGGGCTCAGCCATGGGGTCCCACGGTGGGAGCTGGGGTGGGGGCACCCCAAACACCTGCATGCTGTGGGTGGGTGCAGGGCTGGGCTGGGACCCTGTGCTTTGAGGGGTTGGGGAGCAGAGTGGCTTCCCATGGAACACAGAGGGTTGAATTTTGGGATGGAGGGGATGGGATGGGATGGGATGGGATGGGATGGGATGGGATGGGATGGGATGGGATGATCAGCAGCATCCTGTCCCCCTGCAGCTGGATCCCCCCAGAGAAGTGCCGACAGGAGGGGGCCTGTCTGCTGCTGACTGTGTTCGACTATGACACGCTGGGGTCCAACGACCTGGAGGGTGAAGCCTTTTTCCCCCTGTGCCACCTGCCTGGCCTCAACGACGAGGAGGACGAGGCTGACATGGCCCGGGTGCCCCAGACCCGCCTCCCCCTCACCCACCCCAACCCCACCGGTACGTGGTGCCACCGCCAGGGCTGAGCCCTGACAAACCACTGCTGGCCCTGGGGCATGAGGAGCGGGCATGGTGAACACCTCCCACCATCGTGTGCATCTTCTCTGGCAGGAGACGAGATCCTGCGGCTGCTGGAGTCCCGGAAAGGGGACAGAGAGGCTCAGGCCTTCGTTAAGCTCCGCAAGCAACGAGCCAAGCAGTCCAAGCAGACGCAGTCCAAGGAGATGGAGTGAGGGAGATGATGGAGGAAGAGGGTCCTGAAATGGAGGATCCTGCTGGTGGATCCTGGGAGATTTGTGGTGCTGGAGATAGAGCCATTCTGCAGGGACTGGGGGGACAGAGAGGATCCCTGTGTCTCCCCATCTCCTCCCAGCACCCACCTCACCCCCACCTTTGGGCAGCAACGCCCCTGTGAGCCTGAGGGTGGATTTTGGGGGATCTCTTCACCTGCCTGAACTAGCAACACTACACAAGGGATGTTAAAGGGTGTGGCTGTCCCTGCCTGTCCCTCAGGAGCTTGTCACTGCCTGTGCCACATCTCCTGGCCATGTCCCCAACCCTCCTGTCTGCAACAGGCATCAGGGCAATGCAAACACATCCAAGTTGATTCAGGCTGGGCACAACCATGTCCAAACCTGCCTTCATTTTAGTTTTTTTACCATTTTACATTTCCCCTCCTCTTTTTCTTGTGGATAAGCCTCTTATTTTAAATGAAAAGCCACAAAGCTGATGCGTGGGCTGAGTCTGTGCAGTGGCCCCGTGCCGGGAGCAGCTGTGGCAGCAGCATGGAGGGGTGGGACAGACATGGTGGGAGCTGCTGAATTGCTCCTTTTCTAAAATGTGCATAGCTCTTGTGTCTGTTTTGTTTTTTTTTTATTTTACCACCAATTGTATCAACCTGCTGGAGCTGAGGGAGCCTGGGAGCAGCAGGAAAGAGCATCACAGTCCTGGCAGCCAAGCCAGGAGGCACTTGGGACAGGCAGATCCTAGACATTGAGGGCAGGTCCCCAGTGTCACCCCCAACCTGTGCCAGGGACAGAAGTGTTGGGAAGCTCTGCAGATGCATCCATGTGGAGTGACCCATTGTGACAGCAAACATGCCTGGCAGGGCAGGTGGTTGCAACTATTTGTTGAGGGGTTTGGCACTTGTTTTAGTTACAATTAGTACTAATTATACACCCTGAGTTTCTTCTATTCCCACCCTGCAATGGGGTGGCTGTGCTGGAGCTGCAGTGGGTCCCTGGGATTGGAAGCATCACCCTCCGGGTGCCTGAGCAGCAGCTGCTCCATCGGTGAGCAGAGCTGGGTCACTTCAGGTCAAACCCTGGATGCGGGGGTGGGAAAAAGAAAGCTCCTTTGGTATCTGTGTGACAGAGCCCACAGCAGGAGGGATTAAGGCTCCCAAGGAAGCCATTTGCTGGCTTAGATCACTTGTTTCAGGGCACAGAAATATTCCAGAGACGGGTCTGGGTCTGCCGAGACAATCCCAAGGTGTCATTTCAGGTGGGTTCTGCCCCCCAAGCCTGAGCTCTGCAGCTCATTTGGAGTTGGCACCTGTTAACAACCAACCTCATGCTTTATTGCAAGGCTTAACTATACGAGGCTGTAGATTTGAATGTGGTTTTAGCTTATTTTTTAGTTCTTTGCTTAAAAATGACTGTGCTCTAACTGGGCCTGGGCTGCCACCACCCAGGTGTGTCCCAGTGGGCAGGTGGCACAGGCTGACCTCTCTTTTGAGGTTGTTTGCACTGTATTATTCAAGGTGTTGCAGCTTAATTTTCCCTCAGCTCCAGGCAGTTGAGTGGGTCTTTTTTCATCCCAAAAGAAATTATATCCTTTTTACAGAGGACTAATAAACCTTAATCAATTAGAGTGTAACTAATTCCATGGACTAGAATAGCCCAAGCACTAAAAAATATGGCTTGAAGCACACAAAAACAGCTCCTGGTAAATGCAAGACTGAGGAGGAGGAAGAAATCATCCTCCTCATCCTAGTGAAGAGCCTGACACAGGGGGATTGCTGGAACACAGGAGGGAGGGGGCTGGCACTTACATGTACTGATTTTATTGTGTTACTAATATGCTGTAATATAAACTCAGTGATTCCGATTATTGTTGTGATTGGACTGATGGGACGTGGTTGATGCATCTTTGAAGTATTAATTAGACCAAAACTGAAAGGTAATTCTTGGACTCACAGGTAAGGCATGGGCTTTTGGGTGCCAACACACCAAACCCTGTTTGCATCCCCCGTGCAGGCACAGAGGTGCAGGCACAGCTCACCCCTGCCCAGCCTGGCTCTTCCAGGACATAAATCCATGCCCAGACAAAAATTTGGGTGATAAAACCACCCTTATTTTGTGGTTTTGCCATTTCCAAAGGGGTCTCTGACCCACTTAACCACCACACCTCGATCAGAAAGGTAAAAAGCAACCCCCCTGAGAAAGGGGCTTGATCCAGAAGGGAGTTCAGGGAGGAATTACTCTTGGTTGTGTGAAAGGGAAAAGGCCAAACTTGCCATGGATCTGCTGTTTTGAGGGCTCCACAGCCCAGAGTTCCGCACCCTCCCCACATCCACCCGGCCACGCATGCGCACACACACGCACACACCGCTTTGGTTTATAATTTTTTTTCTTAGCAAAAAAATAAAAATTTATTGTCCTCTAAAAAAAAAAAAAATCCATCCTGCCCTTGGAAACTGTGACACAGATTGAGTTCTTTCCAGCCCCACATGCAAATCCACTCTGCCAAGAAAAGAGTCTAAACCAGGTTTCCGACAGCCAAAACACATATTTACAGAGTACGAGAGAACGACAGCTGAAATCACAGTTCTATACATGGAATCAACAACACGTTTTACACCACTGATCACCATTCTGCCAACTTCTACACGGACTAGGGGCACTTTTGCCCAGTGCCCTTCCTCCTGGGGAAAGCAGGGAAGAGACTGGGCAAGAATTGCCACCAGAAATACTGCAGTGTGTATTATTATTATTTTTTTAAAAACGTATACTGTATTTATTTTGTTTTAACATTGGAAGCTACGGAGTGGGGAAGCCCCAGAAATCTCTCCGATGCAGTCACTACTTTGCAGGAATACTTCACCTTTAAAATACTAGGTTTTACATCAGTAACATCTATTTTGCTGTTGGCCATCACTCCAAGGATTATTATAATTCTGGAGGAAAACACTGGTAATATTCTTCCTTCTCAGATGGGGAAAAGGAGGAAGAGAGGAGGTTCAGAGGCTGGTGGAACAGCAATGGATGACTGAGTCCATTCAGTGTTATGGGCTTCCTCCCAGGGTAAGGAATTCTCTTCATTGTCTCAGCTGTACAAGCCTTGCAAGTGGCTCAGGTTCAGCTTCAGAGATGTACAGAAAGTGTAAAACCCTTCGGCAGAGGATTGGCTGCAGTGACCCCCCCCCCGGGGTGGGGATCTGCTTAAGGAAATGTGCTCCAGCTCCGAGGCCTTTCCCAGGTCCCTCCTGTGTCACCAGGTCTTTGCACTGCTGGCACAGGCCACAGCATCTAAGGCTGGAGATGAGCTAAAAGTGGTCCTGTTAGCCCAAAATGACAAAATCCTTCAGCTCCTGGCTCTCATCTACAGCTCCAGCCTTGCTTTTTGCTCTCCATCTACTCAGGATAGTGTTGTCCTAAGCCAGCTGCTTCTAGATTGGTTTTTCACAATAATGTAAAAGTTTATTGACCTTTAGGATACTGTGGTTTCACAACACAACCACAACTCCCTTCCCCCAGCTCTCAATTCGGAAGTGTCTGACCTGCACAATTAGTCACTGAGGTCAGCACTTCTGAAGCTCCCAAAATTGTGGGGAGGAAAATGTCATTATCCAATAAGGAGTCTGTGTGAGGAGGCAGGACCCAGACATGGGCAGGGCTGGGCTGCTCCTCAAGGAGCCTTGTGGACCCAAACTTTGTTTTGAAGCCCCCTCAGTTCTGACATGTTACTGTGTGTCCTGTAAAGGGAGTTCCTGCTTCAGAAGGAAGCCTGACAGTACGGGACAGGGGCTGCACTTATTAGCACCAGGTTTATTTCAGCTCTTTTCACACCATACAGAAGCTGATCACAGACTCTTAAGCCTTAACTGCAGTGCTGTGATTATGGTTTGTCCTTCCTGCCTAGGGCAGGCAGCAAAAACTGCTGGAGTGGGTCAGGAATGCTGCCCCTTCCCCCTGCTCTCACCTCATTTGGTTTGGGAATTGTCATGTAAGTGGCCCCCCCAGAACATTCACAAAATATGCAAAGATGAAGTTCTCTTTTCCATCTGATGCTTAAGAAAATAAATTCACATTTCAGATATTCCTTTCTTTCCTTTTTTGTTTTTAAAGCAGCAAACAAATGAATATAAACCTAAATTTAGGAAGTGTTTCTTCAAGAACCAGAGGAAAGTGAGAAACAGTCTATGTGCTTGTGCAAAGAGAGTGCTGAGAGAGGTTGGGGTGGGGGCAAGGGAAGGGTCGAGTGCTAATTCCTTCAGGCTGTTCTGCCATGTGTACAGTGTGCCAATGGAAAGTTAAAATTTAAGGGCCACAAACAGGTGAAATCTTGGATTCTTTGGTCCTTCAGTATAAGTTTTCAAACAGAGAAACTGTTTTACTCAAAAGGGAAAAACATATTTTCTCTGGCCTGGAATTTTCCTTGTACCCCTCCCTGCCTCAGGAATGCACCCCATGGAAAGTGGGGACAAACAGCTCTTCCCCCTGAGCCCCCCAGTCCTGCATCACCCCATGACTGGAATTCCCATGGAAACAGCCCACGGTGCCACCAGGGACACATTCCATGTGAAGGGACGAGTGGGAATTGGATGCAGTCACAGAGCTGGTGCTGGACAGATCTAAAAACAGAGGGTTGCCAAAAGGCAGCATCGCCCTGAGCAGCCCCAGGAAGGCAAAGGAGCAGAGAAACCCCCACACTCATAAAAAGTGTTACAAACCATAGCCAAAAACGGGCTGATCAGCTCTGCTGCTTATAAATACTATAGACCTGATTCAGGAGTTTATTTCCTATGATTTAAGTTAGTTACAAAAAAAAGCTTTTTAGTAAATTTTTATCTTAAATTGGGCTTTTTTTCCTCCTCCCCCCGCACTTAAATTTTTTTAAAATTTTTTTACTTTTCCTACAAAAAGAGAAATGTTCATGTATTTTAATAAAAGGTCTTTCCTTAAGATCAGACCAAGGCAGATGTGCTGCCCCATGGCACAGACATTCAAAGGCTATAACCAAACAACATAGCCACAATAGTCACTCAACAGTGTCTCTCCATTAAAAAAAAATTAAAAAAACTGATGCTAGTTACAATAAAATACACATGGAAAAAAAAGCATTTTTACCAAAAAACCCAAAAACAAGTTAATGGGAAAACATAAAAAAGAACTACACAGAGCTGCACTTAAGAGATCATCTGGGAATGCATATTAACCCCTTCCATGGAGAGGAAAGGTGGAATTATGGAAGCAAACCTAATTATGTGTTTGTATTAAATATGAAGCTTTCTGAGAGGCTCTGGTAAAAATTCAGTTTTCCTACAATAGTGGGCTGCTGGAGGTTCCAGTGCTTTTCCAGGTCAGGCAGGGGCAGCACGGGAGCATCCGTGTGCAAAATAAAAATGTTTAGTCCAACTGAGTGGCCTTTTGGTTGAGATCCCAGCAGGTTACTGCAATCCACCTGATGTAAAAATCCAATGGACACACCGGTAAGGAAAGCCACAGGAAAGCTCAGCTGCTGGACAGGAAAAGGTGGTGGCATTTCCCTGTCCTGCTGGACTTTCTGTCACCACACACACCTCCAACATGAGGGTTCCTGGAGCCAGCAGTCCACAAACCATCCTGGAGCTGCTGACACAGGCAACATGAACTCTGTTTAACAAAACTCAGCCTACCTGGAATTGCTTCATACACTTCAGCAGTGACTACAAATCAGGTCCCTGTGGCTAAAACAAAATTGATCTGGTCTGAAACAGTAAAAAACTCTAGACAGACACCAGACAAAGGGGTGCCTGGAGAGAACTAAACTCTGCATCCAAATTTCCTTCATAAAGGGCTTTAGCTGACCCAAGGGCAATACTTCTAAGGCTGCTCAGACCTGGAACATGTTGGCTGTATCAGCAATGCACACCAGTCACCGAATTTTGGGGCTTGGCTTGCTCTAGGTCCAATACAATTTTTTTTTCCCTCTTTTCTTCTTTTCATACAAATATACAAAGAGCGTAAAAAAATTTAAAAAGTGAACTTTGCTGATTAAATGACAGACAAAGTTCCTGCACATTCAGAGATGGGCAATGTGAGGCCCACCAAGCAGAGCTTCCATCAGGGAGGACGGCTTTAACCAAGCTGGGTCAGTGAAAGAGCAGGGAGACCGAAGGCATGAACAAGTCATTTCAATCTACCTCGATCCTCCCCGTGATCTCAACTCTTCCTCTGGAAAGCACATGGAAGCCCCTCTTGCCCACTCTAAGTCCTTCTGGAAATAGTCAAAAATTTGTTATCACCTAAATAGAAAAGGAGAAATGCAGACTCTTTGCAAATGGCCCTTTGATCTGTATTAAAAACAGCTCTCAAAGTTCATCAAGAGTTAGAATTAGTGGGGCACGGGTGAGGGGCAGTTTAGACACGGGATGTAAAATATTAAAAAGTGCTCTGCAACTAATTTTTTGTTTCATGTGTGTATGTGCCTGTGTGTGCATATCCCTACACATACACAAACAGGCACATACACACACATATATACATATATATATATACACATACATATATATATGTACGTATGTATAAAGTTAAAAAGTTCTATACGATATGATTAGAACAAGTGTCCTTGGAAGGTCACGACTGGAGAGAGTGGGGCCTGTTGGGATGGCAGATGGGGCACTCGCCCTCCTCGGCGCACGTCTCGCACAGCACTGCGTGTTGGCACGGTAACACCACCCGGTTCTCCTCCTGACACTTAAGGCATTTCACTGACTGCATCTGAAATACCGCCTGCAAGAGAGGGGGACAGGGCACAGAGTCAGCAAAGGGGCCACATGGCCAGCAGGGAAGGACTTGCAGCTGTCCACCTGTTCACCTGCTGAAGCAAACAGCAAAGCAACACAGCACGATGCCTTTTAGGATCAACAGAGCAACTCTGATTGACTTAAACTCTGTACTTTAGGCACAAAGATGGAGGTGTTTTCCTGTAAGCTGGTTAACACTCACTTTGGGTACATAACCTGGAAGCCCTCTGACAGGCTCCCCATTTCTGGCTCTATTAAAGGAAAGGGGGAAAGCTGTGGTGTGGGAGCACAGGGAGCAGAGCCCTGCAAATCCCTGGCACTCACCTTGTCCACTTTCTCCAGGTTCGCCCGCAGCTGCTTCTGAAGGGTGTAAAGCGACGAGAGCGACAGCGTCTCCAGGTCAGAGAAGGAGCGCAGGAACTGCGGGTCCTGGCCTGTGTGGATCCTCTCCAGCTCCTCCTGCAGTTTCTTCACTTGCAGCTCCAAGGCTTCCCTCTGCTCCCGGGCCAGTTCACATTCCATGTTAGCCGTGTTGGCGCGATCATTTGCTTCCTCTGCCTCCTTTTTCCAAGCATCACAAGCCTACAGGTTCCGACAAAGAGGGTAAAAGAAGCAGTCTGAAAACTCCATCAGCCTCCAAAGAGAATTCCAGGTAAAAGTACCCATTTCCATACACTCCTCGCCAGTTCTGTCCAATCTGCCCTGTTCTCAAACTTTGAAACATTCCTGGAGCTTGGCTTCAGGGCACTGCTCGTTCCAGACACCCCATCTGGCTGGGCTGTGGTTCTGCACATCTGGCTCACACTGTTAGACATGAACTTTGCATACTGACAAATTATAATGGATCAAAGTCAGCTGGCAGGTCTGAGACCCTGTCAAGCACTTCAGTGTATCTGTTATGACAGATACCTGGCCTTGCACTGCCAGCACCTGAACACATCAGGCACAGTGATTCAGTGTCTCTTTCCAAGGGACTGGAAAGAAAGAGAATGCTGAAGAGAATTTGTAAACCCTACAGCTCTATCCACCACCTCAAGGTCCAGAAAGCTCCTGCTGAAAGGCTGACACCCCCCTACTTCTCTACACTCTTAGCAGTTCCCAGGAGTTGCCCAAGTACCTGTTTGGCTTGTTTCCAAGACTCTTCCCACTGCTTTATTGTGCCGTTGGCTTCATCCAGTTCCTGTCGTAGCCGTGCCAGCTCCGCAGCACCTGGACCTGACAGAAATGCAGGTGAGGTACTGGGCGAAAAACTCCCCGAAGCAAAGTGTTCCCATATGCTGCTGTTCATCCCATTTAAACCTGTTTCACAGGGAAATAGAGAGGGTTATGTCACAGGTGCTGGCAACTTCCCCATTTCCTCCCTACCCCTGTGAAATCCAGGATTCAAAAGGTGTCAATAGGGTAAAACGTCCATCTTAGGAATCAATTTCATCCCCAGAACCCCAGAGTCCATCCCAGAGGGACTTTATAAGGGAATTTCACACCACTGGGGTGATACAGGGAGGACCTATGATACTGAGCAGAGGAGACTCTTGAATCAGACTGCTTTTAGAAGCATCAGTTTTATAGCAGAGCTGACTATCAGCTTGAGTCCATGTCCTCACAGGGGGAACCCCTGACATGCTACAACATTCCCACTCTTCTGTGCAGCACAACCACCACAGTTGGTTCACACAGCCCAGGTGGTGTTTCCTCTCACACTGCACCCTAAGAAACTTCTGCTTTTGTCTCCTCAGCTCAGGGCTTAGAAAAGGAGTCTCACTTGCAAACAGTGACACGAAAATGCTCCAAGTCATCGCTGTTTCCATGTGCAAGAAACAAAACTAACTGGAAAATCCTGTTTATAAACAGGTAGAGACAACAGTATCTACATCAGCAGAGTTCTAGCACAGAGATGGTGAACAGTATCAAAGAAGACTAACTAACCACTTCCCTATTTTGGCTTGTTCAAATGAATTCTCTTTCCAGGAAGAAATTCAAGGCTTAGGAGACAAAGCAATAGAAAAATCAGTTGTAGACAAAACAAGCTATTTTTCCACAGAGTTCAATGTTTGCACTCTTTTGATAACAACCCACACTTTGTACTCAGGGGAAAAGGAGTAATAAAAGGTAACACTGAGACAGAGTGTGGACTCTTACCCACACAGTTTGCTACAGTTTGATGTGGGAATCGTTTTAATATTGTGCTCACCATTGGCTGTGCACATTCCTAAATGAAGTTGCAATTGATAATTCTGATCTTAGAGCAGCTGAACTGTGTCTGCAAATGAGCCCTGGAGCAACAGCCTCTCACTGAGGTCTAACCCAGCACCCCTGACTTCCCACTTAGCACCAGCCAAGACACAAATAGTTACAAAAATACAGCTGAAAAACAGTAACTTGCCTTCACCACGGGCTTAAAGCTCATTAACAACTTGTTCAGCAGAGCAGCAAAGGATCTTTGCTGGCTCAGCCCACTTACCAGAGATCATTTCAGCTACTCTGAAGGGTGCTCAGTTGAAAGCAACAAGTTTTAATGGAATCCCAACCTGCATTTTGACTTTTTAAACTTCAGTTGTCTTGAATGGGAACCCAGCTCTAAGATACTGGCAAGCCACAAATTCAGCCATAATGCTGATCAAGCTGATCTTGTAATTTGCTTTTACTCCCTCTTTCCACCTGCTGTTCTCATTTCACATTTGAAGTCTCAAGCCCCTTTGGCACATTTTGCATCAAGCACAGTGGAAACCAGCCCAGCACTAGGTATTTTAAACTCAATTGCAATACAAAAAAGTACTAACTACACACTTCACACATTACTTATGTGCATTCAGTAATTTATATGGACAGACAGATTCCAGATTGCCAGTTGCTGGGTAACTATTTATGCATCTTCTCAAAACCTCAGCAAAGGGTTTCTTCGTATTTCAGGAAAATATCTAACTTTTTCCTTATAAATAAATTATTAAAATGAATTTGTGAATCTCCTGCCTTTTTTTTTCTTTTTATCTGCATAAATATACAGTCAAGATAAATATAACTCTTATTTCTTCTGAAATGAAAAGCAGGACTTATCAGCAATTTTTCCTTTCCTTACCAAAAATTGGGACAAACAGCCAACTTCAGCCCTAATTCATAGCTGAGATGCCCTCTGATGTCTTTTATTACAGTAATTGTAAAAGCTGTTAAAGCCAAACAAACAGCAATGGCAAGCATGGAAACATGGGTTTGGGCTGTGCAAACAAGGGATGCAGTTACACAGATAAGGGCATGCAGAAATAGATTACAAAAGCATGTAATCGTTTTATTAGGTTAAGCTGAATATTAAAGATTAAAGTGTATCTCAAATTTGAAGAGGCATTTATGTAAAGCATCAATAGAGAGAATTAATATTTACTGTTATTAACAGAAATGAGCAGAACTGGTGTCACTGTAGCCTGGAGCCCAAACAGTTTTATTTCTCATGGTAACCCCGTTTCTTGATAACAAAATGGTTTGTCCCATCAGTCTGTAGTTCTTCCTGACACAGCTGAAGCTCCAAGGCAATTTATCTTCCCTTCAGTCCCTCACACAAGGGAGAGACCCTCAAGGAGGGGAAGGAGCCAAGGGGACAAAAGCTGGAACACGAACTTTTTGCAAAGCCCACCCTGCAAAACTGGTGCAGAGTGTCAAATAGGAGAAAAATTACAATACCCCAAGCCTGCTGTAGAGATCCCAGAAGCCAATATGCCCCACAAGCAGTCCCAAGGGCAAACTGCAAGCACCACCTTAACTAAGCAAAGCTGAGGACGGAGCTCTGAATTTTATATGGTGTGAAATCTCAAAACTGTTGGCAGGAAAAGGCAGAGCTCTTTTCCCTGAAAGGCATCATCAGAGCAAGTCAATTAACCTATCTGCCCCTATTTCTCAGCCTAGAAACATGGAAAGTAGAGGGAATTGCTCCCTTGTTCACAAGGTATTAGCTGATTTTTGGTAAAGCAGCTTCTAGTACCTTTGCTGGTCTCATGGGAAGAAGAGATACAAATGACAGCAGTGAAGTAATACATTAAAATTAAAGCTAACTTAAAAGAAAATACTTACATGGCACAGACAGGCATGTACATGGGGACACACACACTGTGCATTTACCTAATGATCCATGAGAAGCTGATGTCCCCAGGAACGCGTTTTCTGATTGGCTTAAGTGTCCCTGGGGCTGATGGAGGAAATGCGATGAGAGGCTGACCGGTGGAGAAGGAGAGGCAGAGTGAAAGGAGGCAGAGCTTCCAAGGGACCCAGGGATATTTACAGGAGCAGAACTTTGCAGCAAACTCCCACCTGGACAAAGAACACACAGAGAGGATGGCTATGTATGACCATGAAGTGTGGGCACAAGGCAGGAGTTCAGAGCAGAAGGCAGTAGGTTCCCTTTCTCCTCCCTAAACCCCTCAGGATTCTCTCCACTTCTCATATTTCACTCCTCTCTCAGCCTTTAGGAGGAGCACTGAAGCTGCCATCCCCTGACCCAAGTAGGTTAAGACCCTCCAGAATTCAATGGACCATTCTTTCATTGGCCAAAGCAGCAGAAGGTTTTCTGAGCAGAATTCAGTCCCTGTCAGTCTAGAGAAGACAAATCTGGTATCTGGTAAAATACTCTGTCATGAAAAATTCACTGCTAAAACATGTGCCATTGCCTCTAATACTCCAAACAACCTGTAGTGAGAAGACTATCATGCTGGGTGAGGTCATGATCTTAATCAATAAAAATCAGTGACTACCTCTAGTTAGTTCAGAAATACCTGAGTGCTTGGATCTATCAGTAATAAAAACCCCAAATAAACAAGAGCCTGTGCTCAACAGACATCAGCTTCCCTTACACAGGAGGTTACTCTGCCTGTCACACAGATTAAGGGAGGTCTCAGCCCTGCTCCCTGCTCTCTCCTGATCTCCCCTCTAAGAAGATCACCAGGTAACACCCAGGCCTGATGGGAACAGAGGGAGAGGCAGAGGATCCCTAAGCCATGGGGATGGGGAGCAGCAGCAGCAGGGCTGGCAGCAGACAGGTACAGTAAACTCTCCAACCAGGCTCTAGCCTTTGGCAGGGAAGTGGAAGGGATATTCTTTAGGGCTCTTTCCACAGCGCCCTTCCTACCCCTGCAGCTCCAGGCAGTGCAGTGCCCTTGGAAACCTTCACAGAACCAGAGTCAACTCCCGTTCAAACACCTTCATACAGAAAGGGTGGCCAGAAACTACAACCGCTTCCAAAAGATGCGAGACATTTTGTTTTTCCCTGGACACCCATCAGAGACAGGCAGAAGAGGCCTTAGCCTACCTCCACATATCAAAATGAGACAGACATTACAGGAATCAAATCAACAGACCACGATGACACTCTGACAGATGGATGGCATTACCAGGTCAGTGAGTTTCCTGTTACAGCTGGGGAGAGCTTTCTGCTTAAGATGCAAATCATGTACTTTGGCCTGTTTTTAAATGTATCAGATGCCTTTTAGAATCCACTTACACACTCATTAAAAAAAAAAGAAAAAAAAGAAAAAATAAAGAAAAAGAAAAAAAATTTAAAAAATCAAGCAAGTCCCATTCAGTCTCAAGAAACATCCCCAAGACATCTGGGCCCAATGGCAACAACTCAGCTCTGCTAGTCAGTAAGGGCAAGCTCACACTTCAAATATGCTCAAAGGTTGCCAGAGTTTGTTATAATTGCTGTTTTAACCAATGTTATTTTGGGACTGGTTTTAGAGCTTGGTTGGGCTGGCTCCACTGAGGTGACTGGGCAACACTGCTGGCAGAAGATAAAGAAAGCTCTGTTGCTTTCATGTACCTATCATGATGCCACTCGTGTGGGGCACTGTGCTGCTGTCAAATGTCTTCTCCAGGGCAGCCACTCCGAATTCATTCAGGTCCAGGTCATCCAAGGCAGACTCTGCCAGACACAGAGGTACCAATTATGTTATAAAGGACCAACAACTTCAAGAGATAGGATGGCCCAAAGAGCCTACATGCAGAGGAGCCTGCACTCTCTATTTGTCAGGGCCCTGCTCTATGCCCTGTTCTGAAATTGTTTGGCAGAAGTGTCATGGGCAGCTTTTCAGTTCAGGTTCTTTTACCTGACCTGGTTTCTTTTTGTCTCAAATTACTCCCAAATGTTTTTTGAAAACAAAAAATTGATGGAATAACAGCAGATCCCATAAGCCTTCCCCAAACTGCTCTTTTAAATCTGTCCCTGGCTTATGGCATGTCTGGCTTGTGCTTTCTCCCTGCCTTCCCAAAGAGCCACTCAGAAAAGAAATACCAGTAGAAAGGAACACTGAAAAACATCTCTGAGGTTCAAGAATAGGTAAAATACAGCTTATTAATGCCTGCCAAGTGTTACATCTATTTGAACATGCCTCATCACTAATGATGATCAATATAATTCCATCCCACACAAGCCCACTCATTTCTATTATTATTTTTATCAATTTAGTGAGATCACCTCAGAAACGTTAGGTTTAATTAAAAAAAAAAGAAAAAAAAGAAAAAAGAAAAAACAGGTGACCAAAAAGCCTGTACCTATCAAAGAGTGACTCCACTCTCTGGATTCTCATATTCTCCTTTTCTTACAGCCTGTCCTACACTACAAAGGGCAAGTCCTTACAATCTACCTGGTGGCAGCCCTGGCTATAAAATTGTCATTTAGAATGTAAGGGATTGTAACTTTGGAAAAATGCCCCTGTGATTTCCTGCCTAGTCCAAGTCCTCTTTGTCACTTTGACAAACCTAAAACTAAGACCCTTTATAACCATGTGACATTCTGAGTAAGTGGCTCAGAGGCCTTCACAGTTGGTCCCGTGGGTGAATTTCATCCATAATGACCTGCAGAAAACATCAGATGTGTCACAGTCACAGAACAAGCCTCAGGAATCTGCCAGCACTGACAGAGACAGAGAACTGGAGGTCACTGGAACACCCATGATATTGCAACTCTCATACCTGGCAATCCATGTCTGAGGAAGCCCTACCAGCATGAGCAAAAAAGGCAGAGTTACCTATGACAGACTCAACGGTGTCACTGGTTGGGTAGAAGGGAAGGGCATTGGCATTCATGCCTGGAATGCTGCTGGTGCCAGCAGGGCTCGGGGGTGTTGCAGCCAGGCTGGAGGTGATACTAGAGGAGATGCTGGATGTCAGTGGGCTCCCCACTGGGAGAATACCCAGTATGTCCTGAAACAAGAGTTCAAAAAGGGAAAGAGGAAGGAAATAAAACATCTTTATAAAATAACCCCTTCAGAAACATGCAGGAAAGAGCCAAAAATCAGCAGCAAACCTGTTTCCTGCCTGCTTCCAACCTGACAGATGGCTACTGCTACTATTGGGCTGGGGGTGGGGAGAGATTAACAGATTTTCTTTAATTTCTGTCGACTGTTCTCCCTTCCACGTCCCTCCCCCAGTATTCTAAACATCTTTCAGGCTGCCCCAGAATTAACTCCTGTGACCCACAGGTTGCATGCAATCATAGCCATGGGCCACACAATCAGTCACTAAGACTTAGTTCAGCACACGACTTAGAACCTGATATTAAATTCCCTTTGCCAAATCCTTGAACTTAGATGACTCCAAAGATCCATTCCAGCTCAATTTTCTGCAATTTGAAGACTCTTTCCAGCACAGTCCAGCCCTACGAATCCATCCTGAATTCACTCAGGTCTAACTACTCACAAATAACACCTCCAGCAAATCATCCCATCCTCATAAAGTAATCCCTCCAGCTGAGCATCCCTAATGGTGTCTGGACTGTTATTTACTCCCTGCAGAGCTGTCTGGACCCACAGAGATTTCTCAGTGGTGGTGGAAGCACTGAGCTGGGTTCACAGCCCTGCTGGCAGCACCGTACCTGTTTGGGCTGTAACAAAGGTTGCTCCTGGCTCCTGTGTTCCAGTGACTTCATTTTTGCTTGCTGCAGTAAAAAAACAAAAGATAAGCAGAGGGATTATTTAGCAAAATTTAAAATGGAAAACAGTCCACTCCCCTCTCAGTCTGCTCAAGGCACTAGAGAATTTGTAGAAAGGCAAAGCACAGCAAAGTGAAAACACTCCAAGTAATTTGCTTCCTGTACACCAAGACATCACCCCTAGAATTATGCAAAGACTTGTCACAATGACATTTGCTTTCAATGCTGTTCTAAGTCCCCTGCTACTACAAAGCACATCCTGAGAACTAAGATCAAAAATGCATTATTTTGCCTTGCTGTAACTAACTCATCAGCCTTACTAGCAGCTAAAAACCAGAACAGGCCAGAAACGGTGGGAGGCATACTATGTTTTTAAATTATGTAAATATTTTTCAGTTTTGGGAAAATAAAGTCTGTGGATTATGTTTTCCCTCAAACTCTTCCAGCTCCCAGCTAGCATTGCAAACTAAAATACAGATAACTAACAAATATTCAAAGCAACATCACCAAAACTGATTTTATAAAACATCCTTCCCCCATCCATTAACATGAGAGTTCAAAGTTATTAAGCGTAAGAGAGGTCAAGACTGTCTGGAATTGCAAAAGTCCATGAATGCCAACATAAATTTAGAATTCCACTATCCAGCCTAAAAATTCAGTTTAAGGACATTCCAGCATTATATCCTTAATGGATATAAATTCTCTTGCCTTGCAACATCAGCCAATTGTGATGGAATTCAGTTGGGAAGGAAGTGGCCTCAGGAGCCTGTCAGTGTGTAACGGTCTGTCTGCAGACCTTGCTCCCTTCCTCCCATGCTGTGACATGGCACAGGGAGATCAATCACACCCTCTGGGCACACAGAGGGAGCAAAAAAGTACTGAGAGTGCTGCTTGTTTACTCAGTCTCCAGTCCCCCCCAGTCTGAAAAAAGCAGGCAAGGCACCATCTCTGCAGGGAGATGCACAACAGCAGCACATGAGACACCACGCTGACCTGAAGTGATATGCCTTGACTTCTTGGCTTAAACAGTCTCATGACAGAGATAAATGATTGCTGGAGAGGGATGACATAACCAGACAGGCGAAAGAGCAGCAGAATTCATCCCTTGGTTTTACTTCATTAAATCATTTTCACTGCTCAGCTGTACGCCTGTGGGCAGATGGGGAGGTCAAAGCCTGGCAGCCAGGCAGTTGAGATATGGACACAAAGATCCTTCTGCAGTGGGTACCACTCTCTCATGCTTCCCTGAACAACATGCAGTGTGTTTACACACAGAACTGCCACTGAACCCACCACGGGCTTGCTCTGCTTTGTGTGCAGGAGCTGCATTACATGAGCACATCTGTGTATGTCTGATAACACGCCTGCCACGTTATCCAGCACATCCCTGCCCCCTCTGACACTCATCTGAACACAAACGTGCCACCACAGACGTCAGCAGCTGAAGGGAAGGCACATCCACAGCCGTGCCCCCGCTGAGAGGCCTCCTGCCAACGCAGGGGACTTGCTCTGCTGCAGTTCAGGCTTACTGGAGGGTTTTTTTTTTTATTTCAGAAGGAGAAAAGTGAACCCATTTCCAAGTTAGTCCCAATTCCCACTGCCTTGAATTCACACAGCACAAGCAAACCAAATGTCACCACTAAGCCAGTCTCCTTTAGCTCTGAATGACATTAGGAAGGGCACACATCTAGACAAAAACTCAAAGGACAGGCTGAAATTCTCCAGCTCACTCTGTTGCAGTCAGGGAAGAGAACAAGGGACATAAATTATGAGTGAAACTAAATGTTTTCTGACCAGCATGGAACAAACCTACTGTGCTGTGTGTCAGGACTTGGGAACACCTCCTGGTCGTGGCATTCAAGTCCTTCCAGTGCAGCCAGCATATTTCCAGCTTGCTAAATGTTTTGGGACTTGGGAAAAGTATTTTTAGCTTTAACTGCTGGCTCAGCCTTACCACAAACTATGTGGAATCTATTAAGACAGAAGGTGCATTTTTCATTCTAATAAGATAGAAACTATTTGTGCTAATTCTACAGAGGAAAAATTACAAGCCCACTGCAGAGCTGAGCCAGAGTGACATTTCCATACAGGAGTTGACAAAGTTAAATGCCTAATTAGTGGTCCAATTTAGAGGGTATATGAGAATCTCTGGTGCCCACTGCAGTCAAAGGAAATTACACAAGATTTTAAAAGGTAAGTAATTATAGATTAAAATAAATCAGGACACTTATGAGACACCTAATTTTGTCTGTAGAAGCCCAGCATAAGGCAATTGTGATTACTTCTGTCTATATCTTAATAGCTATTTATTCCAGTCATTTAACACAGGTTTTGCTTAATTAAAGCCACATAATTAAGAAGCTATGTGAACACAGTGTCTTTGTAGCACAGATTGGGCTTCAGATATAAATGTTCATCATCTGGCCCTCCTTTTAAAAGTCCTATTCATGCTCCATCCCCTTTCTCCTTGGCTTAGGCTTGCTGCCCATTTTCTCCAAAGCAGGGCCTCCCTGGCACTCGGCCTCTGCTGGCAGCAGACAGGAGTTCTCTCAGTCCTTCAGCTCTGGGTTCACTCCTCCTTTGCAGCAGAGGCCACAGAGAACGAGGACATGCTTTTTCTTTTGTTTCCAAACAACTGTTACAAGCTGCTGTGCCCATGAGAAGTGCCAGGATCACAGCATGGTCTGCTCTTTACCCCCAAAGACGTGTCGCATCAATTTGCACTTTCCTGAGCCTCATCCCCGTTAAGCCAGACAATGGAAGCATTTATAAGAGAGCACACATGCATCTGGCTTAATCTGGATTTGTCACTGCTTCATTTTAATTAGACTAAACAGTGTTCAAGACTTGGTCCTACTGCAAAGCTTGGTCATATTTTCCCAAAGCCATAAAAATAAATAAAACAAAACCCATGGAGTCTGCTTCTACATTCAACTACTTTATGCAAGACCTTGTCTGGACAGGATATTTCCACTGTTTTCTCACAGCAGAGCAATGCAGAGGCAGCAGAACAGGCTCATTAAGGCTGACTTCTTTAATGTCACAGACAAGAGCTTAAATGCAGCCAGGCTGAAAGCAGCACTTTTTTGTCATCTCTGTTCTCAGCCAACAACACAGACCTGGTATTCTTAATCCTTTTTTGTATTTTTTTCAAAAGAACTTGGAGATATTTTTGCAGGCCCCTCCTCATCCAAGTAGCTATTCCCTCCTCCCTAAATCAACGTGTTGTTCTATAACAATTACAAACCCAGTGAGAAATAAAAACTGAGACCAAAGCTCTGGGCTGGGCTCAGGTTGGATGGAATCATGCAGAGAAACTACTAATTGTAACAACAAGACAGGAAATTCACAGTAAGGAGCTGACTATGGAAAAGCTCATGTGTGGCAGAGAGATGGAAGAGCCTGTTCCAGGCCTAGGGAGCAGCATGAATAAGGCATGACACCAGGAAGAAGACTGGAGAAGCAGCAAGGCAAGACTGGCATATCCAAAAGGGCTAAGAGGGAATGTCATTAAGAGATATGGGTTGGGTAAGATCCAGAGGGTTCTTCAAATGAGAATGAGTAACTGAAATTGAATACAGAAGCCACAGGAGAGAGTCAAGGAACAGAATGACGGGGCCAGAGAAGCAAGACACAGCTAACATGACATTTTTAATACACCAGAGAAATGAATCATGAAGAGAGAAGACAAATGAAGTCACAGAGGTCAAGGTAAGAGTTTGAAGTGGGAACAGAGAAGGAAGGATGAGTTTCCATGAGATAATACAGCAAAAGAAACAGCAAGTCTTGGCAAGGACCTAAACATGGAACAAGAAAGACCAAGAAGTGATGTGGGAAGCTGCAGAGGGTCAACACAGGACAGGAGTTGTGAGGGGTTGGTAAAACAAGCAGCAGCTCCACTTCCACAAACGGAGTGTGTGATGGCAGCAGGGCAGACAAGAATGGATGTAAGATGGAAGGGGCTGGAAGGGAGGCTGAAAGCAACAGCACAGATCTGGAAATGCATGTGAGAACAGTGCTTTCCCACTTCTGCTCCATCCAAAATGAAAACACATTCAAGCTAGACTGGGCAATCTCTCATTCCTCCTCATCCCCCCAGCTCTTCCAGACAACATTCCCTACTAACCTGGCATTTGAAACTCTTCAAATACTCGGCCCCCACCTGATCTTCTCGCTCAAACCCCGGTGCCTTCTTGTAGCTGCCGGCTGCTGTTACTGAGTCTGGAGGAAAACCAATGGTCTCCAAGCTGTGGGGCTTTCCAATGGCACCGGGAGGGGACCCACATATATTAGATGGGCTTCCAAGACTGCTGTTCCTACAAAGAATCTAACAGAAGGAACAAGTGTCAGGAAAGCACAGCCAGCCAGGAGCAATGGCATGAAGGGGAGAGGCACCCCATGGAAGTGCTCACTCACTTCACTGACAGTCAACAAAACTACACAAGCTTCTGGTAATTAGAAAAACAGGAAAAAGCTCCACTGGATTTTTACAGTCCCACAATTATGGTTTTACTGTCACTGCTTTGGAGTGCAGTCTTGTAAAATCCAACCTACAGCTCTAGTGACATTTATTCTTTTGGAGGCCTCAAATGTGACTGATGAAGTTTCCAACCTGACCATAACTCTCTTTTCTTTCCTTAGGCTACAGAGGATCTTGTCTGACTCTGGGGAGTAGTGTGGAACCTGGAAAGGTGCTCTGTCAGTCAGAGCAATCAAACATACCTGAGCTATGTGTAATATTGTATTTTTTGCTTTCCAGTTGGAAATCTGAAAGCTTTAATGCAGACACAAGTCAAGTATCAACAGCTGCATTAAAAAACCTGAATGATTTCCAACAGTTCCATTCTTTGCACTAATACCAGGGACCACAATCACATGCAACAAGGCTAGTTTTGCACTGTAGATGAAGCCACAGACAGCAGTAAGATGAGTTTTAGAGAATGTTTCCACTTGGATCAATGCAAATATTCCATTTCTCTGGGACAAGAAATTATCCACCTGCACTGGCAAGCACGACTGTGCTCCAGACACCACAGATTCAAATGTGGCACAGTCTGGGCTGGCATTAGGGGGAAAAAAATAAAAAAAATGGAGCAGCCTACAATGTTTTGGTTTTATTTTTATACAGACATTCTGCTGTCCACGCTTCCCTACAGTTGCAAAGATACTACTCACTGTGGTGGAGGTGGGGCTAGTTGGCAGAGTTCCTGATTTATTCCACACCTACAGTACAAATACAAAACAGAACAGGCCACGTGAGGCTGGTGGCTACAGGGACCTTTTTTTCTCTGATTAATTCATCATGTAAAATGATCACCAGCAAAGCCATATTTGTTTGCAAGCTACATGCAGATGCCCTGTGGAGTGATGAAGTCACAGACAGACATGTGTTGCCATTTGGCACAAATCCAAGAATTAGGAAAGACTGTTTAAAAGACTGTAAGAGCTTGAGATAGAAAAGACCTAAACAGTCTAATAAGTAGGAGGTATCTTCAATTTCTCTGCAGTTTTCAGAGAATTTAGATGATACATTCATAAGATGAAGAGGTTTTGGTTTTTACTGCTTTTCACAGTGTTATTTAGTAAGAGACAATATGTCCAGGCTTTTCAAGATCTGTTTGGAATTCTAGCTGCAATCAAATTCAGGACAACTATGAACTGTTAGGTTGGCTCTGGCACCAATAAAATCAAACTCAGCTTTTCTTCTAAAAGAGAGGGAGTAAGATAAAGCAGAGGTCCTAAATGAGTTCACCTCATTCTGACCAGTTTCAAATGAGTTAAACTCAAGTCATTTTACCTTCTCAAAACGTCAACCAACTATTTGAAAAGGTTACACACCTTATCAAGAGCAGTGCAAACAGGAAAGACTTAACAAACAGGAAAAAAACTAAATAAAAATTTAGTCAGCATTCTGTGGGCTTCTTATCTGACTCTGAGTATCTGCCCAGCATTTAAACATCTCCCTTCTTGTATGGACAACTAAAACAAGGTATTACCAACAACCTGGGGCATTACTTAAAAATATTCCAGAGTTCAGCTGTCACCAGAAGAAGGAGAGGGAGGGAACTAAGGATATCCTATAATGCAACACACAATATGCACAGGCTAAGCCTCTGAGATTACATATGTAAACAAACCCAATTGTAGTTATGTACTTTAGAGGTTGTTGGCTCACAGCCTTTAATTAGAGGACTTGGAAACTAAGCCCAATATGTACCTCCAGACAGGAAGGAGTTGGGCTTCATGTGCGGATATATTCCACTTCCCTGAGAGTACATCAACAAACACTGCACAGAAAGGAAGGCTTAAAAACTTTATAGGTGAGAGGACAATACTAAAGCCACTGAATGCAACCAACCTCTAAGAAGCGTGGAACTGAGAACTAAAATAAAAACCTCATATCCTTTGGGCTTTTTGGATAGTTAAGATTCCTCTTCTTAGAAGAAAGAAAAGTGACTCAGAGAAACCCAGATGATGGGCAAGGTTTCTCCACGGGGCTACATACATTGCTAAGGTCTGGGGCATGTGGACTGGAAGGGCTGACTGGAACAGAGTCCCCAGCTGCTGATGGCATGTACATCACTGGCCCTGGCTGTGTGGGGCTGGACACGGCCGAGGATTGCTGCAAATCTTCACTGAGGGCAGGCTCTGCAAGGGATAAAAGCACAGGGAACGTTACTCAAAGCTGTAAAATCGCAGTGGAGCACAAGACATTTAGAAACAAGAATATCTAGATATTCCTGAAAGAAAAAATACTCCACAAGCACCTACTTACTTATGTAGAAGCAAAGAGAAACTTTACTTGGCAAAGAGCTACCACTCTCTAATACTCCTTACATTATTACTGACATCACATATACACTGTGCTGCTCTTCAGTCCATTAATGCTGCTCCAAAATTATCTTCCCTGCATGAATTGTGTGTTATTCATTCAGCTCTCCTGAACTAAGCAGAGCTGCCCTCATTGCTAGGCACAAAATTGATGGGTGCATTATGATTAGCTGAGGGAGTTAAGTTTCCATCTGTGCTCAGTACAAACCACTACCAAAAAAAAAGTGTCAGTGGCTCAGAAGGTAGAGATGCTGTGACTTGTAGTATTTACATCTAACAAAAGTCAGCATCTTTACAAAAACTACAGAATTGACACTACACATGTATTGCAGTATCTTTGAAGTGTTGGTTTTAACACAATTCCTGCTAATAATCAGCAAAACTCATGATAGGAGCAGATATAATAATGGACTCCTATTATTTTAATGGCATTAGGCCCTCAGTGTTCAGCTGGCTAAGGCAGGGCTAAAAGATGTCACTCCCTAAGACAGCACAAGAAATAACCAGGTTGGAAGGACCAAAGTGCCACAGAATGTTACTCTCCCTTTAAGTAGTATAATATTAAATGCAGCAATCTTGCTAGGAATAAGGCATCCCCATTCAAAAATACTGTATTATACACAAGGAAGTTTGCAAAACATTGTTCCTTTATCAAGATTTCATTCTGTAAAGCTTGCTGGATCACACTGTAGTTGCACTGCTGTGTTTTGGGCCATTACAGCCCACAGCTCCAGCTATAATTACTGCTTGTTGAGAAGGCTTCCTATAAAAGGAACTGCATAACCTGTAGGGAATTTACTCTAACCATTCCTTGACAAAGGCAGCAATTACTAATTCCCTCATTTACAAAGGATAATGAAATAACAAAGACATTTTCTCAAGGCCATGTAGTGAGTCAGTATCAGAGCCAATCTACTGAGTTCTGAGTAACCTGCTCTAATTGCTGCAAAGTCAGCAGTGAGTTTGGAAGTGTAAAAACTGAGTAGAAGCCAAAGGACAGGAACTAATCATTATTTATGAATGTTAGTACCCACCTGTATATAGAACTCTCACAACCCAAACAGCATCATTAGATGATTAAAGTGAGGATTGAAATAATACACTATAAATCAGGGAGCTATGGAGAAAAGAGGATTTAAGGAAAAGCAGAAAAAAAGCTGCACATTCTTCTTCTCCAACCTGACTTAGAGATTTAAACTCTAAGTAAAACTTCATTAATAGTAGAACAGCATTAATTTTTTTTTAATGGATCAATATATTATCTGTAATTAGCAACATCATTCTCAGTTTTTTAAAACAAACATAACACTTTGCAGCTTAGCTAGGTATAGTTCATCCATGCACAGAAGAGAAGCAGCTTTGCCCATTTCTGTTCTCCTGAACTGACAGAACTGAGCACTTCAGAGGGAACAGAGGGAGATCCTTCAAGAGACAGGGCAGTGAGAGCCAAGGGCCAAGTCCTACAGAGCACCTACTGCCTCCAGCTCTGCCAACACCTTCCACAGTGGCATGGTTTTACAGAAATTATCAAAGTTAAATCTTTGTTTTTGAAAATCCCTCACAGAAGCTCTAGTTTTGCAGCCCTATATTTTAAACTCTTTTGGTCAGTAGCTCTCCATAACTCAAATACCCATGGAAGGATGAGAGAAGTATTCCACGTACGTTCTACATGTGCAAAGGCACAGAAGGGTCCTCGGGGACAGCTGCCAGACTGCTGCATATCATTGCATTTGGTGGATTTGTAGATCTAAGGATAGGAAAAAAAACAAAAAAAACAGACATGAACAGAAAATAACAATGACCACCAGCCCAGGTACAAAAGTTCTATGAAGAAACTCGGCAGCCAGGTAGGGACAGAGATAAAAGGTGCAAAGGCCAGGAGAGCTCAGGGTGACCATTTCAGTGCTTTGCTTCAAAGAAAGGAAAACCCACTGTAGTTCTGGAAACACCAAAATATGCCCATCACAAGTAGAGCTTACCCAAAAACCACCCCACCATGCACCAGCTCACCCAAAGTTCACCATTTGCCATGAAGTCCCTCAGTCTCACTCATGGAAGCTCCATGGGTATTACAAATGGCAAAAGGTAGGAAACAGTTGACAGAACACAGCACAGAAAGTTACAGGTACATGTTTGCAAGGAAAATAACAAACCATTGACAATGATTGTAGCAAATGGATTATTCCCTTTCCCCCCAGTTTGACAGGCGGTGACAATGGTTACTTTGCCGATACGGGCCCAACAAAGCTTTTCAACACTGTAACACGAAGCAGACTACGAAAAGGTCTTAATTACACTTTCTGTAAGGATATAGGAATGCTCTGGGCATGCTCACAGCTAAGAGCTTGGTGGTGTTTAGTGCTATCATCGTCATTAACCACAAACTTTTATTCAAGGAAACAGATGCTGTATGCTCATGTGCAGACCCACATCATGCTTTCCTGAACACTCCATACATGAGACTGCTCTTACACATGAGTTTCCCCCCACTTTTCTTACCTCCTCCCACGTGGTCTACCTAATGAAAAAGCACCTCTGCCAAGCAGCTCAGTCTCAGCTTGCTTACAACATGCAGCTTCTCTGTACCCCAGGACCACACTACAAGCAGCCCACGTATTCTCCCACCTGGCACACTAATTTACTTCATAAGACTGGAATGCTTTTGCTTTTTTTATCAGCTACAAAATGGAGAGAGGAGGTTACTGTACCTCTGGATGGAACTGCTGTTCTGTGCGAGTGTGGCAATATTGGCATGAGTCTCCATTTTCACACTTACTGGGATCTCCCCACTCGTCTCCATGTTTCACACTGGGACATGGTGAAGATCTGTGTAAATAAGGTGACAGGAGAACGTGTCAGACTCATAGATGTGCTTTGATTACTTCAAGCAGGGGGAGGGAGGTGAGTCTCCTGCTCTGCTGTGCTCCCCTGAGACCCCACCTGGAGCACTGCATCCAGCTCTGGGGCCCCCAGCATAGGAAGGACATGGACCTGCTAGAGCAAGTCCAGAGGGAGCCACGAGGATGCTCCAAGGGCTGGAGCACTCCTGCTATGGAGACAGGCTGGGGGATCTGGAGTTGTTCAGTCTGGTGTGAGACAGTTCTGGGGAGACCTGAGAGCCCCTTCCAGTGCCTTAAGGATCTCCAAGAGAGCTGGAGAGGGACTTGGGACAAGGGCATGGAGTGACCAAACAAGGGGAAATGTCTTCAAACTGACACAGGCCAGAGTTAAATGAGGTATTGGAAGGAATTCTTCCCAGTGAGAGTAGGCAGGCCCTGGCACAGGTTGGACAGAGAAGCTGTGGCTGCCCCATCCCTGAAGTGTCCAAGGCCAAATTAGATGGGACTTGGAGCAACCTGGGCTGCTGGAAGGGGGCGGAACTGGCTGATCATTAAGGTCCCTTACAAGCCAAACCATTCTATGATGTTTGAATTCCTTGATTGTGGGGCAGGTTTGGCTGCCCACCCTCAGCTGTACAATCAGCCTGGCTGCTGCTTCCACAGCCCCCACCCAGCTGCTACTGCATCTCCTTCCCCTTCTTCCAATTTCCCAATGAAAGAAACATGGCTTAACTCTCCATTTGAAACTAAACACAACTTGAACCAACACAACTTAACAATATTAGCAGCTGATGTGATTAGTGTCAGAGACTCTGGGTCTGGTTTCTGTTTTGGAACTGCACCTTCATAGAAAGCTAAGAAGTTAATTGGCTAATCCTAAAACACATAATACCCTTACAGCAGTATGTTTCCAGGTTTATAGTGTGGCCCTATGGAAAAGAGGCTGAGTCAGGTCACTGGGGAAAAGGCAAGTCCATTTTCTTTCTCTCAGACAGGAACAATTCTTTTACCCAGATCTGAATTTTTGCTGTGACCTACTTCCCTGCTCTTTATGCTCTTAACCATTCCCTCAAACAACAGCAGAGGGAAGCAGATAGCAGCACCAGCACAGGCGACATGAGAGAGAGAGAAGCCACATCAGCTGGGGGTGGGGAAAACACAGGAGTGAGTGGAGATCTGGAAGGGAGAAGCTTTCACCCCTTCCCTTCCCAAAGGGCCCAGGCAGGGGCAGAAAGCACAGAGCTGCTGCATGAAGACTGCCTTAGTGTTCCTGTTCCTCCTGAAAGTGTTGGATTAACGTTCCTTTGGTTTCTGTTTGTTTAATTTCTTTTAAATACAGAATTTCAGTGCCAATTCAAAAATTTCTGTGAATGCTGGGGGTGGGGAAGGGAAGCAAGAACATCCATGGCGTTTTCTCTCTTCGCTTTCTGGTCTGCCCTTATGTTTTTCAAAAAGGAACTAAGGAAAAGCCCCACTGAGAACACAACAAAAGCTCTGTTGTGTTGGAGGAAATGAGGGCCTATAATTTGGATGAAATGCGTTCAGGGAGACACAGCACGCTGAAAAATCCAGTGACAGCTGAGTGACAGAACACCCTGGTGCCTCAAAAGCTGAGCCCTCAGCAGCTGGTTAGGAATGCATGTCCAGCTACAGTGCTGCTCATGATCCCCATCACCAGGCACACACAACAAGCAGCCTGATGATTCTGAATCCTTTACCATGAAAGCGCTGCTGTGTGAGTTTGTTTCTGGGTGGGGATTAAAACTTTCTTTTGTTTTCTTTTCTCTACGCTGTTTCCTAAAGCAGAATTTTATGTGGGAAGGGGAAGCCAGACACAGGTCTGTTGGCCATAAAATCAGAGTAGTAACATGATTTAACAATTCATTTATTAGAGATACTGGTTCCTATATACAGGAAAACTTGTTTAGTTTGTTATCCTTCTCCTAGGGTGAAACAACAGTTCATCACATCTGCCCTTAGAGATACACTAAAAACAACTACCTAGCAGTCAAAATCCTGGATCTTTCATCACAGATTTCCAATACACTGCACCACTCAGCTGGGAAGTAGAATATCCAGGATATCAGTACCTGTATTTGTGTTTTCTTGGACTTCTTCTTCTGTCTTTGCTATTGTGGTAGTAGGGACAGGCATAGCCCTGGCGACAGAGCCGGGGGGGTTTCTTACACTGCTCTGTCTTGTAATTTCCCAACACATACGTTGTATCTGCAAAATAAGCAAGCAGTCAGTGGGACATGACCACAACCTATGTTTACTATAGAGAAGTTTTTGTCAGGAGCAGGCACTCCAGGGAGACCAGACTTTGCCAGGCCCACAGATCCTAAGTGACACTCACCTTGCCACCTTGGCTCCTCACTGAGTATCTTCTCTATCATGGCATGGCTGGCAGCGACTGCAGACTGACCCTCTATGCCACCTTCAGATGTTGTCTGACCATTCTGCAAAGCCTCCATTGCCTGAAGCTCCCTTTGGGTAGAGTTAAATGAACAGATTGAGCAGATGAAGAGTCAGACAAATGAGTATAAAAACTGACATACTGGAGCATTTCCTAAGTGGGTGCATATCAGTCATGCATTTTTTGTCAGAGTATCTTAGCTAAACACGAACTGCAATTAAAAAAAACTTAATTCCCTGGGAATTCCAGATGCATTATTTTGACCCCCCTCCCCAAGATTCCAAACTGTAATCCCTTCCCCCACTTTGAGAATCCTCCTGAAGGTTTTGTAGATTTGCCTTATTAGGAAGGGATATTTCATCATCACTCCACTTCATGCTGAAGCAGAACTGTCCCCACTTTTCATTTGGGTACAGAAACCACATTTTTCACACAGAGCCTCCCAATCTCCACTCCTCTTCTCCCTGTGCTGCTTTCTAATGCATGAGTTTATGTGGTAAGGGGAAGCCAGACGCAGCTCTGTTTGCTGTAAAATCAGAGTTGTAACATGATTTAACAATTGATTTCCACAACAATTCATGTCCTGCACTCACCTGATGTCGTACACCGGCGAGCGCAGGTCGTGGGGCCCGTGGGCGAACGCACAGTGCACCCCGTTCTTCGTGCAGTTTCCCTTGGAGTCTGTCTCATGGATGCAGATTCCAGTTTTGTAGTAGCGTAGGTGATACCTCCTCTCTGTGTCTCCAGTAGTTCTATGCAAGAAGGGACACCTGAGGGATGCAAAGAGGGGAAGAACAAAGTTTAGTCACGTAGGTGATGGATTCAGTATTCCCTGCACTGCTGATACAGGACACTGCACCTGACAACACCTTTGCTAACTGTGCTCCTTCCTGTGTGCTGTTCCAATGCTACAGAGAACCCCCAAACGTGTCACTACACAGGATATAGTTTCCCTCCCAAAAAGACAACTGGATTTTTATACAGCAGCACCTTACTATTCTGGACTAGTGACTGTCAGGGATCTGGAAAAGAGCAAAGACACTGCCAAGGTGTCCTGATGTACTGGCTGGGATTGAAGGGCCTCACATGGCACATACCATTTCCTCAGCAGCCCTTCAAGACTACTGTTACTGTTTCCTGCTGATGTACCTAAAGATGCAGCCTTTATGCAGAGCACGGGACAAGAAAGGAGAATAACAACATTAAAATTTTAACTTGGGTTTTATTGCCCCTCTTAGGCAGAGAAGGAACAAGCTATCCTGATAAACTTTTAAAGAAATAGCCAAATTAAACAGGCAAAGTTTAGATACTGCAGCATCAAGCTAAAAATACAAATCAGAGTTCTGAGATGACAACAGCATTCATTCACTGAGTGTGAGCCAGATATCAAACTGATCTAAAAGCCAAAGCCCACAAATACACCATTTCCAGTGCCTCACAGATCTCTTCCAACAAAGAAGAAAGTATTGAAACCGAAGCTTCAGGCTGAGGGATTATTCCATTCTGCTCATAAAAACTTTACTTAATTGGGTAGAAAAAAATATGGTTTTCCTGATAAATAGTCTTTTTGTGTGTTTATACTGGCACCATGAAAGGGAACTGAAATTCCATCTTTCTACAACATCTCTACAGAAAACACTCCCCATATTTGACCGCACTATTTGGCTACACTATTTATTCTTCCATATCTGTCACATGGCTAAAGTTATAGTCCTGGGTTAACCCCTTAACTGCTGGGGTCTGCCACATGCACAGCAGAAACACTTGCAGTTAAACTTATTGTCATCATGGGGAGAGAAGACCAAAAAACCCAAACTCTTCCTCATGTTGCCTTATTCTGGGTACTTTTCACTTCCCTACTGGTTTCTTGAAAGTTCAGGAAGACAAAATAAACTGATCTGGTTTTAAAAGTTGCGGAGAGAGAACTCAGGGGGCAGACTAGAAGACAAAGCTCCTCCTTTTTCTTCAATCTGTGGAAAACTAAGTTACCCTGCTAATGAGCAAGCACTGGTACTTGAGAGTCAGGCACTTGCAGGAACAGAGTCTTTCTGAACCTCTTTGTCACTCTGCTGTTTATCCCACCTGAACTTTGCTGGACATGTCAAGGACAGAGAATTCCCAAGAGCCAAATTCCCATCTAAGTCACGCTCAGCACTGTCCCTGCAGCAGGCCAGGAGCACACGGGTTGCTATTACAGCTTTTACATCTGGTCTCACATTACGTATGTGCCAAAGCAGCTTTACTGCTGACTTGCCTCATCTCTACAAGAACCGGCCGGAATCATCACCTGGACTGATCCCAAAAGCCTAATGCCTGAAAAGCAGGGTGCAGTCCTTTACTCACTCATCTCCTTCCGGGCAGATTCCCGTGGTCTCGTCATACTTGGTGCAGTAGATGTCGGGGCTGTAGTTGAAGGTGCCGTCGCGGCGGCGGATGGACCTGCGGCGGCGCTGGTTCACGAAGTGCCAGTGGAAGCAGGTGTAGGGCCGGTGCTGGGTGCACTTGTGCTGCACAAAGAGCGGGCACTGCTCTGTGCGGAACTCCTTCAGGTACCTGCGGGCACAGAGCCAGCAGCAGAGGGTCAGGAGAGGGATGCAGGGATGTCCAGGCACCCCACGGGCAAAGAGCCAGCAGCAGGGGGTCAGGAGAGGGATGAAGGGCTCAGGGGATGACCAGGCACCCTGCGGGCACAGAACCAGCAGCAGGGCGTTAGCAGAGGGATGCAGGGCACAGAGCCAGCAGCAGGGCGTTAGCAGAGGGATGCAGGATGAAGGGCTCAGAGGATGTCCAGGCACCCCACAGGCATAGAGTCAGCAGCAGGGGGTTAGCAGAGGGATGCAGGGCACAGGGGATGTCCAGGCATCCCACAGGCATAGAGCCAGCAGCAGGGGGTTAGGAGAGGGATGCAGGGCACAGGGGATGTCCAGGCATCCCACAGGCATAGAGTCAGCAGCAGGGGGTTAGGAGAGGGATGCAGGGCACAGGGGATGTCCAGGCATCCCGCAGGCATAGAGCCAGCAGCAGGGGGTGAGGAGAGGGATGCAGGGCACAGGGGATGTCCAGGCATCCCGCAGGCATAGAGCCAGCAGCAGGGGGTTAGGAGAGGGATGCAGGGCACAGGGGATGTCCAGGCATCCCGCAGGCACACAGCCAGCAGCAGGGCATTAGGGGGGTGGGATGCAGGGCACAGGGGATGTCCAGGCACCCCACAGAGCCCAACATGAGCCACATCCATCAGAGATGCCAACTGCCGCCCCCACACCCTCCCTGCTGGCACTCCCAGGCTGGGAGCTGCTGGTGTCTGTAATGGCAAGATATCCATTACACACAGGAATGCAACAAGAGCTGAAATTACTTTCTGTCGGGATCGTTTTGAAGACACTTTTCAGGAGCTTAGAAAATGGTTTGTGAGAAAACAGAACTCTTAAGTACTTTTATATCCATTTCTATCCCTAAACCTGTGACCTACCTGGGCAAAAAGGGGTTTCCCTCCTACAAATTCAGTTTAAAAAACCAACCAACCAAACAAATACTTCTCTGAGCCATGTTTAAAGCTTCAAGTTACTGAGAAAGAAAGATTTTTAAACTCTTTCATGTCTTATCCTAGAGGTTTAAACTCAGCTTCTTCAGTACGTGGCCAACTATAAAATTAAAATTAACCAATTTCTCTCTTGCAATAGCGTCAATTCAGGGCTCAGTCTTAAAAAGTGGGATAACTATCCCCAAACTCCCACATGCTTACATTGCTTTAATTTCAATGAAATTCTCTGGAAGTGGATGTCTTCTTTTATCCCGAGAACTAAAGAAGTCACAAGCTTTTATTTGTGACACTAATAACAGTCTCTAAACCCAGATTGTAGAGGATTACAAAATGGTTTAGATCAACATAATGATCTGACTGTGATCTGTGTGTAGGTGCTTACAAAATCCACGCTGCTGAAACCCACGGGCTGCTCTGTGTTTATGGGGAACATCCAAACAGCTCCCAGAGCTCAGACCCGAATCCCACCAGGTTCGGTCTCAGAGACACATCCACAAACACAGAAGATCTGGAGCATTCTGGCCTCTTACATTTAGAGGTCAGTGTAAAACAGCGAGTACCAAAATTTGTAGGTCAAAATCAAAATGCGAATATTCTGCTGGAAGCAACAGGATGATATAACAGGAGATACGGACTCGTTTTAAACTGCGTATGTAACAAAATGGAGTTCAGGAATTTGTCTAGTACTCATTCTCATGTCAGACAATCTTTATCTCGTATTTCTAAACAAATGGAAAGAAGTCTGATGCCCAAAGATGTATTTACAGATAATATCACCATGCTAGGCTCATTCTGAAAGCAACATCTGTAAATAAAGCCTCCTTTCCTCTTTACCCCAGCTGAAGAGAAAGCCTCAGGAAAATGCACAAATTCAACCAAAGTGGTTTTATTTGTTTGCTGTGAAGAGAGAGTATCACTGGCAAGAGCTTTCCTACATTGGATTTTGCAAGCATGAAAGGATAAAAGCTCTTCTTCCTCTTCAGTCTCTAAATACGTGAGATTTGCAGGTTCTGCAGCTCTGGATCTGCGACGCCCAGGGCTGGAATCCTCTGCAGTGGCTGGAAGCCCTTCCCTACCCCAGCCCATCTGTCCCCTGCAATCCAGCGTGGCTGGAACAGTAACTGCACTGGGGCCCAAGGCTTTACAGCAGGAAAACCAGAGCCAGCTGCAGAAACGGGTCTGTTCAGCATAGGTGAAGGCTAAAAACACCACTCTGCTCCTGTTCACTGACAAAAATCCAGCTCCCTTCAAATGGACATCCCTACTCCGGCCACAGCAGCAATTTGTCTGAAAACTGAGGGCTGTAGTAAAATTCATCCATTCTTGAAAAGCTTTCTAAGCTGTTGGACCAAGTACAGCTGTAGAAGGTGGAATCTCACAGATTATTTTATCTTATTAGCACAGTTAGAAGACTTGGAACAGAAGTGACTGTAACAATATTTTTGTTAGAAAGGGAATTAAGCAACCTTAAGCAGGACACTTCTTAAACTGCTGTCCACAATCACCAGTCTCTTCCACCCCCACATCTCCATGTACATGAGGTTTGTGTTACTCCCACTTTACATATGTGCAAACAGCAAAACAGCTGGCTACACACTCCAGCCAGTATCATACAGCAATGGGAATCTGTGACAGAAACCAAGAGCATCTCAGCTCCTCCATCTTCACCGAGTCCTGGGCTTAAATTCAAGAACAGCATTCTGAACCTCCTCAATGCTCTGGACACTAAGGGAGGATATCAGACTTACACAACCCAGGTATTGAGTCCAGCACTCCAGACTTGCAGTGATAGGCAGGTATAAAACACTTAAAAATCCCAGAATTTAACAACTGCACGATCAGCTGAGCTGAAACAGCTTCCCTTTAGCAGGGAAGTTTAAAAATACACACACTGACTAGGGATTTCGGTCTCCAGTGTCTCAATTGTTGCTGAAGAGCATTTGAAAATTAATTGCGTTTCATGATTGGCTAAACTCCCTGGAGAAACATTTATTATAATGTAAATGAGAGATAATTACATAAGTAAATGGTTCACCTGAAAAGTGTTTAACACCTAACTTGCTTCATCAGAAAGTCATTCTTCAATGCTGTCTATTAAATAAATGATGTCTCACTTAATTTCAAAGCAAGTCCTGCAAACAGGTGCCAGAGCTCCACATGAGACATTAACTGTGCACAATCACCTCTGCAACAGACTGGAGAAAAAGGAGAGTTGTCACATTAACTCGCTCATTTCAAGCCTTTCAATCACTGCTTTGGTTTTTTCTTTTTCCCAAACCACTACAACGTTTTAAATCACCCTCCTCCACAATAGCCTGAATAGTAAATTGCCTTATAGCCCTTTATTTTCTTGATCCATGAAGTGAGTTTGGGCTCCTCTGGGAGAACACTGACCACTCAACCAGCCACTTTGTATTAAAATATATGAAAGGCATCTAAACCACATGTGTTTTGGGAGCACAGAAAGGATACACAGCCCTCACCACTGCACTGTGGTGTCTCACAAAGCAGAAAGACATTAATATTTCAGTAGCCTCTTTGCAAAGGCTCTAAACAAAAATGCAGAGAACACTGTCATGACAGATCCTTCTGGTGTCAATGGTCTCTATAAATTTTTTTTCCCAGAACAGCTGAGAAAAGGAATTTTTGAACGACCCTTGAAACTGAAAACATGTTGAGAACTGGTACACATTTCACAGCGTGTCAGCCAAACGCTGTGTCTGTACAGGAAGAGGAAATCCAGCAATGATAACTTGCATTTCTCAACTCCTCTCAGGAAACTCTACAGCCCCTGCATGAGGGGCAGAAGAATTATTACCCCTATTTTATACAGGAGTTGCTTCTATATTTCAGGGTTTTTTAAATATATGTGTATATGTCATATTTTCAAACTAATACAATTGTTAAAAAAGTGGAAAGCACATACCACTGTCTCCTTCTGATACTACATTAACATCAACAGCAACACCCAAATTCCTGGAGGAAATGGCAGCATTTATGAGCTCTAGTAAACAAAGATGAATGCAATTCTAAACAAATAGGACAAGACTGGCCAGAACAATGCAGATCAAAGTCTGCAGCCTGAACCAGACTTGCTGCTGAACAGGATGGATGCTACTGGAAATAAAAGTTTTTTCACCAGGAAAGACAAGAGGTTCTTGGAGTAGTTTTGGGAACTCAGAGAGACCAACAGGAACAACAGAGTATTAGAAAAACCCCACTGGTACCCTGCTGAAATTCCACTCCCTCTGGAGTGGGACGAGGGAAGGGGCAGCGATTACTCTGTAAGAATTTACATAGTGGATAACTCAATACTCCAGGGCAGAGCAGCAAGTGTTTGGAATTGCAGCTTGGAATTGCAGTTTCCCCTCTGTCTGGGAGCTGCAGGAAAAAAGATGAATGGGGTGTAGGGGAAAAAAAAAATCAAACCTACAAAGGAGAAAAAAAAAACAACAAAAAGAGAGAAACCAAGAAGAAACTCTAACCAAGAAGTTTTTTATTTCTACACACCACGATTGCAGCCATGTCCTGGTCATGTCCATCACCTGCTGCTGCAGAGATCTCTTATTTCTTCTGCAGCTTTCCTGGTTCCCCCAGTGCACTGAAGCAGCTCAGTACACAGGATACCTGAATCCCTCCCGCTCCCAGGGCTGCAACTTCCTGCCAACCCTGACATAAGTCACACGTGCAGTGGAGTGAGCTCAGTTCAGGAAAATGTGCTGGTAATGCTCGAAGACAGCTGAGCTCCAAATTCCTCACAAAAGCTTTACCCAAAGCTCCCAGAAATCACTAGAAGACGCACACTGACACCAAGAGACAGTCCCTGCCTTGTAGCAGAAGGATCAGGAACACTGGGGAGAGAAATAATAGCGAGGAGCAAGGAAATGAAAGGATTAAAACCAACTCTTCCAAACTCTTGTTGCTTCTGTAACACAAAGCCAGGCTCACCTTTGCTTCCAACACCCCCTGCACTGTTTGAAAACTTTATGGATGTCCCAAGTTAAGCTCCTCTCCTTTACAGCTCTTCTTGTTTCTCCAGAGAGAGTGCTCAGGCATTGGAATGGGCTGCCCAGAGAGGGGGTGGATTCCCCATCCCTGGAGGTTTTTCAACTGAGCTTGGCCGTGGCACTGAGTGCCATGATCTGGTAAAGGGACTGGAGTTGGACCAAGGGTTGGACTTGATGATCTCAGAGGTCTTTTCCAACCCAATCCATTCTATGATTCCAAGTCAATCCCCTTTCTGCCAAAATTCCTCTCAGGAAGAGAGGAAGGACCAAAGTAAGCACAGAGGCTCATGAACAGGACCTGAACCTTCTGCATCAACACAGCACCAGAGAGAAAACCATTAAAAAATTGTTTGGGCTAATCCAGACTAGGACACCAACCACAAATGTAGGGCAATAGGGAGATCTGACACCACTGACACGGAGATCTCACAAAGGTGTGGGTGTGTTTACACCCAAGAAATGACTCCAGCACCTCAGGGAAGGTCTGGGCTGAGTGGGTGGGACCAGCCCTGCAGGTCTGGGGCCAGGGCAGTGCCAAACACAAACAGCTTTCACCTCAGCGTGCAGGTCCTCACTCAGAGCGCTGTCTGCTGCCAGTGGCGCTCAATCCCTGCATCCATCCACAAATTAACTGCTTGGTTGTGTGTTTTGTCTTGGGTTTTGGTTTCTTTGGGGTTTTTTTGTTTCAAACCAAGGCTTAAGGTCCTGATAAAATTTCAAGTATCAGGAAGAAACCCCTTTTCTGCCATTACCACTTATTTTAGCCCTCTCTGCCTTCTCTCAGCAAAGTATCACACTGGCAAAGATGTCATTTCATCGGCACAAAAGTCCGTGGGAATGCTGGGGACTTTTACTGGCATTTTTATATCAGAGGTGTCCTGCTGTTTCAGACAGGACTGTATGAGGCCCTGGACCTGTTCATGAAGTTTCAGGTGGCTCCAGATCACATCCTTCCTGAAAAACACAGTCTGACTGACAGAGGTCACTGCGCTCAGCTGCTCATCAGCTTTGCTTCTCTGGAGGCTCCTATTGACACTGAGCTGTGTTCACACACCAGGATGGAGAAAGGTTTCCTAATTTAAGGGAGAAAAAAATTTATATATAAATAAAATTATTAATTTGAAATGTATATATATAAAAATTATATTAATATATTATATATAATATATAATAATATATAAAAATGACAGCTATAAATTTCTATATGTGTGTGTGCATGTGTGTATAAATGTGTGTGTGTGTATATATATATAAAATATATATATAAAACCCCACCATCTTCACGTAAAAAGTTAAATTAGTGGTTTGAGCTAACACAGATAAAATTATCCAAAGTAAACCAGGGTGTGCTTACCCAACAGACTGTCTGCACAGTAGACAGCATTGCAAAACCCTGAATAAAAATAGCTAAGTACAGATATTGATATTTGTAATCCAATAATACCTATCTCTTGGAAATACTTTCAAAACTGCCATTTTCTTCTCAAAGAGCCACCCCCAACACAAGAAGAAAAGAGCTGTCCATATTAAATCAGCTTTCTAAATTCATTTCACCCTCATAAAATTTTATTGCAAAAGATGATATCAGACACCCTTTAAGTAAGAAACCCATGACTCAATTATTTTCTTTTACTCAACTGTGGTATTCCAATTGAAATGAGTCAGTAGTGCATGACAGAACCTACTTATTCCAACAGGATACTCAATAAAAATCCTACTAATGCACCTTTAGTTTAACATATTACTGATAGAGAAACCCCATGATATGCAGCTCTGACATTGCTCAGGAGTTTTTGCTCTTGGGGTAAAGGAGGTATTTCAGAATAAGAGGAAAAAAAATTGGGATTTAAATAATAGCATCATTCCAAAATAATTTGGAAGGCCTGATATCCATCAATCCCACAATGCCTTATAAAATGGTGGCATTTCAGTGCAAAGCTTCCTGACAGCAAACATGACCTTCAACTCAAGATTTCTTGGAATTTGAGAGGAAGAATTGAAATGAACAATTTAACTTCACAGGAGTTGCAGCTCCTGGTTCCCAGGGGTAACAAAGACATCCCCCAGCAGACCACCAGCAGCTGCTTTACAGCCCAAGCCTTTTCCAGGAGACATTCAGTGTCCTTCTAGTAGGAGCAGAAGTTAAGACAAGTCTGTTTCAATAAACAGTAGTTTTTACTGACTGGCAGATGTAATCTAATATTGAAACAGAGTCTGACATGAATCACTGCTGAATATCAAACAATAACAAACACTATTAGCAGCAATCTTCAAAGTTTTAATCATAATTTCAGGAAAAATACTGAGCATGTTTTACCAGTATTCTGTATTGAAGAATCACAGAATGGCTTAGGTTGGAAGGGACCTTAAATATCACCTGCTTCCAGCCCCTCTGCCATGGGCAGGGATACCACCCACTAGATCAGGTTTATCAGCTGCTGTGGCTCACCAATATTGGTTATTTCCCCTTTTTCCATATTTAATGGCGTTTAGAAATACAACCTCACAGACCTGACCAAACCCTCACACTTCACATCAAGCCACGTATCACTTGACCCAAAATGCAAACATCTCTCAATCAGGACATCTCCACAACCATCAGTCCCCCTGCCCTTCCATGCCCCAACAGCCTGGTGCAGTCCTGTAAACCTTGAAAAGATCAGAAAGCATTTAAATCTCTAAGAAAAATAAACAGATCACTTTTTAAGAACAAAAGGCTGACCGTGAATGTGGGGAAGGAGAAAAGGATGAGGAAAAAGTTTCAGTAAGCTCACATCTGTCAAGAAGACAGACTTCACATGCCTCAGTGTTTTCTTTATCACCTAAATAAATTGAACCATCAACTGGAAAAAGGTCACACAGCAGACAGCAGTGTGTGATTTTAAAGCTGTTAAGATTTCCCCTTCTCCATTAGAGCTTGACAATAATGTCAGTCTGAGGGCAAATCAAGAAAGTGAGAGTTGGAGAGACTTATTATAGATGTATGGAGTTGGGCTGGTTTGGTGGGGGAGGCTTTTTAAGACTTCCTATAACTCACTGTGTACCTTAGTGGTCAAAATGACAACTGCTCACAACCATCGCCAGAGGCTCACCCAGTTTTTGTTACAGAAAGAGGAAGGCAGCACTCCAGTTTTCCTCTTTCTGGGCATCTGAATGATTTACCAAGCAAAGTTGAGCTGGATGCTTCCAAATAAATGGAAAAGGATAATGTGCATCACAGAAGGTAAAATACAAACTGCTAAATTACAGAAGAGTAGGGATAACACACCAAAATGCACAACAGGCATATTCAGCAGTAACCTGATCTCTCCTGTAACTCCATTTCTGGATTTCAAAGGAGATCACGGGGTGGACAAGAACACAACTAACTCATTTCAGCCGCGACGGATGAATTACACACCACCAAAACTTCACAGATAAGGACTTTGAGTGATTGCAAAAGTCCATGCTAAAAATAACACGTGTTGGCAACTACCAGAAAGTATCAGGACATTTTTTTTTATTAGAAGAAAAATGTCAGGCAAACAGTTGCGCCTTGTCTACGCTGAAAAACTAAGGGAAAACAGAGAGACACTCCAGAGTGGTGCCAGCCCATCACAGCAGACAGCTCTGCACCAGTCTCAGTCAAAACACTGTTTGGTTTCCACAGTTATAGGAAAAATGGCTTTGTTTTCAGAGCAATGCCATGCAGCAGCTAAGTAGCTCACCAAGACTCTGTCCTGATGAGGACAGAACATCAAGGCTTTCAGCTCGGAGTTAACTCCATAAAACAAACATTTATCCCATGTGGGAGCAGCCAAGGCAGGAGCCCCACCAGTCACAACCCTGTTCCCTCTGCAGGAATTGGTGCTTCCTCATCCATCCCTTCAGCTTGGCATCCATCACGTTGTGTCACTCAAACCCCACGAATAAAACAATTTCAGTCATTTTTTGGCAGAGTTGCTCTCTTTATAAAGCACTTGTTGCGTCAGCAGACCATGAAATGTATATAACCAAGCCACACCAATAAAATCCTTCTCAAACAAAAGTGTTTGTTTACACAGAGCTTTCACCTTCTTAATTAAAACAATCCAAGCCTGGGTATATGCAAACACTTAATGGCACTACATTTCACAGGCGTTTCCTTAAAAGCCACTCAGCAAGACCTGGAATTCTGCATAAAGCCTCGAGCTTACATTTACATTTCCTTGAGTTTGCTCTCCTTTTTCCAAAATTACTTGGCCATGAATATGTATTACTTGACATGACCTCAAAATTAACTCAGCATTTAGGCAGTTCATGCAACGTTTTAAACACACAGCCCATTTTTCCAGGTTTCAATGACATATTTGCAACCAGACACCGTTGGTTTATGTAAACTCTGCCCAAAGCACATCTTGCTGTTTCAAACACGGATCACCCCGACTGAGACAACACTCAGCCCTCTCTGTGCTGGTTTCTGCTCTACAAACTATTTAGTTGCCATTAATCCCTCCCTACGGCACCTGTGTAAGAGCTGAGTCTGTGAGAACAAGATCATATGGAAATGATTATTTTTCAGTAATATGTGGGCTGAGCCAAACTTTTCCAGGGAAAACGCTGGAGCTCACTGCACCCTGACAGCTGCACACTGAGAAGGTTTGTACCTGCTTTAATTGTCAGCAAAACAGACCCACATGTGCAATTAAATATTGTACTGCTAATTTTTACTGCAATTAAATATTTTACTTCACAGAAACACCCATCCACAGATTGATCTATTGGGGTAATTTATTAAACTTATATTCAGGTAAATTTTCTCTCTTATTTTGACTAGATGAGATAGATGATGCTTTTTTATCTCAGCATTAGTGTTTGTAGCCTCAGACAGGGAGAATGTCCCTGCAGAAAGGCAGGGGATAACACACAACTGGGGATAACACACATCAGGTTTGCTACAATGACTTAAAGTCTGAATAACACCCTGATGTCCTGTAAAAATTAAAGTTCCAGCTTCCAGAAAAGTTTTTTTTCCTCACACTGTACTTTTCTCACCATCAATTCAAGCACTAACAAAGCCTACCCAGGCCTATCAACTGCAGAAACCAGTGAGGGCTGGGAACAGGGCTGGGCTGTTTTAAAACTTGTGTTACTCACTCTGCTGGTTCCCTAAAACAAAACATCCCACATGCAAGAATTCATAATGGCTAATTCAGAAAAATATTATTTCCATACAAGCCATTCCATAGCTCAGGGTTTCAGTTACAGATTGTTAGGAGCATTTTTTTAGGCAGCTAAGCCTCAACATCTCTGCAGAGAGAGTGTCAGACATTGGAATGGCTGCCCAGAGAGGTGGTGGATTCCCCACCCCTGGAGGTTTTTAAGATGAGACTGGACGTGGCCCTGAGTGCCATGATCTGGTAATCACAGTGGGGTTGGATTAAGGGTTGGACTTGATGATCTCGGAGGTCTCTTCCAACCCAATCCATTCTATGATTCTATCTTATCTCACAAGAGGTGCTCTGGAAGGAGAGAACAGCAGCCTCCCTTCTCCTGGCCACGCCTCGAGATGTACCAGACAGCACGTCCATCAATTGCAGCCCCACACTCACAACACTTTTAAGACATGAGCTGTTTGAAGGGCTGCACTGACACAGGAGCAAAAACAGACAACCCAAACTCCACAAGACATGACAGCTCCACAGTGCTCTCCCCAGTCTATATTTGAAAGTGAAATGGCATCTGCTTCTTCTCAGGTTAAACACCAACCAGACTCCCAGCAGCCTCTTTGGAAAGGCTTTCCTTTGTGAACAGACGTTTTCTGTTGTGAGTTTGAAACAAAACACGGTGATTATCTAACAAGCATGAACCTGCACCCACAACACATGTGCCAGCATAAAGATAAAAGCCAACTCTTACTGGCTGATTTTGAAGGATCAATGTCAACCATTCAATCGATTTTCTTTTCCATTCAGCACTCAACTCAGACTTCATCTGTATCTGCTGCGGCTCAGCAGACTCTTTTGACATTCCACAGAGCAGGGACAGCTCCAAAGAAAGTCTTACACACTCTGGTGTCCAAAGAAGCATCACTGCACAGTGACATCGAGATGTACCCCAGCTGTCCCCCAAGGGGACAGCAGTCAAACCCCAGCTCTGCCACAGCTGCTCATTTCCCATTTTGACTAATCAATACATGAATAAATCCAGTAGCACTCTCATGATATTTTAAATTTGCAGACAATATTTTTTTGTTGCTGTAAAGCTGTACTGTTGTCCTGAGGCATCTGCTGTTTGTATTTCTGCTGTGACAGTCAGTAACAGTCAAGTGGCATCAATGAAAACCTGCAGTCAGAGGAGAAAAAAATCACCTCTGAGCATACTTAGAGCTTATTTTGGAACTGTGGTGACATGCTGAAGACAAAGGATAACAAGTCAAACAATACTGACTTCAATTCAGATTTTTGCAGATATTCATAGAATCACAGAATGGCCTGGGTTGGAAGGGACCTGAAAGATCATGTAGTTCCAACCCCCAAGTTAAACAGGTACAGCTTCAAAAAACTATTTCCCTTTCCATTTGGGCATGACTGCATATTCATCAAAAGAAATCTGAGGCATAAAATGGTAAAAAGCAATCCAACCTTAATTTCTTGGCTACACTTAACAGTGCCATCAGTCTTAAGCCAGTACACTCTGCTGAAACTTATTTGCAATTTTTACCAATAGATAGATAGGGATTGTCTAAGACTATTCTTCTCTGACCACAAATTTGGTGCAAGTTTCTTTTCTACCAGTGACAACCCCAATCAGATGTCTCTGACTTTAAATAACAGGTAAGAATCAGGCCAATATTGGGCATTTCAGTGAGATGGCTCTTTTATTGCCATCCCTGCACTTTAGTGCTTAAAATTGCTTAAAACATTTCCTTCAAATAAACCTAGAACTTTTCTGTTGTAACAATCATCATCTAAACATCAGTGAACACTCCAGCAGGGTGAGGGTCTGAGTCAGGAGCCAGCCTGCACCAAAGCTAAGGAGAGGAGAAATTGCTGGTATTCATCTCAAGGGAACATTCATTCCAGCCGATATTTCAAATGTCAAACTGGCATTAACTACATCAAGCCCTGATCAAAATACACAAGACAAGAGATTGCTGAGAAAATCATCACAAGCATCTAAATTGGTTGTCATCACTAGGAGGAGTTTGAGAAGGTACAAGCCTTTAGCATCTCCCTTTGTACCCTTGTGCTGAGGCTTCGTATTTTTGATTGCCCTGATATAAAAGACAAACTCTCTCTCAATAAATTAGAGAAAAAAGGTAGCTAGGAAATTGCACTTGCTCCACAGCCTGCCGGCACGTGACCACTCATTAATTTAGGACACAGGGGGAATTGCTGGCTGGCTCTGTGCACACACAGCTTTCTGCAACAACTTCGTCCCTGATTTGCAAGTGATGTGCTGAACATTACAGGAAGTTTATAGAATATATAAATTCTTTATAAGATAGAAACTGCTGTGACTGACTCCCTCTTATAACTCGTGATTTCACTATAATGTAGTTTAGGGAGGTTTTTTAAGAGGAAGCTGCCACAATATTAAAAATCAATCACAGAATCATAGAATGGATTGGGTTGGAAAAGACCTCCAAGACCATCAAGTCCAACCCTTGGTCCAACTCCAGTCCCTTTACCAGATCATGGCACTCAGTGCCACGGCCAAGCTCAGCTGAAAAACCTCCAGGGATGGGGAATCCACCCCCTCACTGGACAGCCCATTCCAATGCCTGAGCACTCTCTCTGCAAAGAATTTTTTTCTGATCTCCAACTTCAATTTCCCCTGGCAGAGCTTGAGCCCATCGTGCCCCCTTGTCCTGTTGCTGAGTGCCTGGTGATGATGATTAAACAAAACATTTCTTAGCTAAAGTGATGTAGGTGATTCTGTTTGGCAAAGGATGGACGAAGTAACTTCTCACCATTTCTTTCAGCCCATTTCTGGTGCTTTCAAGAAGATGTATGAAGTTTTTAAAAGCAAGAAACGTTGATGGAAGGAACAAAACAGCACCTCAGCACCCTCTGAAAGTGAAGGCAGCTCTTCAAGTCCTGACAAACAGGTTCTCAGGAGCCTCCACGCAGCAACTGAAGACATTGTTGCCTCTTTATGTCGCTCCTCTCTCGGAAATTCCTCCTTTGACAGGGATCACAGACAGAACCTGCTCTCAGCCTGGTGTATTAACACAGTCCCCCAGTGACAGCTCATGCTAATATGCCACACAACAAGTGTGATTAACTGGTGTCCTGACACGTTCCCTCCTGACACAACACAGGAACGTCCAGCCCAGCCAGGCAGGGATGCTGAACACGCTGGGGAAGATGGTCCAGAGGACACTGGGCAGATCCTTTGAAACAAGGAGACTGCACGTCTCAGCTGCTCTTACAAGTTATTAAAACCTTATTCTAGTGGAAAGAACAGGTCTTAAGACAATACAATACTGAATTCCAACAGAATTTGCCTTAAAATAAAGCCACGTGACATAAAAAACATTAAACAACACATAAACCTACAAAATGAGAAAAATTGGTGTAATGGGAAACTCTAAGCTTCAAGGTTTTTAGAGTCATAGAGTACCCTGATTGGGTATTCACAAGGATCATCAAGTCTTAGGTACTCTAAAACAATTATTAAATTCATTTCATCTCCCATGCCACAAAAAACTATCCTATGAGCCAATGTCAGCAATATTTAAGCATCAACATGATACCTTTTATTAAATAAAAAAATAAAGGACTGTTTCACATATTGGAACAATTCTGCCTGACTGAATCCCTCTCCTCTTCCACAGAGTTTGGGATTTTTGAAATACTAAGCCTGGCCAGATCAAAACTAATTCTGAAAACATCCCAGCAGTACATGAAGCTTTTCATTCTGCAAAATATTGATATGCTTCTATAAAGCAGTCACACATATGTGAGTTCCCTGTCTGATAACCAAGACTGCTCACTTATGAAGTGGAAATACAGCAAGAAAACCACAGCCCCAGCCCCACTTCCACGCAAGGGAGAAGCAGCTTTTTAGCCCCAACATTTATCATTTATCTGCATTTATCAGCAGGACAGCTCAGTCCTGCACAGATTGGGCCCAAATGCCCCTCACCAGCCCCTCTCGAGCTGCAGCCTCTCAACACTTGGCCTTTGAAGAACCATAAAATCTGAAATGTTATTTTCAGCAGATGTATTCAGAGGTGAGCACACACAGTGAAGGCACCTCTTCCTGTTCACACTCCAGTGCTTTACATTTCCAACTTCCTGTAACTATTCACACTTCCTAATAACAGCTGGCAGTGGACTTGTATCCAGTGAAGTTCACAGGCTTAAAAAATAATAATAACTAGCTCATACTTCCCTGATAAGCTGCCTTTGCAGGTAATGATATAACAGACCACTGGTAAGTCCCAGCTTTAGAAATATTGACTTACTCTGTGCTTTCCTAAAGGTATTATCTTATACACAATACAATAATAATATATTATACATATACTGTGCTTTCTTCAAGGGTATTACCGAATTGGAAACCTAAAAGCACACTCATTTCTTTTTGTTGTTTTTGTTTTCTGGGTTTTTTTTCTTTATTTTGTTTAATGCTTGTTTTTGTTTTGTTGGGTTTTTTTTCTATTTAAACAAATGGACTAGTTTTTATTTTTGCACAAGTCCCTACCAGCTTATTGATTCTAAGGGTTATCACCAGCAAAACTGGAGGAGAATTAGAGCAACAGTTTGTTATTTTAAGAGTTCTAATGGTTTGAAAAGAACACAAAAGGTTTCTAAAAACAATTTCAAAAGCCTCAACCCATCCACGAGGTTGTGAAGACCACCCAGCTCAAGTACATCAAATGCACAACCCAACAGACTGTGCAGGCAAAGGCTGCAGGCCCTGGAAGAGCAAGAAGAACTCTGAAAACTTGTTAGCATCTGGGTTTTGGTTTTCTTTCAGACACTCACTCTGCACATTTGAGGTCAGACATGTTGGGTTTGCTTTGCCAGTGGTAAGACACTGACCACTGATAAGAAGATAAGGATTACTCTGTGCTGCTACAAACGCTCCGAGGTGCGTTTTCGTGTGCTGGTGGTTTGGAGTAAGAATTATAACGTAAGATTTTGAGATAAATAAGACTTTGCATGCAAGCTCTTCACTGGAATCCAAGTAGACCTATGATCTTGCTTTTTACTTCTTCCTCACCCCCATTTCCACTGCTGTCCTAACCCAAGTTCCTATTTAAGGCCGAGAAACCACCAGACAAGGCACGATGCAGGTACAAGGATGTCTTTGATTTCAGCTACAACCAAAGTGTTGCAGCAACCCAATTTTCATCCCCATTTATAACATCCTTCACTCAATGCTCTGGTTCTTGCACCTCTAAATGGCACTGAAATAGTTGCAAGACAAAGCCTGGGTGGGCACAAGCCAGCAGTCACTACATGACAGCCCCACCAGCCATGTGGATGCAGCTCTAGCAGGACTTACAGGATATTAATCCTTCAGGAATTTCCCACAATTCCTCCCCTCATGCAAAAGGAAAGACAAGTTTTTTGCCTTTTATGCTGCAAAGGCATAATCACAAAGCTTATCTTGCTGCAGTGCAAAGGAGGACAGGATGTGCTCCCAGCGAGGGTACAGCCAGTGGGGATATGGAATCCTGAGGTTCATCCAGGATGGATGCTCATACTCGAGACAGGCACAGTCAAGAGAACTGTCTTGAGGAGGAGTGTCCCAGGTTATGCACAATAAATCTGTGTCTCCAAGTTTATCACCTAAGTCAGAACACTTTCAACTGTGCTTTTGAGTGTGTGTGCCCTGTCAGACTCGACTGAAGGGACTCTTTGTTTTTTTTATTAAATAGGTTAATTTATCTCCACCCCATTTTGTTTTCCTGCAGAGTTATTAAACTGTCTGACTTTCAGGTGAATGCACAGCAAACAAAGGACTGTTCCACTTTCACTTATCTAAATTCTGCCAGATCAATAAACAGCCAAGCAGTGGAAACAATCTTTACAACTCACAATTAAGGCATCCAGTCTGACTGAAACCAACCAGGGCAGCAGCAAAGAATGGACAGACTGTACCAAAACAAAACTACACCAGAGCACTCTGTAGCTACAACTCCAGTGACTGAGCACTTGCTTTCACTTTCTTTGAACTCAGCCTCTCACCCACATTTGTAGACACAATAAAGACAGAGATACCTGCAGGAATAATGTGCCAGTCAGAGGCGAGAAATGATGCAAAGCCAGCCCTTATAGCTGAGGTTTGACAGAGCCTCCCCAAACCAAACCCACTTCTCACTCCCATCCAAGCCCTGCAGAGCACATCAAAGCCTGCAGGTACCCCAGGAACAAGCCCATCTCACCCCGCTGTTCCCAGGAATACACTGGCCTCATCCTGCCACGGGAGCTGCGGGATCACAAGAAGCAGCCACAGGAACAAACATCTAATCCAGCAACCCAGAGAGAACACAACAGCAGCCATGGAGTGTTTCATTGCCCACTCGGGTTCTCCACACGGAATACCAGATCCCCAGAGAAACACACCATCCATAATTAAATAGCAAAGTTTGGCATATACCAGTGACTTGTCTCCAGGAGCATCCAGCTGGAACTGCTACCAAAGGACACAAATCATGGATCTTTGGGCTCTTCTTCCACTAACAAACAGTGCCAAAGGTGTGAGAGAGCATCATCAACTCTATTTATCTCCATATTTTCTTTTGCTGTACTTCTAAACAAACATAAAGGCTTCCTGACAGAAGAACTGCAAAGTATCTAAAAATCTCATGCAAGTAACACCAAGAGTTTAGAAATCGACACTAATACAGAAATTGGAACATTTCCTCATATATACAACTGAAAACTTCCCGAGAGATCCCCAGCACCAGATTGCCTGTCCCCAGGGAACAGCAAAGTATGTAGATAATTAAGCTTACTTGAGTTTACAACTTGTAACCTTCATGTCATTTTATGGAAACAAACTGTATTTAAGGAAAAACAAAAAAAAGGAAGAAAATATTTACATTACAACAGCATACAACTTGTTCACATGAACGACCACCAAATAAGTTCCCATATGTTATCAGAGGGGGGGTTACACTATGATGTGACCCAGTGCACAAATCCAAGACTTCCAAAGGATGGCTCACATCCCGCTGTCAGCACTCGGCAGCCCCAAACCCATCCCTCACTTATGGTTTTTCTGCTCCTCTGCAACTGTTTTCACTGAAGTATTTTTAGCATCCATCTGAAAAACACAAGTTTTGCCCTCTGGAAACACATTAATTGCACCACCAGCTTTGTTGCACGCTGTCCCATTTCCCTCCTCTGCCCTAATCTCTCCCATTTCTTGAACTCTTTTCTTCCTCTGTTTTTCCTAATCTTGGATATCCTTGTTTCCATGGTCATGCTTAGCCAAGCTATCACCTTTACCTTCCTCCACCCTGTGCACTCACACTCTCTGATCATCTCTTTGTTTTCCCTCTCACCTTGGACAGATTTTCTCCATCACTGGTGTCACTCCATTTCCACCACCAGCTCCTGTTCCCTCTTGTACCACCTCAGCAACATTCCCAGCAGACTCTTCCATGCCCATATCTCCCATAAAGCTGTCAGACTTGTAGACCCCACCAGAAATAACACAACCTATGAGGCTGTGGCTTGCCAGCTCCCTAAAGATCACAACAGGATCTTCCTGATGGAGATAAAACTCAGGAACTCTCATTCTGTCACAGACTTGGTATTCCAAAGAGCCTGAAGGACAGGGATGGCAAACAGCCTGTGATCCCAGCACACAGATCAGTGCCTATGAATTTCCTGAAGCTCTTTTGATTCCATATATCCCAGTGTGGACACAGGGAAGAAGTCCATCCCCAACTTTATGCAAATGGAAATGAAAAGCTCACAGGGCACACGTCTCGCTTTGGGTGGGGGCAATGACACAAGCCAGAGATATGGGTATTTGTAGGACAACTTTCAGACAACTCCCTAAAATGATAAGAGTAAACAGCTCAACATGTGTATTTTATTCAACAGGAACAGTCCCAAACTTTGAAAAGAAGGGCAGGGAACACAGACCTATTTCCATCTGTACAGATCCATCATCAGCCCATCTCACACAGACAATGCTCACTCCCAATCCACTCCATTATCCCCACTGCACAAGGAGAAGGGAATATCATCACAACTTCCAACCCAAACAACCTGTCACACACAGGCCAACTCCACACAGCTCCGAGGGGTTGTACACCCGTGGGACAACACAGCAATATGGTATGTTTTGGTTAGGGAAGACACATTCCAGCAGGAAGCCTTTGCTGAGGGAATATCTCCAGGGATGGAGGTGACACACACAGAGCCGGATCACACCCGAGCAGGGCAAGGAAAGGTGGGAATGGGGGGAACACTCAGCGTGATTCTGGTGTAACACTTCCAGCGGGGATATTCCACACATGTGCAATTCCCAAAGACACCTGCCCTGACAGGGATCAGCTCCAGCCCTCCTGGAGGACCCCGGGACCCCTCAGGGGGTGGCAAACAGGAGTGACAGCCCTGATGGCAGCTCAGCAGGACCCCAACCCCCAAAGCACCAGCACAGCACGAGGGGGAAAGGACTCCCATCCTGCGAGGGGGTGACAGGCGAGGGCACAGGGGTGACAGCAGCGGGGGCCGGGGTGACAGCAGAGGGGGGGGCCGGTGGTGACAGCAGAGGAGGGGGCCGGGGTGACAGCAGAGGAGGGGGCCGGGGTGACAGCAGAGGAGGGGGCCGGGGGTCCTCTCTCACCCGAGTGGAGGGACCCCCACCCCCGCATCGGGGTGCCCCCCGAGGGTCCGGGGGTGCCATCGCAGCCCAGCAGAGGGACCCCCACCCCCAGACAGGGGTGCCACCCGAGGGTCCGGTTGTCCCACCATCCCCCGAGGGGAGGACCCGCGGATGTCACCCGAGGGGCCGGGGGTCCCGTTGCCCCCCCGGTGGGGGTGCCAGCCGGTGCTGCCCCCGCCCCCGGCCCGGGGTGTCACCGGGGGGTCCCCTCCCGGCGCGGGGGGGGCGCGGCCGCCCCGGTGCATCACGGGGGAGCCGAGGGGGGGCTGTCGCTCACCCCCCGCCCCTCCCTCGCCCCCTTCCCGGTGCCCCCCCCCCGCCCTCCGGTCCCCTCCCCGGTCCGCTCCGGCCCTGGCCGGTTCCAGCCGGTGCCCGCGCGCGTCCCCCCCGCGCGCCCCCGCGCGCGCCGCACGCTGACGTCAGGCGCGTGTTGGCGCGCGGGCGGCGGGCGAAGCTCCCGGCTCTACGTACGTGTAGTGCTGCGGCTTCTCGGGCTGCGCCTGCAGCGCGCTGGCGGCGCTCGCCGGCCCGGCCGCGGCGGGGCCGCCCGCCACGGGGCCCTTGGACATGCCTCCCGCCCCTCCGCCGCCTTCCGCCGCCGCCGCCGCCGAGGAGACCTTTATTATTCACTCTGCGCGGTCCGCACGGAGGGCTCCGCGCGCAGGCGCCGCCGCCGCCATTGCCGCCCCGGCGGGGCGCGCGGGGCGGGGTGGGACTTGTAGTCCCGCCGCGCGCGCGCCGCCCGCCGGCACGGGGCGCGGCAGGCGGGCGGCTTCCGGCCGGCGGGACTACAACTCCCAGGAGCGCCCCGCGGCGGCGCTTCTTCCGCGCTTCCTGCCGCGCGGGGAGCGGCGGGAGTTGTAGTGCGAGGCGGCGGGCGGAGCTCTGGGGCGCCCCCCCGTGGCGGGGCCGGGCCCGCACCGGGCGCTGAGGGGGGACCGACCCCCGGGGACAGGACCGGGCCCTGAGGGGACACCGGGCCCCCGGGGCGGCACCGAGCGCGGGGACGGCACACCCCGCCCGGCCCGGCCCCTGCAGGCAGGCGGGGGAGGCCGGGCCCGGGAGTTATTTGTGGCAGCGGCCTCACTTCCTTCCTGCCCCCCTCGCCTTTCCTCTGCCTCAGGGGCTGAGCGGGGCCGCGGGGAGGGTTATTTTAGTGTTGTATTTTAGTGCTGGCATCCTCTCGTTGGCCCTCCCCACCCGCGGGACAACGCCGTGCAGGAAGCGCCTGGGAATAGCACTGCGAGGAGGAGGAGGAGGAGGAGGAGGAGGAAGGCCCAGCAAGAACCTACCTCCGAGCAGGGACACCAGTGGCTGCTGGGTCAGGGCAGGTCACACCTGTGCTCCCCTGTCCAAGGAACCGGCCACATTCCCATGCGAGAGGCGCTTCCCTCGCCAATTAACGTCTCCCCCAGGAGAGGAAATGATACAGGTTTCTTTTAATAGGACTTTGATCTCTTGGGCTCCGCTCAGCACCGCTGCTGGCACCGGGCTCTGAGTGCTGTGGGAAAGGGCACATGGCATTTATTGGGCAAACACCCTTTTTCCCTCTGCAGGGCAGACAGTTAATAATAAACTTTGGGCCTCTGTGGCTTTTTGGGAAGGGAAATCACTTTTTGAATCCTCCTTTACTCTGATTCAGCATCTGCTGTGGGCAGGCATGTGCTGGGGTGGTTTAGGGAGCAATGTCATCTTGTTCCCAGGCGTTTGCAGGTTTAAGTCACAGGATATCAATACCTTGTTATTCATCCAGCCACCCTGCATGGGAGGCAATTACACATCACTGTAATTACACAGCTCCTGGCCAGGCAGGACTTTTCCCAAGTCAACACCTGTGCAGGTGTTCTGGTGAATATCTCCACACACACCTGTACACCTGACCCAGAATCACTGCGAGCCACCACCCTGCAGGAAAACCCTTCAATTGTCAAGGAATCACATTGAAGACACCACCAGCCTGCACTTTGTCCACAGGGATTTGGAAACCACAGGCTCCAATCCTTCGTAGCTGATGGTTGCTCTGCAATCTGGTGCTGACATCGTTTCCTCTTCCAGTTCTCTCTTGTTTCACAGCTGGGACATGTGCTGGTTTGCTCTGCTCTGCTTTGCTGTGTACACCTGTCCCTCAGCCAGTTCCATCCCAGAGGACACATGGCTTTTCTCCAGGCTTTATCTAAAACATCTCCAAAATGAGAAGAATAAGCAGCCACTGCTCTGAAAACACAGAAAAGGAAACATCTCAGGAGATGGTACCAAACATTACACCTGGCTTTAGTGACAGTGCAGTGAGCTCTTAAAAGAAACAAAAGTATTAAAAGCTGTTACCATCAGAACTGGTTCCTAAATTTCTTCTTCCTAAGCATGACCAACTCAGATGAAAGGGAAATGCTCCACTCCTCATTTTCCAAGCCAACACAGCAAGTATTTACCTACACCCTCCCAAGCCATCCCAGGGACACGCAGCTTTTTGTGTCTCGTTAAATAATTAACCTTTTCCTTCACAAGAGAGAAAATTAACCTGAAAAACGAGGACAGGAGGAGGTGGGTGGGAGACAACACCCCTGTGGCAGCCCCAGGCTGGGCTCACATGATGGTCGTGTCGCACCATATTGGTGTGTTTGCCTGAGCGGCTGGAGGAGCAGGACATTCTCCCAACACATTCCCAATACGTTTTCCCAGCTCCTGCTCCTCAGCAATCCTGGCTCTGCCTGCCATGCCAGCGCTGACCCCAGAACGTCCCGTGGAGAGGGTGATTCCGGCTGTGCTCAGTTTGGGAAGCTCACAGGCGCCTTCAGGAGCATCTGTTTGTTTTCCCCGCATGTTCTGCGTGCTACGACTGCTGGGACCTGTTCTTCCTGATCCTGGAACCCTCCCTGTGGGGGGCAAGGACCTGCCTCGAGAGTATCTATAAATAAAGTGCCGTAGTGATACAAATCAAGGTATAACTCCAGGCAGCAATTTCACCCAAAAGATACAGGGTTGTTATTGAATTGCTGTTTATCTTAGGGAGATAAATGCCAAGATGGTATCAACAGGGAGCTTGGATTCTGGGCTTTCACTTGCAATGAAACTTTGCGATTTGCACTGGGGATAGGGGCGAGCCACAGTCAGTGGAATTTTGGGGATCGAGGCACAGAGGGCCCAGCCCCAGCCGCTGAGCGTTCCCCGCCAGGGCCAAGGGCCAGGCTCCGGCTCTGGAGGGAGGTCACAGCCCAGCAGTGCTGAATCCAGCCCTGTGACAACCCTGCCTTGGCTGCTGGAATGACAAACCGGGGCTGGAAATGCCAGAGGCACCGCCAGGCCCCCTTGCCGTGCCAGGGGCTCCCCTCGCCCCAGGGACACCCCCGAGCGCGGGGGTCGAGCGGCCGCACCAGGGGCGGCTCCCGGGGGAGCGGCGGCGGAGGCGGGGGGGACCCCGCGGCGCTCGCAGCCCCCGCCCGGCGCCTCCGCAGGTCCGGCCGCGGGGAGGGCGGTTGGCGGCGGGGCCGGCCGGGCCCGGCCGGGGGTGCGCGGGGGACCCCGCGGTGCCGGCGCCGCTCGCCCCGCTCCAATTGACTTCCCATTGTGGAGCTTCGCAACAAAGGGTAGGATCCAAACCCTGCCCCGTTTCGTCCAATCAGCGCGCAGAGCGCCCGCCCGTCTCCGATTGGCTCCTTCCCCCCTCGCAACACCCAATCGGACGCCTACTTTAACAACCAATCAGCGGCCGGCAGCGCGCCCAATCAGCGCCGGGAGACCGGAGCACGGCCTTTGTGTGCGGTGACGCAGCGGCGCCGGCGGGGGTCCCGGCCAATGGCGTGGCGCGTCGCTCCCGGGCATTGTGACGCCACCACGCCGCGCGCGCGCCCCCCATATAAAAGCTGCGTCCCCGCGGCGGGGAGGGCGCAGTGAGCGTCGCGGCGGCTTCGGAGCGGGAGGTGCGAGCGGCAGAGCGGCTTCGGCGCGCAGCGCTACCGGACAGCGGCGCTTCCTTCTCCTTCCAGCGGTGAGTGCCGGGCGGCGGGCGCGTTCCGAGGTGGGCGGTGGTGTTGCGCGGCCCTCCGCGGCCTTAGTGTCTTCCCGGGTCGTGGCCGGCAGAGCGGGCCTTTGCCTACGTGCCCTGAGTCATGGCCGGTTCCCATCCCCCACCCGCTCCTCCCCCCCCTCCCAGGGGCGGCCCGAGAGGAAGGAGGGGGCGGCCGTGACTCAGTCCCGCTTCCCCCCGGGAGAGGAGCGGCCGGGCCGCGAGGTGGGGGTGGTGGGGTAACCATGACTCCTCCTCCCCGTCCCCGGGGGAGGCCGCTGGCCGCTTGCCCGCCGCGGGGGAAGGAGGGCAGCTCGCCGGCATCTGGAGCTTGAGGGCCGCTGTGTCGCTGGGCCTGGGGGAGAATGGGGGCAGCCGGGCCGCGTGTCACGCGTTGCTTGTCTCTGTAGGTAAGTGAGGAAAAATGGCCCGTACAAAGCAGACCGCCCGCAAGTCCACTGGGGGGAAGGCGCCGCGCAAGCAGCTGGCCACGAAGGCGGCCCGGAAAAGCGCCCCCTCTACCGGCGGCGTCAAGAAGCCTCACCGCTACAGGTAAGGCCCGCGGCCCGGCCCCGGCTGCTACAGCCCCGGCCCCGCCTCACCCGCCTCCCTCTCCACCCAGACCGGGAACCGTCGCCCTCCGTGAGATTCGTCGCTACCAGAAATCCACGGAGCTGCTGATCCGCAAGCTGCCCTTCCAGCGGCTGGTCAGGGAAATCGCCCAGGATTTCAAAACAGACTTGAGGTTCCAGAGTGCAGCCATCGGTGCGCTGCAGGTACTGCTGAGGGCCGGCCGGGCCACGGCGCTGGGGGAGCTGCGCTGAGCGTTTCTAACGACGTTTTTTCTTGTGCTTTTGAAACAGGAGGCCAGCGAGGCATACCTGGTGGGTCTGTTTGAAGACACAAACCTGTGTGCCATCCATGCCAAGAGAGTCACCATCATGCCCAAAGATATCCAGTTGGCTCGCAGGATACGGGGAGAGAGGGCTTAAGTGAAGGCTGTTTTTATGGTGTTTTGTAGTTAATTCTGTAAAATACTTTGGTTTTAATTTGTGACTTTTTTTGTAAGAAATTGTTTATAATATGTTGCATTTGTACTTAAGTCATTCCATCTTTCACTCAGGATGAATGCTAAAAGTGACTGTTCACATAAACCTCAGTGATGTTGAGCCTCGGGCTCGGGAGTGACAAGTTGCTAATATGCAGAAGGGATGGGTGTTCTTTCTTGCTTCTCATGCATGTTTCTGTATGTTAATGACTTGTTGGGTAGCTAAACTTGTAAGGTACTAGAATTGATATAAATGTGTACAGGGTCCTTTTGCAATAAAACTGGTTATGACTTGATCCAAGTGTTTAACAATTGGGGCTGTTAGTCTGACCATGCATCACTGTGATCAAATGTGGACTTCCTCCAGAGGGTGAAACTACAAGTCTTAACCACAGTGTAACTTACAGTTTCCTAAAAAACGTAAACCTGGCAGCTATAGAATACACTATGTGCATTTATAATAGCTATTTTATATATTGTAGTGTCAACATTTTTAAATTAAATGTTTTACATTCACATGTGAGGAGTCTTTTTGTCATTTGGTTTCAATGGGCGGGAAGAAGCTTCCTCTTGGCTCCTGAGGTCAGCAGTAGATTCCTGTAATCCTGGACTGCTGCTGTGGTAACTTAACCCTCATCTGTCAACAGAATGGAGAACTTTTGCCCACTTTTGAAGGATTTTGGAAATTTTCTTGTACCTGGAGTTGTTGTCTGGGCTGGTGAGAGCAGAACCCTCTGGCTGTGGGGCCCAGGAGGAATGGCCAAGGAGGGCACCAGCCTTATGGGAGGCTCTTCAAAAGATTACTGAGACACAACTCCAGCACTAAGATTATTTTTCTCCTTTTTTCCAGTGGATTCAGGGAAATTTATTTTGGAGTTAAAGCAAAACCACCTCCCTTGTTCCCAAGCACTGTCTGTGCTGGGGGTGGGGGGGTGTGAGAGTTTCCTGTAGGACTGGGCTGTGCCAGTCCTGGATAATGACAGTGGGATGGTGTGCAGGGGGAACAGCTAATTATACACCCTGAGAGCAGATGGGCTGCTGAGGAAAGGGGTGGGTGCTCGGAGAGTCTCATTTTCAGATTTTTGGATGAAAGGGATTATACTCAAACCTTCACTTCAGTCTCAGCTAAGGCAGGTCTGGGTTCCTCAACAGCCAGACCCAGTTGGGCAGTGGTGGAAAAAAGTGCTCAGACTACACTCGACCAGCAGGTAATTAACACTTAAATTGGATGGCAAGGCCCCTCTCAGCCCTCACAGAACAGGCTGCACTGGTACAGCCGGAGGTGTCACGGAACAGCAGCACAGGGAGTAGTTGAGCCAGCTTGGCTTGATTTATTCCAATGAAATTAAAGTGCTGTGGCAGCAGTGGCATTTCAGAGGGGAGGAGCAGCAGCAGTTCCTACTGCTGTCCACTGTAAGCCATCACTGGCTGTCCATCGTTGTCCCACCAGGATGGTGAAAGCCATCCCAAATCCTCTAGGAATCAGGGCCTGCATTCCCTCATGTGCTGCTGGGGCCGGCTGAGACACCGGTGCCTCATCACAAGGTTTCCTTCAGACAAACCACTCTGTGTGCTTAAATCCTGCAGCTGGAGGAATAGACACTCCTTACCCCCCACTCTTACACAACTTCCTCCTCCCCTCCCTCTCCTACACCAAGTGTACTCAGCAACCCCAGCCCCTGGTTAACAGCATTAACCTGCCAAAACCCAGTTCTAAAATGATCCAAAATACAATAGTTTTAAGTATTTCCCTATTTTCCTCATTGCTAAACCTGTAGGGAAAAAGATTTCTTTGCACCTAAATCATAAACTTCACTGCTTTGAATCAAGCACCAGCTCAGTGATCCCAGGTCTATCACCTGTGCAGGTCTCTGGGGGCAGAGATGTCCCCACAGACAATTTCCCCACAGGAAATCTGGGGATCCTTGGGAGCCTGTGTAATTCAGGAAGCACCATGCAGCTTGTATTTAGGCCAAGGGAAAATGAAAAATTCCAAGCAATAGGATTTATGAATGCTTGGTTTGGTGCTGAACTGCAGTAGCAGGAAAAGTATGTTTAAAATAACATCCCTCGAAAACGATATTTCATCCAAGTTCTTAGTGGAAACAATGAACCATCTGGGTATGCCTGGAAGCTGTTTCTTAAAATAAAATCATTGTCTAGCAGTCCTTAAAAGAAAAATTAACAAACCACTATCAAAGTATCTCTTCATCTTGGTAACCTCAACAAAAAGAATTAAGTCAGATCCTGCTTGTGGTGGACTAAGAACAGCAATTCCTGGTATTCCACGGCCTTGCTGTGATGGCATCTGAAGACATGAACCTTCCCTTACCGATTCTCTCGATGATTTCCTCGCATTCTTGCTCAGAACTCGATGCAAACACCAGGCAGTCAAACGTGCTCCCGTCAGGGCTCTCCGGGGAAGAGCTAAAAATGGAAACATGTCCATTAGCCGGCAGAGCGCGCGGCTCCGAGCCCAGCCCTGCCTTGTACCCGCACCAGGGACCCCGAGGCTGCTCTGCTAATTTGTTTGCCCAGACCCACATCCCTCCATATGCCCTTCCCTGGGCCCACAGGCAGCACTCACACCACGCAGAAGGCAAATATCCTGCTGCTCCACGTGCAGCGTCCCACGCAGGAGATGGTGGGGTAGGGATGGCGGCACAGCAGCTGCGCAGGGGACAGCAGGGGGACGGTGCTGGGGGCTGGGATCAGGCCCTGCCAGACCCATTGCTGGTTTAAACTGGCCACAGGACCCCTCCAGCTGGACTCTCCACACATCCCTGGGAGTCACACAGACCTTGGGTGTCACTGGCTTACCTTGGAAGAAGCCTTCTCCTGCACCACGACTTCTGACTCCTTCACATCAAGCAAAACCTCCTGAAGGGGGAGAGAGAGAGAGAAGCCCTGATGGGCACAACCCTGAGCTCACTTTTTAATAAGACACTCACCCACAGAGATTATCCAAATGCAGAGGTGATGAAAAACAATCAAGCTCAGCTTTTTCAAGGTGTTTTCCCTGTGCTGCCTTTTTTTTACTGCCCAGTGCTCTCGCACTTCAGTCTTTTCACAAATAACCAACCAAAGACTCAAACAAAGTGACCTGAGCCCTAAAGCACCCCTGGAACCAGACTCAGCCTCCCCACAGTTTTCCATGTGCTTTCTGCAGGTGGTTGTATTTTTTTTCCCTTAATGCCCTTTTCTATTCTGGCTGCAGAAGTGCTTCTGACCTGCAAAAACCCCACAGAAGTGGTGGGGTGGCAAATATTCAGGCCAGGCCAAGCAAACCTGGAGCTGGCAGGAAAAAGCATCCATGGCAGACACCCTGTTTCCCTGCATTCTCTCACAGAGCCCTTCCCAGGATGTCCCCAGCCCCATCACTCACCCGCACTGCCGAGTGCCCCTCCAGCACTGCAGGGATGGCCTGCTGCAGAACCTCTTTGCCACCATACTGAAACAGAACGGGAAGGAGGGAATAACCCATGGGTACATGAAAAGAACCCCAGAAGAGATGATTCACTCCATGGCAGCTCTCTGTGCCCCACAGCCTCACCGTCCCAACGCTGGTCCGGCCCAGATACTGCAGGTTGTAGAGCAGCCTGAAGAGAAAAGGGCTTGGGGGTGTCAGGTGAGGGACACTACACATCCCTGCTGCTGTTCTTTGCAGGGGAAGATACTCCCAGCCCCCCACCGCCCCCAGGCCACAGGGGCAGGTTTGGCCCCACAGCCTTGAGCAGAGATCAGGGACAGTGTGGGCACAGGGATACCCCACTGGCAGCACACCCAGCCCAGTCTGGGGTCTCCCCCATGGCACCTGACCCACCTGCCCCCCCGCAGCTGCCGTGACTCCCCCTCACTCCTGCGCTGGGGGCCGTGCTGGAGCTGGAAGTGGGGTTCCTTCTCCTTCAGGACCTTCAGGTAGGGCAGCAGTGGCTCGTAGACCTGCCCGTCGTGCCACCGCCACCGGAGCAGGCGGAAGATGAGTGGCTGTCCCTTCAGCTTCTGCAGGACAGCCCCAGCCTGGAGGGAGAGAGGGGAAGCAAAGGGAACGATGGGGGGCAGAGGAGGGGGAGTCACCCTGGCCCTCCCTGCCTACGCACCTGCCCACTGTGGGCGTATCTCAGCGAGCAGCCGTTGATCTCATCCAGGATGTCGCCGGCCAGCACCACCTCGTCCACCTCTGCCTGGCTCTTGGGGAGCACCTTGGTGACAAACACTCGGCCCTCCACGTACCTGGGGGTGTGGCCAAGTCCCAGCTCAGCCCCAGCGACCCAGCCTGGCTCCCCCAGCCCTTTGTAGCATCCATGACAATTCACCCATATACGGAAGCAGGGAAAAGCCACCTCATGGACAGCAGATACCAACGAGGCTGAGCTGATCAGGAGAAAAGCACCCGAGAGAGCCCCCATGCTCTCAACAGGGTATTTATCTCCCCTTTTTTGAGTTTTGAGTGTTGTGGTGACCAGATCCCTCTGGAGAGTGGAGAGCAGAGAGCAGGATCAAGGGCTCCTACCTGAGCACCATCCCCAGCGCTCGGCATGGGACTGTCTCGTAAGTGCTGCACACCTGGAAGAGAGTGGCCAGTGACAGTGGCCTTGGCAATGGGACATCCAAGGAGCGTGACCAAGACAAGGGGGAGAATGGGGACCCCATCCCTGGATAATTTCTGTCACTGATGCCAAAGCAGCAATTCAGGAGCCCAGGAAGAAGCTGGTCCACAGTGCTCCAGGCTGAGCTGGAACCATCAGTGGCTGCTTGTCCCTGTCCTCTCTCAGGATTCAGCCATGCTTGGATCCTGAAGGGACAAACCTGTTCCATGCACGGGATGGCAAAGCAGCAGGTGAACCCTTAGCAAAGAGCCCTCCTCCCTCACCCCACATGTCCCCACGCAGCCGGGGGAGCGCGGCCGCCCCTCCCCAGAGCCGCTGCTGTTCACAGCAGCACTTACTGTCACATCGCATTAGCCAGGGACCCGAAACACGGCCAGTTCAGCCAGGGGCACTTGCTGTCAGAAATGCCCCAAAGCCAGCAGGATCCCAGGCTCTGCAGCAGCACCACGGCTCAGCACACACCATGACCACCCCCAAAACTGCCTCGAGCTTTCTGGGGATTCTTTTGGGTTAAAAAGGTAGTGGAGGGATGCTCGTCATCTTCAAAAGATATAAAGGCATCCCCGCTGTTCTCAATAACACACTGATGTTTCACTGAGCAAACCAAGAGCAAAACCAACTGATGCGTAATCTGTGTCAGCCCAGGGAAATGGGGATTTTTTTGGCAAGGAATCAGGGAAGGGAACACAAGAAAACTTCACTCATAACAGCAATTGAGGCCTGGGTACTACTCTTGCTTGGTTTTCCTCCTAGGAATGCTGGGATCTGCTCCTGGTGACAGCCCAGGCACCTGGCAGGATCTGACCCTGCAGCAGAGATGGCTCTGCTGGTGCTGGTGAACCTGAGCCAACTCATTCCAGGTGCGTGGCAGTCCCTCTCCACCAAACCATTCCTTATCTCCCCCATTTGACTTTTCAGCGAGGGCCAGGTGGTGGAAGGACGGCTCCAGGAAGTGATGGGTTCTCACCGGCAGCAGCCAGCTCTCATCCAAGAAGCTGCAGTTCTGTAAACAAAGGAGTGCCAGTGCCATCAGTCCTGGCCGGGGCCCTGTGCTGGGAGCTGTGTGTCAACCACCACCCCCCTGATTCATCACCACACCTGCAGGTCCAGGGAGAAATCCACCTCGGTCAGCACCAGCAGCAGTGAGAGGAAAGGCTCTGCAGAGGGATGGGGATGGAGAGGCAGTGTCACTGCCAGGTTTCTGGCAGCCACAGCCTCACAGGGACACGTCAGAGGATAGAATGAAGCCATTTTTAGCGTAACTAATGAGCCCTGGGAGTGAGGCCTTGAGAGCATCCCGGCACCACAGCACCCAGGCTGCTGCTGGAGGCTCATCCCATGCTCCCACTGCTGGCACAGGTGTGGCTTGGCACCTGTTTTACCCAAATTCAGACCAAGGCTCACAGCAAACACTGCTGATGCATGACTCTCTCTCCATTTCTCCCCCTAGTAGCAAAGCAAAGCTGCCCAGGCTCTCCTGCACAAGCCTTGCAATCCCACTGCGGGTTTGCAATCTGCTCATGCACCAGCAGTGTGGGTGATTTATAAACCATCGATGTACAGGTTTAACACGGGGTTATTTATCATAATCACAAGATTAAAGGCTTCCACCCTGCCCTGGCCCCCCAAGGAGCACGGCTGTGACCCCTCAGCCCAGGCCCAAGCATGATGGGCCCTCCTCAAGCCAGACCACTGGGTCTGCTTAAACCAGCATCCTTGGCACAGAGGAATAACACCAGAAAACCCTTCAGGAGCAATTTCCCTACCCCATGACACTAAAACCAACCCGAGATAGATTCAGACCCTGTTTAAATATTTACACCTCTTTATCCATCGCTGCAGCAGCAGCATATTTAGACTCTAGCGCTAAGTTTGGACTAGAAAAATCACAGTGGACTATTCCCCCTCCCCTGCAGCAGTGCACTGCCACAGCACAGGTTCCATCCCACCTGGGATGTGCCATCTTACCCCGCAGATCTTCGCTGCCAAGGATGGAGCTCTCTGGATCATAAAACTGAAACACAGTGAAACACCACCATTACTCTGCTGTTTCACTGCCCGTGGGCCCCTTTTCACTGCACCACGTGCTGCACCTCCAGGAGTCCGGGGGTCTGCGCCAGCTCCCTCACGGCCACCGCCAGCACCTTCCCCTGCAGGGCCAAGCGCAGGAAGAACCGCCCGCGGCCCTGCGCCGTCCGTGTCCGCTCACAGCCGCCGGCTCTCTGGATGCTGATGGAGAGAGGGGTCAGCCTGCCCGGGGAGAACAGAAGCAATTCTGGGGGCGTGTGGGAGCATCCTCCCTGCACCCGGGATCTTTGGGATTAGTATGCCACGACAGACACACGCACAGCTCAGGTTTTCATCCCAGCCCAGCTCGGGCACGCTCACCTGCCGCTGGTGCCCGCGGGAAGCTGCTCCAGCCAGTGCCAGTAATCCCGTCTCCGGAAGCCCCAAGCCGGTTCTGCGGGAGAAAAGGAGCGCGAGTCCCCACGCCGCGGGCACTGGGAGGCCACCACCCCCATCCCGGGCACGAAGGGTCACTCACGCCGGAGCCCCTTGCGCAGGATGCTCTCCAGCCGCTGGCACAGGGACACGAGGTGCGGCGAGGTGTCCGTGCAGGGCCCCCCGCTCTCCCGTAGCTGCAGCACCGCACCTGCGGCGAGGGGAGAGGCAGCACCCGTGAGTGTCCCAGCCGGGGGCCGGGGGCAGGGGTGGGGGGCACCCACGGGAACAGCTCTGCACAGCCCCGAGGGGGTCACTGGTGCTGCAGTGGTGCCCAACACCCAGGCAGGGCTCGACCTTCCCAGGCTGCCGCTGCCGCAGGGGGCAGAAACACCGGTAAACTTCCTCAAAGCCAAGATTGGACAGCGGGGCTGGTCTGGGCAGCCCCTGCCCGGCCCGGGAAGCCCCACCCCAGCCCCGCCGTCCGTCCGGTCAAACCGGTACCGGTGCGCGGCCAAGGGCCGGCCCCTGGAAAGCGCTGCTGGAAAAAGCAGATACGGGCCCCGGGGGGCCTGCGCTCACCTTTAAGGGCGCTCAGCAGCGGCTCCTTCCCGGCCATGGGCTCGTCCCCCCGGGCCGGGCAGTCCCGCGGCTGGACGGGAACCGGTAACGGGCCCCGCCCTGGGAGCGGAGCGGCCCCAGGGTGGGGAACCTCCACACAGGTGTGTGTACCTGTACATACACCCCGAGCACAGCCGCTGATGTACACAGGTGTAACACAGACAGTGACGCAAACATTTGTCTGTACGTTTATGTAAGTTCCATACGTTGTACCGGCAGAAACCGTATGTATAAGAGAGACGCCTGTGCAAACAGACACATGTTTATCTGTACGTGTATTAGGAAAGCCATATGGTTACATGTGTTAAAAAGCCCCGCCGTAGGTACACACGGGGTGCGTATGGGCGAGTTCTCGCCTTGCTCTTAGGGCTGCCCACGCACAAACAGCCTTTCCGAGAACCGTGGGAAGGGCGCGGGACCACGGGGGCGGTGCGGGACAGGGGCGGTGCAGGGTTCGGGGGGATGCGGGATCCAGGGGCAGTGCAGCGTCCCGGGGGCGATACGGGGCACGGAGGCGGTGCGGAATTCGGGGCTGGTGCGGGATCCGGGGGCGGTGCAGATCCTGGGGGCGGTGCGAGACTCTCGGGGGCGGTGCGGAACCCAGGGGAGGTGCGGCACCCCTGGGGGCTGTGCAGTCCGGGGGGCGGTGCGGGATTGAGGAGCGGTGCAGATCCAGTGGCAGTGCGGGACTCGGGGGCGGTGCGGATCCGGGAGCGGTGCAGATCCCATGGGCAGTGCGGTTCAGGGGCGGTGCGGAACTCGGGGGCGGTGCGGATCCAGGGGCGGTGCAGATGCTGGGGGCGGTGCGAGACTCGGGGACGGTGCGGATCGCAGGGGCGGTGCGGAACCCGAGGAGGCGGTGCGGGACCCGGGGGCGGTACGGTGCGGTGCGGCCATGGCAGAGCCCGTGTGTCCCGGCTCGTCCCCGCTGTTGGTGGCCGCCCGCCGGGCGCACGAAGCGGCTTTCGGGGGGCCGGCGCTGCTGGCGGCGTGGGCTCCTGGCCGGGTCAACCTCATCGGCGAGCACACTGACTACAACGGCGGCTTCGTGCTGCCCATGGTAAGGGATGGGCAGTGCTCCGCCGCTCCGGCCCCGGAATCCCGCCGTGTCACCCTTCCGGGTCCCCTCTGAAAGCCCTCGGGGGTCCCCTGCCCCAGGATGTCCCCTACGGGATGCAGGACTCGCAGCATCAGGCGCTCCGCAGAGCAGTTCCTCACTCACTGCAGGGGGAATGTGATCCCCCTTCCCAACCACCTCTTCGAGATTCTTTTCTGCCACCCTTTCAAACAATTTCCTGTTCACGGAGAGCGATGTTTTTGGTGGTGGCGCTGGCTCGGAGCAGCAGGAGCTTCCTGCTTCGTCCGAGCGCCTTCGGCTCAGCGTGGAAGTCCCCACTCAGTCCTAAATCAAATGTAGAGCTAATTATTGTGAGGCCGAAGAGCGTGGGAGCAGGTCAGCTGAATTCCTTGGCAGGCAAGAAAACTTCCCGAAGTCTCTCCCATTCTCGTCGTGGTAACCATCCCCCCAGGAGCCCGATAACCAGCCCCTGGCACTGAACTGGGGGGTCCATCACAACATTTAGCAGGAAGACTGGTGCTAAGTGGTAATAAATAGCCAGAAAGTTTAAATCTGTGCTGAGCTAGACCATACAGTGGGGGTTCTGCAGAGACAGGGCTAAGGGAAACATGTGTTGGCTGCTCCAGCTGTGAGTTGAACCAGCCACCACTGTCTCCTGCCACCCGTGGGGGTACTCTGAGGGATGCCAAGGGGTCTGAGCCCACCTTCCCCACCCCCAGGCTCTGCAACTGGGGACAGTGCTGGTGGGATCCCCCACGCAGGATGGGACCATCTCCATCCTCACCACCTCGGCGGAGGCGGATGAGCCCCACAGGGTGCAGTTCCCAGCTCCCCACCATGGCAGCTCCCTGAGCCCAGGACAGCCTCGCTGGGCCAACTACATCAAGGGTGTCATCCAGCACTACCGGGGTAAGGCCCAGACTGGTGGGTGGGTCAGAGACCCCCTTGTACAGGGCTAGTGTTCAGCACCCAGCTTTGTGTGCCCTCCAGGGGCTCTTGCAGTGCTGGTGCAATCCTGAAACTCTGCCAGGACCAGGCTCCAGCAGAGACGCTCTCAGCTCCAAAGCCCCCTGTGTTTGGGAGGGAGTGCCTTGGCCACCCGCTGCCACGGGTCAGCCTGTTTTGAAATGGAATGTTGGACAGGGGCTTCTTGCTGTCTTTCCCTGTGAGCTGTGGGGCACCCCCAGCCCTCCAGGGGCTCACAGCCCCCCTCCTCCCTTGTCTTCCCACAGGTGGTCCCGTGCCAGGCTTCAGCGCCGTGATCGCCAGTGACATCCCCCTGGGTGGGGGCCTCTCCAGCTCAGCTGCTCTGGAGGTGGCCACTTACACCTTCCTCCAGCAGCTCTGCCCTGGTAAGGCTGCAGCTGGTCCTGGTCCTGGTGTTTCCAGGTGGGAACTGGAATGAGGGGGGCGCCCTCAGCAAGATCCCACAGATCCCTTGGGGAAATGCCACCATGGAGTGGGTCACAACTGCACACTGCTGCCAGAGCTGGCACTGCTGTGACTGTGTCATCCAGCCTGTGGGTCATCCAGCTTGACCTTCCCTGACCTCTAAAATCCTTGAACCACTCCCCAGGCTGGCCAGGGGGATAAGAGGATGTTCCCTTTGGAGCACCTTCTCACCACGCTCATGTCCCCAGAAATCAAGAGGTCTGAGATACCAGTCTTAAATTATCACCTTTAGCTGAATCTGGGGACCCACAATGGCAAGGATGCTGTGCAGTGGTGCAGGAGCAAGGAGCTGCAAAACCCCATTCCATGGGATTACCTCCATGTTGGCTCCCTCTGCTCCAGGGCAAGGGATCGTGGTCCTGGAGCTGCTAACCTGTGTCTCTCTGCTCTGGCACAGATGATGGTGACTTGGTAGCCAAGGCACTGGTGTGCCAGAAAGCGGAGCACACGTTTGCTGGGATGCCCTGTGGGATCATGGACCAGTTCATATCTGTGATGGGCAAGGAAGGCCACGCGCTGCTCATCGACTGCAGGTCAGGGCCGAGCACTGAGCATACTATGCTGTGCCCACCCCCTCGGGCAGCTGGGGACGAGCTGGTCCTGTGGCCTTGAAATAAGTGCAGAAGTGCAGGAAAGGGTTAACCCCTGAACTCAGCCCGAAATGTCATTATGGGGATGGATGGATGGGGCTGCCTGCATTTAATTCCTCCTTGGCTTGATTCCTCCTCCTACAGCCTTTCTGCTGCTTGTCTGTCCCTTTCCCACTTTCATTAGGGACTGTTATGAAACTAATTGGGAGGGAGAGAAATGGCCAAGCGAAATCCTAAACCACCTGGACTTTGCCTCTGTGGTTCAGGAACTGCCTGCCACGTGGCTTCACACCGATGTCCAAGGGCTGGAATGGGCAGAGTGGGCAGGCACATGGCCCACACTGAGCTCTTGCTGCAGGTCACTGGAGACTGTCCCTGTCCCACTGACCGATGCCAGGCTGGCTGTCCTCATCACCAACTCCAACGTGCGGCACACGCTGACGGGCAGTGAGTACCCCACGCGCCGGCGGCACTGTGAGGAGGCAGCAGCAGCACTTGGCAAGGCCAGCCTGCGGGATGCCACCATGGCTGAGCTGGAAGGTGGGGACAGTCCCTCCCTTTGCTCCTCAGGGTATCAGGAACTCGGGGCCCTGTGGCACCAGGTGAGACCGTGAGGTAGCCCCAGGGACAGGTGTCTGGGTGCACACACTGGGATGGGAGTGTGCTGTACCTAGAGGAGCTCTGGCACAGCGTGGTGGCAGGATGTAGCAGTACTTGCTCTCAGCAGCATCTGTGGGTGGCTTGGCTGCAGGGACACACGTGTCTCCACAGCGGCCCGGAGCCGGCTGGGCGAGGAGGTGTATCGGCGGGCCAGGCACGTCATCGGCGAGATAGCACGGACAGCTCAGGCAGCACGAGCTCTGCAGGACAGGGACTACAGAATGTTCGGGAGGCTGATGGTGGAGAGTCACAACTCCCTCAGGTGAGGATGCAGAAAGGGTGCTTGCAGCCTTCCTCACATGCACGTGCACTTATGGGCAGAGCTGGACTGGTACCTGCAGTGTCATTGCAGTGGCTGCACCAAGACACAGGTTTCAGCTGTTTGTGGTGCAGTGGTCATGAGCAGGGCACAGGACAGGGCTAACCATGGGTCTTCTCTCTCCAGGGACGACTATGAAGTGAGCTGCCCTGAGCTGGATGAGCTGGTAGCAGCAGCTCTGGAAGTCGATGGGGTTTATGGCAGCAGGATGACCGGGGGAGGCTTCGGAGGCTGCACAGTGACACTGCTGGAAGCTGGGGCTGCAGAGAGAGCCCAGCAACACATCCAGGTATGCAGCAGAAAAGGGCCAGGAGATTGACTTAAAGATCCCAAGGGAACACTCAGAGGCACAGCTTGGAAATGCTGTTGAGGGGTGCTCCTGAGGCACTTAGGGTTAGTGGAGCCCATCCAGGGCCATGAAGGGACCAAGGCTGTTCATGCCACTAAGCAGTTACAGCCTGGGAATGATCTCAGTGCCATCACCAATGTTCTCTAAATCAGCACCTCAGTGTGCACTGGTAGCTGAAAATGCCAGCAGAATGGGAGTGTATGAGATTATGGTGCAGCCTGTAAATAGTTGGGGGGATAAAGAAGGGGCAGAGGAAAGTCTGAAATGAGGAGAGACCAAAAGGGCTGTGCCTCTACTAGAGCTGGGAGAGAGGGAACATGACCAGGAGTTACAAAACTGTGAAGGGGGTAGATAGAGTGTGGAACTGACCCTCAAATCCTCCAAAATATCAACCAGGGACCTCTGAATGAGTTAGAACATCAGAGCCAAGGAAGTGCTGCAGAGTGCTGGAGGTGGAGTTTAGAGTTTTCTGGTGTCACAGAGGCCATGAAGCCTCATCAGGATCAAAAAGAGGTTGGAAAAAATCATAGACAACAGTCCAGAAGGTGCTACTGAAGCATCAGCTGGGGTTGTATTGGTATCCATGGAATGTACCACGGCATCTCGGGCAGTGGCTGGGACAAGATGCTGTCCCCAAAAAGTATCTGACTGGCTGCTATTGGAGTGGTGGTGGGTCCAGATGGGTGCTGGGCTGACCAGCAGGACCTTTATCCCTGGCTCTGGGATCCCCCAGCCCAGCCCCAGGGCACCAGCACTGACTGCTCCTTTTGTCTCTTAGGAGAGATACAGCGGCACAGCCACCTTCTACCTCACCCAGCCCTCTGGAGGGTCAAAGGTGCTGCCCCTGTAGAGGAGTGACCACCTCTCCTGGAATCCCTGGGCTGGAATTGCCTCCTTCTGCTAGGCAGCTGCTTTCCCTGCCTCCCAGGGGGCTCTGTTTGTCCGTCTGCATAATTTGCCTAATAAATGCAAAACATTTGCACAGTCATTCTGTGCCCACTTGAGCCAAAGTCAGTGGGGACCAGATGAGACTGGTTTAACTCCAGTTTGAACTGGTATAATGAGCCATTACCAGGGCTATGGGGCCCAGTAGTGCCTCTGGAACAGTGGGTGCAGGAGGGGATGGCAGGGGAGGAGCAGCAGGCACTAACAGTTGGCAGAAGTTCCTGTTTGGGAATCTGCCTCTGGCACACTTCCTTCATCTGCTGCAGATGGAGGCTAGTGGGGGGGATTTTTTTTCTATCTTTTTTTTTTAAATAAAAGGGAAGAGGCACAGTGTAGAGAAAACATTTATTGAGTGCAAGAGGAAGCCATCAGATCAAAGACCTGCTCTGGATCCACTGTAGAAGGGCTGAAACAGCACCAGCCCTAATGACCAGATGAAATTGAAAAAGACAGGCATGGGTTAGTGCACAAACTGCTGTGTGGGGAGGGTGTGATTCCCTGGAGAGCAGCTGATGGGCCAGGCCCTGCTCTTGGATAAGGGAATAGTCTTTGGTTAAAATGCTTGGAAGTGAGACTCCCTTTTTACCCAGTTTCCAGTGTTTTACCCTCGACCACAAAGCACAAGAAAAAAGGCTCATGGAGTCCTTGGGCAGGAGGAGACATGTCAGCTGGAGAGGAAACCCCAACCACAGAGGTGAGATGGCAACAGGGAGGCAGGCAGGCTAATGCCACTGGCACTTGCTCAGGAAAAATAAGCGCTGCTTGAAGGCACAGTAAAACCACAGGGCTGGTGAAGTATCTCTTGAACCAAGTTCAAAACTGACCCAGCGCCAGCTGCAATCCTGGAAACTCCCGTGGACTTTGGCTCAGAGATGTACAACCCTGCCCAAGGAAATGAAAAGCTAGGAGAGGAGAGGGAATTCGTGGTAGTGAGTTCTTCTTCAGACTCCAAAAGAAAAGGAAACAAAAAAAAGAAAAAGGGGAAAAAAAGAAAGAAAAGCCAAGGTCCATTGTGAGATCAAACCAGGCTGGTGCTGCTGCCAGGGTGACCCGGCAGCTGCTGTTTTGGTTGGAAGCTCTAGCCCAGGGCTGTGGCAGCTGCTGCTCTGGGCAGGCTCCTGCCTCTCCACAGGCTCCTGGACTGCTCCCACGTGGCTGGAACACACCAGGGAAACGTGCTGCTTGGCAGGACATGGAGCCCAATTGTTCTCACTGGCAGAAAGGGCAGGGAGACGCTGGGCATTGTGCCCAGAGCCACACAATGAAGCCTGGCGAGGTCTCAGCTCAGCCCAGAGTTGTGGCTGGGGCAGAAAGGGTCTCAGAGATGTGCTCAGGATGGTGTGAGCACCTGCTGTTCTGAGGCTTGCTCTTGCTTTGTGCTTACTTGTGGATCACAGGTCCCTTTATGGACATTGCTGCTGGGCAAAAAGTCTTTTAAAAGATCCCCAGCATCACCTGCCCTGAAATCTCACACTGTCCACATCAGCCATGTAAGAAATCCCAGCACTGCTCCCATCTCCACTGCTGGGCCCACCCCCATCCCTCCCCTCTGGGCAGCCCCCATTCCTTCTGTGCTCATGTGCCATGGTGGGAGAGCACGTGGCTGGTGGATGCCCTGCAGTGAGTGGGTCTGCTCACTTGCATCCTTCTGGCAGGAGTCTCTGTTGCTGGGGGATAGAAAGTCCATCAGCTCCTCAACAGGCTCATCACAGGGTTCAAATGGCCTTTGAATCAAGCCCTTAACAAATTTCTTCCAGTTAGTCACGTTTCCCAGCAGCCACTGTTCCAGTGTAGCCTTTACATTCAGCACACATCTCATCCACCTCCTTTTTTTATAAAATAATAAAATACATATATATATTTATATATATACTATGAAAACTGTACAATATTGTATGCAAAAATAAAAAAGCAGAGGCCATCAACTAGTAACGCTACAGAAACAAAAGGTTATTCTTGCTATCATGGTACCAAGTGTCAGCAGTGAAGGACAGACACAAACAGGTGCAGTAAGAAAGCACAGGTTACCCCCAAACCCTACTTTGCAGCTCTCATAAAAAAACCCCAAACAGATCAAATAACCATCTCCAGTGGACAGGTGAGTTGCCAGAGAGCCTGGAGGAAAGATGGAAACTGTGACCCTCTGTAAATCAGGATTTTGCCCGTAGAGATCCTCTCAAAACAGAGGAGCTAAGAATAAAGCATTCTTCTCCGTTTACCTGGGGAGAGGCTGGAGCCATGGAGACACCCAAATTTCATCTCTGAAGGATCAGCTGGATCATCACACATCTGATGACCCAGCTGTGCCAGAGCTTTGATTGCACTGGGCTTCAAAGAACTCCAGAGCTTGGAGTGCCAGGGAGGGTCTGTGCCCACAGCAGGAGCTGCCCAGGCACTGCAGCAGTGTCCGAAGCACCCTTGGGTCGTTCCATGAAGTCCTGCCATCTGATCCCAAATGTCCTGCTGGTGCTCAGCCTGCCCCGGCTCAGGCCTCGTAGAACTGCCTCTCCACCTGCTTGGTGAGGGTCCCGCTGGACATCACGGTCCTGCTGACGAACTCCTGGGTGAGGGTGCTGCTGGTGTTCTCCACGCGCTGGCTGGTCACGAGCATTCCGTCTGCAAGGAGACCACGCTGATTACTGGGCCACAGGGAACAGGGTCTGCCCTGCCTGGTGATTCCAGGCAGAGGTTTGCCCTTAAATACCACTTTCACTGGTGGAAAACCCCTCCTGATCAAGTGATTCAGTACTTTGCTAAGTCAGTGAATAAGATGGATCTCCTAACAGCTGCCAAACTCTCTGTGTTGCAGCGTTAAGCCATTAACTGGGACAACATGGGACAAGATGTTTGTCACACTGCTCTGTTTTTTACTGCTCCAAAGAGATCAAACCTTGCAGGAAAAGCTATGATTTGGTTTCTAGTGATAGTGCTGAAGGACTTTGGAACTCAGTTTTCCCTCTGTGACTGGGCAGCACATATGGAAACAATTGCAACTGCCTCTGGGTCAAAGCTGGGACATGATACAGGAAAGGGTCCAATCCTCTTCATCAGTCTCATCTGATGAACCCTTTTTCCCTGCCTCTGGCACCTGAGGTAAAAGCACTCTCAGAACTTTGGACAGGCAGAATTATTCTTTGTTTTCTGGGGGCTTCAGAGCAACAGAGAGCCTCTACCTGTGAATTGGGGATCCAGAGAGGAATGGCTGATGCTGGTCTTGGTGGTGTATTCAGTGGGGAATTTGTACACTTCTTCCCTCATGTACTGCTGTCCTCCAAACTGGGAGAAAGCACCTGGGAGAAGGAAAAGGCTTGAGTCAGCCAGGAAGTGACAATGAGCTTCCAACCCCTCAACCTTGCACAGTGAGCACCAGCACTCAGCTCAGGAGCTTTCCCCTGCTGACACCAGAGCCAGGTTTAGGAGGAACTGGGAGGACTGGGAAGGTCTCACACCTGTGCAGTGTAAGAAGCTGCCTCCAGGCATAAGGCAGAAATTTCACTCCAGGAATTGCGTTCCCTTCTCTGAGAGGTTTCTTATCTTTACACCTCCCCAGAGATGTGGTACTGTACCTCTGTCCTGAGATTGAATGGTGATAAGGCCTTCTCTCTCTGGCCCAAAGCCTTGGGTGGTGTTGGCTTGCACCTTGAACTTGTAAGGGACATTCTCACTCAGGTGGGGCACAGTCAGGGTGGTTTCCAGATTGTCCCCTTCGACGTAGATTGTCCTGGGTTCCCCTAATCCACACAGACATACAGCAGTGAAGAAAGACAAGAGTGAAGGTCCCTCCAAACACTCCCCCAACCTCTGACTGCTGCCTTGCTTTTCCTGAGCTTTGTGCCACCCACAGACTGCGGGTTCTACTAACGGTTAAATCAACCCTGTTTCTCTACAGTGGGGAGCATCAACAACCAACCTCCCCTGGATTTTGGCTGCAATAAGCAACAGGTCCTTCCACTTCCCACCACATTTGTTACACCAGACCAGGCAATGACACAAAGCCTCAGGAGCCAGCAGCTCCCAGGACTGGAATCAGCCTCGTATCCCCACTTTGTCTGCACTGATGCAAGCAGACAACTTTGCTGCTGGTCCCAGCAAAAAAGCAGCAAGTTGCAGCCTTTGCTGGAAGTATCTTGTGCTGTACACACAGAACTGGACTTCCTCAGGCTGGTTCTGTACCTCCTCCATGCAGCATCTCACAGGTGATCCTGTAGCCCAAGATGAGCCCACTGGGCTCGCGGGGTCTCTCCCAGCTGAGGTGAAGGGAGTCTGGGCTGAGGGCTGTGAAAACCAGGGGTCCAGGAGCACAGGGCGTGCTCAGTGTGAAGGGTGAACCTGCAAGGGCATGAGGGACAGGTCACATCACAGAAGGGGAAGCCTGGGAGGGATCTGCACACAGCATTTATGGAATGAGCTGGAAGGTCTCAGTTATCTCCCAGGCAACTCCGAACAGGACAAGAGAACAAAGCCTCAAGCTGCACAAGGGAAGGTTCAGGTTGGACATCAGGAGGAATTTCTTCATGGAAAGGGTTGTTAGACATTGGAGTGGACTGCCCAGGGTGATTGTGGAATGGACATGGCTCTTGGTGCTCTGGTCTAGTTGACAAGGTGGTGACTGGTCACAGGTTGGACTTAGTGATCTTAGAAATCTTTTCTAACCTGAATGATTCTGTGATTGTGTGATTCTACTTAGACAGCAAGTGGAAAGCAAGTGTGTGGGGAAGGAGGCCTTGTTCCTGAGAAGGAGGAAAGGAGAGCTCAGGATGTGGTAAGGGGAGAGAAAACAGGCCAGCACTGTAGACAGCAGCAGAGACATCAGTGCCACCCTTCTCCTGTCCCCCATCCATCTCACCTGGTACAGGACTGAGCGGGCTCTGAGGGTCCACCTGGGACTCTATGGTGATGACTCCTTCCCTCTCGGGGCCCCAGCCCTCCTCACTCTGTGCCTTCACCTTGAAGATGTAGGAGTGGTTGGGCAGCAGGTCCTCCACCACCACTGAGTTCTGGCTGGGGTTGGGGATGGTGATTCGCTTCACGTCTCCTGGGATGCACAGGAAGGGGATGTCAACACCATGTTGTAGGCACCAAGACAAGAGCTATGGCTTTTGCCTAAACTCAAACAAACTCCCTGTAAAGCCACCCAGAGTTCCCCCTGGCCACCTCCATCCCACATTGCCACCAACACTGGGTAGTGCAGGATGTTTTTCCAAAATAGGCTTGGGATAAACAACAGCTTCTGGAAACTTCAAGGATTTTCAGACAAGAAGAATTACATTTTCACTAACACTATCCCAAGATTCATGTAAAAGTAAGCTATTTTCATTTCAATCTTTCTTCAAGTCTGGTGTGTTGAAAGGAAACATCAAGTAAGATGTTTGGGCTGGTGGAAAATGACTCAAAGGTATTTTTGGAGGAGGATTGGAGCAACCCCAGAGATTGTCCACCTATTCAGGAGAAATGGGGAATAAGAGCTGTGGGGTCACTAAAACATTTCCTGCACAAAGAAAGGCTACACAAAAAGCAGATTTGGGACCAATGCCTGAATCCCAGAATAGCCAAGGTTGGAAGGAACCTCTAGTCCAACCATCCCTCCTCAGAGCAGGGTCACCCAGGAGAGGACCTAGACCAGACTCCACCACCTGAAACTCCCCCCACCAGCAGCCTCCTGTTCACTGACCTCCGTTGAGGAGCTGGTACTGCACGCTGTAGCCCTGCACCTCCTTCTCGCAGCACGGCTCCTGCCAGCTCACCTTCAGGGACGTGGGTCCCAGGGCGGAGAACACCAGGCGTGAAGGGGTGTCAGGGATGCCCAGGGGCTTCCTGGGGTCTGAGACAGAAAGGGAATATCAGGGGGGAGGTTTGGGGAACGGGGGCTAAGAGGGCTGGGGGATAGGAGGGAGTGGCACACACAAACATGGAGTAGTCCCAACAGTTTGGGGAGAACATGATGAGATGTTATCTCTGCAAGCTGACTTGGCATACAGGGATGTCCCGTGGCCTTGGAGTGCCAGCCTTGGGTGGGACAAGTCAAGGTAAGCTACCCTGTGGTAGAGAGACCAGAGTAGGGGCCTGGGTGCTGTGTGTGACCCTTCTCACCCACTCCGAAGCACCCTGTCCAGTCTGCCAGAAGCTTCACAGACTTTTCCAGGTGTAGGTCAGTTAAGGCTGGCCCTGGTCTATAAATAAAGCAGTCCAGGGTCTGTTCAAGGGCATGGAGGAAGTGAGGGCCAGGACTGGGTGCTCTGGCTCCTCCTCAGCTCAGCCCAGTGGGACACAAGGCTCATGGCAAGCCCAACAGTCTCCCACTGACACTCAGGGACTGAAACCCATCATTGACAGGGACTTTGGCCTAGGAGCTTGCAGAGGGACATCTCATGTGGGGCACACATTCTCCCCAAGAGTTCTCCAAAAGCCTGTGGAGTAAGACTGGGAACAACAAGCTCATTAGGAATGAAGAGGATGGGGACAATGAGTCGAACAGAGCATGGTAGCAGCAGTGGTGGTGAGTGTTAATCAGTCCAGGTGGGTTGAAACACAGTGGAAGTCACCTGCAAACAGAAAGGTGGTGTGATGGAGGCACAGGCTGATCAGGAGGAAGATCACAGCACACAGCAAGCCATGGAAAGGAGGTCTGGGATGAGCAGTGGATGGCATCAGCTCATGGGTGGACAGTGACTTGGCTGTTATGGGATGTGTGGCTGGGAGGAGACACTGGACAAGCTGTACCTATGTACTTGGACCCATCAGTCATGATTATAGAGTCCCGAAAGCCAATGCAGGGGTAGTAACCCTTCACCTTTGCCCTGCTCCTGAAACCCACATCCCAGGGCCGTGGGATTGTCCTCCCAGCATCTTCACGGATGGGAGGGAGGAGTGTCCCTGGGTAATCTACAGAAGCAGTGCAAGAAGAAAGAGAAAAACACCATTGGAAACACTGGAGTGGGTTCAGCCCAGGTGCTGGTTTCTGCACAGAAGACTTTTTAAAGCTCAGGTTCGAAGAACCTTTTAACAACCTTCTCTCAGCACAGCTGATGTACAGGTGTGGAGCTGAAAGGCAACCACACTGGTAGACAAAGTGAGAAGAAGAGACAAGCTCTTCCTGGACTGCTTTATGGTGTGAGGATAAGGATGGAGCTCCCTTCCCCAAGCATTCCGCATGGGAGTGATGGGAACCCTTTCCAAACTGGTCTGGGAGCATAGAGGCCTTAGCAAAGCATCAAGTGGTGAAGACGTGACCTTCCTGACCTCTGATTCATAGGCCCCCTTAGCTGTGAACACAGTCCTCACCCCAAAAGGACTTTAGGGCATAGATCCAAAGACAGTCATGGGGGTGGAAGGGAAAGACAGGTCCCAACATCACAGTACTCACCGTGCCCCATTGCCGTCGTGGAGTAGTCTCTTGTCAGTGAGGAGCTCCCGATCACCCTGTGCTCCTGATGCACGTGGGAGCTCAGCTGGTGGTAGCTGGTGTTCGTTGTCCTGGTCAGTGAGCCACTGGAGCTGCCAGGGAAGGAGAAGTCCACCCGACCATTCAGCAAGTGTTCTGTGGAAGAAGACACATCATGAGGAATGCGGCTGTGGACAGGGTTGCTGCTCCAGTTTCCATGGGGAGGGAGCAGGAGGCACAACAGTGCCCCTGCCTTGGCTGTATTCCGGCTTCAGCCGCTCTGGGAGGTTGTTCTGGAGCGCTACATCTAGAACAAGCCACGGCCACCCGATGTGAGGATGCAGAAACAAAGAAGTAAACAAGACTTTTCCCTACACCCAGCACCAGACACACTCATGGTGCCCAAGGTAACTCCAGACCTCGGCCTTTCTGGGGCACTGCCTTGTGGTTGTTGCCACGTTCTCTCATCATTCCTTGGATGCAAGGACAGGTTTATAATTTCGGATTTAAAAAGAATGCTGAAGAAAGCAAACAGCCCTTTCTGGAGGCGGTTCCTCCAAATCTCATTCTGGATCTCATCTCAGCTGGATCTGAAAAGTAAACTTCACTCCATTGTTCTGGTCCTTGACAAACCCTGTCCCCTCCCAGTGGGGCAGGGGAGATCAGCCACCCACGAGACAGTGATTTCTGTTTAACAGTCCAGCAGATCTGCCCCAGACGCTCAGGGCACTTAATTAAGGTGGAGAGCTGCCCTTGAAGGTGACACTGGTAGCATCTGAGTTTGCTCCTGCCTTGAAGATCCAGCCTTTTGTAGAATCAACTTGCTAGCAGGCTCCCCAGTCCATGCCGAGATGGGGGTTACCTTGACACTCTTGTGAGCAGACACCACCAGGACAAGATTTTGAAGCAGATCACAGCACATGAACAATGTGTCACACCAACATGAGGATGGGCACAGAGGGGGAGGACAGAGACATGGATTGGGGCAGATCCCGTCCACCAGCCCCTCGGCTCAGAGCAGGACGAGACAGGACACTTGGTGCCGTAACGAAGCCGTCCTTCACCTGCTTGTGGCTGGGGAGTCCCAGTCCTCCTCACACTGCCAGTAGCCATGGTGCTGTCCTCCTCATGGAGGAGACCCTCTGTATCTGAGGAGAGGCGGCTGCTGCCAGAGAGGCGGGGAATGGTTTCAGGTGGGAGCCTCCAGGTGATGCGGCGAAGGTCCAAGTCTTCTCCCAGCAATGGCACATATTTCCACCTGGAGCCTTTTGGGACAACGCAAGCACTGGTGTTGGCATGATCTGCAGGGGGCAGGGTGGGCCACCCACCACCTCCATGCTGGGGAGGGGAAGGGGCAGGAACCAGTGGTAACAGTGTTCATTCACAGCCCGTCCCGCCAAGTGTTGGCTGATGAGTTCAGGCGGTGCAACCACCATTGTGGGGCTGGTAGATGGAGAATGATGGGAGCATGACATGCATGAGGTTCCTCAGCCCCTGGACTGTTTTCCAGCCCTGTGTTCGTTGTGACAAAAGGTGAGAGTCAAACTCCCACCACACACCCATCCCTGTCATGAAGAGTCTGCAACAATTGTCCTCTGCTCAGGAGAGGTTTCGTCACTCCTTGTTGTGCACTCAGGATGGTCGGACTCTTGATGTTTCCATCACTTGCTCTCCAAAAGGACCAAGGACTTGCTCTTGGGACCCAGGCCCTGGAGAACACCCCCCTACTGACAAACCTCATCATTTCACTTATGGCCCATTTTCCTCTCCTTGTCGCAGTACAAGACCAGGGAGTCAGCGGCATTCAGAGAGCGATGTGATGGAGGAAGAGAGACCATTGCCTTCCCAGCACTGCTGAGTTCCCTCCTGTTGGTTTGGCTAAGACCCTGAGCATCCAAGGAACTCACAATTTTATGCCTTGCCAGTGCTTGTTTGCTGACAAGTAACTTTTGTGGACCAGTCAAATGGCAACAGGAAGTGAAGATGAGCAGGGAAGGCCATGAAAAGCTCCTCTCCCACCCCACACTGAGATTTCTCTTTTCCTCATGACTAAGACAAGGAAGCACTGGTCTTATTTACACTGACCAGTCAAGTGTTCCTGTGGATGTAGCTACTGAGCTTTGGAAAGGCTAATCTCTACCATCTCCATGACTTGGATCTCCCCATCTCTAAGAGGAGGAAAGGACCAGTGAAGCCCATTGCTGAAAGCTGTTGCTAAGGAAAATTAATATCAAAAACAACCTTTGCAAACCTCAGAGCAAGGTACCTGAGTCATCAGAGACACTGGGGCGCTTGCTGCCGGCTGGAGAGCGGAGCACATCTGTGCTGTACATCAGGTAGCTGTCGTAGTCCTCACCCCCCTCTGCATCAATGATGGGCACATCAGGGATGATGGGGACTGTAGAACAGGTGGAAAGTACCATTAGACAAGCAGCAGAGAGTCACACAGGCCTCCCACTCTCGGGCTGGCCCTCAGTATTCCTCGGGGTGGCTGGTACAGCCAAGCAAACAGGACATGGGGAGGCAGCTGGGGGTGATGGGGACCTCCCCCCCTCGCCCTGTTCCCCACTCACTGGACATGGGGCGCTTGGGCTGCGTGGCGAGGTTGATGGTGGCTTCTCTCTCAGGGCCCCAGCCAGCACCATTCCTGGCCCTCACCATGTAGCGATAGGGCTGCGACTCCCGCAGGTTTTCTATCAGCACCATGCGCTTCTTCGGGTCTTCAACCAGCACCTTCTTCACAGGGCCAATGGGTACTGCAAACATGGGCACACCTGTCACCCGTGAGACACAGAGGGCCCCACAGCATCCCACCCATGGCCAATAGGCTTGCTAAGCCCAGCTCCAGGACAAGATGCAGCAGCTATTTGGGCTGCTCACAACAGGCATGGCATTGTCCCTGGGAAATTTCCAAACTAAATGCTAAAGTCAACCTACACCAGAGTTCTCCTGTTGCTGGTTTGTCACAAATAGCACCTTACTGACACCCTACCCACAGGTCTAGGCCTATGAGGCAAGTTTTTGAGGTGAAAACCAACATGAAACAATGTAGAAATTAATGGGGACAGAGAGTGTTCTGGGATTTGCAGGATTAAATCCTGACTGGTGATTTTTCTGCACTCCTTCCATCAAGAGCAACCTCTCCAAATCCCAGTTCTCACAAGGAATGTGCTTGGAGCTGTTCTGGTTCTGCTGCTGCCTGTGACCAGCCCAGCCTGCAGAATGTGTACACCAGCCCCTCAGCCTGACTCAACTCATCCACCCAAAGCTCTTACCATTGTCCTCGTTGACGAGCCCATAACTGACTTCATAAGCTGTGATCTCCCCGTTGGTTTCTGCAGGCTCAGCCCAGCTCAGCTGTGTCACAGTGGAAGACACGACGTTGAAAGCCAAGCGACCAGGCTCGCTGGGCACTGGGAAGGCAAGAGCAAAGGGTCCAGGTTACTGCAAGTCAGGAGCCAGAGTCCCCAGATCACAGCTGGGTTGCAATGGGAGATGGTCAGGGCTTGAACCCAAGATCATCAGAAGCTCGAGGCAGGAGCCCTGACCCCACAGTGGGTGCACAGGCACAAACCTGCTCCTACAGGGTGGGAAGAAGGATGTAGAGTGGCTCACCTTCCTCCAGTGTGCGGCAGTGGATGATGTCAGAGTAAGGCCCTTCACCCAGGGCATTGTAGGCACAGACTTGCATCTCATAGTCACAAAAGGGGTAGAGGTTACTCAGCTCAGCTGATGGTGTTTTGACATCAATGAGATGGGCTTCTGACTCAGGGTCCCCTTGGATCCAGTACTTCACCTGGCAAAGCAAGGGCAAGCCATGATTCCTTCAGATCCTCACATAATGGACAAGTAACTCCCCATCTCTTACTAAATCTGCTCTGGGAAGGTGCTGTGCCATTCCTCTGAAATGGGAGGCCACAGCAATCTGGGCATTTCAGAGTAAGTGATGGAAAGGAAGGTGAAACCACTAGGAATCTTTCCTGCAAATTCCACTTCCACCCTGAAATAGCCCCTCAAGGATGGAGGGGGTCAGAAGGGGTGAACTTGCTCCCTCTCTTGGGTGTCTTCTTGGGTCCTTTCAGTACAAATGACTGCATGGAACACATGCAGGGATGGGACCCACACTCTTCCCTGGGATCCATTCACCCCTTACCTTGTATCCCAGAGGTTTTCCCGGTGGAGGAAACCAGTTGAAGTTGATTTCCCTGGAGCTGAGGGCACGGGCATCGGGATTGAGTGGTGCACTTGGGCGGCCTTTGGGGGACTGGGGCACCTGGCCCAGGCCAGTCATCGGGGGGATACCATCCACCAGCTCTGCAGACATGAGGAAGAAAGATCACATTAGTGCCAGCCCTCACCTTGGAAGACAAAGGAAGTGTGCCTCTTGCCAGCACTGCCCTGCCACGCTGTGATAAACTTGTTACTTACATTTTTGATCCACCTGATGACACCCCTTACAGTTTTCCTTGTCCAGCCACAGAGGCCACCAAGCACGGCTCGTGGCAGCCTCTCCCATATTCTTATAGCTTTTTATTCAAATTCCCAATGAAAAGGAATAAACAATCCACTCTATTTCCTTCTGCGAGGTGTATTATCCCCTTTCTTCCCACCCACCCTCTATTCCCACTCGTGCCTCTAGAGGGAGTCCCAAATCTACCAGTCAGAGAGGGAGGACTCTCCTGGTTGCTGCTTTTTTTGAGTGACGAGCAGCACTGGAGCCCTGTAACACCACCTCGGGTTCGGCTGGGCTAGTGTGGGGGTCCCACAACCCCGGCTGCCATTCTCAACCCCTGGAATGACTGCCAGCCCCTACCTGGGTCGGCGATGGTCACCGTGGTCTGGGCGTACCGGCCGATCTTGGCGCCGTACTTGGGATGGAGGAGGTCGATGGCAAATTGCTTGAGCTGGTAGTTGTTTAGGAGGGTGTCTAGTTCGGTCAGCTCCAGCAAGGGGACCTGCACCTCCTTTCGGGTCTCCCCAGGCTGGAAGACCAGCTCACCCTCTGTGAGGATGTAGTCCTGGAGGAGAAGGAAGAGGTGTGTGATGAGGAGAAGAGAGAGGTGTGCTCAAGGCAAGGCTGCATGGGGCTCTGAGCAACCTGGTCTAGTGGAAGATGTCCCTGCTCATGGCAGGGAGTTAGAACTAGGTGATCTTTAAGGTCCTGTCCAACTTAAGCCATTCCATGATTCAATGATTACAGCTCATGGAGTCCATGAGGAGGCTCCCAGAGAGCTTCCCCTCATCTCCCGGTCAATCCCCATTTGCCTCTCAGTGCCCACAGCTCCAGAAGCAGCTGGTACCCTCTGCCTCAGGCACAGGCATCCTTTCAGGTCCCTGAGGCACAGGGAGCAAGGGATGGAGTGGAATATCTACCCTGTGCCAACCTCAAGCCTTGGGTCCCCCCTCCCAGCCTCATCCCTTTTGAGGCTGATCAACCACTCTTCTCCAGCCCCAGGGCTGTCTCTTTCCCAGCCCTCTGTTCCCACACGTTCCTGCCTGCCCAGGCCAGGAACAGTGCCCTTACCCTGCCATTCTTGGCGGTGAGATCCCGAGTCCTGTAGGTGACTTGGGATTTCCCATTGTCTATGATCTCCCGGACCACAGGGATCTTGGCCAGCTTGTCAAAGCGGCTGTGGGAATAGGCTGGCTGCAAGAAGGTGATGAGGCTGCTGGCTGGAAGAGGAAGGAGAAAAGGAGTGTATTACAAACACTCTGATGTCCTCCCAGAACAGAGTTCTCATCACCTACAGGTGTGAACTGTACATGAAATATTAATGCATGGGCTGGAGACTTCATCTCGCCCAGTTAGGGCTCCCTGCTCAAAACAGCCAGGCAGGAAGCAGAGACAAAGTGCTGGGAACATTCACCTGCCCCAAGCACAGCATAACAGCAAAGAGGTTCTGCTTCACTCTATCAATCTATGAATTGGAGCAGCAGAGGCACATGGATCTGTCATGGAATCTGTAGCATCTGAACTTGTAATGGTCAAATATTTGAGTCTCTGTCAGCAGGAATGACAGCCCTCCTTTGCATGTTTTATGCTCCACTTTAGCCCTAGGTAACTTCAGTAGGAATCACCAAGCAAGTCTCTGCTCTGTGATCTTGGGGTGCTCTGATACACAGACTGTGCCTTCCTTACAAACCACATCATTCCCTCTGGACACAGGACACCCGACACAAACACCTTTCTCATGCCACAGTCGCAGCCCTTCACCTTGTTCTTTGATGATGGTGATGTTCACAACCCTGCGGCCAATCTTTGCGATGCCATTGGGGACCTCAATGGCCTCCACCTGCAGCTGCTTCTCATCATCATCCTCCTCCCTGATGAAGAGTGGAACACGGACATCCACCAGCTCCACGGCCTCTTGGAACTCCACCATCCCCTGAGCATCTGGAGGAAGAGGCAAAGATTGGAGGTGGGAAATGCCCCCCATGCTCAGCCAGGAGGCAGCGCTGGGCTCTGCTCCCCACCTTGGTCTGAGGTCACTGTGTAATATCCCGGTGCAACCTTCAGGTCATTGAAAGCCTCGTGAGAAACATGTTTTTCCACTGCTTTGATGATGTCTGCCTTGGCTGAGCGAGGAGCAGTGAGCACTGTGTCCACAATGGTGTGATCCTGCCTGGGAGGGGGGAAGAGAAAGGTGGGAAAGAGCTGAGACCAGAGATGCTCATCTCACACAGCAGCTCTAGGGCCAATGAGTGTGTGGGGCATTCGGCCACTCCACACCTGTGTGCACAAAGAGAGAGAAGCTGCACAAGAGAGGGCTGCAAGTTGCTCTTACCTTTTCCCAGAATTGGGCTGTAACCTGGGGGAATGAAAAAAACCAAATCAGAGTGACTAACGTATTTGGAGAGACAAAGTGCTGTGTGAATCACAGCCCTGTGCAGGTCTGAGCTGCAGCACTGCCCTGCGGGTGCCAACCCATCCCACAGAGCCCATGGCCCCAGCACGTTCCCTCCTGCCTGGCTGCTCCCTCCCACCCTGGGTTTCCCAATGCAATGAGGAACGTGCCTGCAGGGGAGATCACATCTTTATCAGGCCATGGGGAGAGGATACCACTCCCTTCTCAGCAGTGGCATCCCCAAACTCCTCCTGGCCTGCACTCCCAGCTTTGCACCAGACTGAAACTTTGCCCATTAAACACCATGCAATCAAGATTTGTTCCTGCTGGTCCAAAGCCATATGAAGCTGAGATTTCCTGCACAACTGGGGGGGCTCTGCTCTGGTGAAGCACCACTCCAGGTTTGTGCCAATGACATCTCACAAACTATGCTCCCTCCCAACATCCCAGATGTCACACCCCATCCCTGCAGTCCACCCCACCATCAGCAGGGCCCTGGGGGAACCCTGCTCTGCAGGTCTCACCTCCGCTGACTCACCTGAACTTGGTCTGCTGGAGCTTGTGGCAGCCAGGGATGTGCTTGAAAACATCATTCAGCTGCAAGAAGCAACAGGGACTCTCACAAGGTACCCCTTGTTGAACAAGGATGTCAGCAGGCTCAAGGGCCCTTTGGCCACCTCAGGTCCTCCCCCCTCACCCTCCCACACCAGGCTTCTTCCCAGGACAGGGCAAGAGGCTGCAAATTGAAGCCAAACAAGAGCTTCGAATCACACACCCCAAAGCAAACCTCAAATCTCATCAACAATGCTTTGTTAATTCTTACAATTGTGATCTTACAACCTGTGCTTTTCTCAGAAAGAGGTAAAATCGCTCCTTCCTTTCAAGAGCTGTCTGGGTCCACAGGAAAGGGGCACTTGCCCTTCCCAGCATCACAGACAGCCCCTCAGTGTGTGTGGCTGTCCCCAGGCCCACCCCAAGCCCCCATCATGCCCAGGCTCGTACGTTCTCCTCCACTTCCTTGCGCAGCTGCTCGCACTCCCGGCTGTCCGGCTTCACCAGGTTCTGCGTGAAAAGCCGTGCCAGCCTCAGAGACAGCCCAAAGGGAACTGCAGAGAGAAATTCCCAAATCAAACTCCTTCCTTCTCAGTCAGAGACATAACCCACCCAAATGCAGGAAACACAGGGACACACATGGTGCTTGGTGTCCAGATGTTGTGTCACCAGCACTCAAATCCCACAGCACCAGCAGAGAAAACTCTTTGAGAACTGGAGGGATAACTGGGAAGGGTTCTGCCAGATCCAGCAAAGGGAACAGTGCCCAGTGGTGGATCTGCACTGATGAGGCAGCAAAATCAAGGCTGGGGCAGTGAGCTCATGAGACTAGAACGCATGCAAGGTTCTTCTACAATGCAACCAGGCTGTCAGAAGTCTCCAAAGGTCCTGCTACAAGGCTGGACACAGGACTGTGCTGCTCAGCTTCCCCCAGGATGGAAGCAGGTAAAGGAACAATCCCCCTTGAAACTGGGCTTGGAGGTGACACTGTGGCTGCTGTACCTGGGGGCCACCATCAAGGGTTTGAGTCCTTCATGGCACCTGTAGCATCTCCCCTACACCCTGTCCCAGACGTGGCACTCACCGAGGTCCTTGGGGTTGGTGGCAGCGGGGGAGGTGAAGCCCTGCTTGTGGACATTGTTGTGGATCTTCCAGCGCACTGTGTCCCGGCCCTTGAGGGATCCACTGCGCACCATGGGGGTGTCCAGGTGGTCAGAGGACATGAGGCTGTGGCGGAGCATGTAGTGGTCCTCCTTGAAGCCAACGGTGCGACCTGCAGAGCCAGGGACAGAGTCTAGGCAGACTGTGGCAAGGCCAACCATCAACTTCCCAACACCAGAGACGTTGTTCTGGGTGACCTTCAGGGTTTCTACCATGCCAAAGCGTGTTGGGATGTCAGGAGAGGAGTGGAGAGGGCAAAGGCTGTCCATGAGTGGGGAGAACACATCTGGGCAGCTGGGCACTACAAGGGACACTGGTCAGGGAGAACCAGCACTGGAATTCCCAGTAGGGCACCCCAGGATGTGGGGCAGGGAGAGGAAGTAGAGCAGAAACTCCAAGGCTCCTTGGCTCAGGCTCCCTGGTAGAAGCTTTCTCCCTGATCCACCTCCCCAGCTCAGAGAGGAGGGATGCTTATTCCACACACCCCCAACCCAGGAAGGCCATGAGCCCCACAGATCCCTCTCCCCCCAGATCACAGGGCTGGTACCTCGTGCACAGCAGGGAAGCAGGGCCAGGCAAGCCTAGAAAACAAACAGCCAAAGACACAATCACATTGTGGCCAAGGGCAAACTCCCCACATTTCCAGGTGGGAGGATTCACATCAGCAGGGGTAGGTAGGCAGTGGGTGGATGGGGCTCTGGAAGCTGATTTTAGCCACAAATCCCAGAGCAACTCATGTCAGCAATAGCAGAGGTGTTGGATACCACTGGGACCCAGCCCCTACTAATCTGGCCACACTGGAAGCTGGATGGATTCCAGAAATTTGTTGTGTTTTTGGCCTTTATCTGGTCCTCTCCCTGGGCTAGGGCAGCTGGCCAAGACACTCACCTTGCAGCAGGCACAGAACCTCCAGCAGAGCAGCAGCAGCAGGCCCAGGAGCAGGATGAGGAAGATGAGCAGTGGGATGAGCCAGAGGAAGCTACTTGGCGGGCACTCTGCAAGTGACAGCAATGTCACTCCCAGGCACAGCCCCCATGTGGGGTGTGCAGGGCAGGGACAAAGGGGAAAGGCTGGACCACAGCTCTCAGGGATGGAACAGCCCAGCCAAGCTTGAGAACCCCTCTCTTGGTGCTCACAACAAGAAGTGGTGCTCAGAGAGAACTATCACACCTCTGCTCACACCCCAAAGGGCAGTGCAGCACCTCGCAACAATCCCTGCCATGCTGGCAGTGGAAAGGCTCTGCTCTGATCAATAAAGGTGCTGCTCACTGAGGGTGCCACACTCCACTCCTCACAGTTTATGTGACAGCCACATGTCACCCACTCTGGTCACGCAGGAAGGTGGGCAGGTAGGTGCTGCAGCTGACCCTGCCCAGGGCCACAGCAAAGGGACAAAGCAGGGACTAGAGGTATGTGGAGCTGGTCACTGAGCCAGACCCCAGGCTGGAGATCTCCCCCTCCTCCTCTCCTCACCTTTGTTCTTCTGCACACGAACAGTGGTGTTGGGGAAGACACTGGGGTCTCCCTCCAGGGAGTAGTGGTATGTGCAGTCATCATCCTCATCCTGGAAGGAGCAGTGCTCGCCATTCTCATCTGAGGAGAGGGAGAACAGGGTTGCAAAGTCACCAGGGGCAGGAAACTTGGGGAACACCCCTACATGCACACACACATGGAGCAGGGTGCACAGGAGACACCACAGATGTCTGCAACCAGCTCTGCTTCTTGCAGTACCTTTCTTCAGCTCTTCCACCATCTGGATCTGGAGGTGGCACGTGCTGCAGTTCCCCTTCAGGCTGCCTGTTCCCCAGGTCTGGCAGCGGACACAGTCCCGGATGCTCTCACACAGGCCCTGGAATCCCTGGGCACAGGCAGGGTGGGACAGTCAGGAGATGATGGCCCACAGGAACAAGAGGACATCACCTCCAAAAGGCAAAACTGGAGATGCGAAGCTGTGTCCTCCCCCCAGCACCGGGGCAAGGTCAAAGAGAGGAGGAATCACTGAGAACAAGCAGCTAAAAAAAGGATTTATAAACCCAGGATCCCAGCCCAGTCAGTTCCAAAATCTCTTACACCACCAACCTGCATTTGGGCAGCAATTTGGTCTTCTCCGAGGACTTTGGAGGCTTTTCCAAAAACATGACAAAGCCAGCTTTCTTCATCCCCACTGTGGGATTAGCCCGTGTTTGTCAACAGGGAAACTGAGGCATGAGACCATCAAATGTGTCCCAGGCCAGGTTGGATGTGGGGCTGAGCAACCTGGTCTAGTGAAAGGTGTCCCCGCCCATGACTGGGCATTGGAACTAGATGAGCTTTAAGGTCTGTTCCAACCCAATCCTTCCTATGATTCTATGAAATCAGGTTTTTTCCAGCCTTGAGGCACACCAGAAAAAGCCAGGAATCAATGTCAAACCTCTGTGCTTCACCAAGGTGCAGATAAACACAGACAGACATTCAGCAGTTGCTGCTGGTGAACTGGAGGGTGAAGAAAGCCCAGAGCTACAAAGCAGGATTTTGCTCCTGACCGAGATGTGCCTTCACCTCTGCTCTGCCTTCCTTTCCTGAAGGCTCCCTGTGGGAATGAGAGCTGACAAACCCAGAGGGAACTCACCAGGGAGTAGCTGATCTCACAGGTGGAGCTGGTGTACAGCGAGGTCATGTCACAGGTGCATCTGCCACATTCGCACTTTCCACGGTTATTGCAAATGCCCTGGGAGAGAAGAGGTGTCAGTTGGCATCTGAGAGCAATCCCAGAGCACTGGGAGTCAGCAAGGTGCCAGCCCCAGTGGCCCAGAGCTTCCAACACCAGGGCAATTCACTATAGCCCTGCCTGGACCTGTGGTGGACCTGGCAGGGCAGGACCTACCCCTCGGCTGTCGATGCAGGTGTCATTGCTTGTGGGACACTCACAGGCCGGACCCTCCCAGCCGCTCTCACACACACAGGCACCCCTGGAGCAGCGACCACGGTCTGGGGGCAACAGGATGAATCACCCAGTGCCCAGCGCTGTGCTGCTCCCACCACCCTGTCTATGGTTCCTCCACTTTCTTTGGGGTGCAAAGGGGCTGCAAACAGACTCCATGGCATCCTCCCTCATGTTTGCAAGTGCAGAGTCATCGCAGCCCATCACTGGTCACTCAAACCACTCTGTGCCAGTGCCACCATTTCAGGGACACTCTGTCTGTGCCACCAGGTCCAGCTGGGGGACACTGGCGGGGAGGGGGGGGGGGGTTGTTGCTCTCACCATTGCAGAGGAAGCCAGAGGTGCGTGCACAATTCAGGACATCGTACTCGCAGAACGCCCCATGGAAGCGCTGCTTCAGGTCCTCAGGGTAGCACTGGCACTTCCCACACAGGCACTCGCCCCTTCCCGAGCACGGCTCTGTGTCCCCGGGGCGGATGCAGGCTTTGTTGTTGGGGGATGACTGCAAGGAGCAGTCACACGTGTCCCCTCGCCTGGTGGACAGGAGATGGTGCTGAGAGAGGCAGAGCAGAGGACAGCAGGGTCCTGGGCAGGATGCCCAGGGCATGAGCTTGTGTCACTGTGGGTCCCCAGATCCAGCAGGATCCCTGGGAGGAGTTTAAGAGCTGGACAGGTTCCTTACCAGCCTGGGTGGCACATACACTGTCCACAAACAAAGTTCCCATGGAAGCTGCACTTGGGTGAATTTAACTCTTGTTGCTGGAAGAGAAGAGAGAAGAGGCACTGCTGAAAGGGCTCGGCTGCCCGCAGGACCATTTCAGGAATCAGAAGGGCAGATCCAGGGGAAAAGTTTTTCCCTGAAGACCAAGCTCTGCCATGGGGCAGCACGCCCAGCTTGGTACAGGCAGTGATGGAGATCCTTGGCCAGGCTAAGCTTCCACTGGCCATCATTGAGAGGGTCAAGCAGGACCCACACATGGGAGCCAATGCATTCGCATCTCAGGCTGGCCAGGAGGAGGACATCTCTCTGCAACACCTCCCCTTGTACCTGCTCACAAGGACACACGTCGCAGATGACAGAGGCTGAGACTTTGAGGCTGTCGCTCAGGGATGTGGCTTTCACGTCTATAGTTCCCTGCCGGTCCTTCTCGGGGAGGCTGCAGACGTGCTGCCCACCAATGGCATCCAGTGCCTCCACGTGCATTTTGAACTTGCCCTGAAGGACAAGCCGTGTCACAGGGATGAGCCAGCTCTGCTGGACCACAGTCCTTCCAGACACAGAGGGCTCAGCCCCCCACATGCCCCCAAGGACTTACCACTTTCCCACGAGCGATGTGGAAGGAGCCAGATTCTGTCTTTTCATACATCGAGGAGGTGAACTCTGTCTTCAAGGCCTTGAGAGTGTGGTCAGCTCTGATGTCCATCTGGAGGCGGATGCGCTGGATGGCAGAAGATAAAGACAATGCTGATTTTCAGCAGTAGCCTGTGACCACCCTATGGCCTGACCCAGAGGGGCCACATTCTGCCTCCTGCTTGCCCTCCTGGGCAGGAGGTGCCCACTCTCTGCCCTCCCTGTGAGACAGAGCAAAGCAGACAGAGAGCATCGTTACCTCAAAGGCTGTACGGATCAGCTCCATAATGTTGGAAGAGTCCTCCTGGAGCACCCCGATCTCAGAGATGGGGAAATACCTGTGCAGCTTCTGCAGAGAGACAGGAGCCCCCTGAGCCAAGGCCTTGAGAAACCTCCTCTAACACTGGAGTGGGCTCTGCTTTGAACAGGGCTTGGGCCAGAGACCTCCAGAAGTTCCTTCCAACCTAAATTACTCTCCAGCTCTGTGCCCCCACTGCTTTACAAGAAACAAAAATCAACACAGGGAGACCTCTGGAAGTCCACATTCCTGCACCCAATAATACACCCTGAGACTTCCCACAACCCAGAGGAGCCCCATAACACAGTGTGGCACCTGCAAAACATCACGTTGTTGGGTTAGCACTTGGGAACTAAGTGTTAAGAGATGGGAGAACACTTTCTCCTCACAGCCAAGCTGAGGCAGAGGAGCAATGGTCCTGGGGAAAGGCAAGCCCACATGGCATCACTGCCATGGTCTCCTCACCTCATAGTAGCTGTAGGAGTGGTTGGTGACAGCAAAGATGGGGATGATGTTGTGCTGGCCCAGCAGGCGCACCAGGGTGGGCACTGAGGGGTAGTCCTGCTTGGTGTCATACACGTAGGTGCCATGGGTGTCGAGGTGACACTGCTCATCATTTCTTGCCAGGATCCCTGCCAGGACGTTGGTACCATCAGCTTCATAGTGAAAGGCAGATTCGGTGGAGAACACGAGCAGGTGGGTGCTGTCATTTCTCCAGCCAATCTTATCCTACAGCCGTGAGGGGGAGAAGGAACCTTTATCTCTGTGACCCCCAAGTTCCCGCACAGCACTTCCAGCCAGCACTGGCAGGAGCTGCAATACCCAAGGGACAAGGCACCACCTCCACCTGGCAGCAAACACAGCCAGCTATGTGGCCCCCAGAATCCAAGCTCTCATCTGCACCCCCAATGCATAGGGTGTCTCCCACCCAGCAGCCCAGTGCCAGACACGTGTATGTACAGGGAGCAAGCCCACGCTTTTCTGGACATGTTTGGAGCTGTGTTCATCCCTCAGCCAAGCAGCCAAACCCAAGTGGGTTGTTTTCCAGGGAGAAGAGTTTCATCACTGCAGGCATGGAAGGGGACAGAGTAAAGAGCACACACAGGATGGCCAGCAAGCAGCTCCTGTGCTGGGTATCAAACACCAGAACATACACTTTCTAAGACTCAGGAAAAATTGGGAATGCAAATCTGCTTGGCACTAGGAGTGTGTGGCTGGGAGGACAAGAGCTGACTATAGCTGGACACATAACCAGGGCTCCAGCGTGCTGCTCTTCTGCTCATCCCCCAGTACCAAGATATACTCATTAAAAACAGAGCACTGCCCACATGGCTCCTGCATCCCTGGCCACCTTCACCTTGCACACAGCTGTCTGCAGGATGGCATCAAAGCCGCCCTCAGGGGCATCCAGGTTCCCGGAGATGCGTTCCTTCTGGAGCTCCTGGCTGAAGTGGTCGATGTTGCTGGTCAGGCGGATGACGTTCTTGAAGGAGAAGGGGGAGTCGGCGTTGTTCCAGGGCTCACGCAGCCTAGGAGAGGAGGGGGGACCAGGGGTTTTGTAGGGACAGCAGCAAAGGGGTGCCTGGGTGCAAGGAGAAGTGTGGGGATGGCACCAGTTGTTGAGGAGTCCCTCAAGGGAAGTCATGGAGTTGAGCTCACAAGCCACCAGCACTGAGTGGCAGAAGGGATAAGAGCAGAGATGAAAGAGAAGAAAAGTTGTGCAGGGAAGGTCTGACAATAGAAGACAACATTCAAGGCATTGGCACAGCCCTACAGCAATTCCTGAGAGATGGGAAGGCCAGGGGAGACATTGGCAATGAAGTGACAGAAATGGACAGAGGTCCTTGCATTGCAAACAATGAAGATCAGAAAAGCTATGGTGACATAGAAGGCACTTGTCCTCCCTTCTGCTCCCACCCCATGGACCCACTGGGCTCACTCACTTTTCAGGTCTCATGTCTGTCTGAGGGGATGAGACTTTGTCCACAAACTTGCCGAATCCAATGGTGTAGTTGGAGGTCAGGGCTTGCAGGAACTCCGCTGGGAGGAGAAGACACAAAAATAAAGAGATGCCTGTGAGATTGTTGCTCCAGGGAAAGAAGAAGTCCTTTCCTGAGCATCTTCTCTGCTAATCAGGTCTCAGGTAAGACTAACAAATTGTCAGTTTTTAAGGTCTTTGGGCTCAGGGCTTGTCTTTTTTTGGGTAGAAACCTATGCCTCCTTTGGCAGCCCCCCCTTCCAAAACTGGAACTTCTGCAATAGCACCTGCCACACAGATGGGTTTAAAATGCCAAAGGCCCTGCACAGACAGCTCTGCAGGGCACCAGCCCCTGCTCTGGGCTGGGAGGAGAGAGCACACATGGTGATCCCAGCAGGGCCAGGAGCAGCATCTCCCCACAAGGCTGCACAGAGCAGCGATAATGAGGAACTCTAATTAAAACAGACACCTCTCAGCTGGTTGCCAGCTGCATCCCTCTCTCTGGTGCTGGCAAAGGACTCACAGCCACAGGCAGTAGGGAGCTGCCTGCCTGCATTGAGCTGGCTCCGCTCTTCTCCCGGCTCTGGTCTCACCTAGGTTATGGCCCATGCTTTTGAGGTGGTCCAGATCATCAGACATAGAGTAGGAGAAGTCCATGAGGATGTAGAGATCCACAGGGCTCTCCAAGGGCTGGAAGACATCCATGTTGAAGCTCATCTCCTCGCCAGGTCGCAGCCGCAATGTCATCCTCTGGGGAGACACCTGGGTCCTCTTCAGGGATGTGTTGATACTGACATTCTGTGAAGAAGAGTGATGTGAAGGGGATGGACTCCATCTCCTGTGCAGATGCAATGAGGAGGAGGCAAGGATCAGGGAGACACGTGGGAAGTGCAAAGGCAGGGATGAGCACGCTCCTCTCCCTCATGTACTGTACAACAGCCTCCCTCATGTCCACACAGGTCCAGCCAGGCACCTCCTCCATATCTTGGCATTTGCTTACATCTGTTTTGCCTGAAAAGCCACCCCAGCCCAAAACAGTTAGGGCTGGTGCCCAGTATGTCCATCAACCAGCAAAAACAGAGCACCCTTTTTGAGCAGGCCCTACAAAATCAGAGATGTATTTTTCCTCATGAAGACCCCAGAGGAGGATGAAGGATGTGAAGGACCCCTCAGGGGAGGCTGAGCAGGATCTGTGTCCCCAGCACCCACCTTCTCAGTCCGCATCTCCCCCCTGGTGTACACGATGCTGCCCTCCCCGCAGCCGTAACGCAGCAAGTTCTCCCGCAAGTCACAGCGCCACTCCTCGAAGTTCTGCCAAGGGAGCAAAACCAACATCAGAGCCACAGAGGGCACCAGATCCACCAGGTAAGGGGGAAATACACGGGTCAGCAAGCAGGGCCCTCTCCTGAGACCACTGTGAGCATTGGGAAGCAGAAGGAGGGCAGAGAGTTGGGGATGAGCCTCACACAGAACCCATGTCCCCCAGCAGCTGCAAAATCTGACCACCAGTGAGTTATCTGGATGTCTGGGATAAGAGTCTCCCTCCATCCCTTCCACACACTGTTTCTGCCACACTGACATTTTCTGTTAAACCCCTGTATCCCTGCAGGTTTGCCCTGGACTCCCCTTCCTCCCCATTTTCTGCACCAAAAGAAACCCACATTTCAGCACTTCCCATAGAAGAGAAGCTGGAGCAAGAAGGTGGCCCTGCTCTTGTCCTGTCCCACTGAGGGTGGTGGGATCCCTCCATCAGCAGAGTGGGAAGAGGAGCCTCAGGCTCCCCTGCAAGGCCTCACCTCATCAGTGCAGAAGGCGCAGTCCTTGTTCACTCGGATGCACTCGGTGCAGCTCTTGGCCCGGGACCGCATGCAGGGGTTATCTACCAGGAAAGATCAGGGCATCAGGAATGGGGAAGGCAAACTGAGCTGTGGGAGGGCATGAGAAAGGCTGACCCCATGGCGGGATAGAAATTTTGCCTGGCTGTTTAGTGGAAACTGTCTACAAAACTGCCATGGGATAGCAAAAGAGGGGCCCCAAATGCTGGGAAGTTAGAGAACACCAGGAAAAGCACACAACGGGTGTTCTCTGCATGGGATTGGCATTTCTGGAGGCCAGGAGGGGTGCACACAGTCCCTGTGGGGCAGCTCCAAGGGAGATGGCAAATATTGCTGACAAGGCTCCACTCACTTTTGTTCCATTGGCAGAGGCCGGTGGCGCAGAGCAGGGACAGGAGGAGCAGCCTGGCACACACCCGTGGCAGCACATCCATCCTCTTCCTCCTGAAACACATGGATTGCTACATTACAGAGAGCCAAGAGATGGAAACAGACCTGCAGACAACCAGGGCAGCTCCTGCAGAGCCCCTGCCCAGCCCCACCAGTGTGGGTCAGCCCTGCCCATCCAGGGGAAGCCGATGCTGGAAGCAACAGCTGAGCTCGGCAGGGCAGGGCACAAAAGCAGAGACAAGGGTGGCTCATCCTCTGCTTGGGCACCTGCAAAAGGCTGGAAGTTCCTGTCAGTGCCAGGAGACAGGGTCCCTCCCAGCACAGGCTGCTCCCAGCTGGAACCCAGCACCACCCACACGTGTGAGCGCCAGCCAGGTCAAGACCTTCATTTTGCTGGCAGGTTAAGGAAAAAAAAATGTAGGAAAACAAAGTGACTGTCTATATCTCTCCCCCCAAACAAAACTGACTCCTCCCTTCAGCTATTTCCTATCACACTAAGAGTTTCCAGGATGGTCAAACCAACAATAAATAGAGGGTGAGGCCATGGGAAATGCCAGACTTGGAGTCTTGGAGTTGCTGAAAGAATCTGTGGTCTTGAGAGCCTGGCAGCTCCCCCTTGTGCTGCCCAGGGCAGCAGGACCCATCATGTGGATCCAGAGTTCAAACCCTAAACAGAGTGACCCATTCTCCCTTCACCCACACGTGACTGAGAAAACTCAGTGCCATCCAGAAGTCAGGGTTTGGACATGGTAAACAAAAGGGGCAAAGCTGGAACTCAAGCTCTGCTGTTGCTGTGCCAGAGGGTGCCTTTGGCACCTGGCAGGGTACTTAAGGGCAGTCAAATTAATAAAAAAAGATGTGAAGACATCTTTAAAGCACCTCCTTTCTGGAAGATGCAAGTGTGAAATATAAGATGCAAATTAATTGTCTTCTTGCTCTGTCAGCCCTGACTCTAAAATAAGTGAAAACAATGTAAAACCCACCTAAAACAGGGAATGAAAATGGGAACAGTTGTGTGCAGCAAAGATGTCCAAGTGCCCTGAGGGACATCCAGCACACAGAGCAGTCACCTGGTGACTTAGTAACTAACATCTCAATCCAGGGTGCAAGGAAACCCCTGGCATGACCCACTCTGGTCTCAACAGCTCTGGATCACACTTGGCCTCTGCATTCTGCATTGGCCAGTGAAGCAAATGGAAATCCATTGAATGCAGAGGTTGTTGTGGCACAAGGCTCCAGCCAGGACAGCATCGACACCAGGGAACACCTCCCTTGGTGCTTTCACTTGGTTCTCTGTGACAGCCACTGGATCTAACAAGTGACAGGGTGTTGGTGTCTCATTCACCCTGTCAGCTGTGCCCAGAGGGATTTATCACAGTAATTAATGCCCCATGGCTGAAACAGGAGAAACATGGAAGCCTCAGGGCAGCATCTCTGTGGGGAAGCCCAGGGAAATTTGCTGTTTGTCAGGACCTGGAGCCAGTGTGCTGTTTTTGAAATGTGCTTTTCTCTTATGGGTAAAATGTACCAGTTGACCAAGGCAATCCTTCTGCTTCCCTGCCTGTCACACCAGCCCTCCCCAGCTCAGGCCCTTTGCAGGGTTGGCTTTGGGTGGTCCCTGTCCCTCCTGGACAAGCCCAGCACTGGCTCTGAGGCCAGCAGTTTTCCTCATCCCTGGACATGCCTGTGACCTCCTTCAGGGACAGTCCTCACAGCAGCACTTGCTGGCAATCATCCTGTCCATTGCTACCAAGACAGGTGGGGTTTGAAGCCAGGAAAATCCCTTTTTCCCTTGCTCCGCCCCAGCGAGCCACGCCAGTCCTGCCAGTCCCGGAGCTGCAGAGACATGGGGAGGTGCCAGTTAGAGGTGGGATGAAAGGGTAGGGAGGTCCTTTGAGCCCCTGAAGGGAAAATGAGGTGAAACATCCCTTGAGCAGGCAGCAAATCTCATCTCCCACCATGGCAAGGGCCACAAGGAAAGGACTGAGCATAGGGCTGAATTACTCAGCTCACAAGGACTTAATTCATCTTCTTCTAATCACTAGTTCAAAAAAAAAGTCACTAGGAAACTGAGGGACACACCCTGGGCCTTGGGCACACAAATTCCCGTCACCTCTTTTCAAGTGCTGAGATAAAAGGCCATAAAACCCTGCTCAGTATTAACGTTCTGTTGCCCTGTGAGCCACCAACCTCCAAGGATTTCTCTGGGCAGATGCCAGTGGGCAGGGCAGTGGTGGCACAGAGCATCTGCTGCCACTCAGTGCTGCAGGAATGCAGCCTGTAAAATTTGTGCAAAAAACGTGGGAGCGGCCATTCCTCGAGATCAGAGGTGTCCTCTAGAAGGGAAAACGCCACATTCACTTTGGGAAAGCTGCAGGATTTGATGGGATTTGCATGATGACAACAAAAAAGAAAAAAATCTCTTCATTTGTGCCAAACCAAGGAACGAGGTGGAGCAGCACCTGGCTGCACACAGACATCCTACCCCACTCCACACCACTGCTCCAGCATTTCTCTTGGTCTCCCTCTCCCCCAGCCTTTGCCTGCACCTCAGCACAGCCAACAAACCAGCTCCAGAGAGATGCCAGGAACCCCCGAGCTTGGAAAAGACGGAGCTGGGTACCTCATCCTGAAAAAACAAGCAATGGTCCTAACAAACCACAGGTGCAAAGCAACACAGGGCAGGGTTGGAGCATCACGTGGGGGAGAGGGACCAAGGAGCAGGTTATGATGAGCCACAAACCCACAGAGGGAGCCTGGTCTCAGCTTCCATGCAGGGGACACCAGGCAAGCTGGGGACACTGGTGTGGGAAAGTGAGGGAGATGCTCAAGCTCCCGGTGCAGCCTTTCCTCCCTCCAGTGGGAATTGATCTTCCCATGTCCTGCCAAGGGTGTTGGGAGGGCCATGCAGGGGCCTGACCCTGGTAGATGGAAGGAGGCATCTGGAGGAACATCTGTGTGCCCAAGTGTGCTGAGGACAGGCAGCACAGCCACAACCACAGCAGCTTGTGCAGGCTGAGCTCTCCTCCCAGGGCAGGGCTGTGTGCTCAGGGACTGGGGACACAACTCCTGCTCTCCCCCTCCCTGGCACACGTGGTAGCACAGAACTGATGGGGCCATGCTCCAAAGCTTGGAAATTATCAAGCAGATGCTCAGAAAACTGTCAAGACCTTGACCTGCAAATCAAATCACTTCTTACACACAAGATCCTACCGATCTTTGGGTTTGTTTTTTTTTCTTTCCCATCCATTTCCCTTCTCCATGTGAGCTTCTGCAGCTGGAAGGCTCCATGTGGGTATCTCCATTTGCTTTTTCCAGCAAGAAGGGGGATCTCAGCTCTCAGGCTGAGCCTTGGACCCCAGACATGGTCCCCAGCATCCTCCAGTGAAGGACAAAACACACCAGGACCCAGCCTGGGGACCCACCTGGAGCTGCTGGGAGCTGATTTGTGACCAACACCACCCTGTGCTGGCAAAGGGCTGGTGGCTGCAGTATCATCTCCTGCTTCTGCCAGCCGGGTTTGGGCAGGGAGGAACCCCGAGGGTCAGGCAGCAAGGTCAGGACCCTGCCTGTGGGGCTGCCCAAATGCCAGCACAGCCCTGGGACCCTCCACTTCCCTCCACGTGCTGCTCCTGGCACATTCTCTGCTCCTTTGGCCCCACAAGCCACTTTCCTTTCCCTCCCTTCCACCGGTGCTCCTCATCCCTCTTTTCCCCCACCTAACCCGTGCCTGTTAGCTGCCTCACACCAATCCTTCCATCCGTTTCAGATCCACCAACTCACAAATACCTGGTCACCTGAGGGTCAGCAAAGCCCATGCTGACTCCCACTCTCTCCTGGTTTTTTCCTCCAGGAACCTCACTCTCCTTGCTCCCCCCTCGCAGGGAGTCTCAGGCAGCCACCCCATCCTGGGAAACAACCCCCGTGGGCTCCGCAGGTTGGAGGCACAGCCCGGTTGACCTTCCGTGCTGTCACCCGTGAGAACTTCCCCTGGGTGCCAAATCCAAGGCACAACTTGCCCTTTCCCCTGAAGTGAGTTGAGGGAGAGCACAACCTTTGAAATCTGCAACAACCCGTCCCCCAAGGGCTCTGCTGTGCCTTCCCAGCCGATATCCCCCACCAGCGCTCCCCAAACCCCCTCCCAATACCTTCAGAGACCAAAACTGCCCCGTGCAGCCCTCAAAGCCCTGCTCGGTCACGAGCGTTGCCCTTTCCAGCCAGGAAAGAGTCACGACACGGAGTCCGACAGCCAAAACCAGAGGCAAACAGCGGGAACAGGCAGGCAGGGGCTGCGCCCCCGCAGTCCGCGTCCTGCCCACCTGTCTGTGCAAGGAGCCCCGCGCCTTATTTCACCCTTCAGTTAATCAACGCAGCAAAGTTCAAGCGAGCTGGACGCCACAGAGCACAGATGAATTGATTCCACAAACCTCATTAGCGCTGGGTCTGACTCAGTGTCCAAATCCTCTGCCGCAGCCCGAATAACAGGCACCCACACACCAAGCCAAGAAATTCTTCCAAAGGCACAGTGGGAACACGCTGGTTCACTGCTGCAACTTGATTTCCAGCTTTGGCCTTTTCTCTCTTTCTCTCTTTTTTTTTCTTCCCTCCTCCTATTTTATGTCCCTTTTCTCTTCCCGCTTAGACGTCAGCTCCCGGTCCGGCGGGGAGGGCAGCGAGCCCGCGATCCCACATAACTCCCCGCGGACTTCTGTACCCTCCAGCCAGACAGCGACTTTGTTCTCGCTGTCCCGGAGCTGCCGCCTCTCCCTCCCCAAGGGCTGGCAGGTAGGAAAGGCGGGAACTGCGATAAATGAGGTTGGATCCCAGGTGAGGACGAGCTTTATCCCAGCTGGGAGGAAGGAGGGGGTGCCCGTGACGACGCAGGGTTGGCATTCATTCCTCCCTCGCACACCTGGACGGGCCGGGGCAGCGCTCGCAGCCGCCTCGGACCTCCCTCCGCACCAGCACCATCCCACAGGAAAAGGGCTGAGCGGGCAGGGCTGCCACGGGCAGGGTGTGTGGAAGGGGCTGCGGGTGGGGAGCAGGGTGGGCTACTTGGCGTCACCTGCCTGCTCAGAGCGGAGCTGAAGGAGCTCCCAGGCCCCCCTTGCCAGGGGTTTCTCCTCCAAATTCCCCACGGGCACGAGTGGGGGTGTCACACCGAGTGCTTGGGTAACTCCTTGCCGAAATGCCAGCTAAATTCCTGCCGAGCCCAGCCACGGTGCCTTGCAAAGAGAACGGATCTACATCCCGCTTTCTCCAGGGCATGAGCAAGGCGCTCACTTGCCACCCGCAGTAAATCTGGCCCGAGGGTCAATGCAATCACCTGTACCACCGTAAATGAGACCCATCCACACCCGCTGCTGATGCATCACCACGGCCCAAGGCTGCACCCAGCAGTACCCCCAGCACTGCACTCAGCCTTTCTGCTGGGCTGGATCCAAACCCCCTTCCCCAAGCACCACAGAGGAGGACTGGGAGTTCAGGTGAGGTTATTTTTCTGTCCTGCAGCACCGTTTTATGTTAGTCTGGGGTTTGTCATGGCTCAGAGCCGCTCACAACTCCCATAGAGCAGAGCAGACACGTACCAGGGCAGACACAATGGCAGAGGCTGCAGTTCAGCTCCTTGATAAATCCTCACAAGGAAAACTGCACCACTTCAGCTTCAACACAAACAATAGCAGCAGCCAGATGAAAAAAATGCCATATTTCCTGCCTGCCTTGGAGATTAAAAGTATGAGCAGGGCAATTTTGAACTCTTTGTTATCAGTGCAGCATCACAGGGGCTGCTGTTCAACAGCACTGATCGAAATGTAAGGGAGGAGCAGGACTGCTTTCACCACGAGAAATAGGAAGCTCAGGTTAATGTGTGTAAACTGTCTTAGCCCCAGGAAAAAGGAGAATGTGCTTGTGCCATTAAAAACTGCAGCACATGGAAACAGGCAGGGGCGCAGCGGAAGATGGCCGGGCAGTCCCAGTCTGGTATTTCCTAGTTCCCAACACTTGACTTGGCAACCTCAGCATTACCCCAGCCCTTTTGGAGATGGGATTTCCTAGATTTAAACAAAAGTTCTGAAAAGGAACGAGGTTTGTTGTTGGGTTCTTTAAACCACAACAGGCACTGGCTACAACCTGAGGGCTGGGACATGAGGTTGAGGTACAGCCGTGGCTGCTGGCAAAGGGCACAGTTACCATGGAGGGGCTGGAGGCAGAGGGTCCCTCGGCCTCACGGGTCACAGCTGCAGCAGATGTTGAACTTTGAAGACAAACTAAAACTGCACTTCAGTTCCCAAGACAGGATGGGAGCTTATGCTGGTGCTCACCTCCCCTGGTCCCGCCTCTGGCCCTGCCCACCAGCAGTGCCCTCCCACTGCTGCAATTTTCCTCTTATCCCATCGAGGGAAGCAATTCTGCCAGGCATTGGAGTTGAAAAAGCCAATTAAGGCAACAGGTAAAAAGCATTTTACTTAAAACCTCAGTTATTTTAGTGATGGGTCCCTAAGAAGAATCCTGAAGCTAACCAGAAAAGTTTGGGAGCAGCCAACTTCCACCAGGATGGATGGAGGACGTTGATGCTCCCTCCTGTACAGGATCTCTGGTCTCACCTGCAAACACTGACAGGCCCAGAGCTTCCTGACACCACCTCCCTCTCCTTCATCCCAGAGAAGCAAGACAGGACCAGCATTTCCAGCTGTGAGAAGGAACCTGGTTACACACTGCAGGTGCTGCCAGAAGAGTGTGAGATACCAAATTTTGCATCTTTCTTTGACCCCCCAGCCCCACAGAGATCTCTGAGCTCATGGAGGATGAGTTTTCTCAGACAGCTGTAACTGTCTGCAGAGTTTTGGAATATCAAGGAAACTCCTCCACTAATAAAAAAACAAATAAAAAGTGTTGTTTTATGGGTTGTTTTTCGGGCAACTTCTCCAGGATACCTCCACCAGGAAAGAACACCTTGTGATCTCAAGTTCTTGCCTTGGTTTTGTACCTTGCAATCCCTGCCTGCTGGATCAGGCTTTTGCCACACAAATTTGCTGATTTTAAAGAACAGAGAGGAGGGGCTGCAGGGGCAGGAGGAGCAGATTTCACTGCAGGTGACTCCATCACAACTCACAGCCGTGTTTCACGTGGTGAACCTCTCATTTAAAAATGGCTGATTTTCTGCTGTGGCAACATGGCCTTGAAATTTTTGCCCTAGGAGGGATAACAAGTAATTTTATAGCTCACACTAAATTATTGCTCCCTCTGCTGACACTACCAGCCCCAGTGCCAATTACTGATAATTACAGTGATTTCAGGGTTAATTATTTTCTTCTCTTTTTTAATGCCATGCCAGCTTATGCAGAACCTTTCTTCTTTCTGTCCTGCCATCACAGTGTGCCTGGAGACGGCTCTGGGGCTTTTTCTTGGTCTTTGTTGAGTAGTTACAGCCAAAATCCTGCTGCTGGAGCACATTCATCTCCTTTGTTAATTCTGTAACAACACACAGTGCTACAAGAGAAATAAATACTTGATCCCATTGCTGCACTGTACACCACAGTGACAATATTCTGCTCTATGGCATAAATTAATGTGTAATAATGTATTACTAATGTACATTAATGTGCACATAATTTATTGCACTAAATGATGATTAATATAATTCCCTGTGTAAAAAGTACAAGAAATCCTGTCACAGTCTCTTCCTCAGCCTTTTCCCTAAGAGAGTGTTCACTACACATGCCTGCTGTTTTCCAAAGTTACTTGTCATGAACATGTACCTAAAGGAAAATCTCTTTGCTGAACATCCCTGATGCACATTTGCCTCTGGGAAAGACCTGCAGCAAGAGGTAAGTGGGACATTGAAACAACACAAGAGGAAAACGTTAGTAAAGGATCCAGGATAAAACTTCAGCCTATGACAAGCTGAACATCCATCCAGGGAAAGCAGGACCTTCCAGGGATACATTAGCAACCCACCCAGCTGCCAAAGGCTGAACCTTTTCATGCTCTCCAAGCTCTTCAGGAGGCTACTCAGAGTGGAGAGAGGTTATAAACACCAGTAGCTTCACCTTCTGTGGCTGCACCAAAAGTGAGCCACGTTCTCTCCTAGTGCTGATTCCTACAAACATGGCAGGGGACAGACACACAGACGCCTCCTACGTGAAAAGGCAAAACCTTTCCTTGTGAAATCCTGGTACTGTGCTGTTTACTGGCAACAGAGAGCACGAGCCTGGCCCCAGCCAAAGACAAGTTCCAAATAAACAAAGACTAAATACTGGAAGTCGTTGGTGTCCATGGTTCTCGCTCAGAACAAAAGGAAGGAAGTGGAATATAAACAGAGGAACAGCAACGCACAGCAAGGCTCAGAGATGGAAAACTGCTCTGCAAGAGCCATGCAGGAATATGCTGGTGTAAACGTTCTCCAAAAGGAAGAGCAGACTCTGGTGGAACTTCATGGTCTCTTTGGGGGGATGAACCTTAACAGATATTTATTTATTTAAACATTTAACATCAGGCAGTCCTGGAGAGCCCTGCTGAGAAGCATCTCTCTCACTTTCTTTCTGGAGATATCCAAGTATTGTCTGGACACATTCCTGTGCAATGTGCTCGAGGAAGACCCTGCTTGAGCAGGGAGGGTGGGCCAGGTGACCCCAACAAGTGATGCCTTCCAAGCATAAGCCATTCTGTGATCCTCTGGAGGGAACAGATCTGGGCTTCCCCAGGCTCACACCACTCAACACGAGTGAGCAGCCCCTGCCCTTTGGTAACTTGTTGGGCAGTTTGCAAAGCCCATCTGATTGAGGGGCTCCGCAGGAGCTACAACTTCTCCCCTGCAATGCTGCTGAGCTGGAAAGGAGCTCGTGCAGGTGTTGGCTGAAACAATCACCTCCACACTGCCGGAGCCAACCATGTCCCTGGCAAAGCTTTGGCACAGCCCAAAGCCTTGGCAAGGAGGAGTCTTTCTCTTTTATTTTTGTAAGTCTCAGTATATAACTCCCATAAACCAGACAGTACAGCAGCAATCCAACTAAAACATAGCTTCAGGTGCTCCAGTTCCACGGTTTGAGGTGGGGCTGGCAAGAGCTGCCCTTCCCACCTGCTCTCTGGGATCGGCAGCACCAGCCAGACATAAAATAAAAGCGAGTCCTGAACACACAAAATCCCTTCCCACAACAACATCAAAGGAGGCAGATCTCTAAATCACAACAAGCCAATAGGAAAGAAAATCAACACCTCGGGGCATGGTGGTGGGAGAGAAGACTTCAGAAGGGAGGGTGAGAGCAGAACCAGCTCTGCCAAGGATGACTTCACTACAGCAGCTCTCCTCCCTCTGCTGAGGCAGAGACACGCTTGAGTGTGGAGTCTCAGCTAAGACAAACCCACTCAAGCTGGGAGACAGCCGTGCTCAGGAAGGTGATAAGCAGAGAGAAGCCTTGTGGTTTGTAAGGAGCATGAGCCTGTAACTCTCAGACTAAGGAATGATGAAAATGAGGCTGGTTTTGCTCTCCTGAGTGTGCTTGGGAGGGGAAGTAAGAATGAGTATCTACAGCTTTCAGGAGACACAAGTGCAGCCTGAGCAATCCCTGCTGCAGCAGCAGAGAAAACCTTTACACTCTGTAAGCTGAGTTTGGCTCAGTGCAGCTCAGCCCCAGCTGCAGTTCCTGAGGGCTGTTCAGCACACAGGCACTGACACACTCAGCGTGTGACACACTGCTCACAGCCCTCAGCAGCTCCACCCAGCCCTGCAATGAGCACAGCCACAGAATTCTAAAGCAAACCACTCAAAACTCCCATGTGAGGGCTTCAGGCCACGGTTCATGGGCCAGGGAGGGATCCTTTCCCCTCAGGACATCGCTCTTGTGCACCTGAATCTCCCTCCACCTCCTCTGCTTCTCTGGGGCACTGACTGACCACAAACCAGAATGATCCACCAACCTGCATGATCATGTTCTCAGAGGGGGCTTTTTCCTCAGAACTGCAGTTTCTAACCTGTGTATCCACCTATTACTTCTGAGAGCAGCACACAAGACAAACAAGAGCGGTGAGCTATTGGCTGCAAGTTTGTTACACAAGGGTTGGCATCTCCACTCTAACTTTTTGAGAGATAAAAAGAAACCCAAGATCAAGCCGTGCCCATTTCAAGTTGCAGACAGCAAACACTGAGTCCTGGGAGCTCAGGAGCTGCCAGACACAGCCCAGTCCTGCAGGTCTCTTGCATAAGCCACTTTGGAAACTGCTGCTCCAGGTGCCTCATGGCAACTCTGCTCAGCACACCTCAGCAGAGCTCAGGAAGTTTTCTCCTCACCCCTCTGTGCAGCAGCAGAATCAAACCCAGTGACCAGCATTTTCCTATCCCTCCACTGGTGCTGGACAGTGTCGCTCCCTTCCTGTCACAGCAAGGCAGGAGCTGAACCAGTGTTCCTTAGCTCTAGTTGTAATGTATGCAAAGAAATCCAGAGGTTTGGAATGACCATGAATGCTGCAAGTCAAGGAGGAAGGGGACACATGGAAGAGAAAGGGGGGGTCAGTGGCAGGATGGGTGACATGAGTAGGATACTTGCATTTGAACAATGTTCAGTTGCTGCTGTAGTGGGATTCAACCCCAAAAACTTCAGCAGTTGCCCTGACAGGTGATTAACTGGTAAGATTGGTTAATTAATGTAGTCTCATTAGGCTCTGCCCATTTCTGCTTCCCAGCAGTCAGGGACAGGGCAGAGCTGGTACCATCTTCATTAGGATGGGGATGGAGTTAAAGCATTTGTTAAGATTGCAGGAATCAAGTCAGCAAAATAATTTAACAGAGATGTTTCCATCTTACTATTTTCATGCTTTTGAATACTTTATTGCTTTAAAAGAATGACTCCACCATCTCCCCCAACCATAGTTTCATCAGTTCCCTGGTTTATCCCCCATTGGCATTTCTGGACACACAGATCTTTTTTTAAAGCTAAAATGACTGCCAGGACAAAGTGTTTAACACATTTTAAAACTATCTTAAAGCAGGGATCCAACCTTTTATTTCTGCCTTAAGTCTCCATAAATGCAAAGTCTTGATCAAGAATGACATTAGATTACCTAAAAAACTGAAAAACCCCTCACTGAATCCTCAGAAACTTACACTTCCACTGATCTGGCAACCATCTCTCCTATCACTGCTTGTGCCCTAGAAAAAACAGGCTCTGGGTAGAAGTTTCACTTAAGAGAGATGCAGACACATCAATGACACCAGGTGTTTTTTTTAAAGACTTTTCAATTTTTATACAACAAAATTTTCAACTGAAAATACATTTTCACAACAGTGGAGCAAGCAGTGACTGCCATGTGTGCATTCACAGAACATCACGAGCTAGTACAAAGGTGGACAACATCACAGCTGGGATCAGACACTCCTCTGCTTATCTGCTGTCCAGTCTCACTCCGTGGCAAGGGAAGTGTTTTCTGCACAGGTCTTTGCAAGTGAGTTCACAAATCAAACCTCTGCAGCTTAGGGGTTCTGCATAGAAATCTTCATCCTTGAGAGATGATAACAGGGCTGTTCCAGCACAGTTTCCTCAACAGTTCAACAACTCCACACGTGGTCACTAAGATGTACACAGAGAGCACAGAGATGGCAGTGCCAGGACAAAGATGAGCCTACATTCACAGATGTAGATTGCTTCAGGTCTCTGCTACACACCTGAGCGTGGACACTGACCAGTTGTCTCTGCTTTAACTCCCCCAGAGCTGAGCTGGAGTAGAGAGGGCAGCACCAATCACAGGCTGCAAGCCTGGAGCACAACCTGGAATACACAAGGATAACACTGATAGTCCTTTACTACTTGCCCTTTTATTTTATTTTGGGTTTTTCCCCCTAAACCAAACTTGCAAGTAGGTAAGACCCTAATGCAGGAATTAACAAGCGAACTTTTACAAGCTGACTCCAGATACCACTTTCCTCCAGCACAACACACGCACTGGTTCTTCCCACAGCAAGCAAAGGCAGAGGCATTGTGGGCAGAGGTCCATTCCTGTGGGCACACAGCATGCCTGCTCCTGCCCCCAGTCTTCCAAAGGGGAACTGTGGTCTGTTTCAAGGAATCTTGCCATCCTTTACCAAAGGTGAAAGCTACCCCTCCCTTGCAAGCACAACGGCTTCAGTGACAAACAAGTCCCAAAATCCAGGCCCAGCACACCAGTCACTGCTTGGCCTTTTTCACAATGGTGCCCACAGCTGATATCACCGTGGTTTTGGATCCACTGGCACTGGTTGTCACTGTGACAACACCTGGCAGTGTTGCAGTAGTGGTGAGGATGGTGGGCTGAGCTATCGTTGTTACAGGGATGGCAGAGTCCCACTTGCTCTTCCTCTTCTGGGCATCTGTGAATTCGAGTAAATCAAGCAAACAAGGATTAGCATTATGTGAAAGGTCACCAACTCCTTCTTAACACCCTGACTGTCAACCCTTAATATACCACTGCTTGACTAGGCAACTTCCCCTCACATCAAATTTCAAATGGGGAGGAGGACAGACAACTTTGTACCTCAAGAGTCAAAGCAAAACCTTACACCTGAGCGCCAGCCAAGTGGGAGACAGGATCATCCCTGCCCCAAAGCAAGTTTAATTTTAACAGAGCAACATATCCCAGCTGCTCAGCTACAGGCACAGGACACACTCAGCAGCCTCCAGTGGTTTTTATCCCTTCCTTCTCAGTTTAAAAGGCAGGCTGAGAGCAGGAGAATGATTTTCAGTCTTTCCAAATCTCCTGAGATGGAACAGTCCCAAGAATACCCTACAACCACAGACAGCAGCAGGTTTCTTGACACACTAATAAATCTTCTTCATTCCAGAAGGAATGCCATGGAATACATGGACTAGAGGGAAGCTAATCCAACAACCCTTAGAAGAAACACTCTCTTGCTTTATATACACAATCAATAAGGAGCCTTCAGGTTTCCAGGAAGCACCAATCCCAGCTTTACTGCAGCTTAATTGGTGCAATCCCAGCTGTTCTTACCTCCCACAGTGGTACTGGCTGTCGTGGTGGTTGTAGAAGCGGCGCTTGTTGTTGTGCCCTTTTTAGTGCCAGTCACAAATTCAATCTGGGAAGGGAGAGGCATCAAGGAGAAAGATGAAAAAATAAAAAAAAAACTGTTAAGATACAGGCTTTTTTTTTAACCCATAGCACCTCTCTGTTTTTTAAAAACAGCTTTAATGTGAAGTAAGGCACTGGCCTACACATCATGCAGGAAGAAAGACTCAGACCTCAGGCTAAAGTGTATTGAAACCATGAGAGTTAAGGATTTCTGCAACCCAGCTCCTAAGTCAGATACAACAAAGATGTGTTTGCCAACTGGGATTTGATGCAGCTCAGACAGGATAGACCCTGGTCATTAAACACTGTATTTATACAGCTAGAAGTTCTTACTCTCTTTCCCTTAAGGAACATGCAAGACAAGTCCCTGCTTGCACAATTTGCTGCGACTGCATCATCGCAGGGAATGTGGCAACGAGAGCCCCAACAGCACTGCAGCCCCAGAGCTGCAGAGATGGGCATGGCTGGAAGGAGATACCTGGGTTACTGTGCAAAAAACCAAAACAAGCAGCAAGACTCAGCATGCACTGCACAAAAAACCCTTCACTGAGTATGGAGGAGCCTCCTGCGAGGTTAGATGGCAATCTCTAACATCAGGCAGTTTTCTAATGCCAGTCACTGGCTTAAAGGCAAAACAGGACAGGAATGAAATCTTTCAAAGCCTGTCTGTGTTCTCTTTGGGGCCTATATAAGAATAACTGGGCTTGTCACTCAATGCACAATGTTAAAAGAGACCCAACATTTCTGGAAATTAGATGCAAGAAGGCAGTATCAAGGAGAACAGAAAACAGATATTGTCTCACATTGAGGCATGGTGAGGAAATGAAGCTATAACTGGGCTGTGCCACCAGGCAAAATGTCAGAGATTAAAAAAACCCCTGTTCTTTATGCATTATCTTTCCTTTATCTGGCCTACTGAATACCATTTTTAGAGCTCTGCTTTAAAAATACTGACAAAACAGCAGGAAATCCAGTGGAACAAACAACCTAGGGAAAGGGACCTATAAGGAAGGCCAAACAAGTTGATCTGTGCAGCTCAGCAGAGGACATGCAAGGAGCAAGGAGAGAACCAGGGCAAAACAAGCAGCATTAGCACCGAAAAAGCAGAGCAACAAAATGGAATTCAGCAGGGAAAGAAGCAAAGCCCCTGCACCTCCATCTCTTTTGGTTCTGAGGAGCTACCTTTGTGCGTTCCTTCTTGGCCTTCTCCAATTTGTCCATTTCAATCTTCTGGGCTTTAGCTGAGAAAGATCAGAAGATGTGAAGCACTAAGAACAGTGAAAACCCATAGTTCTCTCTCTTTCTCTCTCACTTCCCATCATAAACAATCAAAACCTAATTCTGTATAGGAAATTAAACTGCCCTGAAAGTAACTACTGCTTTTTAATCAAAGCACCACAGCACTAGATTAATTATTAAGAGGTGAAAACACCGAAGAACCATTTAAATGAAAAGGCTTTCTTTCCAAACTGATGAAGCATCAGTAACATTCAGACACATCCAACCAGAATGAAGTTGTTAAAGAGCAGCATGTGATGACTTCTCATTTATAAAGGAAGTGGAGACTCCAGTGCAGTTAATTAAGTACAAAACACAAAGACCTAAGCTAGGACAAAAAAGGACAGACTTCCTGGCATTACCTAGTGCCTCGTAATACGAATCCTCTGACCAGCCATGAGGATCAAACATGTCCTAAAGAAAAAAAGTATGTCAGATTAGGGCTATTTCCACATAGACACAAAAGCCAATTCAAAAATGTTTATTGCATTTCTGTTCTCTGATGATAATCATTACTGATTTCTTCTTGTATCCCAGTGACACAAAGACCACATCAAACCTGCTTTTACGGGACCATGTTCTGCTGTGAATGAAGAAACAGCTTGGAAGCCAAAATTATGCTGGGATAAGTCATGCATTTTTCTGCTGCTCAGCTTCTATCCCCCTCAAGGAGTCTCCTTTATACCTACACACTCCAGCAGTTTTGTTCAGGATCATTACAGAGAAGTTGGAGGCACTAAGGCTCAGTGCCACACAAAACAGTTCACTCCAATGCCCAGTCTCAAACTGAAGTTGCCTTAAAGGACCTCTAAGCAAGCAGGCTCAGGAAAGCCTCAAGTAAGACTTTACACCTCTCTATTACCTTCTATCCACTCCCTTCCCAGTCCAAAGCACTGCAGCTCACCTTGGGATAATTTGTGCCGAGTTCATCAATGGAACAGAACTGGATCAGCTTCTCATAGATGCTGCAAAGGAAAAACATGAGTTCAGAACAGAACCAGCGAGGCAGAAATAAACAGAAGTGTTTCAGATGTGTCAGCAGAAAAAGACTGTCACCTCTTCACACTGCAAGAGTGGAATCACAGCCAGGGAAGCTGTGCCTGCTATGATGGACGTGGCATCCCATTAACCACAGTATTTCCCACTTCCCCCATACACCTCCCAGCTCCCAGAAAAGACACATCTTCTAAAGTACTTCATTCAAAGCCTTCACATTTAAAATCTGACCAACACACCAACACTTGCTGTTGTCTCCTAGAACACAAAGAGTTTTACTGGTTCAGTCTCAATTTGTTTGTAAGCTCATCCTTGCTCAGGATGCTTTTCCTGCTACAACTCCAACAAAGAGGAAAACTCTTGGCATTTGCTCTGTGGTGCTTTGGTCTTTTGGCTCACCTGGGATTGCGAAACTCCTTTTTCCTCTGGATGATGTAGTTCATATCCATGCCCTCTTTCACCTTCCTCTCATACAGCTTTTGAATTTTATCCTACAGGAGGGAGATTACAGGGTGAGCCAGGAAGAAAAGGAGCAGCACAACACTGACTATCAGAAGTGTACATGTGGAAACAAGCCAACTGAACCAGTGACCTCCTTGATGGGAGCAAAGATTCCACCTCTTTCCAAAGACCAGGTCTGTCTGATAGACAGACACTTTCTCCTTTAAGGTCTGACGTAGCTTCATGAACTGTCTGGACTGGTAAAGGAATTGATATCTGCACCAGCTGAAGGGTTCTGTGATTAAAGATATGCATGTAAGGCAGTAGCACAGACTCCTCTTTCCAATGTGAATCCCTTTATAGCCATGACTGCCCAGTAGAAGCCAGTTTTGAAATCCAGAGGTTCTCTCACAGCTTACAGGGGCCACCACACCCACCTTCAGCCTCAGGTGTGCTGGGCTATATGGCCCAGAAGGCAAAGTTCAGGACTCTGCCTGGGTAACAGATGAGCAGAGCCAAGTTCTGCTGCAGAACTAAACCCAGTGTGATCATCAGGCATGGCTGGTGGTGCCCACTGGCAGCCAAACACTCTTAGGAACAAAGCACTTGTAAATCCCTGCTTTGGTACAAGTGACCAGCCAGATGGAATCAGCTTCTCTTTGCAGATCACTCACAGAGTCACAAAGCCTGGGGATAACTTACTGAAGTCCCAAGGCCCTGCAAAAGGCAACTTTAACTCAGGCTGGAAATGTCAAGCAGTCTGCTCTCCAAAGAGACTACAAGATTTCAAATCAAACATGATTTTTTTATCTTTACCAGCAAGGTGGATAAAAGTACTTACAAGTATTCCTACTCTAGTGATGCTGAAGGGACAGCAAAGGCAGGAACTCTCAGTGGGAACATGGAATAAAGTGGTACTAGTAGGAGAATATCCTTAGCTATTTCCATCATCTTTTCTTTATGACAGAAATTTCTCACATAAAACAAGACCAGGGGCTGGGCCTTCACTCTTTCAGGATGGGAGAACTGAGTCAATTTTGCTTTGTTGCTTCTGGATAAGTCACTTCATGCCTCACTCCCTGGACAGTCAAGTCAAACACAGAACTGACTATTGTCTAAGGGCTTGCTGAAGCCTGAATAAGGGAGGATTGTTTAGAGCTGATATGAAACTCCTATTTCAACAACCATAAAAACAACTTTATAATACAAATTTTCATCAGGTCATCACAAAATCAGCCAGAAGAAATTACACAATCTCCACAGGCAGGGCACACATTGTAAGGTTTGAAGGAACAACTCCAAAAAGGTGAATCTGGGGAGCAGAAATGACTGAGTAGGTGTTCCCTTTTGTCCCCTCCCCGTGGAGTAGCAATATGATTCACAAGGTCCACAGATGGGGAACTGCTCAGTCAACTTTATAATAAGAAATACTCCCCCTGGTAGAGTTTAAGATACAGTTTATTAAAAGAAAGAATTTGACCCACCAGTGAAAAGCCCAGAACATTTTGCATCTCTAAGGAAAATCCCATCTCCTTGCTCAAAGTGCTCTAAGATGTGGTTTGACCTGCTAAGAGAGGACAAGTTCCCCTTTGATTTAACACAGTAAACTGCTGTGCAAGGGGGGAAATTCTGCTTTATTCTGTCTCCTCTCTCAAGCTCTGTGCATTCCTCAGATCTAACGCACCCAAGTCATTGATGTTAGAACAGTAAAATCCTCCCACAGCAGAAGGGGAGGGATGGGTGTGCCCAGGTACAGTGTGGAGAAGAAGAAAGCATCATCTAGATGGTGAGTCATTCTGAATCACCACTGCACATTAGGAACTACTTTATAGAGCATTCCAGAAATGATTCTTTACTTGTATTTCTACTGGGCAGAAAACTGGAGATAAAACTCAATGGGTGGTAACAAACAGCAGTTGCTGCTCTTTCATTTGCACTTCATGAGGAGAACACAGCAGGTTATTGCAAAGTTGGTCACTGCAATTGTTTGGGTGTGCACCAGAGGAAACATCCATTTCTCTTGTTTTGTTGCCTCTAAGTTACCAGCCTTCCCCCTAAATGTTTATCATCTGGAGACATGTAGGTGGAAAAGGAATCCAGTCATTGCTGCCTCAACTATTCCAGTTTAGGGGATTCTTGGGCCTGTATAGAAAACCATTTGTTCTTTTCTACAGAGCTGGATTTGCTGAGGTAAGAGGAAAGCAGCCTTCACAGTAAACATTGCTTCTGTGGGACCAAGAGCTGTTTTAAAGCATAAATAATCCACAGAGACTGGAAAACAGCTTTAAGCTACTTTGGTATTCCTAAACTAGAACTGCTGTAAAGCCTAGAGCATTAGCACAGGGGATTCATAAACTCAGCGTGGTAAGACCCAGCTCTAATGTTGGAGTTTTGCCCTCTGCAAAAATACTGAGCAGAGGTCTCAAATATCCCCTCTCCCTACTGAACTACAAATCTTTAAAAGAAAGAAATAGTGGACTTATACCAACCTGCAATTGGTTAGAACACCTGCCAGGAGGCTCAGGAGGGATTTTGATCTCATCTGGAGACATGTTCCGCACTCTCTCTGAAAAAGAAGCTGGAGAGAGAAAACTGGGCATGAGTTTGGGCAGTACTGAAGGAGTTTCAGCCATGCAAGTCCTTATATTGTTTTTTGTCCTTGCTGGCACCACTGTCATTGGGAATGGGAATGCTGACAACTGGCACTTGTGGTTCTTTCAAGATGCTGAGCAAGAAGGAGCTAATCTAAAGGTTTCATCTTTACAGCAGGGATGTGACGTGTTTTTATTGAAAACTACCTCATACCATGGCTCTGTGCCAGACCCACGGTTAAAGCTTCATTTGCAGGGGTCTGTTCAGCCCCAAATGGAAATGTAACAAGCCAAGCTGCTTCTCACTCCAGCTGCAACTGTTGGTAAGACCCTCAAAAGCAAAGAATCTTCTGAGGAATAAAGGCTGGGTTGTGGCAGAGATCCCTAAACCCCTGCACTGTGCACCACAAGCCCAGCCCTTCACAACTCCAGGTGTCCCACATACACTTTCAGGTCCTGCTTTGAACAATGCAGGTAACCTGGAGGTTCTGCCAAAACCTGTGCCAGGACACTCTTGGAGAGAGAATCAGACCTCGTGTGGAGGATCACTGGATCAATTCTATGCATCCTGGCTCTTTGTCATTTTGGGGAGGTAATCACTTTGGATCCCATTTAGTCCAAGACATACCTAGATGAACCAAAAAGGTTCAAGAAGGGAACAACCCTCCTCAAGGCTGTCAGGAGTTAACCACAAGAAATTACATTTCATCCTTAAGTTAACATTTCCTTAACAGGCTCTTTGATCTCTGCTTACAGAGACAAGACTATTATAAGAACAACTCGTTCTGCAGCACTGGGGGAACAGACCAGGACAGTTTGCCAGATTCCTACAGCTGTTTGTGCTGGGATACACTATTAAAGTCCCTGATTGCCCTCTAAAGATTAGTTTACAGAGTTATCAGCAAAATAAAGTGCCATGTTTCCCCCTATTGCTTGCTACTTTCCCACTATTCTAGCCAAGCCTTGGAGCAGAGATTTGTGCCACCTTTAAGCAGCTGGGATTGTTTTCAAGCATAATTTGTAGAGGGAACACGTCCCACGGTTGGTGTGTAGTGAATAAGAGACCTGACAGTAGCACAGAAGTCTTACCACCCAAATCACCCACATTTGCAGCTCCTCAGTCAACCCCTCCTCAGCAGAAACTGCCTGAACTGCAGCTCCAGCACAGCTCAGCTCCTCTGAATAATGGCCAGAAGGACAGACACTGGTGTTGGAACTCAGGGAAGCCAAGGCTACAGATAAGCAACACTACACATGATCAGTGCTACTACAGTTTCCACATCTTTTGTAAAAACGTGAAGCACTGAGGACAACACCCTCTGGAGATGCAAAGCTGGCAGGCGACCACTCATTCTGCTTGATCAACATGTTGCTGAGGGTTAAATTCTTCAGCAGTTGCCAGTAATGAACAAAAAGTGTCCTTTGGCATTTACTAAGAGGGTGCCTCTGTGGAAGAAGGAAAGCTTGCCAGAGCCCCAGCAGAAGGGCAGGCAAAGGCAGCTCCCTGACAACAAGGCAGACGTTTGTTACAGGTTACAGCTGCTGGTGGGATGGGGAAGCCTCTGGTTTAATTAGAGCTTCAGGAACTCAGAAGGACAGTAGCAAAGAAACAGAAGTGTTCATAATAGATGGCACACCAGGATTGCTGGGAAAGGTGAAAGTTGATTAATGGCTTAAGAGATTCACAGCATCAGCAGAAATGTTAAAAGAGAAAAATGGCCACTAAATCCAGACTTTCTTAAGGAAAAGAAAGGATCTAAAATAAAAAGAATTCTTAAAAAAATCAAGCCTAGTTCCAGACTAGACATCCCACTGCCTCCCTGGTCTTTAGAAATGACCAGAAGAGTCACAGAGAAACATTAATGGGAGGGGAACTGTGAGTTCAAGCTCAGGAACTCTGGGGCAAGACCTGTCTAACCAGCAAAAAAGTCAACTCATAAGAATATGTTCAGCAATCCATTCAAAGCTGCCTTGGAGGAGAAAGAACAGTGGAGGCAGAACAAGAGCTCCCAAAGAGACAACATATTTTGATGGATGACTTTTCAGGTTTTGGTGCTCATTTCCTCTTTTGTTTGAGCTGTGTGAAAACAATCATTTATCAGGGTTATACTGATGGGGGAAGGCATCTCTTAATGGCTTACAAGGAACTGGAACTGCATCCTTGTCTCCTGCAATCCCACCACAGCTGCAGGCAGCTGAATGCTGAGTCAGCAGAAGGCTACGTGCACCTCCAACTGAGCACAAACATTCAGCATTACTCAGTTCTTTCATCACACTGCAGCCAGACTGAGATGCCACATCATTAAGAAGAAAAGGATGAGTTTAAGGATGAGTTTAAACCCTTTGGGCTCAGTTACAGTAAGGAAGTACAAAATATCCATGCCCTCCAGCAGTTCTCAAACTCCCTCTCCTAACAGAGAGCAGAATGGCTGATCCCACAGCACCTTTCCACCAGTTCTTTCCATAGAGAAAAGGGCAACTGGGATTATCACTCAAAATAATCCTGGAACTGGCATATATGGCCACGGGCTCCTGTATAAAACACTTGGTGTTTTCAAAGTCCTAAGGGCAGCTTTACACCATCTATACAGCAGTAAATGCAGATGAACAGCCAACAACAAGGTGTGTCCTCACAGGATACATCCAACTGATTTGTGCATCCTGTTATTCCTGCCAAGATCAAAGTTTTAACTTCACATGAGTCACAGGCAGTGACACTGGTTGCAGCCTCTAACTGGTCTGTGATTTGCAGGCTCCCAGCCTAGAGGATCTCCATGTGGAGACATCAGGATGTTGGCTGCTGGCACAATTAATCACTCGGGCACACCCAATGCTGGGTCGCAGTAAGCAAATATCTTCCCCAATCAGATTTATAGTCCAGACAAAGAACTAAGGCCATGAAGCAGATCCTGTGACTCAGGGGAGGGTTCAAGAAAGTAGGAGCCAGTGCCTCTCAAAGCATCCTGCTGCTGGAGGGCACTGCCACTGGTGCTTCGTCTGTGCACTGCCCTTCCACAAACTGACCTAAAAGTTAAAACTTTCACCAGCACAAGCCATAGGTGTCTGTAGCTTTTTGTGCAGTCAGCACATGCACCATGGCAAGGCAGAGACATTCATCTGCTCCCAGGACACAGCACAGCCACATCTCAGGGTGTACCCAGCAAAGATTCAGCTTCTCAACAGTCAGTGAAGGGTATTTGCTTGACAGATCTTGGTGAGTGTTATGGTTTGAGCTGGCAAAATGCCAACTGTCTAATACAAAGAATCCTCTTCCAGGGAAAGGGAGTGGGGGAACTTAGATAATTAAATAGAAATGTTACATTTAATCTGCTTCAGTTTGAGATAGGTGGGTTATCTGACCTATATCCAACAGACAATCTGATAGCAAGAGAGAAAGTGTCACAACACCAACCATGAACTTCATTCCAGAAGGAAATGACTGTTCCCAGCCCAAAGGCTGTGCTGGAGGCACGGGCAGAGGGCACACAGGAGCTTTGTTGCCTGCAGAGGGGAAAGAATGTTTTCCTCGTGCAGAGAAACCCCAAATAACAGGGAGCACAAAGGGTGTGTGTACAGGGCAGACCAAGGCATGGACCATGAGAGATGTGGTAAAGCATCCTGCCTCAGTGCCCTGGGAACAACACTGCTCTCCAGGCAGGATAGAGAACTCCCATCCCTTTCAAGGTTCACTTATATGCTGTGTTTTAAGCAGCCACAAGGGATTAGAGGCACTTCAGGTGCTACTTTGTTTCTGAAGATCACACTATACAAAAACCCCAAGGAAAAACCTGGAAAGGGTGATCAGAGGGACGTGGCTTTCCCCTGGAGACACACAAACCGGTGGTGCCTGGTCTCTAAAACTGCATTCTCTGGCACACTGATCGAGTCTGCTTGGCACAACCCAGGGTGTGTGGGTTTCTGATTTCCTGGCACCACAACAGCCAGATCAGAGGGAAAAACTGGAGGCAACAACATGCCAGTGAGTCACCCATCCATGGAAGGACACCAGTTCCCTTTCTGCTCCGTGGGCTGAGAAATGCAGAGAGAGAACCTGCAACTCAGCCATACTTTCTGTTCTTATGAACACTGACTTTGTGCCCAGACATCGTAAGGGCTGGAGAGCACATTTCTTACAGTCCAAAAGGTAAACAACCATGCTGCAAAGAACTTCAGGGCAAAAAAACCTGAATCTTAAAAGTATTCTTTTGCAAGGCTGCAGGAAACAGCAATTGCAATGCCCTGCCAGCACCATGGACTCTTCAGAGCAGTACAAAAATCCCAAAAGGGCAATACTGATGTAGAAATCTACCAAAGTAAGTGTCACATGTATTTTCTTCTCAAACATGGGGTGGTTAATGCTAAAAATTTACCTCCATTTCTTTCAGACATTGATTATGTGACCACCATTCAGTATAAGTCAGGACAACCCTGCCATTCCCAGCTGCTCATCCTGACTTTGTTCTGTGCCAGCTCCAGGGCTCACCTGGCATTCACTGAGCACAGCAGGGAAAGGATCCAGCTGGAAGCCCCACAGAAGAGGGGAAAAAAAGATTAAAAAAAGAAAGAAACAAAAAAAGAGCAGTGAAGATGGATCTCAGCTGGCTCCCACTCCCAGAGCAGCTCAGCACACACACATCAAACTGCATCTGAGGGAGGTAAAACAGAAACAGGTTTTTTGGCAGGAGCTGCATTTCTCCTGTACTTAAGCAACTGCACAGCCACAGACTTTAACAAGGGTGACACTGAAAAATGTAAGGTTACCTTCTGAGAAGGGCAGGCCCACAAGCTCTCAGTGCAAAAAGCAGTTGTAGAAAACTGTCTAAGGAGGACTTTGCCTTCCAAAGACTGACAGACAAAATTTTAGATGTGCAGATGGGAGCAGTTATTTGCTTTGTGTCAGAAAATCCTGCACCTTTTCCCATTAAAGAAGTCGAATTCTGAACGTCCAAATATTCAGAAAGGGAGTGGTTCTTACGTTACACCAACCATGAGGCTCTTGCAGCAGTTCTTTTTCAGCTAGATAAGATATGGTCTAATGCAAGAGCCCTGCAGAATCCAGCATGGCAAGTACCTGACCTCCAGTAACCTGCACAAAGCCAGCCCACACACTGCTCCGTGTGTGCTGCTGCTGGGAAGGGACACCAAAGAGCAAGGGGGCAAAGAGACTCAGGGCAGGGCTCAGATTCACCACCACTGTTCACTCACGAGTTGTGACACTCCCAAGTGCCCTCTGTGCAGGTCTGGGCCATAGTGGGACAAACAGATTGAGCCTTCTGATCTCCTGTGGATGGGGCAGCCACTGGGGAGAAGGAAACTAAAACACTGTAACCTGAGCCTTACACCTTAACTAAGAAAGGACTTCCCACTACACTGCCTTGCAACTGCTGAGCTTCACCCACATGCAGAGTCTGAAAGGGCAGTTGGCTTTCAGATATTCCTGTTTACTTTTTACCCCAAATGCTGTTTCATGCATGTTTCTAACGTGCATTTTGAGGCAGATCAGTAGATTGGAGAAAGATTTCTGTTGCATTTTATGATGCGTCTGGTTAAAGCAGCTTTGCTCTCTAAAGGCAGAAAATCCAATATAACACCTGGGCTGGTGCAAAGTCTGGGCAGTCCAACTAAAAAGGATTTAACTCAAAGGCTTCAGTGATGGCTGTTGTAGGAGTCACAGCTTAGCATCTGAGTATTTACTGTTTTAATTTATATTTATCATACTTTGTGGCTGAAATATCATGCTTGAGCTTTGACAAGCTGACTTGAGAGATGAAGCAACTTCCAAACTTGTTAATTTATAAGTATTACATGATACCACACAACTAGTAACTTCAGAAGAGAGGGTTAGTTCAAGGCAGTCAAGAGATGCAACATAAAATAAAGTTTCTGTACAGGGGACCAAGCAGAGGTTTGTATTTCAAGCTGACAATCCCAGACTTTCCCACTCTAATAATGGTACAATGAATAAGTGAAATGCCACAAAAACCAAGAAAGTTTTGGTAACCCTTAGAACACATACAGTGCATTGTCAGCCCAGCAGCTACAAATCTTTCAGTGATCATATTTAAATATGGATACTTTTGGTAAGTTTTTGAAGCCACAGAACAAAGGGCCATCATTGCTGGTCCCACTGACTCTCACAGAGGTGTCCAGACAAAGCTACTCTATTGCTTTTAAGCTCATCTCAAAAAACACCAACACTGCCCTTTACAGAGATGTTTTAAACATGTAATACATGAAATTATTTTCATGTTTTAAGGCATAGTGCCTTTCTCCAAGAAAATATTCCAGTGAGATAAAACATTACAGGCAATAATTTGAAACTACATTATTACCAGGACAAAGGGAAGATGGTTTTTACAAAGGGGGGCTTAGAAGATCTGGTTTGAAAAAACCTGTGAATAAATACTTCTGAGTGAATAAATACTTCTGAGTGAACTTACCAACTAGCTCCTGAGGATCTCTTTTCTCCACTTCTGAGAATTCCTAGGAGAAAGGAGGAAGAAACATGTTTTAGTCAAAGTATGCTTCCAACCTAAAAAGCTGCGTTGTTCATTTCTTTAGAAATGTATACATTAATTCTGGGACAGAAGAATAAAAATTAAGAATGAAATACAATTTATTAGATACGAGGGCAATGTTTGTACCATGGAGAGTCAAAGCCTAACAGGATGCCCCATTTCCTTTCCAAGGTAGAGTCTAAATTTAATGAAAGAATTAAGGCTTTGTTTCACCAAGTCCTGGACACTCAGCTCCTTTTGAATTTCCCAGGAACTGTTGGTACTTGAAGCCTTTCCTCAGAACAGATGAAATGACAGTTTCCTCATTTTTGGTGGCTGGCCCTTGGCACCAGTCACAAGTCAATGTTTTGGAGCACAGTCAGGTAAGTACAAGCTGGATCCAGCCCCCAGAAAACTGCTCCAGCCCTGGGAGTGCTGAGCCCAGGCTGTGCACCTTGCAGGGTGAGCCCAGTGCATTCCCCAAGGGAAGCAGCTGAGATGCCCCAGAGCCAGAGCACCACAACTTCAGAGCAGCCCTGACCAGCCCCTCCAGAGCCCTGGGATGCAGAGGTTTGCCAGCTGTGTGTGTGGTGCCAGAACTGATTTCTGCAATTGTGCCACCCAGGGCTTTGGCTGACAAACCCTCTGCAAACCAAAATGCCACGAGTGTGGTGGTGATGCAGCTCCTGTATTCCCATTTCCCACTGTCAGTTCTCTTGGCTGCTGCTTTCCAGGAGGGATGTACCCAACCTGCTCTATCACAAACTTAAGGGCAACCTCCCCTGGCTTGTAGTGCTCTGTTTGGAGACCTTCCCAACAGTTACAGAAATTAAGGACACTTCAGTTGCAGATGTTTGCACCACAGTGTGCTCAGTAGGATAAGACACTTTTAAATGTGCTTTCGCCACATTGAGATCAACACCCAAATATTTTGGTGCTTCTGGGAGATCCCAGGAGAGTCACAAACAATATCATGTGCAGCACAAATAAAGTTTCTGAAACAGTACCAGCTGTATCCCAACACTGCCCTCTCCCCTCTGCCTCCCCCCCAAAGACCTTTTGTGACTCACTGGACTGTGTGTCCAAAATTCCTCAGTGCCTCCAAACACTGAAGCCATTCATTCATTCAACCTGACACAGACAGAATGCTGCCTCCCTGCTGCTCAGTAACTGCTCTCTAACCCCCTCCTTCACTCCATTCCCAGCCAGGTGAGAGATGCATCAGGTGAGGACAGAGCACCAAGGTCACCAACCCAGATGTGGAAACAGCCTGTGCCAAATTCACTGTGAAAATCCACCTATTTTCAGAGAAGCCAAAGAACAAATTCTTTGTGTGGTACGAACTGCTACAACAGGGCACTTTTTATAGCCATTCATTGAAGAAAAAAGAAAAAAAAGCACTATTTCTCCTTTAGTACACTTGGATCACAGAAATACAAGGCTAAAGCTATTTTAGAAAAAGAAAGAGTTACACAAAGGAACATGCATCTTTTCCCTGGCCAGCTGGCGAGGCCCCAGGCCCCTCTGAGATGGACTGTGGTGTTACAGCTCCAACCCCCTGATAATGTACTTGGTGTGTGCAGCAACATCTCCTCTCCTCAGCAGCACAGGCAGAGAAAAATTCAAACAGAAGCATGACATTTCAGAGCAGAAAATCTATGCCAAAACAGTAGCTCTCCTTGGTGAGAGCACTGTACAGGAATCCAGGGAATGTGGGCTGTGTTCCCCAGAAACCCACAGGGACATGGTGTTAACATGGGGAGCCACTGAGCTTCAGGTCCCCACTGCACAAGGGGGGCACTGCTGTGGTAACTGTTGGGCTGTGAGGACAAATTCAGATGAACATGCAGGCTGGAGAAGTTCACAGAGCTACAGATGCAACATAAGCCCAGGCACATGCAATGACTCACCAGCAGTGAACACACGTGGTCAGAAAGCTGCTTTACTGCCTTTAGGGGGAGAATTTGCTAGATGGGTAATCAAAAGTGTTTCTCACCTTGGTTTGAGACAACAAACACTTATTGAGGTGAAAGGAGGGAAATGCTTACATTCCAACCTTGACCAAATTGCATCCTGTGCTCTTATCACTTGAAAGTTCTAAGTGGACTGAGAGGGAAGAGGAAGAGACAAGACTATTCCTGAGCACCTCTTTGATCCTTCCTCATACCCAGCTCTGTATTTATTATTCCATTATCCCTCCCATCTCCTTCTGCCCACTTGTTCTCTTACCATTCAAGAACACAAAGGCAAGAGAAAAAATCCCCCAAATTACCAACATTGCCAAGCAGGAACTTAAGCAACCCAGGGGCACAGTCAAAATTCCCTTGCATTAGATGTGCTATAAGCACCCCCAAGAAGGCTGCCCTCTTATTTGGGCCACTGACAGGCTTGCAAGAGTCTGTGCTGCATTTCTGACATTTTCAGAAGTCTTTTTCAAGTCTCCTGTAGCTGTCTGTAGCCAGCACCAAGCATAAGCACACAATTCTCAGGAAATATGAATCAATATGCTGAGAGATTAATTGATGGCCCACACCTCTCCTGTCATACATTAGACAAATATCCCTGAAATGTCAGACATGTTAATTAGTATGTTTTATGAACTTCCAGAACCATCAGTAAGTTTGCTTTCACCAGAAGCAAGTTTGTTCTTTAATCTGCATCCTCTAAGCCCATCCCATCTGATGCCATGAAGAGATCCCAGCAAAGCAGGACTCTGGGCCAAGTTAGTGTGGGATAAGATAAAAAGTGAAAGTCCTTTAATATCAGGCCTAAGGCCCATAGGAATACATGACATGCCCCCCAAACACTGGTTTCTATGGGGTTTATAATATGGTCCATCCAATCCCCAGTTCACACATCTCTGTCCAGCCCCGTCCTGCCCCTGCTCACACCTCCTCAGGATTTGAGTCTGGGGTCAGGGGACCCTCTTGTTCTTCATTTTTGTCTTCCTCAGCACACATAGGGCTCTTGGAGGTTTTCCAGTGTTCTCAGACCTAAGGTTGTTGCCTTATGTTTATGTCTTGTTCTGCAGCCTTTCTGATATTCTTCAGCTTTCTGCCTTGAAGAGAGTCTAAACTACTAAAAGAATTTGAGCTTCTGATACATGGCAGAGGGTGGCAGGTATAAACATTGAACTTAAGCTGTTAGAAATACTACCACACTAAATCCACATTTTACTACAGTTACAAGTACTTCTAAAATCTATAAAAATGAAAAAATCAAACCCCCCTCCTGCATCCCATTTATAACAGGCTCAACCAGGCCAGTCCTGTCGGGCTGCTCTGTGTCTTCCTCAGTCCCATTGCCCACACTTGTTCCACCACAGCAAGTCCAGTCCCCACACCCCCAGGCCACAGCCAGCACATCAGAAAGCCCAGAGCCACCCCAAGCAACAGCAAACATGTTCACCAACATATTAGAGCCACACCTCACTGCCCAGGGGATATGAATTTTGCTTACCAGTGAGTTCCTGTGCACCTACACCCACAGCTCCATCATTAAGAAGCTGAAGGCATCAACACAGCTTTTCATTAACTGGGACTACTTTCAACTCTCTTAAATGCCTTCAGAAACAAAGGGATGACCAACTCCTCCCACAGTGCTTGTTCATATTTGCTCAGCTTGCTGTTGAAAACTGAGGCAAGCATCAACAACCTGACCAAAGTTTGGCAGATGGGAGATTGAAGAAGTCTAGTTCAAACCTCTGGGTGTCTGCTCAAGATCCAGAATGTAGGACAGCCTAAAAACCCAATCACCCAACAAGAACTGTTCTACACTCCCTTAGGCTACATTAAGTCTGAGACACAGACCAAAGACAATGAGCTGATTAGAAAAGACAGCATTTAAAAAAAATATCCTGCAGATCTAATCTGGTATATTATGTTGAATGAAATGGAGAATCACCAAGTGGAAAAATAAAGTACAATAAATCCTGCACAGTTGCTACCTGTGGGTTATGAAAGTGAAATATTTATGCATGGATGAGAGATTTGTAAAGGAATTCCAGAGCACTGAAACAATGGAAAATTTGGAAGGTAACTGAATTTTAAATAGGGAAGTTACCCAAATCCATTTAGGCAAAGGTGATTTTTTTATGGATTACATCACCAATACTCACCACACTGTGTATCAATAACTCACATGAGGAGCACAAAATCAAGCAGGTAAATGGTTCCAAGCAGGGGGGATTTTATGTCAAATCTCCCAATCAGAGTAAATATATAAAATTATTAGACTTCAAGTATTCCAGAGGTAAAGGCAAAATTTAATGGGTTCATTTCTATTTGAATTCTGAAAACCTTGTTATTTTTTGAATAAGTTAAGACTTCACTAGCAGCATGATTTTCACAAGCCCTGCCTCTGAAAGTCTGTATGGAAGCATCTCTGAATTAGCCTCTTGTTAGCCCTTGCTACTTCAGCTTGGACACATTATTTATGCTGAAAATTCCCTCTACAATTGTGGAAATACGAAACTCAGGGCAAACTCCCCAGTGTTATGTTAATTTTTGTTTTCTCTGGTCATTTCACCCCACCCAGCATTGCATGATCATCTCTAAGAATAGCTGAGTTATTAAAAAATTTAAAAATGCAGTACTGTAGTTTATCATACACCCAGCAAGTTGATTTTCTGGCTGCCACCTGCTTTGCAATCGTGATCTCACAAGATCAACTGTTAAAGGGCCTAAGGCCAGACGGCCTCGCTCCAACAGACCCATGAGGGGAGTCAAGGTGGTTCAGAACCAAGCTGGGAGAAGGTTGAAAGACAAAGACAAGCAGGAGGCAGACTCCTTTCCCCTGACCTGGAGACTAATAAAGAGCAGACTCTGAAGAGTGTTACGGGCAAAGACAAATTATTAAACAAACAAACAAACAAAATACCAACATGAAAACCCCCTTCCTTTTTAACATCTAACTGACCACTACCATAAATCACAATTTTTGTGCTTCTAAGAACAATTGTGCACAGCAGCTCACTGACAGCAAACAACAGTTATGGTATTACTATTCCTGTGTGAGTTCAGGAAGAGGTTTTTCATTTTTTCCACTTTCCCAAGACAAATGCTTCTTTCAAGCCCTGGTCAAGACGACGCTGCCTGCAAGAGCCTGAGTGATAAACACCCAGATGGGCAGTTTTCATGTATAATAATCATTTAAAGAAGAACAAGCTGAAGGGGAGTGTGTGTGTACATGAATACAGAAGGTGCTGCATTCTGCCTTATGCTTTCACCTCACTGAGGTGAAATATAGACCATCTTTTCAGCCCTAGAGTATTTCCATTCAGTTACATAAAGCCCAATGTCTGCTCAGGTTCCATGGAAAATAAAAACAACCAAACACAATCCTCACAGCATGGAACAGAGATTAAAGGAAGGAAGCAAAAACAATATGAATCTGAGACTGATGAATTCCAGTTTGGAAAGGCTTGCCCAGAACGGCTTTATTTCATGGAAAGAATGGACTGAGTTGTAACAACGCTCCCTAAATCCTTCCTGAAACAAGACCCATAAATCCAGCACAAGGCTCACATTGGACACAACTGTTGGCATTACCTGTCACCACAAGGCACAAATTCAACCACCAGTTTCTCACAGAAGCACTTACATATGTCAGTGCAGGTGCACTTCAAACTGCAATGGGAAGGCAGAAAAGATACAAAACCAGACCCTGATGCTTTAACTAAGATACAAATGGTAAGAAGTGGGGAAGTTGATGCCAGATTTGCCATTGCTCACTTGCCTTCCCAGACCTGGAGCCAACTCAGCCATACAGCTTCATTTTTCACTGACTTCCTGTCAGTGTTAAAAAAAACAGCTCAGAAGCTTCCACAGTCCCTACCCCTTGACATTTTCTCTTTTATTCAGAGAATGCTCTTGTGTTGCAGAATTTGTTCTCTCCCCCAACTACTTCACTTGATTGCTTGCACATCAAGTAATTTAACACCAATTTAAACTACCCACAAAATGTACAGATCAGTCACACTGTTGTCAAGCAGTGGATTGGTCTGAAGATATTTTTGCAAGACATTTTTCAGCACAGTCCTTCCACCAGTAGCCACAGGACCTGCTGCTGCAACAGCTGTTATAGTGGATTTCTCTCATCTGAGCAAGCACCAGTTTTCCTCCTCTCTGTAATTCAAAATAACTCTTGTAGTCCCAACATACCAACAGCCTCATTTGGCTGAGAATGATGGAAAGAAACTATAAATTTAGTATATAAGTGTCAGAAGAGTTGTCTAAGCTGACACTGAAGATGGCCTTGGCAGAGCAAGCAGGTGGAATGTCTCCACGCAGGCAGCAAGAGAACTCCAAACCCTGCATCAGGTGTTTTATTATCCTCTCTTTTTCTTTCTTTTCCTCTTTAAAGGAACATGATAGCAGTTATGTTCTTGCTTTTCCTACAAAGATCAGAAGTGCTTATGGGACGAGAACACCAGGAACTCCTCATTTAATATTAAAAGTGCATGACAACAACAACTATTCCGTTTCTTGCTCACCAGCTCTGCCTGATGTTGGTTTGCAGCCAGCCTGAAGGCAGCAAACACCGTGCATGTCAAGTGCATTTTAGAGTCTGGGGAGGGCAAAACAAGGGAACAGGAGTACAGAACTTTTACTTCTCCTCCCCCCATTTTTCTCTTGCATTGTGAGAGAGGAGAATCCCAAGAGAAAGCCTGAAACAAGTACATTTCCTACAGCCATATCCTGTTTGCCAGCTCTGATACAGAGCTCCAGGCAAAGTGCCCAGTGCAGGATAAGAAATTCAACTTAGAAAAACTTGTAGGGACCATGATGTAGATACCAAGAGAAGCACAGCACCATCAGAAAAAATTATACATCCAACCCCCAGTGACATCATGTACAGGCTTTACAAATATATTTCCTTTGAGATAGTATTGCCACAGATAAAAAGGGGAGGAAGAACAAGTCATGAAAGAGTCAACTCCTGAGACATTCCTTAGGCATCTTATCAAAATAAAGAACTTGTGTAGCTGGCACTGCCTTTTACTTTTCGAGCTAAATTAATTCAAAAATCCAAATTCATTAATGAAAAAAACACCAAAAAATCCCAACGAAGACCTGGCAAAACATTTCAGTGAGAAAATGCTTTAGAAGGGAAGCATTCATAGCATAAAGCCTTTAAATAGCTTCTTTGAAACCTGACTCCATTCACCTGACATATGCTATCTCAATATTTGACAAAGATCCTTTCATAGGAGTAATTTCCAGCCAAGGAACTGTGTGCCAGAACTTTTGCTTTTCTCCTGGAGGTGCAGTTAATAACATCTGCCTTATGAGGGACCCTGGTCTCAAATCCACCTGCTGCCCTTCACAGCCCATGGGAGCACAGGAGCTGCTGCCCAGGGCACACACAGCTCCCAGCAGCCTCCCCTGCAGAGGTGCCTTGCTCTGCAGAGCCCATAAATTCTGCTTTCAAGTTGCTTTTGCTCCCTGCAGGGGAATAGGAATTCAGAGGTGAAGTACCAGCACCACAAGACAGGGTGGAGGTGTCGAGATACTTCGATGGTTTCATTCTTTACAGCTCGTTGCACTGCAGGATGAGGCAAAAGCTGAAGCTGGGCTGGGAAAATACGAAGCCCCACAGCAGCAAAGGGAAGACTGCAGAGAGCTGGCAAAATTAAACTCCTGCACAAGCTTTCTTTTCTAGTACATAGTGCTAAAAATTCTTCATGATTCACAGTAGAATCAAAGAATGGATTGGGCTGGGAAAGACCTCCGAGTCCAACCCTTGGTCCAACTCCAGTCCCTTTACCAGATCATGGCACTCAGTGCCACGGCCAAGCTCAGGGATGGGGAATCCACCCCCTGTCTGGGCAGCCCATTCCAATGCCTGATTACTCTCTCTGGAAAGAAGTTTTTTCTGATCTCCAACTTCAATTTCCCCTGGCAGAGCTTGAGCCCATCGTGCCCCCTTGTCCTATTGCTGAGTGCCTGGGAGAAGAGACCAACCCTCACCTGGCCAGAACTTCCCTTCAGGGAGTTCCAGACAGTGCTGAGGTCACCTCTGAGCCTCCTCTTCTCCAGGCTAAACACCCCCAGCTCCCTCAGCCTCTCCCCACAGCACTTGTGCTCCAGTCCCTTCTCCAGCCTCGTTGCTCTTCTCTGGCCCCGCTCCAGCCCCTCAATCTCTTTCCTGAACTGAGGGGCCCAGAACTGAACACAACACTCAAGGTGTGGCCTCACCAACGCAGAGTACAGGGGAAGGGTCACTGCCCTGGGCCTGCTGGCCACGCTAGTTTTGATCCAGGCCAGGATCTCACTGGCCTTCTTGGCCACCTGGGCACACTGTTGGCTCCTGTTGAGCTTCCTGTCAATCAGTACCCCCAGCAGAGGCAAAGTGTAAGAGCAAGTACCCTCACTGGGATATGCACTCTTCCATCAATGGATCCCACAGAGATTTTACAGATTTTGCTCCTTCTGTACCCAGAACAGGGCAGCTGGAAGAAGCTATTTTCAGATATTTGTTGGTATTTGAGGCAATCCCCCATCTGTGCTGGCTGCTCAGACTCTCACTGTGACACACACACTCAGAAGAACCCATTTCAGCACAGCAGACAGCAATAATCACAACCACAGAACTGGACTTGAAGAGCTCAGACCTTTAAGTTTTTAAGCTGGAGATCAGAAAAAAATTCTTTCCAGAGAGAGTGCTTGGGCATTGGAATGGCCTGCCCAGAGAGGGGGTGGATTCCCCATCCCTGGAGGTTTTTCAACTGAGCTTGGCCGTGGCACTGAGTGCCATGATCTGGTAAAGGGACTGGAGTTGGACCAAGGGTTGGACTTGATGACCTCAGAGGTCTTTTCCAACCCAATCCATTCTATGATTTTATCAGGTGAAAAGTGTGAGGGGAAGCAGCTGCAGAAAGGACTTTTCTTCAAGTTTAAAGACAAACAGAAAAAGGCTGTCTCTTCCTCTGGAGACAGGCAAGCCACACCTGTGTCAATAATCCGTGGTATTCAGCACTGCAGGGAGTGAAGACTCTGCCACAACATGTATGCCCGGCGGGGAGGAAGGAACAAGCATGTCCACGGACATGTCTCATCTTCCAAACAGCTCCAGAGCTGGATGCAGGCCAGGAGCTCTGCATTAGCTGTTCCAGCTTCAGAGGCCAACAATGCTGGGATCTGTCTCCCCCTCAGACAGAGCTGGAGACAGCAGTACATGTGGAAATGGGCAAAATAATCCAGGATGCCAAATGCTATTTTTTTTTCCTGCATGCAATCAGCTTTAGTTATTGCCAGAGAATATCAGGGGCAGTTAAAGTGCACCTAGTTAAAAAATCAGGTATCAGCTGGTTTTATGTCTGGGCACTGTAGCACTGCAGAGAACAGCATTTGCAGCTGAGTTACCTCTACTACCACCTAAGGACTCTCTACTGAGCTGCCAAACTCTCTGGTTCTCTGCACAGAGCTCTGAAAGACTGTGTGTCAAAACTAAAATGAGGGGAAAATATGCAGAGCTGGAAGCACAGATGGCATTTTACACAATTCTATTAAAAGGAAGTTTAAACACAGAAAAAGATGGATTTGAGACTGCAGTGCTTATCACTGGCACCTTGAGGCTGTGCTCCCAGGCAGAGGAAGGAGTGAGGAAACAATCCACTGGAGATCTAACCTTGACCCCAGCCCTGGAACCTGCACAGTTCATGCTTTGGAAGTGTTTACAAAGAGGTATGCTCACAGCTATGCATAATAAAGGCCATTTTAATGATACAACCTTTCCCAAACATACTTTTCCCCTTCTTTGGAGCAAAATAATTACATTTGAGATGAAAGTAAATGAGTAGACTCAAGCATTTTTTGAGAATCTGGCCTGATGAATGTATGTTGAATTCAGAAAAAATTACTATGCCTTATTAAAATAAGAGTTGATTTACAGATCACATTACTGCACACACCCCCATTTACTGGTTCTTAGCACTTACCACTTTGACTTTAAATCAAGATAATTTTGGTAGTTAAACAAACAGGTTAATGGGCAAGCAAGATAAAAAACCTCTGCAGTCAAAAGCCTCTAAGTATTAGCACACACCTACACGTCACAACACAGTAAAATTACTTTGCAGGTATGCTGGATAAATAAAAGTAAAGCATAAAAAAGAGTTGATGATTATCAAGAGGTGGTACTTAGACATGCTTAGAAAATTTGACAGTCTTCTGGTAGATCCCAGTTTGGCTGCCTCTCCATAAAACACCTCGAGGATGCAGAGGGGACCCTTAACGCCAGAAATGGAAAACATCAAAGTAGCCACCTACTTTGAAAAACTGCTACCATGTGTCAGGCTTTCACTTGCCAAGGGAGTGGCAAATTTCTTAGCTTTCTCCCACTGGCTGGTCCAGATATCACAATCAAGGCTCAAGAGTTAATGATTTCCCTCTGTGAAAGCTCTGGGAGCCAAAGCTGCAGGGCTGGGCTCTGGCCTGGGTCAACACTCGCAGCCTGTTATTCATCCAGCCCTACAATGTGCAGCACAAACCCCTCAGGTGAGGCCTGGAGCACAAGGTCAGTATTTTGTTTAAGGCTGATTTTCCTCCTTCCTGCAGGGCCGGCTCATTTAGTGAGCTCTGAGGGCTTGTATCTTGTTACTGCATCAGGGCAGTAACCAGAGCCAGCTGCTGGCCAGGGCCCAAACAACCTGCACTGGCTGCACTGCCTGTTAACCCTCCTCACCCCAAACACTGCCAGAGAACACCAAACTCAGACCCACTGCCACAATGCCCCTCATTCTGTACCCACAGCTCATCTGAGGAAAGGACACAAAACCACCCAGGCTGTGGGAGTCCATCTTTTGAACACCATGCCTTTGCCAACAGCTTCTGCTGACAGGTTTTTTGCTCTTCTAAGCAGAAGGCTTTGTTTCCAAAGTGCTTTTAAGACAGATATGTTTGTTTACAATTGGTGACTGCTCAAGTAAAAGCAGGGACTCTAAAGGGGCCTTGGCATTAACAAACACGCCCTGTCCCAGAGCCTGAGCACATCCATCCAGAGTGAGTTTGGGAAGAGCAATTAGTTCTGCCTAGAGCTGAATCTCCACAAGTGCCTGCAGCAATTTAAAATAACTCCCTGAAGGGAAGTTCTGTCCAGGTGGGGGTTGGTCTCTTCTCCCAGGCACTCAGCAATAGGACAAGGGGGCACGATGGGCTCAAGCTCTGCCAGGGGAAATTGAAGGTGGAGATCAGAAAAAAAATTCTTTGCAGAGAGAGTGCTCAGGCATTGGAATGGGCTGCCCAGAGAGGGGGTGGATTCCCCATCCCTGGAGGTTTTTAAAGTGAGATTGGCCGTGGCACTGAGTGCCATGATCTGGTAAAGGGACTGGAGTTGGACCAAGGGTTGGACTTGATGATCTCGGAGGTCTTTTCCAACCCAATTGATTCTATAAAATAAAGTTAGCCACAAGTGTTAGCAAGATATAATCAGGGCCTCACTTTGGGCTGCCCTTTGGATTTACTCTTCCTGCAACACTTGCTGGTTGCCACAGATACTGCAAGCTCCAAGCCACGAGGCAGACCGAGGAGAACACTGCCACTTGGTGGAAAAAGAGGATAGGAAACATCTGCAATTGTTCCAAGTGAACCTACTTCTACAAAGATGTTCCATCTCCCCCCAACCCGAGTGAATTTCTTAACAGCATGGCTGGTGCATCCCCAGCAGTGCCCCTGGGGTGCCTCCCAGGCACACACCACACAGCACTGGGCTGCCCTGCAGGTGTGCAGCCACCTCTGCCCAAGTGCCAGTTGCCTTTTCAGCCAGAATTCAAACAAAAAAACAGAGGACCAAAAGGCCAGAGGAGACAATTCTCTCTTTCATGTATTAGGAAGACATCTATTAAGGATGGTGTGGAAGTCTGAAACTGCTGAGTTTCAGACACAGTTCAGATTTGCCTCCACACTACTCTGCTCAAATCCTCTCCTTTCATGCCAGGCTGGGATGACTGGAATTACATTTTGCCTTTCTTTTTTATTTATATTTATTAAGTATAACTTTAATTTACGTTTTCAGTTCTTACAGAGTCTACCCAAACTTCAAATGGGATTTTTCCCAGTGTTTCTTTGCTTGCCCCCTGAAGCTGAAATGCTGCTCCATGGTCAAGTGCAGCTTTTCAGAAGCACAAAATGCACCTGGACAGCAGCACACACAACTCCCTGAAACCAGGAGGGTTTTTAAACAAGCCAACATGAAATGTCAGCAAAAGATTAAAGCAGTAGCCACACAGCTCAGTGGTAAGATCTCTGTAATGCATCATTACTCAGACAAGAACTTCCTGAAGGGAAGTTCTGTCCAGGTGAGGGTTGGTCTCTTCTCCCAGGCACTCAGCAATAGGACAAGAGGGCACGATGGGCTCAAGCTCTGCCAGGGGAAATTGAAGTTGGAGAGCAGAAAAAACTTCTTTGCAGAGAGAGTGCTCAGGCATTGGAATGGGCTGCCCAGAGAGGGGGTGGATTCCCCATCCCTGGAGGTTTTTAAACTGAGCTTGGCTGTGGCACTGAGTGCCATGATCTGGTAAAGGGACTGGAGTTGGACCAAGGGTTGGACTTGATGGTCTTGGAGGTCTTTTCCAACCCAATCCATTCTGTGATTCTACTATGGCCTGATTTCATTCTGTCTCTCTCTGCCAGATCTATTCTCCACTGCTCTGAAGTCCTACAGCCCTTTTAGAGAAGAGGAAATGAACACACTTGTAACTGCTGCAGATGCTGGGGTGATGAACACCAAATACAACTTTCAAGCAAACCTGTATTTTTGTTTCCCAGCACACATTTGAATCCAGCAGTTTTACAGACACACCTTGCTAACATGTCTACAAGGGCAAAAATGTTGAAGTAGAAGAGGGATAAAAATGAGAGAATACCTTTTCCTCTCTTTAAAAAAAAATTATTTTTCTTGCAACAGAAAAACATTTCCAAGTGCCTGGATGGCAAAGGCATTGGTGGTATTTCACACACTGAGACTTTACCAGCTGCCAAGATTTTCAACTGTGTATCAGTATAAACCTCTAAAAATACTGTGGAACCTGGAATAAGGTGTTGCTATAAAACTAATCCAAGCAGAACAGCTGAACACATTCACTTGCCTTCATCTTGTCCTGTCAAAGCTCTATGGTAGACCAAATGCTCTACAGAATTTCACTTTGCAGCACAGTCCTCTGGCTCTTGCAGCAGAGTTTAGAGACTGGCTGCAACTTGAGGAAGCTGCTGGATAAAATAAATGCCCTTGCAGTTGTTAATCACTCAGTATCCCACGAGACTGCTTGTACTGAACTAGCATAAAAATTTAAGCACAGTTCTATATAAAGGTTCAAATGGATTTGGGCTTCTCTCTTCCAGCTTTCAGCCTGCTCTGTGTTCCTGAGTGCTGCCAAACACCTGTTGCTCAGCAGAAACAAGGTGTAAACACAAGATAAAGATGATTTCAACTATTTTTGATAACTATCCCCTGGGGAACTTAATTTTTTTTTTAAAATTTTAAATACAACTTCTACAAAGCTGCTTCGTTCAGAAGGACAGAGCTGGAGACACTGAACTGATTTTGACACATTTCATGACCTCTGAGAGCATGAGATCATTTATTCATGAAGTTGTTCTAAATGAAGAAATTATTCCAACTAAACTGGTCACAACAGAACTCTGTGCTGATGCTGCAGCTCCCAGATTACTGCAAAGCAGGTGAGCTGCTGTCACACAACCCACCTCAGACTGAGTGCACAAGACTAAATTCATGAATGCAGACCTTGGTTGTGACTCAGCCTGCAGCCCGTTAACCACCTTTGGCAGAAGCCAGAACTGAAGTCAAAAAAATACATGTTAAAGCTACAAAAGCAAAGTGTGGAACTATCTCCAGACCACAACTGCACACCAAGCCATGCTGTTAAGACTTATTCCTCTTGTACTGAACTTCCCTCCCACCACCATACCACACTTTCAAATACCTTTAGGTCACCAGCCTCAGGTTTTTCAGTCTCTGAATCGTCATCTTCCTACAAGACAAGAATTTACAGGATTAAGCTTCAAGAGCAGGCCTGGCAGGTAACAGCAAAGGGCTCGTGTTCAGCAGCCCAGCAGAAGTCCAAGACCCTTTCCATGGAGGGGAGTTTTGTCCCACCCACTCAGGACCAGAGAACAAGTCCTACAGTCAGGGGAAGAAGTGTTTGTTTGATTCTGGGGGAGTTCTGTAGGCAAAAGCATCACTCAGCAGCAGATGTCCCCTGCAAAACTCATGCAGCTGTGGAATGGTCAGAACTAGACAACAAAAAGTAGCAGAACTGGGGGGAAAAAAGCATTTGTCATTTGGTAACTCTGTCCTTTCCAGCTGGCAGATTGGCTCGTTGCAGTGCCCTTGCTCAGCAGCACCCACAGGAAAAAGCAGCATTTGCAAGACCTGTGATGCTCCCAAGCATCAGCAACACACACAGGACACACAGCTGGCCTGTCCCCACACCACACATGCAGCCTTGGACAGGGGCTGGCCTGGCACCAGCCCCCAGGGATCCAGAGATCCAGCAGACTCTGCATCTCTCCTGGCAGTGTGGAGCTCCTGCAGCCTCACCTGCAGTGACAGGAACCTCCACAGAAGGGAACCACTGACAAATTGGAGTGTTTTAGGGAACAGACTCTGGAGGGTTTTTTATTTCTAGCCAGAAATAAACCAAAGAAGTGGGTAAATTTCTGTCCTGTGAGAGCTTAGAACACTGAACAGCCTTGTGTGAAAATCCACACCACATGAGAAGCTCCAGGTTTGGTCTCCTGCTGTCCCCCTGCCCTGAGACCTCCCTCACTGGGGATCCTACAGGTCCCCATTCTTCTAGGCAGGAATACATACTCTGGGTTCAAAGCAAGGCTGAGGAGCAGAAATTGGTTTTCATGCTCAAATAACTCAGCAGAACTTTTTTCCTCTAAAGTTTGCCACAAATTTCAATGCAGACCCTAAAACAAGAACTTGGTGTTTCAGCTTCAAAAGGAAAACAAAAAAAACAAGTGATGTAAGTGCAACTGAAAGGAAGAGTTTACAAGGAACTGCCAACCTCAGAGTGTTAGTGCACAAGCAAGTTCTGGCAAGGGAAGCTACACAGTGACCAGAGAATAATGCCAATATGTTTTAATTGCCTGAATTAAGATCCCTCTCCCACAGAAGTGAGACACCAAACTCCTTCACCTCAGCTACTCTTCAGCTTCCCCTTTTGAAAGATGCACATGTGACAATAATTGAGTCTTAACTGTCAAAGTTTAACCACAGTGAGTTTGTAACCAGAAAGGAACTGTAGCACCAAGTAACTTTTTATCACAAAGGGGATTTCTCTGCCCTACACAGTCCCACCTATACTGTACAGATAAAAGTAACTTTCCTCAAAGCAATAATGGGTTGAATTATTCATGTTGTAGACAGGTAACTGAAAGAGCTCTCAAAAACTCCTACCCTAGCAGGGGATATCACTGAAACAGCACTAACAGACCAAGCAGCATCACTGAGAACTGCCTTTGGAAGAGACAGAAGCTTTTGAGTCATTGTTAAGGTTGATAAAATAAGCACTGAGTTGTTTGGATCAAAGCCCAACCCGAGTCCAACTTATCCTGCTTTTCAAAGACAACTCATAACCAATAGGAGCTGCTAGAACAGCACTGACAAGGGAGTTTTGAGTTCTGCTCAAGGAATTCTTAATGCAAAAAGCTGGAGAGAAATATCCTGTGTAACCCTCACTGTGACATGAAATCCACCCTGACACCAGTGACTGAGCAGTTGTACCCCCCAGAAGATGGAACAGCTGCAACCTGCACGAAAAACTGTGTGTGCAACAAAGCTCCTCCATTTACAGCTGATCACACCCTGTGAACTAAAGAGACCTCACTGAAAGGGGGTCCACAAGTGTTGGATGTAAAAAGAAGAATCACTAAAGCAGTGAAGAGGCTTCACTGCCTTGCTAAGCCAGAACAAGAGTAACAGAACAATATTGAGGGCAAGAACAAGAGACTGAGGAGTTGCACGTTGGGCAAAGAGGTGGCAGAAACAGTGAGTGCCTCCCCAGGGGCTGATCCAAGGGCAGAGTTCAGTGAGGAAAGGCTACAGGAGCAGCCCTGCTTTTCCTGCTAGGTGGTAGAGAAAAGAACTAGAACAGGGACAAGGTAACGTGTGGTGGTAAGAAAGAAAGCAGACAAGAACCTCAAACTTATTGCTTCTCTCTCCCAAACTTATTGCTTCTCTCCCAAAGAGGTCAGCACTGCACACACTTTGGTGTTCCAGCTGCACCTCCAGGCTCTGAGCCCATGCCCTGTCCCAGCACACACCAGTTATCCCAGTGCTCAGGTGATGCCACACACAGCCATGCACCTGAGACAGACAAAAGCCACTCACGTGGACACAGGACACTGTCACACCAAGGCAACCTGATGCAGTGAGTGGGGTGAGTTACACACAGAAGAATAATTTAGGACATCACAAAACTTCATTCTTTTTAACCCACCAGCTCACAGTGTGGTTCCCTTACAAGGTTCTCTTATATGTCAACTATGATTAAAGAATAATTTCTATTTGGTGTGGCTGTCACAGCCTTTTCCCCACAAAAGAGTCAAATGACACCAACAGAGTTAATAACAAACAACTCGAGCTGTGCCGAGCTGCTGATGGGCTCCAAGGTAAATGCTCTGTCATTGAAAACGACGTGAATAGGAGCATTTGGAAAGGGCTGAAAACCACACCAGGAGCCAGATATTCCGGGATCCACCACGGGTCGCTACTCGGAGGCTTTTTTGGAAAGAAAAGCCTGTGCAGGTGTGCGAGGGGTCACGGGGAGCTCCGGGCGGTACTTACTGACTGCCTGCTGTTCTCGTCGTCCTCCTCTTCGTAGCCTTCCTCGTCTCCATCCAGGCGGGTAAAGTCGTCTTCTCCGTACCCAACCGAGACTAGCCCTCCTTTTTCTCCTGATGAGGAAAAGCAAAACCATGAGAAAAGAAAAATCACGTGGAAAGGGGAGCTGGCGTTGAGCGGGGCCTTCCTTCACAATGGGGAAGGCGGGGGGCCTCGCGGGGGAACCCCGGCTTCCCGCCTGTCCCGGCCCCCAGCCCGCCCTCACCCGCGGGCGCTCCCCCGTCGCTGCCCGCCGTGCCGGCCTCGGTGTCCGACTCCGGGTCCGAGTCCTCGGCGTACACGGCGAGAGAGGACAGGACGCTGCGCTTCGCCGCCGCCATCTTCCCTTCCGGTCGCGGGGAACTTCCGGCGCAACGCGATGACGTACGGGGACCGGTCGCCTTGGCAACACCGCCCTTCTTCCGCCCTCACCGGGCGGCCTCGGCAGGCCCCGCGCCCACGGCCCGACACGAACCACGCGGCCGGTCAGGGGGCAGCGCGGCCGGAACACCGAACGGGGCACCGAACAGCCCAGCGAGGCGGAGCGGGGGCTCTGGGGAAGGGACAGGGGGAATTAAAGGCCCGCGGGCTGGTTGTTGGTGCTGTCCTTTTAAGAGGAGCTTGACGTCATCTCGCGGCGCCGCGGCAGCACCTGCCGGGCCCTGAGCGGGTGGGAGCGGGACTGGGAGCGGGACCGGGAGGGCGGGGGTGGAACTCAGCGGGCAGGACACAGCCCCTGGGCAGGGAGGGGGTGGGAAGGAGCTGCCTCTCCCCCCATGTCGGGTCGGGCGGGTTTGGGGGCAGCGATTCCCCTCCCGGCCCCGCTGTGGCCCCTTCGCCGTGCCTCGTGGGTGCCCCAGAGCACGCGGTACCGGGTGCCCTCCAGGGAGGAAAACACCCCTGGGATTGGGAGGGCAGCCGTGGGGAGGCGGTGGCGGGGCGGTGGGATGGGATAGAGCAGGGTGGTCGAGCTCTGGTTCCTCTCGCAGCGTCCCCAGGATGAGCAGGGAGGCTCCCCCGGGGCTGGAGGGCAGGGTGAGGAAAACACTGCGGAAGGTCTTCGGGTTCGAGTCCTTCAAGACTCCCCTGCAGGAAAGCGCGACCATGACTGTGGCAAGAGGTGAGGCTCGGCATGTGGGACAGGGCTGCGGGGATGGCCCTGCAGGAGCTGGAGTTGTGCCTGCAGGGAGGAGACACATCACCTGGACTAGGCAGGATCACCTGGCTCTCCAAGCCCTGCTCTGCTTTGAGATGGTTTCAGTGGCACAGGAGCATGTGCTACGCACAAGCTCTGCACCTTCTCCTTTCATTTGTTTCTTAGCATCACTATTGTATCAGCCAGGACACAGACAAAGTTAAGGTGCACCTGCCAGGATGTTCAGGGTCAGATGAGCTCAAAACTGCTGACATTTCTGCCTTTTCAGTGTAAAACTGTCTTTGTGTTAGAGACAGTGCCTGTAGAAGACTTGATTTTGTGGCATAGTTGATCTCTCTTCTCTTAGTCATGGGGGCCATTACCCCAAATGTGGTTGTGCTGGTGTCAGTGGGTCCCCCAACACCCCAGTGGGGTGGGCCAGGCAGCTCTCACATAGCCCCCCAGCCCCCCAGGCAGCTCTCACACAGCCCCCCAGCCCCCCAGGCAGCTCTCACACAGCCCCCCAGGCAGCTCTCACAGTGTGGGGCAGAACAATGCTCAGCTCGGGATATAATCACAGTTCTCACCAGTCACTGTTGGCGACAGAGCAGCCAACAGCAGAGTTCTGTGTGCAGGGTGTCCTGTGGGTGTGGGGTCCCTGGCACCTCCCTGCTGTCAGGTGGTTGCTGGTCAGTGCAGTGACAGTCACTGTGTGAAATCATCTCTGTGGTTGATTTCCAACCCCTGTTCTGTATGAGGGACCTTTCTGGGATAAGCTACAAGAGGATGTGTAAAGATCTGTCATGGGACTGGTAATGTGGTAACTGGAGGTCTGTGAAATGAGTGAAAGCAGCTCCTCTGGGAGAGATTTAGCAGGAATAACTTGTTTAACTTCTCTTTATCTTGGTTTCTGGGTATCTTCTGCTGCTCCTAAATGTTTGCAAAGCTATCAGAGATTCTTTGAAGGGGACCATGGCAGGCATTGCTGTGCTTTTAGAACCTAAACTGAAGTGCCTTTTGTTGATACCCCCACAGTACACACACACACGTGCTGTTCTCACCCATTACCAGCCTCTGCCCACCCCTCCAGCCTGAGCCCCCCACTCAGTGGCCTTGAGCTTTCTTCTGTTGTTTTTGCAGGAGAGAAGGATGTCTTTGTGTGCATGCCCACAGGGGCAGGGAAATCCCTGTGCTACCAGCTTCCTGCAGTTCTGGCAGTGGGCATCACCATTGTCATTTCACCTCTGATTGCACTCATCCAGGTAACTGTCTCCTGTCAGCTGTGGGAAGGGGGTCAGAGACTCTGGAGGCACGACTGTCTCTTGTCTCTCTGCCCATGAACCTGCTGCTGACCTGCCTTTGGATGTTCTTGATGTCTCAGTTTTCCTTGCCTCGATGATAGGTGAGGAGAGCAGAGTATTGAGAGGATAAAGAAGGATTTTTGAGTTGAGAAAAAAGGTTTTGGAGCTGCAAACTGATTCTGAGGCTTCCTGGCAGGTACTAAGTTAGTTCTGTGAGAAAAACCAGCAAGCTAGAAAAACCAGATACTGAGTGAAATAATGAGATACCTGTTTTTCAGGACTATTTATATCCTGAAATGTTAAGTGCTACTCAAGTGCGAGTGAACAGCTCAGTGTGGGGATAGGGAGGTGAATTTGTATGCCCAGCATTCATCTGGATGTGGTGCCATGTTTTCTTCTTGGTTTTCTTGGCATGATTCTCACCCAGACTTAGTTCTGATTCTGTGTGTGTAACATCTTTCAGTTATTTTGGAATGAGATGCACCCTGTTATTGCAGGGTAGTTGTGCTCATTTTCCATCTGTGACAACTGATGATGTAAATACTGAGATGTGTTGTTGGTGGCTTTGTGCAGCTGTGATGAGTTAGTTTGCACAGGTCCCTGCTGGTGTTCCTGAGCAGCAAAAACACTGTCTTAAAGTGAAAATATGCAGGTGGATGTAAGAGCTGGGCAGATAATGCTCACAGGTGAAAATGAAGGCATCTGGAGTTAAAGTTATAAATACAAGGACAGGTGTATGTTGTTCTAAGACTCAGTCCTGGAGGTGGAAGTTGGAACCTTCCCTGGATCTCCCTAGTAATCTTGGTGCTGGTGACTTCGTTTTCCTTTAATTTTAGTGTTGTTTCTACTCCAGGATCAGGTGGATCACTTGCTGGCTCTGAAGATCAAAGCCTGCTCTCTGAACTCCAAGCTGTCTGCCCAGGAGAAGAAGACCATCCTGGCTGACTTAGCCAGCGAGAAGCCCCAAGTGAAGCTCCTGTACATCACCCCAGAGATGGCAGCTGCCTCTTCCTTCCAGCCAACACTGAACTCTCTGGTGTCCAGAAACTTGCTGTCCTACCTGATCATAGACGAGGCTCACTGTGTGTCCCAGTGGGGACACGATTTCCGCCCCGACTACCTGCGCCTGGGCACTCTGCGCTCCCGCATCCCACACACGCCCTGCGTTGCCCTGACTGCCACTGCCACCAAGCAGGTCCAGGAGGACATTGTGGCAGCTCTCAAGCTAAAGCAGCCACTTTCCACATTTAAGACTCCTTGTTTCAGATCCAACTTGTTCTACGATGTGCAGTTCAAAGAGCTCCTGGCTGATCCGTACGCCAACTTGAAGGATTTCTGTCTGAAGGCGCTTGAAGTGAAGGACTCCACTGGGGTAGGTTTTACCTTTAGGGAAGGACGATAAACTGGGCAAAATCTACCTTAATGAACACTGACCTTCCAGGGGTTGGTACGGCCCTGCCAGGTCTGTGGCAGGGAAGCAGGAGATTCCAGGAAGGAAAGTGCTAATGTATATTTTTTAAGTCCTCTAAAAGTGCTCATGTATGTTTTTTAGTTCCTCTAAAACAGGTAGAATGTGAAGGCTGTGCTCCTTTCTGAGGTGAGAGACCATGTTCTACAAAGTAATGTCCACAGAAAATGCCACTGAGCACCTTCCAGGTATCCTGGAGAGTACAGCAAACACTGGGCAGCCAAAGAAAAGATCAGCACTAGCAAGAACGTGGTGTCACATTTGCAGACACCATTAATGTGATAAAATTAAATTTAATTGATTACATTTAATTAATTAATTAAAAAATTAACCAGGAAGAATTTCTTCATGAAAAAGGACTGTCCAGGAAGGTGGTGGAGTCACCATCCCTGGAGGCACTCAAGAAATGACTGGTTGTGGCACTCAGTGCTCTGGTCTGGTTGACAAGGTGGTGATTGGTCAAAGGTTGTACTTGGTGATCTTGGAGTTCTTCTCCAACCTAAATGATTTTGTGTCCTCAGAAAGGGGTTGCTGTAAAAGAAAATTGATGGGGAATATTGGACAGGCATTGCCACCATGGTTTGTCATACCCTGGGTGATCATTGTCTATTGGATCGTGTTCTGCTCCTCTGGTGTGGTGAGGGTGAACAGTAGCCTTTGAAATGTGTTGAATTTCCTACTCCAACACTAATTCCCAAAACAACTCAACAGCTCAGCTGTAACCTCTGCACCTGAGTGTGTTTGTACAGCAGAGATGCTTCCTGTCTGTGGCTGCTGGGAGAGGATGAGGGGGCTGTATCTGCAGCTTTGTTGATTGGCTTCAGCAGTGCCCTGACCTTTGTGTCCTGTTGCCCAGGTGTACTCGGGCTGTGGGATCGTGTACTGCAGGATGCGCGATGTGTGTGACCAGCTGGCGATCGAACTCAGCTACCGAGGGGTGAAAGCCAAGGCCTATCACGCAGGTACTGGCAGCTGCATCTCTCAGGAGCTGGTAGAACTGAGCTGTGCCACCTCTAAGGCCTGGGGTGGGGCTGCCTAGGAAAGAGCTTTCCAGGCATGCTTTGCACTGTGTCTGATGCTCACGTGTCAGGTCTGTGAGGTAAGTGCAGAGCCTTCACCAGAATGGCATTCCCTTCACTCCAGAACTGGTGGTTTTGTTGCATATTGCATGGCCTAAATAGAACAACTGCTTTTATCCCAGGGGAGAGCTAAGTTTTTCTCTTTGGGGTAGAAACAGCTGCTGCTTTCTATTTGGTCACAGGCCAAGCCAGTTTAAATAGAGAGGACCATGTACATCAGTCTGTTTTCGTGAGAGAGTCAGCTTGCAATGGAGGAATGGAGGAGGATAAAATCATCCTGTTTCTTTTCTTCTTTTTTTCCTTTACTTTTTCTGGTTTGTTGATTCCTTCCCTCTCTTTCCCTTCCCAGGACTGAAGGCAGCTGACAGGACTTCAATCCAGAATGAATGGATGGAGGAGAAGATCCCTGTTATTGTTGCAACCATCAGTTTTGGAATGGGAGTAGACAAAGCAAATGTCAGGTGTGTGAGGCTGTGTTGTGCACCACCAGAGACTGAAACCTGAGCAGTGGGAAGGAAAAATCTCAGTCTCTGTTACCTGATACACCTGAGTCAAATGCCTGATGAACACTTGCTAAAACCCACAAAACCAGACCTACCTGAAGGGTTTTTTACCTTAGAAGCAGCAAAAGCAAACCTAAAAGGGCTTCGCAGAGAAATCAAACCCAAGGCAGCAGAGCTTCCCTTTGCCAGTGATCCCAAAATTAAGAAAACTGGAGGAATGCTTGTTTTGTGCCACACCCCCCAGAGTTTCAAAAAGAGCCATCTCAGTGCATTCACAGCTGTCTCTTTCACTTCCCTCCATGAAATAGTTGCCGTTAAAAAGCAGTGGGAAGAAAATCTGCACCTAAAATAATTCATGCACCCTCTACCAAAATAGTCAGAGCCAGCTGTTTTTGGAGATCTCCTCTTGCAGTGCAAGGGGAAAAAATAGCAGTTCACAAATGGCAATAACCATATAAAAATACAGCTCCAGTCCAAGGACAGGAACTCTGCATATGGTTTCAGTTGCTGCTCCTGTGGGATTTCTGTCACTGTAAGGGCTCTGTGTCACAATTCCTGCCCTGCAATACAGGTGTGCTGAGTTAGTGTTGTGATCACTTTGTAGAGGGGTAATTCAGGTGCAGCTCAGATAACACCCACAACAGACCTGCTCCTTACTCTAAAATCTACGTAAAGTAGTTTCTCTGACTGCTGTTGGAGAGGGGCAGGACATTATGGGGACAATCCCATCAGTTCACAACTGCCGTCCCTCTCTCTCTGTCACTGCTACCAGGAAACAGGATCCCATAGCACTTTATTCCTTGATGCATCTTACCCAGCTGAGGAATGAGAAGTCTCCTAGGACAGCAGGGTGAGATGATGACCTGGTGAAGCCACTCTGCCCTGTTCAATGGCCATTAAAAAAGGCAAAGAGTAACGGAATGTGTAGGGCTGTTTGGGAGTGAAATGTAGCTGAAACACACTTTTAATCTGGTTAATTTCCAAGGAATGGGGTTAAAATGACCCGTTACAGGAGTTTTTAAAATAGTTTAAAAGGCATTCTACCAAAGCCTAGTTAACAAAGCACTGCTGCCTAGCCTTTGTTCTATGCTGGCAAATCTGTGAGTATTCATGCATATGTTATCAAGTAAGACCAGCTCTGACAACTTCTGGAGTTGACTCTTCTGGGCAAAAGGGAAAACAGAGGTGGTGTCTCTTTTTTGGAAGGAATCTGCTTCTCTCTCTTCACTGTTAAGTGAATTTTACAGTCAGTTTTACCTAAGATTACTTATCAATTTCTTCAGTAAATTTCCTGATGGGGATTAAATATGTGGGGCTCTGATGCTTCCTGCTTGGCCTGTTCCTGGGGTATTTGTGTTTGAAGAAACACGTTTGCTTGCTTTTGTCATGTAATCTTTAGCTGCACCCAAATGCATCATACCTGCCCTTGGGACACACTGACTTTGATGCAGACTGGTATTTAAAAAACTGGCAGTATTTCTGTTCAGTAAAATCCTCTCAGAACAGGTATAAGCTGAATTGCTGAAGAGTCAGGTACAAGCAGGTTTAAAGCAGTCTTGCAGTGGTGTGTTGAAAACCTTCCTTCAGAGATTACATAAAATTTAGTAATGCTTCTGTCGTCCTATTTGCTGGCTAGGAAGGGTGCCTTCATCTGCAAGGGAGCACAGTGAGGCAAACTTTCCCATGCAGACTTTGGCAAAGAAATGTCTTTTTAAAATTGAGTAATTAAAAATGTGTTTTGTAATGGGGAAATTGTATTTCACAAAATACAACTTTTTAATCAGTGCTGTATTTTATGGTAAAATGTTGCAAACTCCTTAATTCAGTGTGTTTGTTCTCAGTCTTCATAGCTGTACAGTTGTTTGCCTATTTAGGACATTCATGTGCTCATTCTTTTTATCCATCCCTTTGGAATGGCATCCTGCTCACTTGTTGTCCAGGTGCATTTGTTTTCCCTGTGTGTTAAGAGGACTTAAACTTCTGTGTGCAAAATCCCTTGCTGTGCTCAATCTTCTGTCTTTTATGCTTTTGCTGCCCTATTTTTTACTGCTTTTGGTGTCCACAAACACCACAAACATGTGAAGTGCTCCTGAGAGACCTGCAGCCCTATGTTTGCTGTTTTATCCCATGCAGATTTGTTGCCCACTGGAATATTGCCAAGTCCATGGCTGGGTATTACCAGGAGTCTGGCAGAGCTGGGAGGGATGGGAAGCCATCCTGCTGCCGCCTCTATTACTCAAGGAATGACCGGGATCAAGTCAGCTTCTTGATTAAGAAGGAGCTCTCCAACATCCAGGTAAGAGCTGCAGGACAGTATCCACCTGCCCAGATAGGCTGGCTTTGCTCTGCTCTGGTTTGCCTGCAGTAACCTCAATATGCAAAGATGAAGTGAGGTTTTCTGGGCTTGGAGTTCTCTGCAACCCTGTTTCAAGGGATATCAGAAGGGAGGGAAGCAGGAAGGGAAAGGACTGCCAGACCCAGTTCTGTATGAGCAGAGACAGGGAGGGGTCTGTACCTCTTTGCCATGTTGATCAGAAGGGCTGGATTTGGTCATTGCTAGAGTTGTTTTATCTGTTTATATTGAAGACTATAATTCTCATCCCCATCTACTTTCAGGAGAAAAAAGGCACCTTAAAAGAATCTGACAAAGCTGTGATGGCAGCTTTTGATGCCATTGTGAACTTCTGCGAGGAGCTGGGGTGAGTGCACTTCCTTCAAACACTCATGTTAATGTTGGGGAAACCATGCCCTGTCCCTTCCAGGGAACTGTTATGGCTGAGACTGATCCTGCATGCCCAGGAAAAAGAAAATACTGGATGAATTACTTGGTATTTTGCTCTCGGGACCGAGGAAGGTGTCCCTGGTTGTTCTTTCATCACTCCCACTTCTGAGTTAATTGAGATAGTGGTCTTGAAGCCTGACCAAGTGACATGGGGATCCTAAACCATAATTCCTCAGGCCATGAATTTTACTGTGTTCTATCTTTGATGATGGGTTGACTTAGTTGCATTTGCTTTTGTTTTGGCTGTCCCCTCCTTCACTACATCACCTCCTCAGAGGACAAACAGGCAGCCTAATCAGCATGGGATGGAAGCATTTAGATCTAATATTTCTGTAAGCCTCATTGTCTCCACTGTACAAAGTACTGGGAATCTGTGATTCCCACTGACCTTAGAAGGTGCTTAGAATGTTTCAGGAACAGGCTCAAATTATGGATGTGCCCAATCTAAATGCAGATGAGCAACCATAACTTACATTGTTTGGGTCTAGTTCATGCCTGGTAAGCTGTAATTGTACTAATTGCTGTTCTGTGCTGCATAAGACATCAAAGCTGTAATTTTGCCAGGAAGAGAATGGTGTGTGTTTATTAACTGAAAATGGTCTTCATGTGTCTTGCTTAGAAGTTCTGCATTTCACTTTTCACACCTGAGTCTAGGACAACTTTTTCAGCATGAATGTAACGTGCTTTTTTTCATGCCTTAGTGAGCATGTTCTCTCCTTTTTGTCATGTTTGGTAAACAAATCTTGTCTTTTATGGGAGTCTTATTTGTACTGAAATAGGACATAACACTGAGTGCTGGGGCAATGGAAGGGGCATTTGTTGCCTAAGGTTGAGGTGATGCTGTGAATCAGCTTCTGTGAAGCTTCTTGCTCTAAGACTGTGATGCACTTGGCTAAGCAGCTCTGCTCCTTCTGGTGTGTGTTACCTCTCACAACAAATGGTCAGATGGCTGTTTGTATCTGGATTTTATATAATCATATAATGAGTGTGAAAGGACCTCAAAGACCATCTAGTTCAACCCCCCTGCCATGGGCAGGGACACTTCCACTATCCCAGGTTGCTCCAAGCCTCATCCTACTTGACCCTGAACTCTTCCAGGGTGGGACATCCACAGCTTCTCTGGGCAACCTGTGCCACGGCCTCAGAATAATAAACTGAGTATCACTGACCCAAGTAGAAATCACATCTCCCACACTTTTCCTTCCCACCCCCAACCGGGGCCACTCTTCCTGCTGTAAACATTCCATGTGCATCCCAGAGTCCCATATTGCAGCACCACTGACTGGCCTCCCTGCTCATAAGTGTACAGGATATACTGAGGTGTTATGGAAAGAAATGCCACGTTGCATTTCCTTTGTACACATTGAATTAATGCAGTTCTCTTTACTATCCAAACAGTGAAAACAAACCTGAAACTCTGACCTTGCAAGGTTATAAATAAGAACAAATAAAGACAGATTGTGTACTGGCAAGCAAGTTTTTGCATGGTATATTTAGGCCATTGTCTGAGTATGACAGGAGAACAATGGTATAAGCTGCTTTTAGAGATTGGGTTTAGACAAAGCTTTCAGTGCTCAGAGTTTCTTATTGCTCTTTTGCAAGGTGAAAAAAAATGAAATCAAACCCAAACCACGGAGCTGCAGCAGCAGAAGACACCCTTATCAGTAGTTTAGGAGGTGGCTGACCATTTGCCACCTCTGACTGGTGGTTTCCCTTGAAAGATGAAAATCAGAGAGAGATGAGTTGACTTTGGTATTTGACGAATCACACAGTTCCTGAACACAGCCTGGGGTACTGAGTTTGCTGTGGACCTGCAGAACAACCTGCTGGTATTGGGGCATTGTTCTTGGTGCAGGAAAGTTGCGTGGGGAGAAATAATCACCCAGGGAGAGAAGGTGAGGAAGCTTTATGTGAACAACACAGGTCGTAGCTGGGCTGGTTCTTGCTCCCAAGCACGACGTCTCCACTTCACGATGTGCCACTCTGTCTGTGCCTTGGAGATGTGCAGCACCCAAAGATAGCAGCAAATAAAAGGAGAGCAATAAAAACAAGACAGAAGATGCCAATCACCACGAGCCCCCCAAGAACCCAGCCACTTGTTGCAATCCGTGTCTTTAGGTCTTCCAGAGCTGAGGATGCCTCTTGTCCTGCTGACATGGTGGTTTCCACCCTGCTGGGGGTAGACAAGAACAGGGTTAGGTGTTAGTATGTCCTCTCTATGCTCTGAGCCACAGTCCCCAAACCAGTACAGGTAGGAATGCTGTCTGTGCCTACAGGCATCTGCCTTCCAGAAGGTGAAACAGAAATGGGAGCATAAACCAGAAGAAATAGAGCTGAGGCCAGTTTCAGTCAGATCCACAGAGATGTAAAGAGGAAAAGCTTCGGGCTCTACAAGATTGTGACAGCTGAGATTTATTTTAACGATAGTTAATCAATATTTTTAATAATATAATGTCTCTCCAACTTGTTCAGTATGAACCCTTCATCTCTCTAAGCTGTACAAGCCTGTACATGAAAGACAAGTATTCAGTGGGAGAACTTCTGGATAGCACTGAAAATATCTCTAAAAAGGAGTTGGGAACTTAAAATCTGAGAACACACTGGAGATGAAATGAATACTTAGTGAAACACAAAAAAGAAAAAAAAAACCCCACCAACAATAAGCAAAGATCATGTACAACTTGTTGCTTTCATAAGGCTTAGAGTACTCTAATTATGTTAAAAAGGGTGTCCTGCTAATGGAGTTTGCTTTAGTAATGCTTTCTGTTACTCTGGAATAGAAGCACAAGTTTTCCTTCTATAACTGCTTAGGTGCAGTAATAATTTAAACTGGGATCTCAGTGGATTCTAAACACTTGCTCTTTCACTGAAACTTTGCATAATGACTTGGCTGCCAGCTCTAAACAACATCCAGCATCTCTTTGTGAGCATCTTGTGGTTTTACTAAAGGTTCCTGGTTTCTCAAGGGAAAGGGTGGAATATTTCTCACACTTTATTGCAAATATGACTATGCAGATGTAATACAGGAAGAGACCTTTGTTATTTTTGAAAATTTGCTTGACTTGCTGGCCCTTATGTATCCTGAATACTGTAAGGGAAAGGACTAGTCCTGTAAAGCGTGTTTCATCCTCAGCAGGTCAGATTTGACTACAGGCACAAGCTTGCACTTGCTGAAGTTTTTGTTACTTTCTCAGCAGCCAAATATAGTCAGTTCATGGTTGATTTTCTGGAATGATGGCAGAGCCCCATGCTCAGTCTCAAACCAACAGGCACATGGGGATGTGAAAGCTGTTCTGGAAACCTTCCCTTGCCTTCAGAAAGGAGGCAGCCTAGAGACTAGTTCTGCAGACCCAAAGGTAGGAGCCCTCTGGGACAGCACAGCCCAGAAGTTCCTATCTCATTTTCTAAGCACAGTTAACCTCCTGAAACAGGAGAGCTGTATGAGATTTTATAAATACCTGAAGCTGTTGTGTTTGTAGTAGGTGTTTGTTCCGTTGCCTCCTCTGCACCCCTCCAAGAGATCTTGGCCTATGGTGAGGGACCCCTTTCTGTACCTGGAGAGTTCCACAGGTAGCCTGGAAGTTACCTTGGTGCTGCAGTAAATGATTAACAGCTGATTTTCCTGCAAAGGTGTGGCTAATATAATCAAATCAAAGACCTTGAACCTAAATAAAAAGTCCTAATTCAGCTGTTGCTCAGGCACTTCTCCTTGGCTTTGTCTCCTCCTACACCTGTTGCAGTGCATGTAAAGGCCCACTATGTCCTGTGTGGGGAAGGCTGCAGGATGTGGTGAAGGGGAGGGCTGTGCTTCCTGGATCCTGACTGGATCTGTAAGGTAAGCTCCTTTAGGAGACTGCCAGGCCTGACGTGAGACTGAACCAGACTGCCCTGCAGTCCAAAATCCGTTGTGGCAGTTTAGGTGAATAAACCCGTTAGAGAGCATTGCACTGCTGTTAACTGCAATAAAACTGCCTCTTGATTGCTTTCCTGACTGCAGAAGACCAGAGGGATGGTGCTGGAGAGAGGTGGGAGGAGAAAAGGAAGAATGTGGTGTGTGTAAAAGGAAACATACTTTTCACAAGCCAAGCAAGTCGTTTTGAAACCAGAGGGATAATGTTACAGAACAGAAGCTATTCCATTAAGTCATCAGTAGATCTTCAACCATTTGTGCTGGAGGGGCTGGCTTTGCTGGCTCTTTGAGGTTCCTCAGGGAAAGAAAGTATTTCAACACTTTTATCATCAGGACTGAAGTAATGATATTCCCTTGCAGCTCCTTCTAGGCTTGCTCAGGCTTTCACAACATGTACAGAACTTACTGTGGTTGAAGCAATCTCACCTTAGTCTGTGCTTTTCTGAATTTTCCTCTGCAGTTTGAAACACAGGATCCATCCTCACTAGTGCTCCCTGCAGGTGAGCACTGATTGAAGCCAAACCCACAAAGGCTGGTGTGAGTGGTGAGCAGGGACCCAGGGACTGGCATGGTTTGTATCTGGCAGAGGCTGAAGTGCTGCAGTAAACTGGGGACTTGCTGGGCATTTTTCAGGCCACCCTGATCTATTACTGCATGCAAGAAAGCAGCAGACCCCACCCAGCCCAGGCAAACGACTGGCATGTCTGAATCCTGGGGTAGGAATAGTCCAGCTGAGTGCAATGGTACAAAATGGTACAAAGCAGAACATGAGGCCTGTGAAGTCCAGACAAGTATGAAGAAATCAGTCCAGGGACCCCTTTACATGGTGACCGCTTCTCTTCTCCAGAAAACCACCTGAATCCTTGAAAGAATTGCTTAATTTTCTCTCCTTGTCTTTATTTAACACTGAAGCAGTTACTCAGTTTCTAATTCAGAAACTTAAGGTGGCAGAGATACGACAGGAGCCACTTTTCTTGTCCCCCTGCCTGGTATGTGTTAGTGGTTTAACTTGTACCACCACAGGGAAACATCCACTTGCAGCTTTTCCTGTTGAGATAAGGCCTGGCAGCCTGTTCCCAGTGACAGCAACCTGTCAGTTGTTGGTTTGTGTCCAGCCTGCTGAGCTTCCTCCTGACTTAGCACACTGGTTCCATGCTGCTCCAGCAGTTCTCAATGGGATTCTGTTCATGGCTGTAGCTGGCACTGTCTAGCACAAACTGGCATAGGAAGTGAGCTCTGTTCATTCCCGAGTCTTGTGACTTAATTTAGATACAGAAACATCTGTTGAGTCTGTCTCCTGCAGAAGAGGCTCTGAGGCGTCTGGTGCCACCTTGCTTGCCACTTGTTTGTGAGTGTAATGAGCAGTGACATATCTGACAGAGAGGTTGGTGTGATGCACCTCTGAATGTGTATTAAAGTCATGTTGTGCTTGAGCTTTTTCTACCCTAACATGTTGGTTGGCAGTGAAAGCCTTGGGACAGCCTAATAGAGGCCAGTGCTTTGTTAGTCTCAGTATAACTGTGCATGCAGTAGCTCATCCGCTGTTGGTATTAGTCAGGTTGGGGCTTATCTTTCCAAGAAACATCCTCACTTTCTGCTGGAAAGTTTTTCCTTTTTATTAATTTAAAAGTAACATTGGTAGTTTGAGGAATTTTATTTTTCTTTTAATTCTTAGACCATTCTCTCTGTCACTGGCTGCAGGTACATTCAGTACAAAAATGCCAAATACCCACATGCAGTTTGTTAACAAAAAATAAAGTGCATTAAATACATAAGAAGCTACTGATGCAATGTGCTTTTTACCAATCTGGGTGCAGGCATCAGAGAAAAGACATTTCTTTACAAAGTTTTCTTTATTCTCTTGTCCCTTCTGAAGTGTAAAAAGTATTTAAAAGCCCAGAGTTAAAACCTTGATGATTGTCCTCTCCCTGGCTAGATGCTGGCTCTGGTATGTACATGTGTAATCACTTAGCAGATGGGATACAGGGGCAGAACATGACTTCTCTATATGCATGAAACTTTCTATACCTTCTCATAGAGACGGTTGGTCTCACATTTGGGGCTGAAAGACCAGTGGCTTTGAGTTGAGCAGGATTTGGGCCTTCCACTGGGCTGCCCCAGCTGTGGAAGTCGTGGCCTGTGCCACAGCCTTGTACATACATAAATCCCTTTCGGAAGTTCATCCGAGCGTAACCCAAACACACACACAGTGGCTGCAACATGGGAAAGGGATTTATTTGCACTTGTTAACCCCAGCAGTGCAGCCCATTCTGGGCTCTGCTCTGTCACTGTGCCTGCTGTCAGCTGCTGCACACATGCCCTGAAGTGACAGGTACCACAGTGTATGTCACTCCTCCAAAATGCCTTTGTGCATGCTCATAAACATACCCTTGGCATGATGTTTATGTCCACTAAAATAAACTGCACACAGTGCAGGGAGTCAGGCACACAGATCCCTCCAGTGAGGGCAGGGATTTGTTCCTCTCCTGTAGCTCCCGTGCTCTGCAAGAACCATTCATCTGCAACAAGCAGAAGAGTAGAAGCACACAGAGTGTGGGGAGGGAGCGTGTTTAGCAGCAGAATGATCAAAACAACCATGGTGTTGGTGAGATTTTCCATTTTGCCTTCATCTTTCTGCTTACAAAGAGTAGTCCACGTGATCTGGGTTTTTTCTTTGGCAATTTCACCTCACTGTAACACCAATGAAATGACATCAGGAGCATTATGTTACCAGCTGTATTCAGAGCCTCAGCCGGCAGGCACATCTGGCCCAGAAGGTCCACAATTGGTTGTTTTCAGCAGATAGCTAAACGTGCCTCCTGCAGGTGGTTTTTGAGAGAGCAGGTTTGGGCTTGATCCACAATGACCTGAGCATGGGGTGATGTCAGTGGGTTTTGCTAATGCCCAGCACCATCCTGTTGGATTAGCCACTTGTGAGGAGAGCAGGCACTGCCTGGCATGTGGTTGTGGACATGTTCTCTGGCTCTGGGCCCACTGAGGGGATCCTTGGCTGGCCCAGCTGCAGGGCTGCCTTTGGGAAAGCTGTCTCTTTCCTCAGCAACTTGTGTCCATGCCTCCCACCGCACCCCAGAAGAGGGAGACGGTGATGGTAAAGAACCTTTACCTTTCTGGTCACAGTAGTGGCTGTCACAGAGAGAAGGAATTCTACGCTGTGGTTTCTGGTCCTTTGAGTCATGTTAATTAATATTGTTATTGCCATTTTCAGTGAGCTAGTGTGAAAAGTCATTCCCATGGGACTGAATCATGATGTCCATGCGTGTCCTCGCTAGTGGGTTGTGTCACCTCGTTGCATTTCATGAGTGGGCAGCTGGGCGGACTTGGCTCTTCCTACTCCGGGTGTCAGGATGTCCATCACAGCCACAGCAGCTGTAGCAGCAGCAACTGCAGGCAATGATCATGAGCACCAGAACAGTGACTGCAAAGAGAAGCAAAAGATGTTGCTTCATGACATTGGAGCAATCCCTGCAGAGTAAGCCTGTGTCTCCTCCAAGTTGTTTGTTGAGCAGCCAAGTGAACAAAGCCTGTTTTTTTTATGAATTTCTTTTGCCTTATATCCCCAACTCCCCCTTCATAAGTTCCTGCTCCCTTGTATTGGTTAACCATTTAATCTGGACAATCATTACCAGATATTTCAAGATCTTAAGAGCTACATACCAAACCATGTGGGGACTTATCTTTACCTGCCTCATGGGCTGTTGTTTTTGAGCTAACATGAAGTTACTAAGCAGAGCTGTGTGCCTGGAAAGGATGAAAATCCAGCTCTGCCCTTAGTTGTGTCAGAAGCAACTCGATAGGTTTGGTTAGTCAAACTGCCAGCTGTATTTCTGAACAGTGCATGCAATGTACCCTTTAGGGGCAGATATTTGTGACTGGTTTGGCTTTACTCTTTCTCTGTATTGAGCTTGAAAAAGTAGATAGTTCAAGTGCAGAGTTTTGTTTCACAAAGCAGTGATTTAACTTACTGGTATTCTCTAGCCATGATGGGTGGTGCTGGGAGAGATGTGTTAGTTTATCTGGAGTAGAAAAGGATGACATGTTTAATCCTGCAGAACATGTAACTGTGTGAACATGCATGTGTGTGTGTGTGTGTATGTGTTCCTTTAAAGCCTGGAGCTGGGCTGCCAGGTATCTGAACCTGTGGGGAACCAGCTGTAGGTATGAACAAAATAAAGCAGCAGGTGTGACTTTCTGAATTCCAGCCCAGGGAGGAGTGTCCAGTGGGATACACACCCTTCCTTCTGGCCAGGAGCAAACTGTCTTTGGAGAGGAGAGCCTGTCTTCCTTCCTGCTTCTTTTGCCATTGTATAAACAAACTTCATCCCCCTTGTTCAAGCAGTTCTTTGCTATTCCTCCCGTGCCATCCCCACCCAGAGCAGCAGGAGGGATCTTGCCATTACCAGAGGGGAATAAGGAGGCTCATCTGAAGCACAGTGGCTTCCACTGAGCCAAGCACTGGAATGACACTCAGAGTCTCACTTAAATGTCTTTCCTGGAAGGGAGATGCCCCAATACCATTTGTCATAAACTACTCCTGTGCATCAAAACATCACAGCAGCTCTTATTTGGTTAAAACACTGCTATTTAAACTATTTAAGTATGAGAGCTTCGGTGAAAGCTGTGCTGTTGGCATGTCATGCTCTGCATCCATGTAGAGATACATGCTGAGCATTAAAAAATTAATCTAGAAATTAACCTGGGCCTCAGCACAACCTGGAAAACAATTGCCAACATCACCAACCCACCAGCAAAGACTGGCACAAGCTGCCCCCATGGAAGAGAAATTCTCACACTCCTTGGCCTCCACCAGTGAACTCACCAATAAACAGAAGAACCACACAGAAGCAGACAATCTCCACTGGCTCAGACTTGGGCAGTTGCTGGAGTTTAAGGAGAAACTTCTCACCAATGGCTTGAATTTCCTTCAGGAAGCTTTCAGAAGACATTCTGTCACAAGCTCTCCAGGCTTTATGCTGTAGAAGAACCAAACAGAGAATAAACTTTTAAACTGACTAATGCTAGGAAGCTGCCAGCCTTCTTATACAGCTGGTGATCACAAGGAAAACAAGTTTATCTGGTCTCAGTCCTTGCTCCCAGTAGCTAAGGTGGAGGACTTTTAATTGTCTACGTGTTCTGGCACTGTTGTAATTTCAAAATCCAGCTTTGAGGGTGTTTTGTCAACTGCACTGTTAAGCAAAGGCAAAACGGTGTTTCTTCTACAAGGACACTTATTTCAGGAGGCACAGAGTTGGAACTGGACAGTGCCTGCCCTCGGCTCTCAGCCAGTGAAAATAATTTTTTTTTCTAGTTGTGCTAACTTGTCCTCTCAGAAAGAAATGCAATTCTAACTCAACCTGAACTCCAAATGCTAAACTCCAGTGGTACAGAGTTCTCAGCTGGTTGTTACTGAGTAACACAAAGTAGATTCCCTTGAAGGCTTCTTGCACTTTGAGCTACAGAAAGCCCCTTCAAAAAATAAGGCACTTATTTCAACACCTCAGTACAATACAATTAATAATGTTTTATCAACCAGTTTTACTCTATGGTAACATTGAGATTTAAAGTCTGTGTTCACTGGGGACAGCTGGATGCTTTTCAAGTTCGTGCAGATCAATGCAAGGTAAGCTAAATGTAGGGGGGTTATTTTAAGGCACAGTCTAATAGAGAAGAATGTGAATTGAACAGTGGATGTCCACCCATCACTGGTGATGATGAGCAAAATAGAAGCCCCTGGATCTGTTGGGGAGATGCTCCACAAGGGAGATTAATCCTGCTCAGTAATCTCACACTTCCTTTATTCTCAGAATGATCATCAGGAGCTACTGAAAACATTTTTAGTCAAAGTTATGTGCCTCAGTTTTGCTGTTCTTTTCCCCATGAGCAAGATTTTGGAAGGCATTGCAACAAACTAGTGGGCATGAGAGCTATGGATGTTCAAATTTTTCTTCAGTCAGGAACTGGAATTGAATATTGTTGAGAAATATCCATAGTTTCACCAAAACCAAGTATTTGGACAGATCAACACTTGAATGGATGATAACTTTTATATCATTATTATTACAGTTTGTGTGTTTTGTAACAATCAACAGTGGGTTCTGGGACTTAAACACTGCAATTTAATATCCTGGTCTTGGTGATAACCCAGAGCCAAGTGACCAAGGCAGCCCTTCCAGAATAAGCCAGATAATTCCTTACTGCACATCTGGTTTGGTTACTCAAACTAATGGAGGCTTGGAGTTCAGTTTCTTCTAAACACACTGAGGACAGAGAGACCTTGGCTGTTTCTTTGCATGCTGGGCTTGAATACTACAGTGCCAAGTTAAATTAAGTTTTGTATGTTTATGCAATTCAAAAAGGCTTTTCTTTGTTCTTTTAAATCCAAGCTAAGGCTTAAAAATCGGAACCAGCTGGTTTTCTAGGGATGGGGGTGGATGGAAAATCTACATCTACAGAAAGATCTCTGTGCAACTTAGCAGGGAGGCAGAGCTGTGGCCTTCTGACCTGAAGAGGTCACTTTTGAGAGGAGGGTTAAATAGTTCTTTCCAGATGACTGCATACCCCAAGTGAGCTGCTCCAGAAACGGCCCCTTTATCCTTCTCACGGTTCAGCAGGATTCTGTGTCAGCAGGTTTTCAGTTTTGTTTCCATTCCAAGAGATGGTGGAGGAGGCAGAGGTGAAGTGATTTGTGTTTTCTGATCTTGGCTTTAGAAGAAAAAAAAAAAAGTCTGGCTCTAATATTCTAAAAATGTTTGCTCCCTTTGGAGGTATTTCTGCCTGTCCAGAAGCTCTCCTAGTAAGGAATCTGCTTTAACCTTCCATGCCATGCTTTGGGCTGCACCAGAAGCAACAAATGTAAGAGCCAGGCTTGTGAAGTTTGGGTAAAATTACTGATTGGGATTGTGGAACCGTGGGGATTAGCAAAGTGCTTAGTCTGAAATGATAAACCTGGCTCAGTAATGGACATTTCTCTGCCCATGGTACCTGGTCTGGAGCTGAGGGAAGGAGTTTTTATTCTAAAACTTGCAAGGAATGTTGCTTGTTTACCTTGGTCTGAACTACATCAGGGACAAAGTTTGATGTTGGTGGTGCAGTCTCCAATCTGCCTGTGAGGGAGCAAATGTTTTTCTGCTGAACTGCACTTCTGACTTGCTTGCTTGGTTCCAAGGGCTGTCACTGCTTTGGATTTCTGCTTGTGCAGTGCAGCAAAAGGGGGAAGAATAACATAATTCTTAAAGAAAAAAGTGAAACTCCTCCAAGAAAGCCAGTTCTAATTCATGGACTTCTGCATGTTCCATTCTGCTTGTGATGTAAAGTCTCTGTTTAGGACAAGTTTGGTTGTCATCTTTTCCCACTTGATTTCAGAACTTGAGATTGGCATCAAGGCAAGGATAGTGCTGTGTCACTCATCCATCTTCCTCTTGTACAACACAACAGTGATGACATTACAAATTTCAGAGTGGAGCTGTAAGAATTAATTCCTGTTTTTTGCTATACTGTGTTCAAGCAAACTCCCAGTCACAGCAGTAACAGACAGGTGGTGCAGCATATTCATTACTGAAACAACAACTAATGATTATTACTAAAACAGGCAAGTCTTGAGAGATTTATAACTTGGGGTTGTAGGTCTTAACTGACAATTTACTTTCTTGGGCTACACTGCTGGTTTAGAGTCTGGAAGAGCCACCTAAGTTACTCCCTCACAGGTGCTTGGAGCAAACATCATTGTCTGCCAGTGTTTCTCTCCTCAAAACCTCACCCACTGAGGATGGGAACCCTCCAGAGCAGAGGAGACATCACTGTAGGGCAGCAAATCTTCTTTACAGAAAAAATACTGAAAGACCACAGTGCAATGTGGTCTTCATAATACTTTGTTAGACTATTGTGAGGAACTTCTGCTCCACAGCTGTAGCCAGAGCTAACATGAAGTGAGAAGAAGGTGAAGAGAGGCAAGATGAGAAACTCACATAGAGAAGAAAGTGAATTCAATGCTGGTGTCTTGTGGCAGATGGTTTGAATTTCCTGCTGGGGTGGGGTGGCAGCCTGAAATTCATGATTTCAACTTTATCCTGTTCTGGCTGTTTTTAAGAAAAAACTCACCTATCCAGTGTTGCCAGTGGGACTAAATCATCAAATCTTTCTGCCCTCCCTTACATTACAAGGCACAGCAGAGGAGGGAATATGAAAAATAATTTAATTGGGGTTTATTTGTTTTTGAGGAAAAAGAGGCTCATGTGTCTTGAGTTGTTAGCCTTGGTTGAAAAGAGAGCAGAGGAATGGGCAACAGCTGCAGGTGTGCTGCTCAGCTGCAAGGATTGCATGACCCTGTAAAACCAAACAGCATGTCCTGTGTTCAGGGCTTGTAGAGATTTAGATTCCCAGAAAGCGCTAATGCGGATTCATCTTTCTGTGCCCACTGAATAAAGCTGTGAAAATTGCCATAATAGCACTGAAGTTATCTTTCTGAGTTGTTTTAATGGACTCATGCCATACTGAAGCACTCAAAGAAGTTGGCTGCTCAGGCCTTTCAAGAGTAAAGCCATTAAAAAGCCTCAATCTGGACATTCAAGAGGAAAGCCTCAGTCAGGGTTTCTTTGTGCTGGGAACTGGCTGTGTTGGGGCTTCCAGGCTTCAAGCAGGAAAAAGAGCTTTGGGGTGAGCATGTATGATAGGGTCCCTCATCCCTCTGCTTAAAGCCAGTCAGGTTGCTGCAAATCTTTTGGAATGGATGCAAATTGTGCAGGTTTTTGGTCTGTCTTTGGTTTGGAAAGCTGTATCTGATCTGTGTGTGCACACAGGTGCATCCAGAGTTGAACTGTAGGGAGTGGGTGAGCTCCAATTTACTGCTGAGGAATGAGACACTTGTTTACTCATAACCCTGGTGGTATTTGAGCAGCCTATTTCAGTGCAAAGGACACAAATTTGAGTTTGTGGTTTAGCCCCAGGGCTGAAGTTAGTAAATAGAGGCAGTTTTACTGGTGGCGTGACTTTGGCAAAGTCATCCCATCCCTCTGTTGGGTGACTTCATCTCTACAAAGAGATGGAACACGTAACCACCACCAGAGGTCTGTTTGTTAATTGTTGTGTGTCCAAGTCTCCAACATGCTTGGAAATCTTTAGATAGGAAGACAATAAATCCCTGGTTTTGTTGCAGTTACAAACTGAACTGGCCTTTGCTTGCTCACTGCTTGCTACACTTTGGTCACTGAGCTCATTTAGGTTGGAAGTAGATGAAAGCAGAGCTTCCACTTTTGTTTGCTCCCAACCCAGCCATGCCCCACAGGGGTTCCCTGCTCTTGCCATGATCCTGATCCATGACTGTGCTTTGTGTGAGTTTGTTCCTCAAGTAATCTAAAAATGGAGACCAAGCAATGGAGGGGGAATCTGTTGGGAACACGAAGCTGCAATGCCTGTAGTCCCAGTGGAGTCAGATCTCTCCACCGTGCCCATTGCCCACAGCAGCAGAGCTCCAGAGACCTTACAGAGCAGAACCTCCCTGATGTGCCCATCAAGCAGAATGCCAGGGCAACATTCTTACTGCAACCTTTTTTCCAAGACTGTGGCTCTGGAGAAACAAATATTTTGTGTTGTTCTTCCTCAGGCAAGTCAAATAAGTTGGTTGAAATTGGATTTGTACAGGGATGGGAAGCCTGTATGGATTGTGGCAGCTTATTTTATAGGAGATCTTAGAAGGCAAGCCCAGCCTTATGGAAGGAGGGTGCTGAGCAGCCAAAGGGGAGGGGATGTTTTTTATTCTGGTCTAAAGCTCCAAAATAAACTCTGACTGTACTTGGCCACTTTTTAAAGAACATGAAGGTTTGACCAGTTTCAAAACCTACCAGCTTTGTTCTTGAAATGTGCTTCTGATTTCATATGGATAAGGTCTGCAGTGCTTCCTGTTCGAGAACAATGTAGGTTGCTAGGTGTGACTACAGTTTGGATGCAGTTTTGTATAACATGTCATAATTCCTGCAGGGTTGCTTATTGTTCTAAGCTTTTAGTGTACTACTGAGATGAAAAGGGCCATAGAAATGTAGTTGTATTATCAGTGCATGGTTTTCTCTCATCATTGTTAATGCACAGTTTGCTGCCATGACTGTAGTTGACCAGCCATGTGAATCTTAACAATAGTTCAGACAAGCCCTTTTTTCCCTAAAACAGGAGTGAACGGGGCCAGACAGACCTATAATTCATTCCCAAGGAGATGAAAATAGTTTCCAGTATCAAGAGAATTCAGCCCTTTAACAGCACACACCCAAACTGGTAAATTGCAGCTCAGTGCCATGGGAGAAAAGCTTTGACTTTGACAGTTGGTCTGGAAAAGAAGGCCACACATTCCTTCAGATTACAAAGCTGCCCTGACTGGGCAGCCCTTTGGCTGGAACACCCTGTCATCACTTCTACCCACTATTTGGAGATGGGTTTTGAGGCAGCACTGTAAATATCCCTTCTCTCCCCTACAACCTAATATTAGATTAATATAAAAAGGCAGTGAATTCCCTCCAATACCATTTTCAGTAGTTGAGTTACCCATTGGGGCACTGAGCTGAGAGTCTTTACACCTCTACTGAGCCACCCTGGTTTTCTCCAGTCCATCCCACAAACACATCCACAAAACCAACTGAGATAATTCCTCACTACTAGGAATTTTTAGGTGGGGAAACCAAAGCACTGAGCCATCCAATGAAAGGTAAAGGTCAATTTTAAAAATAAACTTGTAGCTCTTCTACAAGAGAACTTTTTTTAGAGTTGGTGATTCTTGAATCAGCCTGAAAGTCTATTCTAATATTAGCAAAATAACCATTTCCCAGGAAGCTGACAGAGAGGTAGCTGTGTGCCTGTGAAAGCCTTGTAGTTACTTCACAAACATAGTGGGATCTATCAGTAGTTTGATGTTTGAGAAACACAGTGGGATCTATCAGTAGTTTGGTGTTTGAGGTCTGGCATCTCGCAGAGCATGCTGGAAACTCCTCCTCCCTTTAACAGCCAGCCCTGTGTCCTGTCCTTGACTGATCTCAGACCTGCAGGTCTCACAAATTACATGCATTTCTGAGTTTTTTGAAATATGCTGAGCTGATGCGAATAAAGATGCCACCTGGGTGCAGGAACTCAAAGCTGAAGGCTCCAACAGCTGCTTCCTCAGAAAAAGCTGTTTAGAACCACACCAGCTGTGGCTGTGTGGGGTGGTGGGGAGAGCCCCAGTGGAGGCAGGGCTGGGTGCTGCTGTCTGACAGTCCCTGCAGTGTGTGACTCTACTCTGGCCCATTGCAGGCTGTGATGAAGGGCTTGTCCTACAGAAAGGATCTGCTCTGTCAAAACTTGGTTTATTCTTTCCCTCAAGTCCCATAACCGCCCTTAGGCTGCAGTCAGGCTGTGACAGCTGTAACACAACCCATGTCCTGCTGCTTTTATCCAGACATGTGTTTCATATTGCAGTTCCTCTCCCCCACACACATGTACAGCTCAGCTGTGGCTGGACAAGCCCCCAGCCAAACCCGATTTTCTTTTGGCAAGCAAAACTTGGCATGTTTCTCTACCTCCTTCCCTCTCCTGCCCTTGTCCCCTCACTTCTCTCTCCTTCCTTTTTTTTTGTTTCCCTAAACTTTGTTTTTTCACATGCTTTATTAGAGAAACCATCTCAACTGCAGCAACCAATCTACACAGGGTGGAAACCTCCCTACATCCCCTCGAGCCCAGGGCTAGGCTGGAGGCATGTGGGTCTTAACTACCAGATCTCCTCACTCAGGCAGTTCCAATCCAGTGTTTGTACAACACTTAGGTCAGAAAGACCTGCCCTCCCTTACACGTTAATGGAAATGGAGAGAAGTGGAAATACCTGATCCTTAACATTCCTCCTTACAGGCATGGGTAGGATCAGGAAAACATCTTGCTGTGAGAATTGTCTCTCTGCCTCTCTGTTTGTAAACAGCTGGCTGCCCATGTGCCTCCTGGAAGAGGCTAAGGGGTCCCCACTCAGTGTTAGGAGGTGCCAGAGCTTCCAAACAGAGAAATCAGCTTCAAATGGAAGAAAATGGGGGTTCATATGGTCAGTCTGCTTTGCCAGCCCCCCTTCCCATACCCAGCAGCGAAATGGAGATGGGAGAGCAGGTCGTGGGACACCTCTGTAAAACCAAGACTTGGACTTAATGATCTTAAAGGTCTCTTCCAAACTAAATGATTCTATAAATTCATGCATTTATGGGATCCTTTTCCTCTCCCTCCCCTTCTCTTTGCATTCAAACTTGACAGTCCTGTTACTGTAAACCATAGCCTGTGTACATATATGTGTCTCTCAGAGCAGTGGGTTCTCATGCTGTTTTGAATAGTAAACCAGCATCTGTGCCTGATACACCAGTTGAATTCTTTTTTAAAATGTCCTTGTTCGAAGCCGTGTAAAATCTTTCCGTTTATTTCTATTGGTCACAGATGCTTCACTTGCACAATATGTTAGTTCCCCGACCTTATTTTCTAAGCTCCCTGTTTGCTCCAAGATTTGGGGGATAAAACTTGGCTGCAGCTGGGAGGAGCTCTGGAGAAATGCCGTGCCTGGTTTCACACACTCCTGCCTGTGCTGGCAGCTCCTCGCCAATGGCACGGACACCCTCGCAGCTCTCTTGTCCACACCATGCCTATATCAGGTCACCGCTGTGTAGAATGCCCTGTGCTACACCTGCGTGTCAGCGAAGGTCACATTCTGCAGCAGCACAGAAAAACGAGCAAGCAGCTTTCCAGCCAACAAAAGTTGCTGGGTCCCGCTCGGACCCGGAGCGCTCCAGGCACCTCCTTTTGTTACAGGGCGGCCGCAGCGCAGCTCCCGCAATCCGCTTAAATAAAAGCTTTCCTGCTGCCACCTTTGCTCCTCAGTGTCCCTTGCATACAATTGAGGCTCGCAAGCTCTGCTGCATGGCCGATTCCGCAGCGGGAGCTCCCCCAGCTCCCCAGCGGAGGATGAAGGTGCCCGAACAGCAGCGATAGCTCAGCCTTACCCCAGCGCGCCGCCAGCTCTTCCCCTCTTGTTTTCCTTCCCGTCTTCTTAAACTTTCACGTCATCTCTCCCCTCATCCTGGCGTGTGTCTCGCTGCTCGCTCGGCTCCTCTCTGCTCTGCCGCTGACAGCCAGCTGTTGTCTCTGCCTTTTTTTTTTTTTTTGTTACTGGTTGTCCTGGAGATCCGGAGTTTCGTGTTACAAGTGCCAGGAGGGAGGGATGGAGGGCGTGCGGCGAGGAGCGGCTGAGCCAGCTCCGTGCCAGCCCCGCGGCCAGCACTTGTTGCTGGTTTCCTCTCTGCATCTTCCCACAGAGAGGTCTTTGCTTTTTTACCTTTTAATTTCAGCTTTTTCTGGAGTGAGACTTCATTCTTTCCTTGGGCTAGCCCGGGGTGTGTTAAAGCAAGTAGCTTTTCTTTGTGCTGCCCAGTTTCCTTTCAACTCCCGGGAGAAGGAGTTTTTCTCGTGCTCATTGAAGGGGCAGAGCAAGAAATGTGAGGACAGTGTGGCACTGTAAGAGAGGCCTGCCAGGCACAGGAGAGCAAGGGTGATGCTGGGGCACTGAATTTGCTCCGTGCACTTGGCCAAGTCGTTTACTCTGTTGATGTCCTGCTTTTTCCTTCCTGTGTTCTGGGGACAGCAGGGCCCCACTGTCTTGTCTCAGAGAGTGACATTCAGGTGATGTTAAAAGGATACAGTCCTTCAGAGAGGTGCAAAATTAGAATTTCACATCAACCTCATGACTTGTTCTTCTGTTTGATAAAGCTTCCTAAGAGGCTTTTGCTCAACAACTGGTGTCTGGGTAACTAATTTGTCCTCAGACAATTTTTATCTTATTTAATGTTTTCACTTCTTGGCTCTATTCCAAGACTTGCTGTTTTGTGGAGGTGTTTCTTTAGGAAGCATTTATATTGAGGCTGTGTACCCTTTGGCTCATATGAGGGAATGCTTTTTTTTTTTATATTTTGGGAGACACAAATCTTCTTTCGTGATGTGTAGCTTTGCTTCTTCTCTGACTGTCCCATCTGCTTCTACTAATTGCAGGAATAAGGCTCTTGTTTTACCTGGTGTACAAAAGCAAGGACTACCAAACCCACACAGGTGTAGGCAGCCCTATGGTCAGTTGAGCACTTTCCTGGAATGTATTGCCACAGACAGAATCGTGTTAATAAACTTGGTTGTTATTTGCTTTTCATCCTATTCCATAATGTTAAATCAGGGTAGGATGCCTCAAAGGAAATAACAATTTACTTTAGACATTTGAAAGACCAGTGATCAGCTTCATACACACTCCTGCTGAAGGGCAAGGGGAGACAAATAAAACAGTTGCATATTTAAAAGATGAAATAATTTTAGGACATGTATACAGACTACCATTAATTTATGTAAATCATCTCCGTCTCGTGGGCATTAGTCAGGTGCTCATGTGACTCAGGAAGCTTTTCCCTCTCATGTTAATGCATTAGTGACTGTTTCAGGACCTCTTGTGTTCAGTAGAACTTTAATCCAGTGATTAACCTCAGCATCTTTGTTGTTTTTTGCCTTTTGGCTTTAATTATAGGATTGCAATCTTAGTTCTCCAAATGAGTTTCCGTTATGAGCCAAGTCCTGAGCACCGTTGCCTAAAGTGGGGCCGTGGATGTGACTGTGTGAGATGGGGTAACTCTTCAGAAAAATAGAGGCAGTCACAGGGACCTGGGTGTACAGGGCTTGGCTTTGCAGGACTGATGGGTTAGAAACTAGGACTGTTACAGTGAGTTCAGAGCTGATCTCTGCTTCCACCAAAACCCTACCTTGGGGCATCTCACTTTAAGGGGCACAGGTGTGTGTGGTTGTCCCTCCCCAGCATAAGCCTGGTGATTAAGCTGTAGGAGTGAGGAGAGGGCTTGACCATTACTGTATGCCTCACTTAACTCTAACACAGATCAGTGCGTGCAAGAGAAAGAGATGTGGACTAATGAGAATGCCTGTTTTCTTTTGGGGAAACAAAAAGCTGACTTGCAGCTCGCTGACATTTCTATAGTCACGTTGCATTGGCAGACCAGGCAGCACCAGTAGCTCTTTTGGAAAGGCAGGACAAGGGGATCGAATGTGTTGCCCCCATCCCGGTCCCCCCACCCTTCCCCACCATGTGAAAGGAGCTCTTTGAGTGCAGGACGGGAGTGAGTCAGTGCGGCTCTGCAGGGGGATATAAAGCCAGCTTTGTCAGGGCTCTCTCCAGGCTCTCTGCACCGTGCAGAGCAGCCTCGGGCTGCTGCAGCCTCCTCACCTGAGCGGGCCAGGCCCTCTGTGCCTCAGCACACACGGGTCACTGCTGGGGAGACAGGAATCTGTAACCTGTGCCACTTGGCACAGTGACCTCCCAGGCCGTGGGAAGGAGCCGGCACTGCAGAGCCTGGCAGGGTTTGTTTGGGATGCTTTGGGACATGTGCACTTGTGTTCCCCCCAAACACACACACGAGTTAAGAAGAAAACCACATTTGTTAGATCTCTGGCAAGTTCAGACATGCCTTAAAGTGTTTATAATAAGAATAAATGAAGTGCTCACTCTCTAAATTTTTCCCCTCTGTGACCCACTTTTTGCAGATGAAGTTGGTAAGCCAACTAGGGCACTCCTTGGCAGAGAAGAAAAATCTCCACTTTGTTCTCCTTTGTAGTAAAATAATAATTCTCCTCTAAAATAACGCTTGTTCCCACTTGGCTGCAGGATTTGATCTCTAAATGCCTGATGAAGTAAAATATTTCTGTGTATTTAGCACCAGCATTTTGACTAAGAGACAACTGGCCACCTCTGCTGTGCATCTCAAGTATTGAAAAGCTTTTTTAAAAAACAGAAAAAAGTAACTTCCTGGTTCTTCTTTAGTGAAATCAGTGTATTCACTGGTTTAAATTAGGGAGTGTTCTAGAAAAGAAATTCCTTCCTGCCTGTGTTGCTAATGAGCTTATTTCTGTCACCAAACTGTTTTTTACATACCCCAAAGCCAATCCCAAAAATCTTTGAAGATTTCTAGAAGAATCTAATCATCTTCACATGGCTAGTTTGCTAAGCCTGGTAAAGTGATTGTGCAATCCTGTATGAGTAAATGGACTGGTTTTCATGGATGTGGGACTCTACCCCAACTTTGGCTGCTGATCTGGAGCATGTGTGAGCACATCGAGCCCCAGGCTGTGTTATCTGAGTGGTGCTCCCTTGTCACTTCAGTCTGGACTCTAATTCTGGGACTTAATTTACGTTTATGTATCTTCAGATATACATTTCTTTGCCTTCAAGCCACAAATAATAAAATAATAAGCTCTTCAATGTGGAATATAGAGATACACTCTGAGGTGTAGGGATCAACAGGGCCTTTTTACATATTTATCCTACAGCCATCCAGATAGGACATGGAATATATTTGGCCAGTGAGACAGAACTAATAACAGCACATTTCATAAACTGTTCCTTTTGCAGATTTCAAAGACCTGAAAGGGTTTAGCAGAAGAGATTAACACCAATGTTTGTTTTACATGTGGAGAAGTGGAGGCAGAGACCTTAAGCAAGGTGCCAGGAACAGAACCCTACTTAATCCCTGTGAATCCTGTTGGAATAGGCATTCTCTGTGGAAAAAAAAAGACTCAAATCTTTACCAAAAAGCACCCTGCATTTGGAGGGTGGAGTTCTTGTCAATAAAAATAATGACCAGCTCATTTCCCTTGTGTTTCCCAGTTGTCGCCACGCTGCCATAGCCAAGTACTTCGGTGATGTCACCCCACCGTGTAACAAGTGTTGTGATTTCTGCAAGAACCCAGGGGCAGTGAAAAGGCAACTGGAGTCACTGGAACGCTGCAGCAACAACTGGAGCAAAACCTGCATCGGGCCCTCTGGCTCCTCCTGGGATACCTACGACCCCGAGCTGTACGAGGGCGGGAGGAGAGGCTGCCGAGGTTTCAGCAGGTCTGTGCTGGAGAGATAAACCCCAGATCCCAGGGACTATCAGAGAAAAGAGCATCTCCCAGCTGCAGGCCCAGCCTCTCCTATTTTCAGCACATGTTTCTGTGTGGATGGTATTTTCCTGTAACTTCCTGGCAGCAGGAGCTGGAATTCCATTTTCCACACACTTTGGCAGCCTTGTTCACATTCGTGTCCCAGAGAGCCAAAAGCTGTTTTGACAGACCTAAGAATTGCCCTGCAGAATGTAATTGGCTTGAGAAACTAGCCTGACATTTTTTTGAAAGCAGCAAGTGGGCTCAGCCTGTTCACAGTCACAAGGATCAAAAATGTTTAAATTGAGACCAAGATGACGTGTTCCATTGTTCCTTCCTGACTTAGTACAGCTGCCTGTGGGCCAGCAGGCCAGGGGCCACTGACAGCACTTTAGTCACCACAGAGGGTGTAATGGAGTGCCAGTGTCATATTCATCTGCAGATTGTGAAATTTTGGTGTTTTCCTGTCAGGCTGACAGCAAAAGGAAGATGTGCAGTGGAAAACATGATTAATTCTGTAAAATGCTGGCAATATGGAGGTGGCAACTTCTCTTTCTCCTTGTTCTCTGGCTGGGTTGCAGGGATTGTGCAGCTTTGTCAGGACGAAGTTTCGCTGCTGGTACTGCCCATGAAGCTCTGCCAGGATACACAGTGCTGTCACACTGGCCTGGCCCTGCTTTACCTTAAACAGCTGCAGACTGGTGGCTTTGTTCCTCAGGCTGAGTCAGAGGAATCTGGTACTTGGGACCTACAGCCTGTGTTGGGTCTCACGATCTGAAAAGCCACGGCCTATGCTGTTGAACAGCACAGTGTTTGCCTCTTGATTTAGTGAACCTCTCCATGACTTGGTTGTAGTTTTGCCTTGGAAGTTGTAATGGTCAACAGCCCTAAAGCTCTGATTTGTGATTCCTGTAAGTTTTAGCTGTGGGAGGCAGCAAACTCCTGGGCTACATCTGGTAAGGATCAGCTGCTGCGTTTCAGTGTATTAGTGATGGGGATTTCTTTTACTACAACAGTCTGTGAGCAACTGAGGCTGAGGAGTGAGTGCTGTGCCCTTTCTGCCATCTCTGCTCCCAGGGCAGTAGTGACTGATGAGGTACAGGACACGAGTCAGTGGCTCCTCAACCCTGTGGGACGATCTGGCAGAGCTTAAATGGAGCCCTCCATTCTCAGAGCATTAGTTGAGAGCTACTAGTTCATGCCACTGCTAACTAGTGTTCATTTTTGCAGGACACTCACTGCTGTCCCAGGTGAGGGATGGCAGTGAAACTAAAAGCTGAGACTTGTTCAGAAGGAATGTGAGATACACCACTGGGGTGATCTGTGCTTTCCAAACGTGTCCCCCAGTTAATTCTGCAGCTACAGAAAGGCTTGTTCCTCTTGTTTTCCTGACTTATCCAGGTATGATGAAGAAAGCAGTGGGAACTGGGAGGACGACAACGAAGAGCGTCGGAAACGGGAGTGGGACAACTTCTACAAGAAGCAGATGAGTCTGCGCAAGGTGAGTGGGTACCAGTTTGTAAGAGATACCCAGGGTGTTTGCTGGGAGTTTGTCCTACAGCCACAAAGGCTGCCTGGCACTAATGAAAATAAATTATTGCATCTTGCTGTTCCTTGTTTTCTTTTACTTTTTACTCTGCTTTTTCCATGTTCTCCATGTTCTGGGCACGTCCCATAATAGGAAAAAATGAAGCTTATTTCTATACTGTTTTCTCTGCAATGCTAATCAGGAGGATTCTGTTGTCTTTAATACCCCCAGTAGCTGTAAAAACAGATTTACCCATTCAGCTTCCCTTAGACATTCCCATAGCCAAGGTGAAATTTTGGCTTTCATTCTTTGTCTTCTTTCCCCTATTTTCATGCCTATTCAGTGCTTTTGTAACTTCAGCTTTAATTTTCCCTGGAAAAGGGGCATAAAATATCTCTCTGTGCTTCCAGACCTGCATGTTTGTTGCAGAAATGGAAATGTTTGACTGATCTTTATTTTCTTCCAGGGCAAAGAACCAGAAAAGGAAGATTTTGTTCCTCCAAGTAAATACCTTCTTTGATTTATAGTGGGTTTGCTTTGGGAGAAGAAAGTCTTGTATTTTGCAGCTGTGTGTAAGTTTATATGGCATCACCCCTGGAGGTGTCAGTCCCCAGGCACAGAGGTTAAAAAGCTTTTGGCTGTGAAAGCTTGGCTGGAGGGAGATGGATCACTGCTTAGCTTTGTTTGGGGTGAAGATATGGAATGCATCTTTCTGAACAACTTTTCCAAAGCAACAGAGAAGGAACACTCTGTTTAACCTGACTTTGTAGGCTATTTGTTCAGTGGTTATGCAGCAGTAATAATGATTGGGCTATAAGGAAACTGTTGAAAATCTTGGCTGTTTCTAACTGTGCTGCTTGGGGCCCTGTCTGGCAGTGTGGTTCTTACACTGTTGTAAAAGAATACCTGGTGGGTCAGGTTACTTTATTTGGCCTTTTGGGGTTTTTTTGGTTTTGGTTTTGGTTTTTTTTTTGGTTGGTGTTGTGGGGAGCAGGAAAGATTTGGGTTTCCTAAGGGCTGCCATCCCTTAAAAAAGGGTTTCCTGAGATGGGAAGGTTTTGGAAAGCTTTGGAAAGTCATAAACTCCAAAGTAGATGTTCTCAATGAGAAAGAACAATCTCACTTTGGCTTCTGCCTCCTCTTTTGGAGTGTGTAGCTTCTATAGGTAAAAAGGGTGACTGTAGTGGTCCTTGGGGTGACAGTGCGGGGAGGAGAATGCCAGGCAGTACTGGACTGGTACTTCCCCATGTCAGCTGAGGTGTTCTCCATCACCCCCAGCCCTGCTGTAACTCCTTTTCCCAATGCCTCTCCTGTGGCAGGTGCAGACTGTCCCCTCAAGGATGCTGGCAGCAGGAGGATCTCGAAGCTCACGGTGAAGGTAAGTCATGGCTGACACTCAGTCCTGTTGTCTAGGAAAGAACAACAAAGATTCTGCCTGCCCCGTTCTTACTCCTTCAGGGGTGGAAGTGCAAGGGGCACTGTGACTTCTGTAGAGCATGTCTGAGTATCCCATGTTTCCTAGGGACGGGAACACTGCTTGAAGATGCTGGAAGAAGCTTTGAGCAACAATCAAAAGAATCCAGCAACAGGAGGAAAAGGGTATGAGATGAGGAGAAAGGGGTACCTAATGAGTCCCTCAACACAGAGCCTGCTCTTCCCTGAGCAGAATTACCATTCTCAAGGAATGCTTTTTAAAGTTATTTTGTCCAAGGATGGAGTTTCATTTAAGAGCATCTGTTTGTTAGTGATGTTCAGGATTGGATATGAGGATTCCTGCGGCTGAGTGCTAAACCAGTTTGATCCCAGGAGCCGCAATTCTCCTCTATCCCACAAGGTGGGGATAGTGTACTTCTCCAACTGAGCCTCTGGGCAAAAGGACTTTGATTGAAAAGTGTTTTCATCACGCTTTCCATTCTCCAGCTATTTGCCACTGCATGCCCTAGGGCTTAACTGGAAGTTATCACTTTTTCTGGCACCGGAGGGAGTGAATTTTGTTTTTTCTGAGAGATACTTAAGCCCTAGTGTTCCCTTTGCAGATATAGAAGTGTGTCTTGCCAGAAATCACCCCAGCCTGTGTTACAGGTCAGACCCTCATGCCTGTGCAGTGGAAATGGAATATGAAGCTTTCCGGACCAGCAAAATGGCAAATTCATACAAGGCAACTGTGCTAAAGAAGGTGGGGACATACATCTGCTGTGTGAATGTGGTGGGGCCTCAGCTGGAGGGGAAATAGGGTAGAGTTTGTGTGGGAAGGACAAAGGAGAAGCTCTGCTTTGCCTTGGGTTTCTTCCAAATCTTTCTTCTTGATTTTGTTTCCAAGAGGGCCCAGAATTACTTTGGTTTCACATCTTTGTTGGTTTTACAGGCCCTGGAAACCTACATGCCAGTGCAAGCTTACCCAGATATGTTCTAGCAATAAAGGGAGTGGGGGTGCTACTGCTGACACTAGAGGAGCCTTAATTTGGGGTACCTGGTTGCCATCAGTCTCTCTGAAGGTGTTTCTGTTCTTGAGACAGGTGCCTGTCCAGGGGAGACATTTGTTTTGCCACTATGGCTCTTAGTATGTCCAAAGGCAGGAATGCATAAAGATTTCTAGCCATTGGAGAATATTTCTGTTCTCTTTTCAGGTAGCAGAAATCAGCAAAGCCTCCAAACAAGGAGAGTTGTTCTCAGTCTTTGGGTCTGGAACTGGTGGCAACAGCAGCTTGGAAACAAAGTCTGAGTCTCCAGCAGAGGAGGATTTCCTCCCTGCATCCCAGGTGTACTCGGTGAGTATTGATGGGATGGACAGGAGGGAAAGGTGTGTTTTGTCTTTCTGCTTTTTTTATTAATTTATCTTACATCCTTTATGGGCCATAGCTGTGTGTTTCTATTGGAATTGCTTTTCCCTGTCTGTCTGTCACGGTGGTTGCTATTAGTGAATATAATCTGTGTGCAGGCCACAGGTTTAAATAAGTTCTTTCTCATCTTGCTCTAACCAAGGATGTGTTTCCCTACTGCTGGCCTGGGAATTTAACCTAATCCATTTCCCTCATGTCTCAGGTGATAGTTGTGATGATAAGTCAGATTTAGAGCCTCCCCCAGCTTACAGCTGTCCACACTGGTGTATTGTGTGCAGAAACTTAGCTCCTTTCAGGGTTCTGCACACAGGGATGTCACATCCAACATTTCTTCTTCCTTTCTCCCTAGTTCAAACCCAAGCGTGTGGGAGCAGGATTTCCAAAGAAATCCGACTTGTTCCAGACAGCCTCAGAACTGCTGAAGATCCAGGAGGAGAGTGATGCAAAGCCTGACAAAAAAGAAGTAGATTGTCCAAATAGGCAAGACAACAACAGCTGCAGTCCAGAACTGGACACCAGAAACCCTGTTCTCCAGGGGAAAGAAAGAGAAACCAAAGCACTGTGTGAGAGTGCTGGGGTAGAAGTATCCCCTGAAAAGAAGGGACAGCAATCCAGTCCAGACACAAAAGCTGCCCTTTGGGAGAGCCCTCCCAAGAAGTCCAAACGCAGCAAGAAGCAGCAAATGCTCGCAGAAGCAGCTAAAAAAGAATCACAGGATATTTCCAAATTCTTCTCCCTCTCCAAAGGTGGCTCTAAAGCCAAAAGTTGCAGCTCAACAAAGGAAGAGGGCTGTTCTGCAAGCACACTACCTCAGGTTTCTTCTCAAAGCATGTGTCAAGAGAAAACAACACCTCAGGAAAACAGAGATGTCTCTGGAGATCTGACTGGACAGTCCCAGACAGAGAATGAAAGACTGGGAGAAACAGAAGGAACAGAGACTGAGACAGGGGAGGATTTTAAGACCCAGCAGGCTGCTGAATCTGAACTACTTCAGGAAGAATTTGATATAAAGTCCAGGTAAAATCCCTACCTCTTTGCTCCCTTTTTGCCCTGTTAACAAGCTGCAGAGCCCCACCAGCCTCGTCCTGGAAACTGGTAATCTGAATGAGATCCCTGGGCAGGTGAGGGAGATTTGCTTTACCATGAAGGGTCTCATGGCCACTGGCAGTGAATGCAGGAGTATTTTCACTGTGGAATGATTACAGTTGACCTTCTCTCCACTCTTCCCACTAGTGCTGCTGCAGATGTCTCAGAAGCTGAGCTACCTGTGGTTGGGGAAGGTGAGAGTGGGAAGCGGGCAGGACCAGATGAGGTAAGACTTCAATGAGTGCTAATTTCCTCTATTTCTTCTGCTCATCTTGTGCCAAATTTCTCTCTGGGAGTGATGCTGCTGCCCTGAACCTCACCTGAGAGTGCTGTTTATCTGGGGAGGGCCCATCTGCTGTTGCACCAGAGAGGAGAACCCCAGTTTTGTTGCATTCCTGGTGTTTCCTTGCTGCCCACTGGGCCATGCCAGCACCTGGGGGGGGCTGCAGTGGGGAGCTTCCCCTCCACTCTTTGTTTTCTCCTCTGTGCAACACGTGTGACTGTGCCCTTGCTGGTGACTTGCCTGGAATGAGTCCCTTCACCCCCTCTAGATCTGTAATGAACTATAATTAGCAGCTGCTTTCTCCAGTCAAGGGAACAACCACAGGCCAATGACACACAGGACCGTTGGAAGCGACCTGTGCTCACAGCCTGCCTTGCCATTCAGTCTCTGCTTCTGCATTTGGCAGCTGTCTCTGCAGCAGTGCAGTCTTCTTTCTCTCCCAAACTGAGCAGGCATGTGGCACTCCTGACATGGCTGGTCTTTCCTGAGGGACAGACATCCTGAAAAATCTTTTCCAGTCAGGTTTTTCCCTTAAAGAAAAGGTCTAGCAATTAGCTGCCCTAATAAGAGCACAAGGTAGTTCTAAGTGTGGTACTCTTAAAGGGTTTTTCTCAAAGTCCCTTCGTGGGGCAAATAGTGTGTTATGTCTGCACAGCAAAATGGGCTACAGAGATTCCTACTGTAGGAAGAGTCTGCAGGATGCTGCAAAGATTTGTGTCTCTGGAAGGAAGTGGGTGATTGGTAATGGAATGCTGCCACAGGAATTGGTAGTTTTGGTTTTATTCTGTCCCCTCTCCAGGATATGGAAAGTCCTTCACCAAAGCGATTGAGGACAGCGGCAAAATCCTCTATTCTGTCCAACCCAGAATGCAGAAGTGTTGGTCCAACAAAGAAGAAGGTGACTTTTGATTCCACCTTAGTACACTGTGAAGAGGGAACCAGCAAGACCCTACAGCCAGTGAGCAGTGGCGTGTCCCTCAAAGACACTGCAGACATCGTTGTCAAATATTTGACCCCGTTCTACAAGGATGGCAAATTTGCTTCCAAGGTAGGGCACAGCTCAAGACTTCTGTAGTAGAAAGAGTCTGCATCTCATAGTGATCTGGGGATCTGAAAATGGAGAGATGATCTGGATATCACATTCCATTTCCAAACTGCACCTTGGTAGGTGCTGTTTTAGTGATGCCAGGTGCAGGAGCTCACCTCTGCCACAAAAGGGTTTGTGTGTGTTTGGAGTGGTGTCATGTTGGTTCCACACTTATTTGTGGTTGTTCATGTTTTCACATAAAACTCTGGCACGTTTTTAACTCCCATCTGTGCAGCAGCTGCAGATCAGGCTCAGTTCTGGTGTAGTTGCCTTGATGTGTCCTGCAAGGCAGGCTCTGTGTGCCAGCACTGCAGGGTTAGGTGTGTTTGCAGGTGTGCAACACTCCTGTAATCTCAATCTAGGAGTGGTTTGTGCCACAGCCAGCCCGTGCTGAGGGCAAGACAAGCATGGAAACAGTCTGGTGAGGTAACTCATGTCTGCTTTCTGCTCCCTGTCTCTCCCAATTCTGCAGGATCTGTTCAAGGGCTTTGCCCGGCACCTGTCTCACCTGCTGACCCGGGAGCAGAGCCCTGCCCGCAGGACAGGTCAGCTGGGGACAGCCCCGAGAGTCAGGGCTCTTTGGGTGCCAAGGGGACTGATGTCCTTAGGGGGGCAGATGTCTGAAGTATCAACTCAAAGGTGGTCTTTCCTCTCTTGCAGTGAAGGAGGAAGCACAGAGACTCATCAAGGAGTTTTTCAAAACAAGAGTCAGGTGTGAGAGTGAAGCAGACTGGCAGGAGCTGCAGAGCTCAGGGAGCTGATGGGTACATGGTGTTGGTTGTCTGCTTCCTCCAGCAGCGTGACCAGGGGATCTGAAGAACTCAGCCATGGAGGGTTTCATGACACTGCAGAAATGAGATTTATTTTTTTCCCCTAATGTATGTTTTTGTCACTAATGATAGAAGTGAGCACACTTCCAGGAAACCAGTTTCTGTTGAACTTATGGAGAGTTTCTCCAACAACTTGGGCCCTGAAGCCCTCAAGGACCAACAGGTGTGAAGTTGCTTCTGCTGTTTGTTGGGGTAGCTGCCTCAGATCTCTGCACTGTCTCCAACCTCTACTACCTGCAACAGCCTGGAAGGGGCTCAGGCCTTCCAGCTGGGACTGTGCTTTGGGATGGCATCTTGCTTCCTCCATGGCTCCTTCCCTCCCTCCTGTCTCTCAGCTCTTGTTTCAGTGTTACCAATAGAAGCCTTATGCTACACATTCTTACGCTTTGCTCAGGGCTGCCAATGACAAACTCCATGGCTGAGTTGCTGGGTGGAATGTTTTTCTTTGAAGGGCAGGAGGGGAGTGTTCTGTTCTTACCATGCAGGCAATGCCTACTTTCTGAAAGTGGAAAAACTGGAATTCTTTTTGTTTTAATGTGAACTTTTTTTTAACTTTGTCTAGTTCTGTCTGCCCTTTAACTTAAGTGGTGATGCTCTTTCAGTATTAACCTCAACAGCACTTTTCCAGCATTTTCTTGTAACCCCTAAAGCCATATTTGCTCCCTGTGTGCCTCACCAAAGGTCTGCAATAGAGGGCAATGCTGCAGTTAGAACTGGTTCAGGTACTGCTGTTGGCCCTCAGACTGACACTGTAGTGTCTCTGCTGCTATGTTTATATAGGACCTGCCCTGATTCCCTGGCACAGGTCCTTCCTGTTGGGTTTTTGTTGGGTTCTGCCTTGGTTCCAGTCTGTTGGTCTCAGGCACTAGAGCTGCTGAGGGATCTACAGGCTGAGAGGCCACTGATCAGGCTTTTGGAGCACTGTAACTCCACAGATGTATTTTTTTAAATGTACTGAAGTATATGCAGAACTGACAATAAAACAATGTTATAGCTGCTGTGGACTGTTCCTGGAAGCTTTTTGTCCCCACTCATTCCTAGTGGCTGATCTAAGATACATTCAGCAGCACTTGAAGGGAAATTACCTGACATGGAAGTTGCTGCAGTCCCTGCTGGAATCACCTCACCAGCAAGCTTTGCCTGTTGCCTGCAGGTCAGTTTTCCCAGGTTAGATGTAAGATCTGTCATGTCATACCTTCAAAACATCTCTGTGATTCCTTTATTGCAATTTCCTAAAGGGCAGTTACTTCTCAGTTCAGCAGGAGTGTTGTGGCAATAAAAATAAATTAAGCATTTTTGTACAACCCAGAACACCACTATAATACAAGTCCTGTTTGAATATGCTTCCTCCCTGGGCATGGAGCCATCATGGACAGCTGCATGGACATGACTGACTCCTTTATAGTAGAGAGAAGCATATGCATATAATTATGTCAGCAAGAAATTAATTAACAATAAACTTTCTTACTATTGCAGTGCAATCTGTGCCCCAGCATATGTGTTAATTGTATTATTAACACTGATCTGCTTTTCAATTAAGGTGCTTGCTCTAAGCTCCTGCTTCACCAATATCCTGCTCCAGGGCCTTATGCATATCAGTGCAGGGACAAAACTGGCCTCTGGAAAACACCATCAGCTGGGCCTTGGGATACACAAATCCCTAGCAAGCACCAGGCTCTGCTCTTGTTAATTAATTCAGAAAGGAAAAGAGGAGTTCCACACTGCATAGCTTGAAGGGAAGTGTTTGCATTGGTTCAGCTGCTCTTTGTAGGAACTCTGGTGTGGAGAGGGCCTTGTGGTTTGTTTACCCACAGCCTGGATTGCTTCAAGAAAGTACTTGGAGACTGAATGGCAGGTCATAGGGGTGAGATTATGGTCCAGTCCATCAACAAACACTGTGGTGGCAGTCTTAGAAAGCAGCTGTCTGAGGTCATGGGTGTCCTTTGAAAGTGTTCTCTCCAGAAGGCAGGTCAGGGAGCACTGGTCAAGTTCAAAGGAAGAGAGACAGAGCTGTTTTCCTTGGTCATTCTCCTCCTTTTAGGCTCTAAGGGTGCAGCTCTGCTTTATCCACGATGGCAGCTATTGTGTGGTACAGTTCTTTAGCCTGTCAAAACACAAATCAGCATCAGTCATTCTTTGCCCCAGAACAGCTGCTTCTTATAATTAAATATTCCCATAAATCACTTTCCATCATTAAATATCAGGTATGTGCTGGGACAAAGCTGCACGTTGGAGCCTGGGAATTGCAGTGCCCCCTCTCAGGACCAGGAGAGAGCAGGAGCACAGGCTCAGCAGGGCTCAGTGGAGGGCAGCTCCTGAATTGCCAGGAGGAAGCAGCAGGTTCAGGCTGATCTCACCTGTGGCAGTTCAACCCACATAGTCTTGGGGCTGGCAGGTGTTCCGTAGTTCAGCTCCAGGCCAGGAAGCCCATTGGAGACAGGCCCCAGGGTGCGCATCTTCTGCATCTCACTCAGGGGAATGACTCGGGACACGGTCTGGGGAGGAGAAAAGCCACAGACCCCTCTCTGTGCAGTCCTTACAATTAAACCATCTGGTTCTCCTCGAGGAGGAGTCATTTCAAGAGCCCAGTGAAAGCACAGGGTGGTGTGTGCAGAGTACAGGGCAGGCTCCAGCTGACAGCACAGCCCTGGAACTGCCACAGGACTGGGACAAACAGGAACGTGACACACATTTAGTTTTACTGTGGACTATGCATGTCAGCATGAACACTGAATTTACACATGGCACTAATGACTCTTCTACCACTCCTGTCTTTTGCTTTGGGCTGGTGCTGTTTTTGGACTGGCTGTGATGTAGGGGTGAACAGCCTCTTCCTGCTCAAGTTCTTCTAAAAGTCAAAGTTGCTATCTGACAGACCCTGGGAGGAACTGCCTGGCATACCTGGGAGATGCTCTCCACCACAATGATCTCCTCTTTGTTCACGCCAAGGAAACAGGGCACAGGGATCGTTTTATCGCTGACTCTCTCCACGATGAATGTGGTGTAGCCAAAGAAAGGCAATTGCATCACGTGTTCTGTAAGAAAGCAAAAGGTGGCCTGAAGGGAACAGCTTCCAGCCAGCAATCTGCAACACCAGCCTAAGGTGGTCAAAACTGCAAGTGTGTCCCCAAGTTTTCTACATTAAAGAGGGACAAGTTCTCCCTCCCCACCAGGATGCTGATACCTAATTCTCAGAAGCCAGAATATCAATTAAAACACAACTTGTACAGAGCTCTGAAAACTACTGCAGACTTCTGTAACAGGTGGAACTTATACTCTAATCACCATTCTTGGGAGCAAGTTCCAATCCATAGTGAGAGGCTGTCAAGGAACGCTGCTGCCATGGCCCATTCCATGCTCCAAGAATCCTTGACAACCTCATGAACTGTCCCAAAAGTGCATTCAGAGCAGCTTCCACCATGTTCAGGATAGACAACTGAAGCAGATCTGGATGTCTCCTCACCTATGAACTGGATTTTTGCCTCCAGTGGCTGGAGGGGCTGCCTTGTCCTCAGCAGTGTGGCCACCTGGTTCTGCAGAGCCATGGAACTGATGGAGCGCTGCAGGATCTTTGGTGTGTATTGCTGCAGCTCTTCCCTGTGCCAACAAGAGGATTCTAATTCACCCCCTGCCCAGCTAAAATCAAAAGTTCAGCTGGGGGATTAAGGGGAAAGAGGAGATGGGGCAACAATTTTCAACTGTATGAGGACAAGGGTCCTTAATTTCCAGAAGTACTTTCAAGCACCTGCTCCTAAGCCCTGTGGTGCCAACAGCCATCAGAGTCAGAGACCCCCCTGACACAGACATACCTGGAGGGAGCAGAGTTCTGCTGCTCTGGTTTGGCCCAGTGCTGGAGCATTGCCAAAAGGCCCACCTGCATCTCCATTTCTTTGCTCTGGCTCAACAGCATCCTCCCATTCAGGTAATCCCACAGCACCTGAGAGACAGCACAGCAAAGAGGCCTTTGTTAAACCTGCCAGAGGGTACAGGCAGGTCTGGGCACTGCCAAGTTGCAGAGACCCCCATCCTGCCTTTCCTGATGAGAACACATCCCACTCAGGCTGATAACACAAAAGCAAAGGCTGGCTGGGCTCTGGAGGAGCCTGTGGAGCTGCACAAACCACGTATGGAACAGCACAGCTCCCAGGCTATGGCCACAGGCACACTGCCTTCCTTGCATCCATAGATCAGTGTTCAGTCACTCTCAAAAAACAGCCCACAAAGCTGATCAGCCAAAGCCCTCCTGCTTTTTCAGCCCCCATGGGACATTCCCATTGGTCTGAACACAATCTCTGCCCCTGCTAGGGAGGGTCCTGCTGTTCTTACCTGCTCATAGTGGATGTTTGTGTAAATTGGGTTCTCAAAGTGCAGAGGTGCCCTCCAGGTGAGCCTGCGCAGAGTCACGGTGACCATCTTGTCCTCCAGCAGGTAATCATGGAGATACTCCTCTGACTTTATTGGCCTCACCATTTTACCTGCAGGTTACACAGAGAGAGGGCTGAGCTCCATAGCCTGGGGCAGTTCCTGCAGTTCCACCCTGCCCTTACAACTCCAAGCATCAGTCATTCCAAAGGGACATGGACCCACACACCCCTTGCAGGTACAAGCAACACAGCCCCTGAGCAGGATCAATCTTTAACCCTAGTACAGAGGGAAACTGCTTAATAGGAACCTTCCAGGAGCCAGGAAGGGTGAAGGAACCATTCAAACCCCGAGCCATGGTACTCCCTGTGTCAGGGACTACTTTAGGAAGAAACTCAGTGCTGGTCTCTACTTGCCAAGACTTTTGTTGTCAGTCCTGACAGCAAAAAGAACGAAGTCCTGTATCTCTTCCTGTTCACCTACTCCCATCTCCTCACAGATCTCCTGCAAGACCTCCTTGGCCACCTGAAGCAAGGAAAGAAGCAAACAGATACCATGAGCAGGCAATTCCAAAGCAGCCTCAGAGCAGGCAGACATATTATCCCTTGTCAGATAAGGGATTTCCCTGGTGTGGCTGAGAGTCCAGACTAAAGAAGGAAGTCCCAGCTGAAAACTCACAGTGAATGTCCTGATCCTGGTGAGGTATTCCATGCCTCCAGGCATCAGTATCAGCAGCCGGCGGGCAACATGCCCCTTCTGCAAGGGACAGTCTTTAGGCAGCAGCACATGCAAGATCCCATCAAACCCACAATTATTTCCTCCTCTTCTTCCTCATCTCTGCCTTCCACTGCTTGTCCATAGTACCTGCCTCTTCCCTGCTCATATTCCTGCCCACTCCAGGGCACGGCACTTCCCAAATCCCTTACACCCACATGATTCATTTCCTCTCCTGGAGCACTAACTGCTCCTGTCCACTGCACATGGCACCTCCTGGCAACCCTCTGCCCTGACCCTCTTCCCAGCATCCCGTTTTCCCTGTCCCTCAGTACCAGCAGTGCTTCCATCTCCACAGGGAAGGGAAGGTGACGGCGGCCCCCGTACATGAAGTTTTTCCGCAGGTTGCTCTGACAGATCTTGGCTATATCTGCAGGAAAAATAAAAAATCCATGGGCTGAGCCAAACAGAGAACTAAACATTTGTGTCCTGTGGTCTTGGGTCATCCTGGCCGTGTCAAATTTAACCCTTTGGTCACTGCTAGGAGAGCAAAGAGACTTGACCTCTACCAGGACATGCCCAAATCACAAGGATCCAGCCACAAGCAGCCCAGGACAGCAGGAGAACAGAGGAATGACAGGATGGGAAGAGTAGAACTAGAATGTTTGTTTTACAGGCCACAAACAGTCATACCGTGGTGGGTGCTGGATGGGTCACTGCTGGCCAGCTGCAGGAACTTGGTGGCATAGGGCATCAGGATTTTAGAAGGAAGGAAGTACCCGGTTAGCAGGTTTAGGACCAACCAGCCACGCATCACACTCTCCCTGTGGAAGAGAAAGAACTGTGGGCACCTTGGGACAAGACACTTCCTGCTCTGAGCAGCTCAAACTCAGCCTCTGCCTTTCTCAACAACTATGGCAAGAGGAAGAAAATAAGGTGGCAAACCTTGGTCAGAGGTTTCTTATGCTGAGCAAGGAATTGTTTCAGGTATTCTAACAGCAGACAAAGGGAACTGTGAAGGCCACTCTGATGCCACTGCTGCCACTTCACAGGGCAGTGTGGGATCAAGCCAGTCCCTGACTTGTTTCAATTCCCCAGTGCTATGAGGAGGAAATAAGGGCTCTGAGCACCACCACTACCAGAAGCTACCAGGAATGTTTACCAGTGCCCAGGTACCCCAGCAGCCAGAAATACAAGGACAAACATCCACTGAAGTGAAAATGTCAAACCCAGTGACTGGTTAAATTTCCTGAGCACTCAGCAAAAGCCCCAACATCAGAGCACTGGGGACATTCCCATCATATCACCAGGAGACACCCTCTCCCCTGGCCCTGGTGTCCCCAGAGCAGATGGTTCCCCTCCAGCTGTGCCTGCACAGGAGCTGTCAGTGCTGGTACTCACTGGTTAGGGTTGTGGGTGACCTGTTTGATGACCTGGCAGTAGACTTCATCATGCAAATACTCCTTCTCCTTGCACAGCTGCATTCAGAGAGGACGAAACAGCATCAGAGAGGTGACCAGAGCATCAGAGAGGCCCCCAGGTCACCTCTGAGCCATTCTTCTCTCCCAGATACACTGCTCTGCCAATTTTGTTTAAATCTTGGACTTTTCAGCCTCTGGTCTCCAGTGCTATCTAGACCCAAAGACAGAGAGAGGAGAGCAAGGTTGTGCTCTCATCCAGACAGTGATATCCCAGGAAAGCATTTACATGCAGCCCCTCCCCTCCATTACTTTGATCAGTCTGTTTCAGCTCCCTTTCTCACTTAGGAGTTGCACTGTGGCCCTCCCTGCTCTCTCCCTTCCCAGCAAGCTCTTGGCCCTCAGTTCCCATTGCTGCCTCAGCACTTTGCCCAGGGGAAGGTCACAAACCTGAAGGATTTCATAGATGCATTCAGCCTCACTCTGTTTCTTGTGTTTTGACAGATCTCCCATGAGCCGCATCAGCGCTGCAAGGCAGAGGCTGACACTTAGGTCTAAGCAGGGGTGGTCCTGCCATGGGGCTGGCAGAGGGCTAAAAACTGTCCTGAAAGCTTTTCTGCTCCGAGGTTTGCTTTGTGTAGTGTGTCCACAGCCCAGGCAGGGTGTGTTCTTGGACACTTTGCACTCAAGGCAAAGTGCATTTTGCTGGACTCTCAGCAGGGACACAGGTGGTTCTTAACTGCAGAAATGCCCTAGGAAGGGCCCTACCTGCACAGTTTTCATTCCCCACTCAGCCCCACCATACCTATGTGTGTGCCCACCACAGCATCCCACTCACTCCCCTCCTCAGCCCCTGCAGTGTTGTGTCTGAGGCAGGCACTTACTCTGGAAGTTCTTTGTAGCCAGCTCACTCAGCTCACTCTCGGAGTACCGGAGCAAGGACTCCTGGATTGGGACCTACAGGGCCAGGATACAAGGATAAACTGGTGGATCTTCCAGAGCTGTGCTGCAGGTTTCACCAAAGACTCAAACCTCCCAGCATCTTTCAGGCAGCACTGAAGAGTAGGAGACACCTACACTTCTCTAGAGGCTGCATGCCAAGAATCTGCCCTCTGTTCTTTTTCCATGTGGGGACAAAGCTAGAGGCAATGCTGGAGCTGGGATTCTGGCTGTATCCATGGGCAGAGACTGGGCTCACCTTGGTGTGCCGGACCAGGTCAGCTACACTCTTCTTTTCAGCAGCCATCCCCTTCACTCCCTGCCTAGACAGAGGAGAAGGAACATCCAGCACAGGAAATATCCCCAGAAATGGCCTGGTGTGGACCAGGCTGTTTGGGAAGGACCACATCGTACTCACAGGGACTGAGCCTCTCGGAAATAGGCTGTGGCAAAGTCAATCATGGTGTAATGATCACCAACAGGGATTAACATGGTGCTGTCGGGTTCTGATGTCAGGCTAGGCACAGAACTCTGCAGGGACACCACCAAACACACCCTAAAAAGTCAGCTAAGGAACTGCAGTGTTCTCACCTGCCAGATCTCATCTGTGCATGGTGCCTCCCCCTCCCCACTATAATAGTATTTGAGTGTCTCCAAGGATTAAGCAACCATCATCTTCCCTCTGCCCTCAGAGGTCAGACCAGGGCCATGGACCCACCTTGGCAGCTCCCAGAGAACCCAGCCATACCCCTTAGATGTTCCCCAAGGACCACTCACCTCCCTGCTGGTGTTCCTGCTCTCTGGGGAAGATTTCTTGCTCTTGCCCAGCTCTCCACGCCTGTCCATGCTGGT